>NC_081824.1:458917715-459542715 GCF_030867095.1 Alligator mississippiensis
CCCCGCAAGGAGAAAGGGTAACCCTCTCTCAGCAGCAGCTCTTGTCTGAGCACTGTAGCTTTGTGTATGAAGCAGCAATTGAGCTGGCTCAGGGCAAGGGAGTTGCTGCATACAGTCTCGAGTAGCTTGGTGAGACTTTGTGGCATGGAAACGATGATTTGCAAACATTTCTATTAAGAGCTATTTACAGTAAGGAAATAAGAGTCTTGCTACTGCCCATCTTGCTACAAGATGCCCTGCTGTGATAGATTCTTGCTACAAGATGCCCTGAGCCACTGTAAATTGTAAATATTTCAATGTTGGGCCATCTCAACAAAGAATATCTTACACTTGTTGCGGCTGATGAATTGGGTATTAAAAGAACAGGTCCTCGGTGCAAACTATTTGTTAGCATTACAGTTTGGGCATGCTCACCTTTCTTTCAACATAAAGGAAAACCAGCCTAGCTCACAAAAGCTAGGTGTTAGCTGGTGCATTATCACCCACCCTCTTCATCTGATCCATTGTAGTGAGTGCCTGGAAGAGGTGAAGAGAAGAGCGTAGTGGCACCTCTGGAATCCTAAAATATTGTTGATTGCCACAGACGTGTGTAATAATAAGTAAGTACTTTTCTATGGGATTCCTCTGTACCGTGACAAAGCAACTTCCCAGTGTTTCAGAATAGTGGAAAGCTCTCATGTCGTATGAAAGTTGCTTTCTGAATAAGAGACATTCATTTATATTTATGGTAGACTTGTGTGGGCAAACCAAAGACAACCACTGACAAGGGAGGATGGTCTTGTAGGAAAAGCAGGATTTGGGGTCGGGCGCCTGACCTTTCATTGGTTGTGTGTGCAACCTTAGGCAAAGCACTTTCTCTCCATTTCTCAATTCCCCACTGAAGTTCACTTAAGGTGCTCAAATCCTGGAACAGTGAATGGGGGTCTGTAAATAATGAGGTGAATTATATTGCAGCAGCGGCACTGATACATAAGAGCAGAGCTGGGCAATCACACTACCAGCTAATGTGTGCGTCTTTCCCCAAGCCAGAGCTGCCCAATTTGGGCAGGGACCACATGCCCCTTGGGCCACATTAACAGGGGATGCATTAGCAGCAGCCACACCAGCACTGGCCAATTGCTCTAGGATATGCATCCACCCCATTGCACCCCTGCTCCCCTGCTGAAACTTCATGTTCCTCTGCTGCTTCTCCCCAATGCCCTGCTACAATGAGCAGACATGTTCCCTCCCTGCACGCTGTGTGTGTGTGTGTGTGTGTGTGTGCACGTGCGTGCCCAGGCACCCCCACCACTGCACTGCACACAGGGCCCTTCCTGCTGCACCATGCACCAACTCACCCTTAGCTCCCCATCCAGGTCCAAAGTTAGAGCTCCCTGCCTTCCCAAAATTACAGGCCAGGAGCTCAATAGTCACCTTCAGTTGGGGGAGGTGTCTTAGTCCCTACATAATAGCAACCATGAGAATGCAGTGAGGAAAACATCCAGGAGGCCTTGCAGCTGCACACTGCTCACCCAGCCTGGTACAATGCTTGGCACCCTGCCTTCTACCATGCTGCTCCTGCTAAAACTATTTCTTTCTCAGCATTTACCAGGTCACCAGCAAATGGATAGATGTAGCGTATCTGCTGATGGCCCCCTGCCACTCCTGGGCACCCATCTGAGTCCCAAGTTCTTCTGCTGGACCCTGGCCCTGACCACCCACCACTCTCACACATCGCATCTGCTGAATTGGCTGAGCTGCCAGAAGCCTGCGCTGTGTGGGGCTTGCCTTTTGGCAGAGTCTGTAGCTACATTGGTGTAAAAATAATGTAGAAGTTAGTCCTACATCTCATAGATGAGTTACAAAAATAAAAGCTCTGACTGCTCGGGATTGGCAAGGTTTCCTACTCCTTGTGGGAGGGAAGGCTCTTTCCGCAGCCCTCGTCTGGCTTCATGTTCAACTGACCTCCAACCCACATCAGGTGGGTATGGTAGTCTTCTCCTTCTGCCATCAAAGGCTTCTCCCAGGAAGGTGCTCCAGGAGTGCAAAATAGGATTCACATATGCATAGCCATTTCTACAGTGATGTAGTACCTGTGAGCCTTACAGCTGCTTTTGTTTAACAAGTCTCTTTGTGTCCACTATCTATTGATTTCTAAGCTAAATCTTGATTGCTTCCCTGAACACTATGCCATATTCATGGAGAGCTCCTTGGAGAGGGATGTAGTACAAGGATGCGTGATCCTGTACTTATCACAACGTCTCACTGAGTAATGGCCAGTCCAATTTACATTTAGGGGCATTGGTCTGGTGGGTAGCCAGAATGACTAAATGAAAATGGGACTTTTCAGAGTTCCAGCTAAGCAGGGAGAGAAGTGGGAAACCTGCAACTCACTTTTGAATGTTCGGTGATCATTTTCCCAGCAGCACTTCCATTATTTTCTGTCAGTCTCAGGGAATACTAGCTTGAACAACTAAGCCGGCACCTTCTGACTGCCAGACCTGTCTAATCACTTGAACCGGTCTTAGTGTTGTCCAGTTACAGTAATGCAAAATGATGTAAGCGTTTAAGCCCTCTACATTTAAATATTCAGTGAGCTGGCATTTGTATAGATGTTTTGAGCAGATGCTCTATGACTGGCAAGAATGGGGTAATTGCAGGCCTTTCTTCTTGCCCATTTAAGATTCACTTCTATTGTGAGGCCAACAGAGCAATGTCCATCAGTACGGGCTGCACTGAGCTTACCACCCTGAATAGACACGACACATGGAAGGGTGAGGCGCTATCCCTTTTGGAGAATGGGAACTGTGTCATAGGAAGACTAAGGCTATGTAAATGTTCAGTAATCATATTTGCTCAGTTTTCCAAGGGAAGAAAAAAGGGAAGGGCAATGTCTTTGTGCCCCTCGTTGCTGTGAAAATAGACATGTAAACCTTAGGGAAAATGTTGTAGCTAAAACAGTAACTGAACTGTTTGCTTTCTGTTCAAGTAGATGGTCAGCAGGAATTTTGAAACCTAAATCAAAGCAGCAGGCTGATAAAATGTCTTGACCCTTTAGATGTCTCCATTTCCTTCTCTATTAGTAATTAAATTGTGCCCTTGAGTCCAGCTCTTCCTGACCTACTGGTATTATCATTTTCTGCACTGAATTCACTGATTTTGGTGAAAGGTGAATGTTAATGAAACAAAGTTTGTACTGGGACTTTTGAGTGGCAGCAGCAGGTTGGTGTAGACATACAGTCAGCCTCTCTGTCATCATTTACGGGGTCCCCCTTGCTGTTCCAGGATTTCAGCACCTCCCTGTTTTGAACTTTAGTTGGAACTGAGAACCAGAGAGAGAAAGTGCTTTGCCTAAGGTTGTACAGGCAACCGATAAGAGGTCAGGAACCCAACCCTAAATCCTCCTTTCATTTCTTTTCTTGCAGATCATCCTTCTTTATCAACAGTTGTCTTTGATCTGCCCATGCATGTCTACAATGAATAAAAATGAGCATTTAGGAAAGCAACTCTCCTACTGCATAGAGCTGAGATGTGTGAACTCTTCTAAAACACTGTAGAAAGGAATCCCATAGAGAAGTATTTACTTATTATTGCACACATTTCTGTGGCAATCATCACAGTGTCTGGGGCATTTAAATATGTAGTATCCCAGAAGTGCTGCTACGCTCTTCTCTCCTCCACTCCCAGCCACTCACAAGAAACAGAAGAAGAGGGTGGGTGATAGATAATTCCCCAGTTAACACAGAGCTTTTGCAAACCAAATTGGTTTGCCTTTAAGCTAAATAATTAGACGAGCGTGCTCAAACTGCATCACTGACAAGTAGTTTGCACTGAGGACCCCAACTGTTAGCGCGCAAATCATCAGCCACAACAGTTGCAACATGTTCTTTGCTGACATTGCCTGATGTTGAAATATTTACAGTGCCATCTAGTGGATCTGCCAGCTCTAGTTCATGCTCTGTTAATTAAGCTCTTTCATTAAGCTCGTTTGACTGTTGCTGAAAGCACCACTCGCCTACTGGGATGCCATGGAGAGCTGCTGGAGTGACTCACTCACTGTCTACCTGATTAAAACTTGGCCTGCTCTAAGTCTGGAAAGGAAGAGCAGGAAAATGTGAAATGATGGAAACCTGGCAAAACAAGATAATTAGCCTGGAGTGTGTGCGGGGAGGGGAATCTTTAGCCCAGCCTCACCACCTGCTATCCTTCCCCACCTCCTGACTCATCCACGAACAATAGTCAGGGATTGCTGGGAGGCCAGTCTGAGGACCTTGCAGACATAGCTAGACCAGCCCAAGGACCCCAGCACTGGAATTGATGCAGGAAAGCACCATCCAGCTGTGTTGCAGATGTTGCCCTGGAGCACAGAGCATTGCACCTGACTCTGCCCGTATGTTCCCCTCACATACAGCTGTGCCCACTTAAATCACATGCCCCTCACCAGCCTGGAGCTCCTTTAGCTCCTTGCCTCCATGGTCTTTGTGTGGTGAGACCCAGTACACGAAGTGTGGGGAGGGGGAATTCAGCCCAGAAATTTGAACCCATTGAAGGGGCAGATGGAGGAAATTTTGAACCATTTGTCTGGGCAGCTGTGGGGGCTGCAGACGATCTCACTGAGGCTGTCACACCAGGCAGTGTATCTTGCCTGTGCTTTGAATGACATCCCACTGAAACGGCACCAGAGGAAATTGAGGGTGGAGATTAGGAGGAACTTTCTGACTTTCAGGCGATTAGTCAAGGACGCACTGCAGAGTAGGAGTTTTGAAGGGATGGGAGCCCAAGAAGGGTGGCTGTGCCTTAAGGAAACGATCCTTTGGGCACAAAGCAAGACGATCCCCGAGCGAGGCAAAAAAGGGAAAGGGGCCAGGAGGCTTCCATGGCTGACCAGAGAAATCCAGGGCAGCCTAAGGGCCAAAAGGGGAGCACATAAAAAGTGGAAACAGGGTGAGATCACTAAAGATGAATATACCTCCTCTGCTCATGCTTGTAGGGAGGCAGTTAGGCAGGCCAAAGCTACCATGGAGCTGAGGATGGCAACCCAAGTAAAAGACAACAAGAAATTGTTTTTTAGATATATTGGGAGTAAAAGGAAGGCCCAGGGAGGAATAGGACCCCTGCTAAATGGGCAGAAACAATTGGTGATGGACAGGGGGGACAAGGCTGAACTCCTCAACGAGTTCTTTGCCTCAGTGTTCCTAAGCGAGGGGCACGACAAGTCTCTCACTGGGGTTGTAGAGAGGCAGCAGCAAGGCGCCAGACTTCCATGCGTAGATCCTGAGGTGGTGCAGAGTCACTTGGAAGAACTGGATGCCTTTAAGTCGGCATGCCCGGATGAGCTCCATCCGAGGGTGCTGAAGGCACTGGCCGACATCATTGCAGAGCCACTGGCGGGAATATTCGAACGCTCGTGGCGCACGGGCCAAGTCCCAGAGGATTAGAAAAGGGCTAACGTGGTCCCCATTTTCAAAAAGGGGAGGAAGGAGGACCCGGGCAACTATAGGCCAGTCAGTCTTACCTCCATCCTTGGTAAAGTCTTTGAAAAAATTATCAAGGCTCACATTTGTGAGAGCCCGGCAGGGCAAATTATGCTGAGGGGAAATCAGCACGGGTTTGTGGCAGGCAGATCGTGCCTGACCAATCTAGTCTCCTTCTGTGACCAGGTTACGAAACGCCTGGACACAGGAGGAGGGGTGGATGTCGTATACTTAGACTTCAGGAAGGCCTTCAATACGGTATCCCACCCCATACTGGTGAACAAGTTAAGAGGCTGTGATGTGGATGACTACACAGTCCGGTGGGTGGTGAATTGGCTAGAGGGTCGCACCCAAAGAGTCGTGGTGGATGGGTCAGTCTCGACCTGGAAGGGTGTGGGCAGTGGGGTCCCGCAGGGCTCGGTCCTTGGACCGATACTCTTTAATGTCTTCATCAGTGACTTGGATGAGGGAGTCAAATGTACTCTGTCCAAGTTTGCAGATGACACAAAGCTATGGGGAGAAGTGGACACGCCGGAGGGCAGGGAACAGCTGCAGGCAGACCTGGATAGGTTGGACAAGTGGGCAGAAAACAACAGGATGCAGTTCAACAAGGAGAAATGCAAAGTGCTGCACCTAGGGAGGAAAAATGTCCAGCACACCTACAGCCTAGGGAATGACCTGCTGGGTGGCACAGAGGTGGAAAGGGATCTTGGAGTCCTAGTGGACTCCAAGATGAACATGAGTCGGCAGTGTGACGAAGCCATCAGAAAAGCCAATGGCACTTTATCGTGCATCAGCAGATGCATGACGAATAGGTCCAGGGAGGTGATACTTCCCCTCTACAGGGCTCTGGTCAGACCGCAGTTGGAGTACTGCATGCAATTCTGGGCGCCACACTTCAAGAAGGATGCGGATAACCTGGAGAGGGTCCAGAGAAGGGCAACTCGTATGGTCAAGGGCCTGCAGACCAAGCCCTACGAGGAGAGACTAGAGAAACTGGACCTTTTCAGCCTCCGCAAGAGAAGGTTGAGAGGCGACCTTGTGGCTGCCTATAAGTTCATCACAGGGGCACAGAAGGGAATTGGTGAGTATTTATTCACCAAGGCGCCCCCGGGGGTCACAAGAAACAATGGCCACAAGCTAGCAGAGAGCAGATTTAGACTGGACATTAGGAAGAACTTCTTCACAGTTCGAGTGGCCAAGGTCTGGAACGGGCTCCCAAGGGAGGTGGTGCTCTCCCCTACCCTGGGGGTCTTCAAGAGGAGGTTAGATGAGTATCTAGCTGGGATCATCTAGACCCAGCACTCTTTCCTGCTTATGCAGGGGGTCAGACTCAATGATCTATTGAGGTCCCTTCCGACCCTAACATCTATGAATCTATGAATCTATGACTCTGCGGATGGTGAAGCATTGAAACAGGCTGTCTGGAGAAGTTGATAAATCTCCCTCCTTGAACATTTTCAAGACCGGGTGAGACATGTTTGGCTGGGATGTTTTGGGTCAGAGATAATCATGCCCTGAATGGAGGTTTGGATTAGATGATCTTGCCAGGGCCAGCCCACAATTTTTTGGGTCCCCCGGAGGGGGGGGGGGGGGGGGGACGACGAGCAGCCAGATGCAGGGGGCCTCTTACTTGCATGGTCCCCTAGGCCACAGGTTTTGCAATGTAGGACAGGCTGGCCCTGGATCTTGCAATGTCCCTTCCAGCCCTAATTTCCTATGATCCTATGACTATGTAGGGGCAGATCCAGAGAGGGTTCAGTGGCTGCAGCTGCAGCAGTGGAGGAGGGCAGAGGTGGGGGGGAAGGGGGGAGAAAGCAGCAGCTCCCCATGTTAAACAGAGAAAAGTCTTGACTTGGATTCAAGTAAATACAATATTGATGGGAGTTTAATGTGGCCTGAAGAGTCTTTATTACAGAAAATGAAGAAGAGGAAGCCTTCCCATCCCCAAACCTTTATCATGTGCATTCAAACTGATCTCTTCAGAGCAGGGCTTGCCTCTCCCCAAGAGTACATGAAGTGCCATGTAGTTCTCACCATGGTTGGGCATTGTAGGTGCAACTGTAACAATGGTAGCACACAGTTTGTCAGGAGAGGGGGTGTCTACATGAGACATGTGCTGTGCAGTTGACTAATGAATTGCACAGTAAACATCTCAGTGTCTACACATGCATCCCTAGTGGGGTGCATGAAACTCATGAACTCCGCACCAGGTTAGGACTTGGATACCATGGCTCCATGAGCTGCATCTAGCCTGTAAGTCAACAGTACAGCACCCTGATCTAAGCATTAGCACCACAGTATGAGGCACTGCTCCTTATGTACTAAAAGATCACGTTAATACAAGTCCTAACCTGCTGCAGAGTTTTTTTGTGCACAGCAGTGCACATGTAGATGCTGACCCGGCTGGCTGGAGAACAGGGTGCTTCAGTATGGGGCTAGCCGACAGGCTGACAGATGCTTCAGCGCAGTAGCTGCCCGTCAGGTTGGAATTCCTAATTTCTACCTATTTACATTCTCATGGGCATCCTGTCACACTTTTAGCTTCTCTCATTCCTTGGAGTCTCAGAACAACAGAGACTTCCTATGCCTGAAGAACGGTGACTGCACCCGAAAGCTGACTACGAACTGTTTTCCAACTACTCAGTTGGTCAATAAAAGATATCACATCTATGCAAAAAAACCTTGCTTGACTGCATTTCTTGGAACTACACAAGGAAGTTATTGTATCAGTAGTATAAGCTTAGGTTTGGGTTTTGGGTCATCCCAGAACCAAGCCACTACATTCTTGTACTCTGTGGACAACACATATTTCAGAAAACTGCAAGTCTTCTCTCTGTGCTCTGCTTAATACTCCCATACATTTGGATCTGGACTCTCTTAATAGCTCTGCCTGCAAAGGATTAGAGCCCAGTGCTAAGTGCTAGGCAGCTTCAGCAAAGTGAAAGCTGAGCAGAACAACTTGGTCTGTAAACTGTAAAGGAAGCAAATGTACTTACCTTGGAAACTTCAGAGATCTGGTTACGTGAGAATCAGAAATGGGTCTCTGAGAAATTACTAAATCTTCTGTCTTGGGCCTCTGCAATGACAACAGGCAATATGGATGACTCCACAGAAGTTATCAAGCAGATAACAGACAAGGCAAACCTTCCTACTTCTACAACAACCTGTTATCCTATTGCCGGTTGCACTAACAAGTCACCCGATACTATAGAGTAGATACTATAGATACTATAGAGCTACTTCAAGGACTCTGCAGGGTGGTACCTTTTGGACTAACTGGTTTAGAAAGGTGTGAGCTCTCATAGGCAACAAGCTACTTCATCAAATGTTATGCTATAGCTTTGTTGCCCACAAAAGCCCATGCCTCTCTTTTATCAATTAGTCCAAAAAGTGCCACCCTTTCCTACCTTCTCTATGGCCTGTTTACACTGAAGGATGCCAAAGGTCAATACTGAAGGTTTAAACAGTCTATCTGGTCCATGGGGCCCCTAAAAAATTTAGAAAATAAATATTTATCTACCCCTGGCTGCCTGTCATGCGGCCCTCAATGGCTTGCCAAAACTCAGTAAGCGGCTCTTGGCCCAAAATAATTGCCCGCCCCTGGTTTACAGTTACCAAGTGCCTTAGACAAGCCACCAAACAGAGCTTATCACATAACTTCAAACTACCAAATGCCAGAACAGCTGCCAGGAGGGGAGAAAAAAACCTGCCCCAGATCCCAATATAATGGGATCATATGAGTCCACAGCAGTGTCATACTGTGGAAGGATCATTCCAGTTGTGGCCACTATGGTTACAGTAGCTTTATCATAGCAACTCTGGTAAACTTTCCATGCTTTGGTTCCCCATTGGTCAGAAAGGGATAACACCACTTCCTTCCATGTGTCTTGTTTACTTAGACTAGGAAACTCTTCACCTTAGGAGCTGTCTCTACCACCCCGCATCTCCGGCACTTCACCTGTTGTGGTCCTGAATCGTAGCAGCATGGTACCTTCATTCATCTGCTAGATGTGAAGTCAGCATATAGACTAACTATATCAGAGATGCACAAGGTGCAGACTGACACACCAGAGGTGTGGGTGGGCTTTTCATTTCCCCTTGTTGCCATGGATGCTATTCTAAGAGCATAATTTTAAACAGTGATTCTTAGCCAGGGTGCTGCAGGCCTCTGGGGTGTTGTGGGATCCTTTTAAGGGTGCCACTCAATAGTAGCACTGTTAGCTATGCAAATGCCCTCACAATTCAGAAGATAAACCCAGATATTTCAAATAGGATGCCTAAGTGAAAACATCTGACCAGCTGTGGTCTTTCTGACTTCTTTGCAAGAGATTTGCTTTGTTATTTTTCCATAGTCAAAACACAAGTGAAAGCTAAGAGCTGGCATCCTTTTCTAAAGGATGCCTTGAGTGTAAAAAGGGTTAAGCTATACCGTCCCTCCTCTCTCCAATGCAGAACAGATACATCTGTACATGTACTTCATGGAAGCCATTGTCCTTGCCAGCTCTGCTCCAAGCTGAGCCCACAACAGATGACTTGGTTAATGTACATGCTGCTAAAAAGGACTCACGCAAGTAAGACCTGTCACGAAGCTGTGAATTTACATTTGCAAAGCTGACATTTCATGCACGGTGAGTGCGCAACATCAATTAAATAGGTATGACTAAAACATGGAAATGCATAGAACTTCCATCAGACAGTAGGCATCATGACAATAGCAGCATGCGTGATCTCTAGGAGTAGAATTGAAAAGAACATTTCAAACAGAAATGTTCTTACTTTACTTAGTATTTTTACAACATGTTCAACACTGGCTGTAAAGAAATACGCCCAGTGTTTTCTGGCTAGAGTCTAAGCTGTCACTGGGAGGAATTCTCTGCTTGTATTAAGCTTATAACAGGTTACAAATGCATTCTAAAGAAAGGCAGAGAGGCATTAATCGCTCTTCTTACCTGGAGTGTGTATTTTTGGTTGTTTCAGTAGCTCTGGGACAGTTTCTCAGACAGGAGAAACACGGGTCTCTGTGTCACAGTAAATTTGTTGCCACCAAGACCTATCTTTGTTCAGGCAAATGAGAATATTCCCAGTCCAGGTATATTGACACTGAAAAATGTAATAATAAATATTGAGCAATAAAAAATATTTGTTAACTGATTTGTCGTGTCCCATGTTGACAGGTTACATCAGAGCGTTGTGCTGGTGGTGATGTGATGATCTCTTCACACTTTTGTGCTTCCCTTGTGCAGAGGAGCTGGATCCACCTTAAAGCTTAAATGTCATATTTAATAGTTTTCTTCTCTTCTTTCACAATTTAAAAATTGATGTAGTGACATGGGAACCAATGTGCCTAACATGAGGAGCTTACAACCAAAGGACTCAACATTGCTAAGCTTTGTCTAGATAAGCCCTCCTGTTACCCAGGCTGTAGTTGGAGTCCATTGCCATGACTATGGACTGCTTGGATAAGCAAGAATTTATTAAAAGTGATTTCAGAATCACCTGAAAGAGCCAAAGTAATGAGTGTAAAACATTGTATATTTTCCTGGAATCCCAGAGCAACCAGGTTGCCTAGTATCAGCCTGATGGGAGTGGAGGTATTTGCCATCCTGTGGAAGGGATAATTTTTTTGGTTTAAATTAGGAGATAATTTCTCATTTAAAAATAGAACAAATGAATAAACGAGATACATGTGGACACAAGAGCAAATAGCAGGAGAGCCCCACCTTGTTCATGGAGAGGTTCCGTAAAACAAATTGAGACACTCTGTCCCAAACACTCGTGATTTCTGAAATGCAAGTAAAAGACATGTCACCATCTTGATAACACACACAGACAAACAAGCATACCACGTTTGGGAAGAAAACAGTCCCTTTATTTCTGACTATGGAGGCAACAAGACCTACATGTAATTACCTCTCATAGGATCAATAGATTTTAGGGAGCAATGAAAGTTAGTCCTGTGTAGTTTCTGTTTTCAACCTAATTTTGGACACAGTTCTTTGTAAAAGCCTCAGTTAATATGTGAGGCCAAAAGTTGGACACCCTACAAGGTGCTGTATGTCTGCAGATCAAAAAGCAGCTTACCAATCTATAGGAAAAAAAAGGCCAGGACAGGACAGGAAACAGAATTTCTGAGCCCTCTTAGCTAAATTCAAGATTTTCATGCAAAGAGCACTTTGGGCTGCCATTTCTGACCATGTCTCTGTAGCCCGGCAATGGACAGCTGGAAGCCTAAACTTTCATTAAAGAAACCAAACCAGAACAATTCTGTGCAGGCCAGAGGCCGGAAAATGCTACCCAGTCACTAGGGGCATTTGTACATGTGCTCCAGGGATGGGGGGTAGGTTGAATGAGCTTTCGTTAAAGTATCTCTGCTGCCATTTTGAAACGGGGGGACACAGATACATGAGACATGGAGGCTGGCTGGAGCACCCTAACTAACACTCTCAATTTATTAATTGAGTCTGCTCCAATGCGCTGTAATTACAGCACATCAAAGCAGCCTCCCTGCATGTCTACAGGCATCCTAGGGAAACGGTGGGTGGAGGATGGGACTGCTGAATGCCCTCCAATTCCCATGGGCACTGAGGGATCCAACACAACCATAGTGTTATATTTAATGCATAAGTTGGCACATCTAGATCCATCCAACCCACTCCTAGAGAGCATTTCAGCTCAGGGGCTCCTTGCACATTCACCAAAAGAGGACTTAAATTTGGTAAATCTCCACCTGGAGACACCCATTTCCACCCATTCTACAAATGAGAAAACTGAAGCCAGTGATTTTAAGGTGCCCTCCTATCAATAAGTGACTTTTGTCCAAAGACCGCACAGGAGGTGAAGGCGCTAAGCTCATGGGATCGCTGGGTATCCACCACATATGCAGGGCATGCCAAAGTGTCACACACTCCTTCTTATATTTAATATTCTGTGTGATGTAAAGCATAAACAAGAGCTCTGCCAGACCATACCATCTAGAGTGAGATTTCTGAGTGTGGGGCACAACAGCTTTCGGTTATCCAGGATGTCCCTCTTCACTTGCTCCACCCCGTGGACTGTTTTCTCTGCGTTTCCACCAAATTCCCTGTCTTTGAAATGTGGCTTCCAGTCTTCACTGCCAAAACCTCTGCAAAGAGAAAGGCAGAGCAGCATCTCCCGATTTCACTGGCATGCAGTGGGAGCAGGAAGGTGCAAGGCTGGGAAGGGCAGAGCAGTCTCCAGGATACCACTGTTGCTATTGGACACATCATAAAGGGGGTCCCATCCCTCCTGCTGCTGCCCCACCCTGGTGTAAGGAGTTGTCACAATGGCAGCTTCAAGCAGGTGGGTAAAGCAGAGCTGCCCACTCCTTAGGCCTGGTCCACAATCAACCAGATGAAAGTCATCAAAAACAAGTGGAAAGTCCTAGACTTGGAATGGAAGGATTGCATGCGCAAATGTAGTCTGGGGAATGACTGGCTAGGCTGCAGTACTGCAGGGAAGGACCTGGGGGTTACAGTGGACCACAAGCTGAATGTGTGTGCGCTCAACAGTATGCTCTTGTTCCAAAAAAGCCAGCAGTATACTCAGCTGTATCAACAAAAGTGTCTCTGGTAAATCAAGAGAAGCTATTCTTTGGCTCTGTTCAAAGCCAGTGGCCTCCCCTGGAGTACTGCATCCAGTTTCATGCCCCATACTTCAAGGAGGGGGTTTGTTTGGAGAGTCCAGTGTAAAGTAACAAAAATGATCAGGGACTTAGAAAGCATGACTTATGAGAAAAGACTGAAAGAACTAAGGTTATTTAATACAGAGATGAGAAGACTGAGTGGGGATTTGAAAACAGTCTTCTAATACCTGAAGGGCTAATATAGAAAGGGTTGAAATGTGCTTTCCTCCATGGCCATAGGGGACAGGACTAGGAGCAAAAGCCTCAAGCTGCAGCAGGGGAAATCTAGGTTGGAGATGAGGAAGAAACTTTCTGACTATGAGGGAGCCCAGCATTAGCTACATAGAGAAGTTGTAGAATCTCCATCCCTGGAAATGTTCAAGAGAAGCTTAGACAGACACTTGGCTGGGATGACTTAGCCAGAAATATTCCTGCCATGAGCAGGTGGCTGAACTAGATGACCTTGGCTAAGTGCAGACAGTCGAAAAGCCTGAGGCTGAATCAGTTCAGTCTTTGCAGGTTAGCTGAAGCTGCAGAGATTGAACCGGCAAGCAAGCAAACAAATATTCACTTTTGATTCAAGAAATGCAAGCACGTGCATTCAGTGACTCAAGCCAGAAGCAGGGGGAGCCTACTAGCTTCAAGGATTTTACCCCCTCCCTGCTCTAGCTGAGGGGGCATGGCCAAACCCCAGCCCAGAGGACAAAGAGGGTGGGAAGAAGGGGGGAGGGGGGCAGCATCTGCCTGGCTGAGGAGCACGGTGGGTGGGGAAATAGGTAGTGGCATTGAATTCATAAAAGCTTGAGCCAGAATAGTCCTGTCTCTGAAGCGAGCATGTATTGGGAACAACCCTGCGGAGTCCTGCTGGCTGTGATTCTGGACTACAAATCCCAGAGGCATCTGGAAACAGGCAGAGGAAGTGATTAGCAACCCTGCCAAGTCCTGCTGCTGTGATTCTGGACTGTAAATCCCAGAGACCTCAGGGGCAGGAGGAAGAGGAAGTGAATACAGCCCATGGTGGCTATGTATCAGAGAGCTGGGTTGAATGAGAGGGAAGTCTCTGCACAGCAGATGCCTTCCAGGAGCAGAGACTATGGGGCAGTCCCTCTCACGCTGTTCCCCCCCCCCCCCCGGAGCCCTGCCTCTGCTCCAGCTTCAAGCAGGGAATAGCCTGGCAGAGGCTGCCCCACCCTCACTCCCTTGTCAGCCAGCACTCACTGCTCCAGCTAAGGAACAGAAGGGCATGGCCAGCCCCGCTTTCTGGAGGAGACAGCACAGCCCAGGCCCAGGCCAGGGCCACAAAGCATGCTGGGATGGTGGGGTACTCTGATTAAATTTGAACCAAGGGGTCAGGACAGAAGTTTCATAAACAGGTTTGAACCAAATCAGTTAAGTCTAATACTACATTCAACCAGGTTTATCTTAAACCAGTTTCAGCCATTTTGAAACTGGTTTATGTGCACTGAGCTTCTGTTCTGTTACAGGTTTAAACCAGTTTCTGAAGGCTTAAACTGGTTTATGTGTAACTTCTGTCCCTAGTCCTTGTGACTAGCTTACCTATTTTTGTGCCTCCCCCACCTTTATAGTAGCGTTGAAACCACACATATGAGTTACTCGAAGAAAGTTTGTTTTTCATTGCAAGCAGAATACCCACTGCATGGCTGGCTTGTATATTATTGATTTATGCAACAGAAGTTGCCTTATTTTCTTGTTTTTCAGGAGAAGTGTGCTAAGAAAATAACTTCTGGTTTTGTTTTTCCCTTCCAAAAATACTTTAATGTAGTATATTTAGATAGTGTAAACTTCTTACTCTAACAATACAATGCAAACAATACCTAATAAATTTTCTGTGGTAGAGACCACAGTTATGCAATAAATCCCTTGTTTCCTTTCAAAACTGACCACAACTATGCTTTGGCCACAAATGCTGGCTTCTGTGGTTACATACAAGATTCTGAAATACATTTGGGAAGTAAATATGGGAGCGACTCAGCTGTTCATGATAGAAACTAGGGCTACTATGCACGTGCAGGGAGTCTGCTCCAACGCTCTGTAATTACAGCATGTCAAAGCAGACTTGATTAATCGAGTCTGCTGGAGCTTGGTAATTACCACACTCCAGCATCACAAGTATCAGCATCCCTGCACTGAAAAATGGTGGTGGGGCACTTTAAAGGTCATTTGACAAGCTATAGTTCAAAGCTTCCCCCCCATGCCATTTTTCAGTGCAGGGACTCTAATACACGTGATGCTCTGGGAGCTTTTAAGTAGCGCAGCTCTTGGAGCTGTGCTACTTAAAGCACCCCTCCACCTCCTGGACCACATCTATAAATGCCCTAGATGATCAGAAACAGAATGGTTGAAGTTCTTCAAACTGGCCTGCTAACGAGGAGCTACAAGAGTCCCCTAGTAACATGGTACCACTGGCCAATTATTTGGATGTCTCAAAGGTGCCTTTTAAATTACAAATAAGAGATATCACATACCATATTTACCTGAATCCATGACAACTTTCAAATTTAAGATGACCACTCCTCCAATTAGATTCTATACAAAGAAAATTACAAATTTGTTATAATTTTCCATGTATAGAATCTAATTAGTGGAGGTTTTATCTTGAATTAATCCCCTTCACCCCCCACATCTCCAGCAAGGAAAGCAGCATCAAGAGGCCTGCTCCTGATCTCTTATCACTTGCCCCTCCCTGGTGCCTGCACCCCCCAGGATCTGCATTCCCAACTGCTTGCCCCTACCCTTCAGTCACCCCCTTCATTCCCCTCACTTACCTATACAGTGGCTCTGGTTCTAGCTCATGGCACAGAGCACATGTGACTGTGGCCCTGAACAAGCAGCTCCAAGTGTGGCAGTTGCAGTGGTGAAGCCAAAGGCTGGAGCTGTAGCAGATCCTTTGCTACTGAAGTCTTCCCACATACTTCCCTCGGGCTATGCACCATGTGGCTTCCCTCACACTTCTCCCATGCAATCTCCCATGCTCCACCTCCCACTCCCACCCCTGCACCACGCTCCCCCTCCCTGCCAGCAGAGCAGTCTTTCCCTCCACTACCCCTCCACTCCTCCTGCACAGTATGATTTCCCTTGTGCTCCTCCTGCTCCACACCAAGCAAGGTCAGGCCCAGAGCCAGAGTTGGATCCAAAGCAGCCACTAGCCTTGGACTATACTGAAATCCAAGATGAGACTTCCCCTCTCCCCACCCCATGTTGAATGGTGGAAAAAACAAACAAACCTCATCTTGGATTCAAGTAAATATAGTACTAGTTCAAAAGGGCTCTGAAGAGTCAGAAGCAATGAACCTGTTTCTCCCCTCCCCCCCCAACCAGTGTGACCAAATAGGTTAAGTGAGCTGATTTCTAGCCTAGAGTTCTGGTGGGGAACATTTGGGATGGGGAAGGGGCTCAGTTTGAGCATATTGTGCTGTAAATAGCTCCTGTGAATAGCTCCATAAACAGAAGGCCTATAGGCCCTTTACACTGCAGGGCAGGTAGCAGTCTAGACCTGGCAGCAGGCCAAAGACTGCTCCCTGATTGGCTCCCCATGACTACATATTTCATTTCAGTGGGTGCATGATGTCACCAGGCTAATACTGTAGTTTTTTTTACCAATTTTGTTGGGTGAGTGGCTGGTTGTCCCCAAGGAGAAAGAGAAAGGCTCTAGGAGAGATGGAGAACAAGCAGGAATCTGAGTGAGGACAGAGGGATCTGTAGTGATATAGACTATTTGTTTGGAGCTGAGCAGTCGGCTGTGCTGTTTGGGATATCGACACTCTAGGCCCCCCTTTGAAGAGGGGAACACCCCCATTCCCAGGAGCTTTGTGAAGTGGGTGCACTACAAATTGCCAGGGAAGCCAGGAACAAAGAGGAGCCAGGGTCTTGAGCTTGCCCCTTGAGAAAGCATGCCAGGGCTAACTTCAGGGGGTCTTTGGGGAGAGGGAACTGGATATTTTTCTTGGGAAATCTAGTGGCAGAGCTTCCCCTCAAAACAGTCATCTGTAACAACTGAATCTTTCATCATATTATGAACAAGAGGAAGGAGACAGCTTATGTTAAAAATGGACATCTATCCAGTGTCCCCATTGCCAGTAACCAGTGCTGCCAAAACACTTTCATAACCCCAATGGGCCTACTGACAACACAGAATACTACTTATTGTCCATAAAGTGGCATGCAGTGGTAGTTTAAGGGTCAATTAGAGAAATTAAGGAAAAAAGAACAGGACCAAAGACCCTGGGGCTCAAAGAGGAAGTAAAGAGAAACCAATTTTTAACAGCTGGGAAATTTGACATCAACTGCCCTTGCTGAACACAGCGCGAGCTCCAAGACCATAATGGGTTAGTAATACCAGAAAGAATAAATATTATGTGAGCCTGACAGTGTCTCTTGAAAACAACATGAAGAATGGAAGTCAGTGGCTGGAAAATTAAAGCTGCAATATTTTACACCATTTGTACAGAACATTTTAAAATGGGAAATAAATTACAAGTTTACACCAGTTACAGAGAATTATTTTTAAATATGAATATGCAGCACTGACTTCTTGGAATGGTTAGCGCTTTAGTTAAACAAAAACAAACAAACAAACAAACAAACAATGATAAGCACTTTTTAAGGTTTTTAATTTTAAATGTTTCAAAGATTTTATAAAAGCTTCAAGTTTGTCTGCTTGGGCTGATTATACTAGCCCACTATTCTTTAGTAGGGTAATTTACTGAATCTTTAAGACACCACTGTAATCCAAGAGCACTTCGCATGACATGATTCAAGATTATGTTTTCCAGAAGAGAGGATTCTGTGTCAGACGTCTTTGGAAGTTCTCATACCTAAAAGAGAAGAGTGTGTTGGCATTAAAATGACTTCTAAATTATGCAATTCAAGTATTTGAACTTCCTACCTCACTACTGAGAAGTTAGTGCAATTGATGAAAGTCTATCATATGCAGCCAGCTGTGGACCTAAAATGCACTGCATTTTTAAAAAACTTTACAGAACAAATAGACTAAAATGATACTTCTCCCTGGCAGCTAGTAGGGTCAAGATGAAACTACTTGATGTGGCTGTAATCAGAATAAGAGATTAAAAAATTCTTACCAGTTTACAGAGAATGCTTAGATTGATCTTGCTTTTAGCTGCATCGGATTTTCATTTACGATATTAACCACCACCCTCCCCAACAAACTTTGCAAAGACATGATTCATTCCTGCTCTGGGTACTGTCTTCTACTATGCTTCTCTTCCAGGGATTTTCCTCCCTTTCCATTTGTGCAATACATAGTATATAGCAGGTGCTAATAAAAACTCCTGCAAGGAATAAGGACAAATCAGTTATATTTAGGGTTTAAAAACAGTACCTACATTAGATGATCAAAACATTTAGAAGAGCTCACATACAACATAAGCCATCTTTAAAAACTGTCTAGGTGAATACTTTGAAAGGCATGTGCCCCAGGCTAGGAACAGCTGACTCAAGGGAAAAGGAACACTCGGGCCACGCTGCCGAACGAGTACAATGGAGTCTATGTGCATGTCTACGCTTACAAGGACTTGCCAGTATAACTATACTAGCAATGCCACCTCAAGGGTATAGGTATCACAAAATCACATGGATGAACTGTACCAAGCTGTGTCCCAGCACAGCTGATCTGCTTTTTTAGGTGAAACATGTGACCCACTGTCCCACCTACTGATCATGCGGAGACAATGCATTACATATTCCCTGCTTACAGAGATCCATCTTGGAGATTCCCAGGTGTGTCTCTGAAAGTAGGGAAAGCCAAGCAGGTGCTCCCAGGGTTAGAGAGGCCCAATCAGGGAGGGAAAAAAAATAAAAATAAATGATTAAAAAAAAAAATAATTATTTAAATCAGATTTAATCATATTTTTTAAGATGCTTTTTGTTTAAAAATGAATTTATATAAAGATAGTTTTACTTTAAGATATGTTAAAGCTCAAAGATATTATCATGGAATAGGGATTATAACTTCTAATTATATACTATTTGGGATGATATATTCATGTAACCTTTTTAGAAGTTTTATAAATAGGTCACAACAGGCCATGGACTATATTAGGGGCCCAATCTCATGGGGTTCCCAGAGGCTCCTCTACAGATTAGTAAAGATTAAAGAAAACCACTCTACCCAATGGGACTCAGTGCTCAGTCTAGAAGATCCCATTAAGCATCTCTGTGATGCTTAGTTTCAGTTCTCAAACCGTGGATTTGTGTCTCCAGAGTTCATAAGCAGACAAGGTTCTTTGGGTAGATGCCATATCTTTTAGACAAACCAATTACAGGAAAAGCTCTGCTAACCGGCACCTTACACGCCAGCATGCTCTATTAACTGGCATGCCGGCTTGTAAGGTAAAGTGAAACCGGAAGTGCCCACCGTGGCGGGAGAAGCGGCACCTGTTCAGACCGCTCAATTAACCGGCATATTTTGTTATCCAACATGTCCCATTCCTGGGGGATGCCAGATAACAGAGCTTTTACTGTAGTTGGAAAAATTGTTCTTTGCAATCTTTTGGGCACAAACGGCCGTCTTCAGACATAGGGATAGACTGCATAGGGATAGACTGCTGTCTCCAGAGATAACATCCTTGTTAACAGCAGTATATGGAGATAGAACATAACAGACCTGATTCCCCACTCATCAGCTCTATTGCGTCTCTGCAAGTTTGTATACACAGTCAAGCCCTTACCTTTCTCTGAAAATGCCAAGTTTCAAGAATTTGAAAGAATAAAGGATATCACACAACAAGAATGCACTGTTTGTAGAAAACAGTGATTACATTGAGGCTTCCTGACCAGTGATTTAAACTGATTTGCTTCAAATCAAATCCACCCTGGGCCTAATCCCACACAGGATTTCCCGGGATGCATAGGAGCAGGCCCCTCAAGCCCTGGGAATGCTTGCTGGGGCAGCTGGAGAGTGCGGGCACCTCCAAGGCTGCCCACACTCTCCTACCATTAAGCAAGTAGATGTCAGCCATGAAAAAAAGTGGCAGAAATTATTAATGACCTTTTGTCGCCCCATAAACAAAAGCATTTTTGACACAACAAAGGGCACGGTCATCTATTTGCTTTTACTTTGTGCTGCCATAAAAATTGTTATGGTGGCACAAATGTGACATCTGTTTTCAGCCTCAGAGAGAGACAAATTTACACTGACAAACGCAGCTTAACCCAGTCCCAGGAGTGGAATATGCTGAACTCTTAACATGGACATTTTGCCTGTTTAGCTGCATCTACATTAGTCATCTTAATGACAGCGAGGGTAGCTAGGGGTATAATTTTCTGACACTATAAAAACAACACACACTGTAATGGTAGTTCAAACCTAACAGACATTAATTGTTGTTGGTCAAAGGCAGCACTTTCTGCTTTTCCATACTAAACAACACTACAAAAGGTAGAACGATGTCCAGAACAAGCATACCACAATTGCAAGGATTAAATTGCCAGTGGTAAACAAAACTGTTCTCAGGGTAGCTGAGGCTGAGAAACAGAACACAGCTATTGATTGCATTGAAGAACTTGTATGTCAGCAGGGAAATGATGTCAGTCATTTTTTGGAGGCTATGAGGGTAAATTCTGTATTATGAAATCTGTAATTCCAGTGACTAGAATAAGCCAATTGCTTTGAGATAGATGTTTTCCCTTACCATTTAAGAACTACATTAGCAGGAATGAAAGCTTCAGAAGGATTTGGCGTCATCTGAGCCTGAGTGACAGCAAACGACGAAGCAAAGTTATAGAAGTTATCCAGCATCTTCTGAGTGAACTGAAATATAAAACCCCAACTTTATAAATCAGTACTTAAAACTTTAAGAACACTTTTTACATTTAAAATGCTTTACAAAGGACTAATCAATCCTCAACTCCCACATAAGATGGAGAACATGTTCCTTTCTATGCAAGTGGAGAAAGCAAGGTTTACGCTGAGTGAACAAGTAAGTCTGTTTTAGAAAGGACTAGATGTAGAGGTTCTAGCTCCCTGCCTTGTCCTCAGACTCTTCCTCTCCTAACGGAAGACCTTTTAGATATGTCCAATGTAATGCACCTACTTCTTCACTTCCATGAAACCATATTTTTATAAGGTTTGCTTAAGGAAAATCAGAAGTGACCTCATGACAGAAATAAGGAGATTTTGTAAAACTCTGACTATAAAATGATGCAATGGTAAGTCTAGAACCTTTTCCTCCAAAACTGAAGCAGAAAGAACGTTAGTTGATCATGCCTCTGTGGGCCTTTTATTTTATATTGTTTCCCTAATGGTATTCCAAATGGTTAATTCAGGTTCAGGCTAGTAAAATAAAGAGACATTAATCCCACAAAAAGTACTACTATTCTAATCATACCACCGCTTATCTCTTTCCTTCAAGTTGCTTGCAACTGTCTCTTTTGAAAATGTGCCCTAAAAGTCATAACTCCTACTGAATTCCTATGAAACAGTATTAAAACTGAGGCAAGCATATATTTTATATACATGGTATTGGAGAAGAAAAAAAAATTTGCAAAAAATGACTTGCAGCAATCAAACATCTATGCAAAAAAGTAGCAGTTGTGCACAACTGGTCACAAAATACATAACAAAGTAGCTGGTGGCCCTGACCCAGCAGCAAGACTAGAAAAGGTGGAAATGCCTTGTATTAGTATGGAGTAACAGTAGTTATTCAGAGGAACAAAACCTAATAACTTAATGACCAGTTGTTTCCTCTGGACAATTAGCATCTGATAGTATCAGGGCCCCTTTTAAGTCGTGCTCTTTATCCTTATTTCCTGGTTATCCTTCCAGACAAAAAACCGGAGTTTGGGTCTGAATTTTAAGTTAAATGGTTCTGGCATTGTCTCAACTCTTCAACTGTTTGGGAGACCCAATGCAGGTGGCTAAAGAAGTTTGACCTACCTGGGTACCACCAGGGCCCATGCTGTCCCACGGCAAGGTAAAAATGGGGAATGCAACGTAACATACTGTAATCCAGCAAGTAGCCCAAAGTGGAAGATTTTGCAAAAACCCACCCAGATAGGCCTTAATCCAACAAGAGAGGCAAGGATTTCTTAGGGTGATGCCTTTTATTGGATGAAGTTTGACAAGCCTTGAATGCGAGACATTCGTCCTGAGACTTGACAAAAAAGTCTTGCATTTGGAAGCCTGTCTAACTTTATCCCAACTACATAGTTGGACTAATAAAAGATACCATCCTAAGAAATCCTCACTTTTCCCATAATTGCTGGACCAGCATGGCTACAACATCACTCCTACACTACCATAATGTGTAAATTTATCTAACACCTGAGAGGTTACAGTCTGGAAGAGCAGGAAGGGGACAGAGGTGCAGCTAGCCTGTTCCAGCGACAGTATCACAGGAATTTTACCTTGTCATCTGAGTTTCACTCCCCAACAAACATCTCCCACCTCCCTTCAGCGAAGGCACTGAATTCCGCCAGCAGTCAGGAGGGACTATATATATGAAATGGGAAAACGTGCCAGCATTCAGTAAGAGAGTATAGATACTTCAGTACACACACACACACTTATCCAAGTCAATTACTTTTTCTTTTTAAAAGAAGAAAGTTCTTAGAACTCTTAGGACTTCATTGCAAAAACTGAAGCTAACCTGCGGCATTAAGATAAGATAGGTCTTCGACTGTTCCTGACTTAAATTCAGTGAAGGGAGACAGGAGATGCTTGATGGGCAGTGAAACATGGATGACAAGATTTCTATGATACCGTCACAGGAACAGGGCTAATTGCACTGCTGCCCCCCCTCCTGCTGTTCCGAACTGAAGCGAAGCTTCTCCGTGTTAGAATTACATATACATGAAATAGGAAAATGTGCCTGTATTCAGTAACAGAATTTACACTTTAAGCATGCAGGCCACGGCAATGTCAGAAGTGTACAGCCAAATGAAGAGGGCCAAATTAGGTTCGTTTAATAACACAATTTTTCACTGTAACGTTTTAAGTGCCTGCATCCGTTTTTCCAGAGATCTCTGTTCTTAACCACCTCCTACTGAGCACTTGGCAAAACAGCATGCTGTTTAGTTACCTCAGTGAATGAGTCTACTGATGATACAGCAGCACTTGCGACAGGAGTTTGCTGGGCCAAGTTTTCCAGCAATTCCACCGAAATTCCGATCTGGGCTACAGACGGCGTCTGAGGAAGGTTCATTGCACCAAAGGGGTGTTGGCTCCCTTTCCCTGAAAAGAGCACAGCCATCAGACTTGGCAGCAGTATGACTACAGCACTGCT
The DNA here is from genome assembly GCF_030867095.1 of Alligator mississippiensis. Classification (NCBI taxonomy): domain Eukaryota; kingdom Metazoa; phylum Chordata; order Crocodylia; family Alligatoridae; genus Alligator; species Alligator mississippiensis. The sequence goes on from NC_081824.1 coordinate 458,941,079, forward strand.
TATGACACCCAGAACTCCTTAGGAATAAGGGCTTTTTTCCTTACCAATGAGAGAGATTAACTTGCCCACAGTATTATGAAGAACTGCACACAGCCTAACGATGCAACAGGTAACTTTAAAATGCAGCTGTTTCTTTATTCTTTCTTATATACTGAAGAATGCATTGGCAATTGCTAAAAGTACTTTTCTGGGAAAAAAAATTGTAAGAAAGAATTAATTATTTTTACAGTCTCCTATTACGTAAACAAGTCTTCATTTAATCAGGTGCATTGTTTGTAAGTCGGTCTGAAGCATTTGAACTTCTTGCTACTACTTATGCCAATAAAATAAGGAGCCTGACTTTTCAAACACAAGGGAGTATGATTTACAATAAAACCCAATTTTTTTTAATACACACGACAGTTTCCAGAAAAATCCCAGAGACAAGTAATACAGTTGGTTTCTTTCGATTTGATCATTCAAACAGGGAAAAGACAAAAATATTTTTTGCTATTGAACACAACTACTATGTAACGTCTAAAATATTTGACCAACAACCCTTGGGTGTCGAAAACATTTTAAGACGACAAGGTAAACAAGCCAATACCTTGAACTGCTTTGAAAATCAAATACTCTTAAAGACCCTGTGGGGTCTCTGAAAGGAAGCTTGACATCTACCTGGCTGAGGTCATTTGACCCCGGTTTTCTCTCCTGCCCAGGGCAGGGGGTCGGACTTGATGATCTACAAGGTCCCTTCCAACCCTACTTCTAAGAATCTACAAACATTGGAGAACTTGTATGAAGTTCCTAGCATTTCACACTGCACTAAAAGTGTGAGCAACTCTTCTTGAAATTTGAATAAACTTTCAAGCTATCCTTTGTAGAGTGCTGCCTAGTAATAGAGTCTGGACAGAAAGCTGTGTACTGGCACAGTCCACATCAGAAAGAAATGGCTGTAAAATAAAAATACCCTCATAGTTACAAAAGTTATTTGAGAACTTCTTAACAATGTGGCTCTAAAACATCCTTAAACTGCATCCTTTTTATACAGAAATCATTCTAGCTCACATCACTTTCGTCTTTTAACCAGGGCTCTAAAGCCCAAACTCACTTGGGATACTACAAGACCATCAAGATTCACTATCTGCCACTCCCTGTTGCCCACATAAGTGATGTCACTGGGAAAAGAACAAAGATTTGGGGGAAGGAAGGGAAATGTGTTACCATTAGCAAGTGAATAATACTCTCCTCCACACAAGTTTGTAGTATGCGAGTATCTTGCTACTGGGAAGTACCATGCTCTGGACAAGACAAGGTATAGCTTGGTATAGGTATACCAATATATGGTATTGCAGGTTGTAGACAGGTCTTAATGAAAACCACCACTACCAGCTGACCTAATCCAGCTGCTAAAAAACTAAGACAATGAGAGTAGCACAAATCTATGTCCCACCCAAATTGAAGAATTAACTATTTTTCCTTTCTTGATTTCTTTGAAAGGTCTAAGCTAGTAATATGTAAGAAACTGGAAAATATCCTTCTCAAAAGGAAGCACCTTCAAAACTAAATACTCACTTCTGAAAAGAAGGCACAGTTCAGATTGCGCTAAATTTTCCCATGTAGACATTAGTAGCTACTATTTATAGTATATGTACAGTAGCTGTTAAAAGAAAAAGATGGCTCAACTGTCAAAAACATTTACTTTAAGGTTAACCCAGCCCAAACATACCAGCCAAGCTCCTTAGCGCCAAGAAGGCAGCTTGCAGTAACATCTCTGAATCCAACTTGGCCAGCTAAGAGGTTGGGCAATGGATTTCTATATGGGATAGTTTGGACAGGGATGACCACTGCCTCAGGTAAGGGGCTGGACTAGATGACCTCTGGAGGTCCCTTCCAGTCCTACTTCCCTATGATTGTATGAAATGTTGCTGCCTTCCTCTCCCACAGTAATGACCTTTTTACCCTATATGGAAAAAACTCAGTATCAAATAATTTTGTTCTCATTCCACTGCTTTCTTTAATCACACTCCATGACTGAGGGCTTAAAAAAAATAAAGGACTGAAATGATCTGTAGATTTCAATTTAGCAAAAAGACCAGTTAATTTATCAGATTCAGTCCCTCAACCTGCTATTTAGTGATCCTTTGTGAAACACCACAAATACTGAAATTCAATCTATGCTGCAGAGAGCAAATAACCCATTAGCTTTATAAGATTAGGCTGTGTAGAAAATAAGTAGAAAACAGAAGTCTGATTTCCAGGGGCTAACTGAACACTGTGTTCAAGTTCCAACATTATCACATTTATCATCATTAGAAATTCCAGAATATGACAATTCTACCTGCAGAGTCCATTTTGGCTGCCACATTTCCCAGCTGGAGCCAACATCCTACAGTAAGTAGTGTTAAATGGAACGTGCTAGAACATATATCATTAATATGAAAAAAATCATTATTATTCAAAATAATTTTGAATAAATCAGTACTTTTTCAGTTCTTGAATACATAATAGTCATTCACTACAAACACACATATTTAACACCTACATTTTACAAACCAAAAAACCTATGATAAAGTACAACTTGTTAAGGCAAGAAAAATAAGTACTCTATGGCATCAAAACACAACCAAAGCCTGTGATGTTTTTTGATTAACAAACTTGTCTGAACTGCACAATTTTCTGAAACCTGCAAGCATGACCAAGAAAGGAAACAGGAACATGCCAGCAATGTCTACTGGAAGAAAATACAGAAGCAGTGGAAGCACAAGAGTGCAGCCATTAAAAAAAAAAGAAAAAAGGAACTTGGCAAAAGAATGTTATCACTGTTTTGAAGGATTATGCCGAAAACTGGAAAGAAAAGGGAAGCAAGTGATGACTCTTGATCCAAAACGAAGGGGAATGCATGGCACTGACAAAGCAATGTTTGTTTGGTTTCAGGATGTTTGTACAAAGGAACATTTTGATATAGCACAATGAATTTCAGGCAAACGCTGACTGACAATACATGCATTTGAAACACTCAATTCAGCTCCAATTTGGAGAATTTCAAATTCAGGTTGCCTCAAATGCCACAAAGATGTGCAAGCCTTCCAACCTTTCCTCTGGGCCTGTATCTAGAAGAATCAGCACACAGAGCTCAGGATTTCTGAGCCAAGGAGTTCAGATGGCAAGCACTGGTATCCAGTATGATTATTCCCTAACTATCCTTGCAAATGATTCTAAATTCAATTAGGCACATATAGTAAAAACTGATACAAACATGAGAAAAATTATGCAAACAGATCACAAGAGTAAGCCAAAAAACCCAATTTTTTTTAATAAAGTGAGCTTTAGGCACTCTCTCAGGTTTTAAGTGATAAGCCTCCACACCAGTTTAATTAGGAATCCAGTGATGTTTAAGTGCTTAATGCAAACTGAGTGTATTACTGCATCTGATATTTAGAAACAGAACTACTACACAAGGCCTGTTACTAGATTTGTTACATACTACACTTACAAGCAAACAAAAACAAAAACAAACCTCTTACAAATGTGATCAGCTCACTGAACATTTCACATCCTATTAGCACGCATAAGTGTATATGGCATGCATTACTATTTTACTCTTCTTAGCATTGCAGAAGCAAAGCAGATTTGGCAAAAGGAATAGGATTCTGTTCTAACTTGTTTGAAGGACTACTGAATCACATCCCAATGAAGAATTGTTATTATTGTAAAGATGGAGTCAAAAGAGCACTGTTATAGCTGTTAAATCCACAAATGAGCTTGTAGAGCTTGCAATTAGTTAAAACCAGAGCTGACAGTGACTGAACAATAGAGAATTCATAATGAAATTATATTTACACTCTGGACAGACAGACCACCAACCTCTAACTTGTGTAATCCAATGCATATATTGCAGCGCTCAAGAGTGCTGTCTACATGACTTCCTAGAATTGTTTCAATCTTATTCAGTTTGGTCAGGATGTGCAATGAAAAAAAAATGGCTAATCTAAATAAGCCTAAAAGCAGAGGCTACTGTTTGGCTGGGAAAGTAGATCAACTTCACTGGGAAGTAAGCAGGCGATGAAGTGGTACTAAAACAGCAGCATTTTACTTTATAGCAAAGGTGATGGCTCTTTCTCTCTGAAGAGAACAGTGACAATGTTTGCTCAGAGTAAGTAAATTGCTTTAGTACTTTTTTCAAAAGAATAAAATAGTAATTATATATAGGAATTCTCAAAAGGCCTCTCAAAATTTTGTAACTGAGCCAATGCCATGGTTCACCACAACCTTACGAATCATCAGGGCTGCCACTATCAAGATTATGCTGGTTTTAATGGAACAACTAGAGAGCTAAATAACACAGTTTGAGAAAAATCATATCAAGTGGAACATGTCATTGCTGCTTAAATCTTTTTTTGGACACTTAAGGAAGTAGGAATAGCTGAAAGGTGAGCAAAGAAAACTAAAATAGAACCATCTTACATAGATGACAACTGCATCATCTATTTGTTGAGAAATCAATAGAAAAATCCATGTAATTAGAAGAGACTACCCACTGTATTCTTGGGTCTTTTCCCAGCAATATAAGACATGCAGTAAATACACTATTTAGTTTTCAAGAGGCTACTTTTATGAAGTCACTGTATCTGGCTTCTAGAAGTAAAGTAAAAAACGAATCTTTGTGCTACAATAAATGTATCTGGTCTTGGCAACATAACGCATTTCTTCCTACACAGCTAATGAATACACAGAGTATGCTTTACCTTCTATATGTCATTTATACGCATTCTGTTGAAACAGACAAATGCAAGTTCTCACATGAACATATCCTGAACAATTAGAAGCGAGAAACGTTGCTACAGTTGCACGTAATTAGATACCATTAGTTCTGATCAACTGTGCACAACTCAGACTGAAGGCCACTTCCAACAGAGCTTCTGCTCAAAGAAAATATCACACTGCAGGCAGGAATCTGGACCTCGCAGGCAGGGGCAAACAAAAAATAAAATTTCTGCATAGTTAGAACAGTCTGAAGTGATGAAGAGTAATCCGACTCAATGTTTTACTTTTCAAATCCTCTTTTGTTTTTTTATGCTTATGGAATGACAATAAATGAGGCCAACAGGACTGCCCTGGCAGACTGCATGTGGCCCACAAGCGGCACACTGTGACTCCTTTGCTTAAAATATAAATACCAGGACTATTAAGATCCAGTTGAAAGGACAAATGTTTGACTTCCCAAGCAGCACTTCATTAGCTTACTGTAGTCATTAGAGAATATGCACGCATTTTGCTGTCAGTGATACTGTTTAACTACTATATTTTCCTGCTCTTACCAGATTTCAGACCGGAAATTTTGAAGATGGCACTTGGTTTCTCATTGGTGACGAATCCTAGCAGCTGCCACACTGCCATCCCACTCTGGTCAGGATAGCAGAAATAGACAGATCCTCCCATGCCCTCTGGAAATGGGATGGTTCCCAGCATAAAGACCACTACGTGGTTGATGTTTTCATAGTCAGGCAAATCAAATACAAATTTATCTTCAGCCACCTGTTGTGCCACTGCTTGCACCTGGAAAACAAAACCAAGTTTCAGTTCTGATACCTGAGTTTTGACTCTTATCGGTGAGACACCTTTTCTGAAACATCAAGCAATTGCAGGGAGGGGAAGCGAGGAATGTCGCAGCTTAAGATTTCTAATCAGCCTTAGAGAAAACCAAATGCAGCTGCACAGCAACTGTGCAACAGGCTATGAAAAAGGATTTATGATCCTCATCCCAATGACACAGATGCTACACCACACCCAGGATACTTTGGCTGTCTGTGTGCAGAAGAGTTTCCCAACTTAAAAGCAGGCTGCTCAGCACGGTACAACCCAAACCATAGGAACCGGCTTAGCTAAGAAACAAGGCAGGGCTTCAACCATCAAGTTCATGGCACCCGAGCCCCATGTGGACAACACAGCCAGGTACACTCCCTTCCACCTCAATTAAAGTAGCTCCTGCTAAGCACCCGCCAGTCTCAGCCACACCAGGGGGCAGCAAAGGGGCTGCAGCCATTTGCTCCAACCCTGCGGCAAGTTGCTGAAAGAGGGAGGCAGAGGCAGTCAAGTCCTTGCACGAGGGACTGGAAGCAGTGAGGGACTGGATCAGGGGTTCGCTGCCTCCCAGGCCAGGAGCGAGGGGGGGGGGGAGCTCAACCTGCCCTATGCTCCTCCCATGCTATCAGCTATGTGCCCCAGCCCCCCCCCAGCCCCCCCCAGTCTGTCCCCCCTTATGAGTGACAGCTCCTAGGCCCCCCAAACCCTCCCCCATGTGACATGCCCCACCCCCCTGCACCTCCTCCCCCACCAGTGACATGTCCCACCCCCTGCAGCCCACCCCCATGAGACATGCCCCACCCCTGCAGCCCCTCCCCCACCAGTGACATGCCCCACCCCCTGCAGCCCCTCCCCCTCAATGACAAGCCCCACCCCTGTAAAGCCCCTCCCCCCTGCAGACCCGCCCCCCACCAGTGACGTGCCCCGCCCCCACCTCTTCCCCCGCCAGTGACGGCCCTCCAATCCCCCCTTTATCAGTGACGTTTCCTCGGCCCTCCGGCCCCTCCCCCTACTAGGGACGTCCCTCGGGATCCCCACCCCCGCGGCGCCCCTCCCCCGCCCGCCACGCACCAGCCTTCCCGCCACCAGGCAGCCGAACATGGCGGCACCGCTGAGACGCTTCGGCCGTAGAAACTTCTTGAACCGCCCGGACGCGCCGGAGCCTACATGCCGCCCGCGCTGACGAAAGTGGCCGCGTGACCCCCGCCCCCCGCTAGGAATCACTTCCGGGTGAGAAGAAAACTACAGCGCCCAGCATGCCCCGCGTCGCCAAGCGCTTGTGGGCGGGGGAAGGACTCCGGCGCGGGGCGTGCTGGGAGGCGAAGCACGCATGCGCCGGGGCTGCTCCCGCACGTGATTAGGCTTTCGGTGTTCGAGCGCGGGAGCCGCTTTTGGCACGTGGCGATTCTGCTGCACATGTGCGCACGCGCGCCTGCGCAACAGCGTTACACCTGCAACGTGTGCCGGGGTCCTGACGCGCTTCACCCTGGGTGTGCAACCAAAAAAAAAGGGGGGGAGGGGGGCCTGTGAGAAAATTTTGGGGTGCAGGAGCTTTGTGGGAGGGGGGAACACGGCCTAGATCACCGGTTCTTAACTTTTTTTGACCGCGACCCATTTGTAAACGTCGAGGGCCCATCCAGCATCGGGTTGCAGCTGTCTAGGATTGGGCAGGACTCCACAGGAATCTGCGTGGATCTCCTGGGGACTGATGAAAGCAATTCAGAATAGGGTGTTTTAAGAAAATGAATTCAATTAATGATATTAGTTGTTTGGGGGGGGGGGGGAATCTGGAATAGCTTCTGTCAGAGTTGGCAATCCCAGTACCAACCTAGTAAATAGTTTAGGTAGAAACAACCCCCTGGCCCTCTTATTGCCCTTCACTCCTGACCGGTGCCCCCTTCCCCCACACCCCAGGTGGTAGGCTGGAGCGCTGTCAGCCTGCAAGGGTAAAGCCACAGTTTCCCAGGTTTTTTCCTCCTGTAAAGAATCTATTTTTAAAGTGTGCGCAACCCTTTCACCTATTCTTGTGATGCCAGGGTTGAGAAATGCTGGTCTAGATCTGCAGAAAAACAGGGTGCTGTGAGCCTTTGAGGATGAGAGGGTATCCTTAGGTGTGCAAACGTGCTTCAAAAGATCAACCCACAGATTTCAAACAGGAATGGGTCCTGTTAATGCTGACCTGCTGCAGCCCTTCCCTGTTCTTTGCAACCAAATTGCTCTGTTCTTATTTTTTTTTTTTGTCAAAAAACAAATGAAAACTAAAGAGCTGTTATTTAATTTAGAGGGTGCTCCCAATCTAAAAGGTTGAGAAGTACCAGGTTATATATACCCCTGAGTGAAAAGACAAGCTTTGGCACTTGGAGCTGTTTTTAAAAAAAATGTTGCTACATAGTAGGCAGAAACTGCTACAGTTTCATGGGCTTGTACCCAAGCCAAATTTGGGAAGATTTTCAGGTGGAAAACAAAAGGTGTGCCTCTGCCAAGAGCAGCTCCCTCCACAACTGTAAGCCCCTAGCTCCAGCACCTGGAGATGCCAGAGCTTCTTAAAAGGTTTCCATCTTTCTCCCCCTTATATCACCAGTATCCTGAAATAAGGAATTGCCCTAGCACAAAACCAAAGGTTCCCCTGCACAGTCTAGTGATGTTGAGGAGAATGGGGCCCACTTCAGAATTTTTAAAGTTTTTGCAATGATTGATTGACTGATTGATTGATTTATTAAATGACATGCATTGCCCTTTTTTCTTTTCCTGGAAGCAAACAACTGAACCTGTTCGGCTTAGCACAAAAACAAAACTAAAATCAACCAAGAAACAAAAATACAACTCCAAGGCAGCATTCAGACCAGCATGGCCACAGACCCACCTGCAGCAGTGCCCACTGCATATGCAGGCATTCACTGTCCTGCTATTTCGCAGCACCAGGGGTTTTTCAAACCTGGAACATCCAGGTCATGCCAAAAAAAAAAACGGGTGGTGCACGTGGCAATAGTACTCACCACCCAAAACCAGAGCTTGGCTGGACAGGCTCCCAGCTGCAGCTCCCCAAGGCCCCCAGGTAAGGGTGCTGGGGCCAGCACAGTTGCTGGCCCCAGTCTCCCCTACCCAATGTTCCCTCTAAGGTGTAGCGATTCATGAGCACGCCACTTTGGTCCATGAGCACACTGCTTCGGTCCATTCCCAAATTCCGGTGCGTGCCGCTTGTTTGCACACAGTATAACATTGTAAAATTTGAGGATTTAACTTAGAAGATGCAGTAAGGGCCCCTTACTAAGGAGATGGGTCTGCATACAATGAATATAAAGATGATCCTTTTACAGAGGCTGCAGCAAAGATATGGGCCTTCCTAGAATGATAGAAAAAGCAACACTATATGTTGCATGGTAGAATCATGCCCACTTTAACCAAGCTAGTGCCCAAACCGGATGCAATTTAGCCAAATTAGTGCCCTGTATATGCCCATAAACTGCAGGGAGACCAAGCACAGTGTTGTGGAACCAAAACAGCATGAAAGCAGGAAACTAACTGAAGCTCAATAGCTAGCTTACACAGCGAAGACGCATTGTATCCCAGCATGACAGTAGCCTACCGCCAGGTTACACTGTAAACTCCTACTTAACTTGCTATCTATCCACTCTTACCCCTAAATCTCCTTAAGGATTGTTGCTTCCCAAGTTTCTTCTGTTCACTGAATAGCTAGGTTTTGCCTTCAGTTGCTGCTTGGCCTCTCTTCTCTCCCTACAAGGAAGCAGTGACTCCAATAGTCAGACCATATACTAAATACTCTATTGAGACGCTATTGTGTTATAGCATATTCCTTAGTAGGAATTTGCACACACTTCTCATATGCATATGCCCACAGTGAAGGACTCCGCTTTATACAGGAGCACGCCCAAAGGGGCTGGGGAGCAGCGCAGTTCCCTGGAGCCGGCGAAACCCATGCTCAGGAAGGAGCCACCCATGCCGAGTGAGGAATGGAGCAGAGGAGTGAGGAGCTTACTGCTGGCAAGTGTCCGGTGCCAGCCCCGGTGCCTCCGCTGTACTCCACGCCCAAAGTTTACAGGAAGCCCAGCACAAAACCAAAGGTCCCCCTGCACAGGCTAGTAGTGTTGAGAATTGGGCCCACTTCCAAATTTTTAAAGTTTTTGCCATGATTTTTTTAGCATGTGTACTATTACTTAAGTTCATCATAGATAGCACTGAAAAGTTCTCTCTCATGGATTACAGAAATACCCATGAAGCAGAGGAAATAACTATTTTTTAAAAATTGCTCTATCCTCTCAAGCTCCTATTGAACCCTTGTTGCAAAAGAGCTACAATGGCTAGCTTGCTAGGCATCTCTCAGCAAAAAGCACGCAGTACAAACCAGAAATGGTCCAGAACACAGCTAAATTCAATATTGAACCCTGACAGACTTGCATTGGCAATGTAGTTTTGGTTGCCAATTGCATTATTTTCCCCTTTTATTTTAATTAAGTACTTACGCCATTTATCTTTACTTGGTTTGGTTAGAATTAGCTCAAATAAACAACAAAACAAAAAGCAAAATAACTTTATTTTTTGAGCCCTGAAAGCCACAAGAACAACAAATTTAAAGACTCTTGAAAAAATATTTTTAAGGCTACGTTAAAAATTAGGTGTGGCTATGGTAAATTCAAAGAACAACAAATTACAATAAGCAATACAGCACCTTAAATAGCACAGTTAAATCTCAGGCAGTTCAAACACTGGTAAGTAAAATCTGATAAACTGCCAGAAAGCACTTCAAATCAGAGACTCCAATTGCAAGTCACTACCCTTTCTTACTTCGTTCTGTCTCTATTATTTAAATTACTTGGCTTGCAGTACATGTCAACAAATACAAATTCTCTTATACAACCACTACCCATCACTGCCATCCAGTAAATAGACCATGTTATATCTAAAACTTTCACTATTTTTCCTGTCCCTTTATCGTAATTCTAAGCTTTCAGTAACAAAAGTCTTTGTCTTACTTGTATTTCACATAACCCTGCCTAATGAAAAATTATTTTGCCTTCACTATTTGCAATTGTCAATTTAATATTCTATAAACAATTTAATATTTCTCAGGTTTCAGCCATACAACTATTTAGGATACACAGAAATTTGGATACTGAACATTTTGTTCTCTAGTTTCCAAGTCCTAGATCTGTTCTTCTTTGGTGCCTGTGAAAATTAGAAGACAGCTTCAGGAGAAACATTTCAGAATTTTCTTAGTTTAATCATTACTCACTAGACAGGTGGAATGTGTAAAAAGAAAAGTATCTGAAACTTTTCAGGATTGTGTAAAACAGGGGTTCCCAAAGTTTTTACGCTGCGGCCCAGCAAACCACGGCCCGGAAGTGGCTGTGTCCCAGCAAACCGCAGCTGGAATTTCCAGCCAGAAGACAGGTAAGGATAGCCCAACCCCCTGGGCCGTGGGGTGGGCCAAACCCTGCACTGCCACGGGCCCTGCAGAAGGAGCTGCAGCCTCTCCACCTGGCTCTGGGGGGGCCGTGGTTTGCTGGGCTGCAGCCACTTCCAGGAACCAGACCACAGCCAGGGATTGAGAACCCCTGGCGTAAAATAAATGACATGGCTTCTCTTCATGCAGAAAAGAAGACAAACATTGAATAAAGGACAAATTTTGACCTAGCTAGTTAGATCAAAAAATGCTGCTGGCCAAAGATGGCATGCTTGTATTTATGCTTATACTAAACCCCCATACCTCCTTCTTCAGTTGTATACATTTCAGGGGTGGCTAAGGAGAAAAGGTTGAGAGAGAACGAATTTAGAAAAATGGTTCTGACAGCAATTATGATTAATATGTTTTTATTCAGAGTACTTGGTTGACTATTCTGCATCATCTTTGATCATTAATATGAGATAAGCACTAATGGCTTTGAACTGTACAGCGCCAAAAGTGGAATATGGACAAATGTGATTTGGGAAAAAGTTACCACTGGTAATAACATGGCTAATATCTTGGTCAATATTCTCTTTTCATTCTCAATTAGGTATATACCTTTCTAAATACCATACTGTATGTTAGAAATTACTATTTTCAAAGTAAATATGCTTGATTTGCTTTTACAGAAACTGAACCTTTGAAGGGACACCATCACAAAGAAAGCTTGCAATTTTTATTATTTTTATGCAGGAGGAGGGTCAGAAGGAGAACATTTTACCAAAAAATTCTAATACATGCCTTTAAAATTGCCAGCAACAATTTGTATTAAAATATTTCACTGCAAAATGTGAACACTGCAACATTGAGTTAGTTCACCAGAATCACAAGACTGAAATAGTTTATCTTTTTCTCCTACTATCCAGCCAACTGAAATGCCTCATGCAAAAAAAACAGTATAAACGGTGAAAAGTACAGGCAGGTTTTAAAAACCACTGGGTTTTAACAATTAAATGTGTAAGCAATATAGAGAAAGGAATGCGTTCAAAATATTTTTAGCAGAATTTAACGTATTTTACATTTCCATGTGTAATTATACCTTAATGTAGTCCCTTGGAAATATAACCTGCTTTTTTAAACAAAAACCTACATAAGCCTGCAATCTTATGCTGCTAAAATTTCTAGCAAAAGGTTACCACATATGTGGTATATACCAGCTAGATACAAAACAACTTTATATATCAGAGGATATTAACAGATTAGCTTCAAGTCAATAATTGAAGTCACTGACACAGAAAGCTTTACAAAAATATTTGTTTTTTATTAAAAGCAACAGACTCTGAGCAGAACACAGTACAAAGAATGTAAACATCTCTAAGTTCAGCTCCACCCAACTGAACATGGGAAGGAGAAAGACTATTTTAAATGCAACTACAGATCTAGCAAGTTAACAGATTATATTGTAACCTGACAATATATTTTCTAAATTTTAGGAAAAACTGACTTATCGTAGTCTGTCCCAGCGCCAGATACTGGCATCATCACACACAGCTATAAGGATACTGCTATCCCTGCTAAAACTGGTTTGTCGAATGGCAGCAACACATTTGGGATGAGTAAGTGTTGTACACCTGCAAGTAAAAGAAATTCATTTAGATGCAGAGTTAAGTCTGCATTTGCTATTACATTCTGGAGTCCTTATATACCTTGCCAGCAGTCAGGTGAGGAAAACTACTGACTAAAATGATACCACCTAAGTAAGGAGAGGAGAACTAGGCCATTGGGATTTTCTGAACTCATGTAAACTTCTGACACAGTGGGAAATTCTTCTTCCATTGCTATTCCTTCCTGCACCCCTAAAGTTAATTTTCATTAAAGCTTTAGCAAAACGTGTATTGTATCACCTTACTTGGATTTCTGTAATAAACACAAGCATTCATTTGTTATTAAGAATACACAATTTTATTTGGGCAAATGAAAAGCTGGACAGAAAAACAGGAATCTCTCAGATGTTTTATCTCCTTACTTATCTGCAGTAGGTCACTTGGGTAAGCCAGTAGACAACTGGAAATTAATATTTAACCCCCCATGAAGTATAGCATGTAGCTAACCTATGTAACTCTGAGTTACTGTGACCACAGTCCTTTCCTTCTCTCTACTCCATTAGTTGCTAACCCCCACTCTTCTTAACTTTGTACACTCTTCTCTAAATCAGTCTTTACAGGAGACATTTTTTTTACTGCATCTACCTACAGCATCCAGCACAATGCAGCCTCAACCCAATTAAGGTCTCTGGGCATTACTGTACTACAAATAATAAAGACAATGTTCATTTTAACCCATTCCTTTACCACAGAAATTAGAGCTGAAGGTGTCGCTACTTAACAGTTTCTTTTTCTGTCAATATACTTGGATTTAAAAAAAAGGCCTTCAATATGGTCTCCCATGACGCTCTTATAAAAAAAACTGGGGGATTGTGGGCTGACAGAGTCCATGGTCTGCCAGGTTGGGAACTGGCTAAGGGGTTGAACCCAGACTGTTAGTGGACAGGTCTGTGTCATCTTGGCAGGAGGTGGCCAGTGGTGTCCCACAGGGTTTGGTTCTTGTTCCCATGCTGTTCATATTCTTTATCAATGATTTAGAAGAGGATGTGGAAAGCATGCTAGCCAAGTTTGTGGACGATACTAAGTTACAGGGAAAAGTGGTCACTCTAGGGGATAGGACATAGATCCAAGTGGACCTGGACAAGCTGGAAAAGTGGGCAGAGCAGAACCAAATGCAGTTCAATAAGGATAAATGCAGTGCTTCATCTGGGGAGAAGCACTCATCAAGACGGAACTGAAGGAGGAGAAAGTAGAAGGATTGTGGGTTAAGTTACATGGGGGGCAAGGAGAAAGGGATTTGGTGGTAGGGGTCTGCTACAGACCCCCACACCAAAGGGAAGAACTAGATTCGGGGCGCCTGAGGCAGCTCTCAGAGACCATAAAAACTAAGGAGGTGGTAGTCATAGAGGACCTAAACTACCCAGACATCTGCTGGGAGACACAGACAGCAAAGTCTCACCATTCACGCACGTTCCTATCCTGCGTACAGGACCTCCACCTGACGCAGCAGGTACACGGTCCCACTAGGGGGAATGCCTTACTGGACCTGGTATTGGCAACGGGGGATGACATGGTAGGAGATCTACAGATTGGTAGTCACCTGAGGGACAGTGATCTCCAAATAACAGAATTCACCATAAGATGTCAAGTGGGTAAGGTAACTAGTAGGGTGAAAGTGCTAGACTTTAGGAAAGCTGATTTCAATGAACTCAGGCGATTAGTCAAGGACGCACTGCAGAGTAGGAGTTTTGAAGAGATGGGAGCCCAGGAAGGGTGGCTGTGCCTTAAGGAAATGATCCTTCAGGCACAGAGGGAGACGATCCTGATGCGAGGAAAAAGAGGGAAAGGGGCCAGGAGGCTTCCTTGGTTGACCAGAGAAATCCAGGGCAGCCCGCGGACTAAAAGGGGAGCATATAAAAAGTGGAAACGGGGAGAGATTACTAAAGAGGAGTATACCTCCTCTGCTCGCATGTGTAGGGAGGCAGTTAAACGGGCCAAAGCTACCATGGAGCTGAGGATGGCATCCCAAGTAAAGGATAACAAAAAATTGTTTTTTAGATGTATAGGGAGTAAAAGGAAGGCCCAGGGAGGAATAGGACCCCTACTAAATGGACAGAAGCAATTGGTGATGGACAGGGGGGGACAAGGCTGAACTCCTCAATGAGTTCTTTGCCTCAGTGTTCCTAAGCGAGGGGTACAATAAGTCTCTCACTGGGGTTGTAGAGAGGCAGCGCAAGGCGCCAGACTTCCATGCGTAGACCCTGAGATGGTGCAGAGTCACTTGGAAGAACTGGATGCCTTTAAGTCGGCAGGCCCGGATGAGCTCCATCCGAGGGTGCTGAAGGCACTGGCTGACATCATTGCACAGCCACTGGCGGTAATATTTGAACACTCATGGCGCACGGGAGGACTGGAAAAGGGCCAATGTGGTCCCCATTTTCAAGAAGGGGAGGAAGGAGGACCCAGGTAACTATAGGCCAGGCAGTCTCACCTCCATTCTAGGCAAAGGCTTCGAAAAAATTATCAAGGCTCACATTTGCGAGAGCCCAGCAGGACAAATTATGCTGAGGGGAAACCAGCACGGGTTTGTAGCAGGTAGATCATGCCTGACTAATCTAGTCTCTTTTTATGACCAGGTTACAAAACACCTGGATGTAGGAGTGGGGGTTGACGTCGTTTACTTAGACTTCAGGAAGGCCTTCGATACGGTATCCCTCACCATACTGGTGAACAAGTTAAGAGGCTGTGACTTGGATGACTACACAGTCCAGCGGGTGGCGAATTGGCTAGAGGGTCGCACCCAGAGAGTCGTAGTGGATGGGTCGGTATCGATCTGGAAGGGTGTGGGCAGTGGGGTCCCGCAGGGCTCGGTCCTTGGACCGATACTCTTCAATATCTTCATCAGCGACTTGGACGAGGGACTGAAGTGTACTCTGTCCAAGTTTGCAGATGACACAAAACTGTGGGGAGAAGTGGACACGCCGGAGGGCAGGGAACAACTACAAGCAGACCTGGACAGGTTGGACATATGGGCGGAAAACAACAATGCAATTCAACAAGGAGAAATGCAAAGTGCTGCACCTAGGGAGGAAAAATGTCCAGCATACCTACTGCCTAGGAAATGACCTGCTTGGTGGAACGGAAGCGGAAAGGGATCTTGGAGTCCTAGTGGACTCCAAGATGAACATGAGTTGGCAGTGTGACGAAGCCATCAGAAAAGCTAATGGCGCTTTATCGTGCATCAGCAGATGCATGACGAACCGATCCAAAGAGGTGATACTTCCCCTGTATCGGGTGCTGGTCAGACCGCAGTTGGAGTACTGCGTGCAGTTTTGGGCGCCGCACTTCAAGAGGGATGTGGATAACCTGGAGAGGGTCCAGAGAAGGTCCACTCATATGGTTAAGGGCTTGCAGGCCAAGCCCTATGGGGAGAGACTGGGGCACCTGGACCTCTTCAGCCTCCGCAAGAGAAGGTTGAGAGGCGACCTTGTGGCTGCCTATGAGTTCATCATGGGGGTGCAGAAGGGAATTGGTGAGGTTTTATTTACCAAGGTGCCCCCAGGAGTTACAAGAAATAATGGCCACAAGCTAGCAGAGAGCAGATTTAGACTAGACATTAGGAAGAACTTCTTCACAGTTAGAGTGGCCAGGGTCTGGAACGGGCTCCCCTACCCTGGGGGTCTTCATGAGGAGGTTAGATAATCATCTGGCTGGGATCATCTGAATCCAGCACTCTTTCCTGCCTATGCAGGGGGTCGGACCCGATGATCTATTGAGGTCCCTTCTGACCCTAGCATCTATGAAGTAACTGGCTGCATGAATATAGGTTAGGAGGAGATGTCCTGGCCAGTACAGTGGCTGAAAGGGACCTTGGGGTTATGGTTTATCACAGGATGAACATGAGCCACCAGTGCGATGTTGTAGTCAACAGAGCTAATAGCATAGTGGGATGGATTAGCCAATGTGTCGCGAGCACGGCTAAGGAAGTGATACTTCCTCTCTACTTGACGCTGGCGAGACCCCAGCTGGAGTACTATGTCCAGTTCTGGGTGCTGCACTTCAAAAAGAGACGTGGAGAATCTTGAAAGGGTCCAGAGAAGGGCCACAAGAATGATTAAGGACCTGGCGGACAAACCTTATGAGGAAAGACTAAGAGATCTGGGACTGTTCAGCCTGGAGAAGAGAAGAGTGAGGGGGGACTTGGTGGCCGTCCATAAGTATGTAAGGGGTGAATATTGAGAGCTGGGACAAAAAAAAAATTGTTCACTAGGGCACCCCAGGGGAGGACAAGGAGCAATGGCCATAAACTGTTAGAGGATGGTTTCAGGTTGGATGTAAGGAAGAACTTATTTATGGTAAGGGTGACCAGAATCTGGACTAGACTTCCCAAGGAGGTGGTACAGTTCCCAACCTTGGAAGTCTTCAAGAGGAGACTGGACGGACAACCTGCCGGGATCATTTGATCTCAGCAGTATTCCTGCCTAGAGCAGGGGGGTTGGACTCCATCTTTTGAGGTCCTTTCCAGCCCTTAATTTCTATGAGTCTATGACCTTCCTTCACATACTGATTTTAAAGGACAATCTGGGGAAGTAAAATTTATACTCACTTGGCTTTATGAGGATCTTCTATTTCTAAATCCCAAACATAAAGTTTGCCAACCTGATTGCCCAAAGCAAGCATCTTTGAAACAAGAGAAAGAGCATGGCAATTACCAAAGAATGGAAATGAGGATTTTACAAAGACTGTAGGACTGGCAACAGTTAACACACATCCAGTATTTCATATATTCTCAAGTCACTCTAGAACTATTACATTTTCACACCACATACAATTAATTTGCCAGTTATACTATGCATAAAATGGAGATGAATGATAATGGAAATCTTCCACAAGGCTCCCAATGAGGAGCCAGGATAGATCTGGAATTTTCACGTCTTAGTACCAAGCTACTTTTAGTATCACATTAGTTCATGTGAGCCAAGCAAAAATTCCTCATTTGCCCTTCTCTCAACCAAACAGATGAAGAGTTATTTCAAAGCTCATGCTTACCTTTTGCCAGAAATCCATTGAAAACCTCATATACCAGATATCACACTGACTGTAATCAAATCGCCCTAGTATGGTCACATTTGACTCACTAGGCTTGATTTTATCTATATCATCCTCCATTTTGCCAGGTTTCCAGCACACAATGGCATTTTCACAAGACTATCGAAAGAGAGAGGGGGAAAAAGATATCACTTGCAATATAAGCCATTAAAGTACTTTCCTTTGTTTTGAACTGTAAATGTTAACCAAACTTCTCCTCTAGACCAACCCTCCATTACGTGAGGACATCATATGATATCATAGTTCTCTACCCAAATGTCTTGTCCATACCCTCCTAATATGGCATATGGCACCCAGAGTACTTGCCAATAACCTTCAACTGCAAAAGGGCACCTCTCTAAGTATGAAAATGAAGTGCACTCTGACAACTTAAACATAACAAGGGAGTTTTCATTCCATCTATGCACGGATCTGAAGACAAGTTAGTACCATTTTGAACTCTGTCCTCACTAAAAAGATGCTATCTTGTTTTCAAGTCTCTGAGCAGACTTGAAAACCAGGGCCTTAACCCAGTATCTACAGGGCAAATGTTTTTACTGTTAAGACAACGAGGCATCCCACAGCCCTTTCAATTCAAACGTATTTAATTTCTCCCTTAGGTTGCAAGATCTAGCATACTGTCCTAGAAAAGAGAAGTCTTCCTTTGTCCTCTGAATATTGCATCCAAAACCCAGTATTACTTTTAACATGTCTTTATCAGAACTATACTTAGAAGAATTCCAGATTTTAGACACAAAATGCCTATACATAAAGCACTTGAATTCAACTATTTGCCACTCTGTTTAGGAAAGCTACATCACATGGCACAGTAAGTTAACTTAACAGCCCCTTCTACCCAAAAAAGCAAACAAACATCTTAAAAAGAAAATAACTTTAAGCAACATGGTTAAACAGTAAGCACCTTACCTTGGAAAGTATTAGATCTCCTAACCATCGTACACAGTCAACATAGTTTCTATGTATGTCTCTGGTAGAAAAGTCAGGAAAGTGAATTTTCTGAGAAATAAAGGGCCTGTGGGGAAAACTGACATGTCAGATCCAGAAACACAAGAGAGAAAATTTCACTTTTAATAGATTAAACTCACAGAAAAACGTAAAAACTATGAAGTGTTTTTACCATAAGTCAGCTAATAGTTATCAAAAAGTAGATTTCACAACCTTATTTATTACTTGATTACTATATGGCTTTATCTGTTACCTACATTTGTTATTGTAACAGGGGTCCCTAACTCCCAGTGCTGTGCAAGCTGCAGGGGTTCAGGATGATTAATTAGGTTATGCCCCATTAATAGGGAGAGAGAGTGCAGTGGCTGGAAGGGGCACAGCTCCACAACAGTAAGGCATCTGGCCAAGGCAGGGTAGCCAAGTGGAGCTCCCTGAAACACTGTTAAGAGGCAAGTTACAATGAGTAAGCCCATAAGGGCTTAGACTGGCATTAGCCAGTAACAAAAGAGAAAGACCTGAAGAAAGGGCTGCTTGGGTTACAGGGAGGTTTTGAGTACCTTTTGTTGATGGTTTTGTCTGTTTAAGCTGCAAGGCACAGGGTGGCTAACAGGGGTGCAGTGAGGACCCTGTGGGCACCAGGCATTGAGGACACTGGGTGTTCTGGGGATCTGGGGCAAGCCAAGGCCCCGGGAATGAGACTGAGCTTGCTTGGAATCCAGGAGCAGGTGAGTTTAGCCCAGGAGAAAGACTGAGCTTAATTAGGAGCAACCTAGCCATAGCCAGCTACACTGAGGCCCTGGAGTGATTGATTGGGTCAGACAGAGGAGTTCTGTGATGAGCAGGGTGGAAAAAGGCACCTGAAGTGTCACTCTGGCAATCTGAGCGCTACAACCCAAATCAAAAAATAAGATCAAGGCGTGGCAAAGAAAACGGAAAAGTATTTTTAGGAGGCTGGATGGTCAGTCAAGATCCGTCTGGATCTTCAGGGTACACCAGTGTCACAACAGAGGCACAAGGCCCATCAAAGTTATCCAACTCTATAAAGTTTGCAGAAGGGATGGCTATGACATGTATTAAAATATAGTGATATATGCACAGTTTTAATAACTGTAGTTAAGCAGTCAATTCTATGGTCAAGTCGAAAGGAAAGAAGTGGAATGAGTTAAACACAGTGACAAGATCTGTAACTAACCAAAACACTATTGCCACCAAGTTTCATTAGGATAAAACAAAATGATTTAGAGTTCAATACAACTCTTAAGTCAAGGGAACTCCCACACTAATTTTTAGTGAGAGATGATCTAGGCCCCTAGTGAGAACATTCAAAAAGAAACCTAGGAAGGAGGGAGGGAGGGAGGGAAGGGAAAAAAAAAAAAAATCAAGATTGTATTTACCTGTTGGTTTTATTTGGGTTGTACTCATAAGATTCCTTGATAGCATTTATCATTCTCTTTGAATTGATTCTCCAGAGTTTCAGGGAGTGATCCATCCCACAAGACATTATTTTTTCCCCAAGAAGATCATAATCCTGTGCACACAAAAATACGCACATATAGTAATTTGCAGTATACTGATTTTGTTTTTATTACATGTTGAATATGGCCACACCAGCACTTTCACTATATGGAGCACGTTAAACTTACACATTTCAGGTGGAAAAACATTAACTATAATAATTGAAAACTCTTTCTTGTTAACGGTACCACATGCTGGTATTCATGCCTACTCTTTCAAATACTACAAAGGAAAATTGAGTGAGACCAAGAGAAAACAAATATAAAGATATCTGCCACAACATCAAACCCATGGAATTTATTGCTACAAGGAATATTTGAGGCACAAAGCTCAGCAAAATTCAGGAAAAGGACTGGGCATTTATATGAAGGAAGACCATCTACAGTTATAACCCCCACCCAAAGCAGTTTTAAGAGTGGTATAAATCCTCACATTTCAGGAAATAGGGAAGCAATGGCATTATGAAGAAAGTTTTCCACCTGGGCAAATTATTTTAAATTTCATATCACAGAGCCATCAAAAGTGGGCAGAACAAGCCTATGTAACTATGCTGGTAATGTAATTCATTCTCTCCCTTATTCTCCCTTTCTGTGAAGGCTGGCAAGTTGCACAGATAATGTCAGCCAAACACTCAGGAACTGTACCACCGTCATGTGTTAGGTTATTTAATGGAAAAGTAATGAGATTTTTTTAAAGATATTTAAAACTAGTCCTTTTTTGGCACCTTCTACCTAATATTTGTATTATGTCCACCACCATGGAAGACCAACGAGGGCTACTCTGTTAAAGGACTTGTGGGTTGAGGGCCCTGGACTGAACAGTTCTCAGAGCAGGGGCTGCCTTAATCTATTCTACATGTATGCCATGCAGTCTATGGCACTTCAAGGACTATAAATACTGAAGTATACGGGTATTTTAAATTTCAATTGTTTCACCTAATCACCTGCTAAAACAGACATTTGATATTGTTACAGGAATTAACCAATTTTCTTAACCTATGATAAGTTTCTTGACTCTTATTTTAACCTAGCAGTTGAGATCAGTTTGGATGCATGCTGTCCAGTAATTTGTAAAGTATTTTCAGTAGAGAACATTTGAAGACCTTTCATATTTCCCAGTGCTCCTGCTCTTTAGCCCTATTAAGGCAATTTACCTTCAGGGGATATTGCAAAATATCCAGCTTTTCCAAAGGAGATGGTGTGGGGCAGGTGTTCTTTTTCTGCAGGTTGTCAAGTTTAGTTTTTTTGGTTGTTGGTTTGTTTGTTTTTTGCAAGGGGGGGGGTTGTGTTTTTTTTGCGGGGGGAGAGCGCAGCACATTGGACTATACAAGTCCAGTATAAAGCTACATTTTAAATATTCAATTGTTCATGCAGTTTGAGTTTGAAACATAACGTGTAAAGCTGAACAAAATACAAAAGGATAAATGATAAACTAACCAGGATTAGTACCCCCTGCATAAATCTAAAGTTACTACCCTCTGTTTTCTACTTACTGCACTTAAAACCTCATCCCTGTGCCCTTCTACTCCGCCAAATATTGCAACCAGTGTATCTGTCTGAATGTTCCACAGTCTCAGTGCATGATCTGGTATAAAAACACAGAAGTTAACAAGTTAACCTTTATGCATTTGTACCTGAACAAAGTCAGTTTAGCCAGCACTTTCAAGAAGAGAAATTCCATGTTAGTATTTACAGTACACCAAGTACATTCTCAGATTACTACAAGTGTCAACAGTATTCAAACTGTGTGTTGTTACAGTGTCACTTAGCACATCAGATATAGAAAGAAAGTGTTTTCTCAGCTACCCAATATAATGCCAGCTGTCATGTCAGACAAATTGCACTACTTCCTCCTTCTCTACTCTACCCTCATCTTTCAGGTAATGTTACAAGTGGCTAAACAGTGCTTGGATCTGTGATTTCACCATCTGGTATTCTCTGAGAAGTAACACTTAGACATACAAGCTTACAATAAGCAAGAATCATGCAGTCTAGATTTTCAAAGTTTCAACTATACTCGTATACATAAAATAGTCAGGAAATGTAGCGTCCTATAGATCAGACTGTGCATGAAGTTAGCTACAGGAATTAAAGTTTTCTGTTCTTGTTCAGTCTTTGCCATAATACTATACTACTGAAAGCAGCTTTTAGTTTTTGAAATACTCATGGTTGATAATTCTTGTTATAGAGCATGGGTGTCAAACATATGGCCCGTGGACTAGAACCAGCCTGCAGAACCGTGCCATCCACTCCTGGTGCTGCCCCTGAGTCTGATCACAGCCATGTGGGGCATGACATGGGGCTGGTCTGTGAGCCTGGTCAGGCCCACAGACCCTGTCTTCTTCCCCTTCCCCTGCACCCTCCAGGCACAGATCCCAGAGCAGCTGAAACAGGCACCCTGTGCGATGCGGTCTGGACAGAGCAGCAGCCACAGTGCTCTGCACCACAGGTGGTGCCCATTTTTGGATATGCACTGCACATGGTGCCTACTCCAGGCAACAGGGACTCATGCTGCATACGGTGCAAGTCTTGGACTGGCTGGAGCAGCACCGTCTGCGGTGTGTGTCCCAAAGCTGCTGGGGAGGCCACTGCATGTAGTGTGGCTGCTGCTCCAGCCAGACTGTGCCTCACACAGTGCCTGTTCCAGCTGCTCTGGGATCTGCGCTGCATGTAGCAAGGGTCCCAGCCTGGCTGGAGTAGCTGTCGGTCAGGTATGCTGGGGGAGAAAATGGGGGAGGGAGTCTGTGCAGCCAATCTGGCCCACAGACCAGCCCCATGCCAGATGAGGCCAGACAAGTGTAACACTCCTGGTTTAGCGATTATGATTGGCTGGACATTCTAAATAAAATTCATAAAGAGCCCATATTAAAATCTACATTTTTTTTCTTTCACTTGCACCAATTTTACCCAGGTAAATGCCAATAAATTAAACGGAGATCTACTGACTTACACTGAATTGACAGGAGGCTGAAACCAAGATTTGTTTTTTCGAATGTTGAACAATATCTGCAATGTTCTCATCTCATCACTAGATGTCAGGGCAACTCCGCATATAAATAAATAATTTAAGTCATCATTATCACAAAGTTCCAACAATTCCTGCTTGCTCAGTTGTCTCCCCCAATACCCACGTACTTTCCTTTCTACAAAGTGTGATTATATGCTGTCCTCTGGAATTCCTTCTAATGTAGTGAGTGGGTTTCACATACGCAAATGTAAAACTAAAGAGGTTAATTTGGTCTAGTTTCAAGGGTTGGGGGGGGTGGTGAGGACTCATTTTTAAGTCACTTGTCAACCTCTGTGTTTTGGTGGGTTGCCACCAGTTTCATTCACATCCAGCATCATATGTAAAGAACAAATTCTAACTTAAGCAGATGATTCTTAACCAAAAAAAACTGATTTTCTCACCTTTGCTTACAGAAAGGAGGAGATTTGGATCCCTTGGATGAAATTTTAGTTCATTGATTGCATTTCCATGGCCCACATAGTGCTGGAACAGATTTCAGAGAAAAAAGTTATTTCTGCCCCTTGCATCGATATAAGTTTAGAACAGACACTACTGTATGCTAATTTGTTGAGGTACAACCTAAAGTTTGGAACTGTGACCACTCACCTTTATACACTGCATTGTAATGGGATTAATTATCCTAATAATACCCCTGGAACCAGCCACAGCCAGAAGAGGATGACTTGTATTGCTATCGTAGGTCCATGCACAAGTATAAAAGTTTTCATCTGCCTAAGAAGCGCTATGTTAAGGACTAAAGGAACAGCTACAGAGTTTTACATAAGATGTTTGAACAACACACTGGTGTAGGCCCCCAATTACAGTTTTGTGCGAGTGCCCAGAGGCCTGCACTCAAAGACTAAATATTTATTGATATTTCTATCAATACCAACTCCACCCTTCTCTGTAATACTTTTTTGTCATGCCCTCATTCTAAATTACACATATATAATGATGTATTTTGTCTACTATCCCATCTCCTCCATTAAAAATACTCAAGAGTAGAAATGAAACAAAGACCTTTGCTAGTAATGATTTGGTTTAAGCTTTGGACTGCAATTCAGGAACTCCCAGGTTTCAACCCCACATCTTATACCAACTGCTTTGATTTACCTGTTGCTAAAAAGGAGTACACCACCTGCTTCATGGGGATGTTGGGAAGGCTGAACATGAAACACTGTACAATGTATTAGTTCTGGGAGGCTTCAGTTGATATGGAACAGGTATAACAAATCAATTGCTAGGAAGAAAGAGAAGATTTCTGGGCAGAGGTAAGTTTGTACCTATAGTGAAAAATGTACTTTATCACCAACAAATGTGTTCACAGTACTGTATCCCAGGGAATATATTCATTTATTTTTCTATGCAGTCTCTCCAGTTTTGGTACACTGAGGAGTAAACAACTATTTCTCAGCTTAATCTTCTAAAATTATCTATAACATCATTTTTGGAGGATACATCAGCATCCACATAAGACTGCAATAAACGGATTTCTCCTTGGGAATGACATTCATATAACGTAACCTGGGAGGAAGGAGAAAAGAAAGAGTTGAACGGATTATTACTTTCACGTTAAATAGCATGCATTTACCAAAAGCAGCTGTATACTGATCTTCAAACAGAACATGTGATATGTATTTACTACACAGATCCCACCCACTACCTGTCCCATTGTGGCATGTGGAAATGGTGTGATGCAAGCATTCATAGTGTCTTAACCTCTGCCTCAAGAAAGCAGTCTTCATGGTGGCCTTTCCCAGGTTTATACCTGGAAGCGTATTTCATACCTTAGAATAAGTTAATACAACTAGTTCTAACTGGATTCCAATTTTAACAAGCAACTGGTATCTGGTTTAACTTCTCTCGTATAGAAACATGGCTTGTTTCATTTCTTTTAATTAGTTTAATTTAATGCTTTAGTTTAGTGCTTATAATAATTGCCAGAAGGATGACCTTGGAAAATGAAGACTTTTCATTTATTCATAATACATAAGATGCTCCAGGTGCTCTCCAGAAACACATTATTTTTGAAGCTGTAATGATGTGGAAGCCTGTTAACTAAGAACCCATGAAAATTTATTTCATATAGGCTACTAATCTTTAGGTACTGTCAGTAGCTGACACACTGAAACTTATATAGATCCCACTCCATATCTCTTAGCCCTTTTTACACAGTACTCCAAAAAGCTAGACTTCAGGGGAAGAACATTGTTCACATCAGAGGTGGTCAACCTGCAGCACATGTGACACAAGCACGGGTATCCTGTGCACATGGAATGCAGCAGACTGGGGAAGCAACGGTGGCGGGTAGAAAACAGAGTAGCAGATTGGGCAGAGATCACAGGGCAGAGAGCAGAGCAACCAACTGAGCAGAGGAAGGGAATCAAAGAGGCATTCAGGGAGGGTACAGGGCTAATCTGTGGCATACCTATCAAAAAGGCTGGCCCCTACTGGTTCCCATGAGTGAAGAGGTTTTAATAAAACAGATAATTGTATTCTCAAATAGCTCAAGTGTACCATCACACTACACTCTACTGGATTTATTTTTCTTGGGCACATTTACAAACTCTGGGAGAAAACAGACACACACCATTTCATAGCATAGTATTTTAACACAAAGCATAAGTAGAGTGATTGGAAGAAGAAAGAGAAACTGGCAAACAAAGACACAACCACAGAGGCACATCAGGTAGAAATGGAGTCTTACTCACTCTGTTGCTGCCTACAGTGGCAAAAACTAACGGATCACCTTCCTTACTATGCCAGTTAAACTGGACTCCAAACAAAGGCTGGCCATGGTCCTCCTGTAAAGGAAAAGCCAAATCAGAAATGCAAAGGGACAAAGATCACAGATGCTTGTTTCTAAGAAATGAAACTCATTCCACAGGGCAAACTAGCTTACTTGGTGCAGTCTCTTCCCACACTGCTATGTTTTCATATGAATTTTATGAACCTTTTTAAAAATGTGCATCACAAAACTCTGTTGTCTTAATGCCAGTAAAGCAGGGGTGCTCAACTCCCAGCCAGCAGGCCATATCAGGCCTGCAGAGCCCAGTCATTCAATCATAAGGTATCTCCAAGGGCCTGAAAATTTGGCAGCATAGGAACAGTGACAGCATTAATTGCTGCTCCCCTGCTTCTGAATTTCTGGACTTCTGAGGAGCTCTGCAGGCAGACAGTGTGGCCCTGTAAAGTTAGATTGGGCATGCAGGGCTGGTGTGGCATGGGGCCCAAACTGGGAGGGACCCAGCTCACGAACCAACCCCACACTATTCATCTGGTCCAAGGAGCTGAAAAATTGAACACCATTGTCCTAAAGTACATTCTATTTCTCTGGCATTTTAAAGGGAAAGAGAAAATATTTTGTCTAATGATTTAAGACTGAGACTGATCATTAGCACTCCCAGGTTCTACTTGTAGTTTTTGATATCTGCTTTTGTCACATGACCTTAGAAGAGGCAACTTGTGTCTGAGACCAGGGGCCTACAGTCTCTAGCTGTGCCAGCATAGCTATGGTGGCAGAATCCCATAGGGAAGAGGCAATATATACCTGCAGAAGCGTTTTTTCTGACTCTTTAGCTACAGCACCCACCTCTGAATGACAGGTCCTCTTCCATCATAGCTATTCTGAATAGGGAACAGTCTTCTGACACCCCCAACCAATGTAGCCGTGCCAGCAACACTTTGTAGTGTAGGCCAGATTACATCTACATAAATATTTCTTTATACTAATACAACACACATCCAGACTATTAGTCAAATCGTAGTATAAGGTATACAGTATAAAGTGTATCAGAAGTACAGGTAAAAACTATATGGGTTATAACTGTCCATAACAGGCACAAGCAGACAGTAGCAGGTTGTATGTCCTACTTTTTAACTAGGCTATAATGAAATAGTAGAGGTTCCCAGTATAAAATGGTGATTATTTTCCTAGCTACAACACCTCTGTGAAGTTAACAATTAAAACAGATTTCCAAGCATTTGGTTGAATTAGGACAGAACTGCCAAATGTTAAAATAACTATGCACAATCTAAATCTGTAAAATATACAGATACAATTATAATAAATCTTAAAAGCTAAAAAGACTATTAGCTAATAAGACAATTGACACTTATAACCATCTTGGCCAACCCAACTGAGGGAAAAGGACCCAGACAGCATGCAGGTCCTACAGAACTCCCTAGGCGAGGCCTGCCTTGGGATGCCACCAAAGGGTGATGCTTCAGGGTGCCCTTCAGATTTCATAGACAATGGGGCTGGAAGGCACCTCGGAAGATCATCGAGTCCAGCCCACCGCCCGAAGAGCAGGAAGTCAGCGGGGGTCACAGGATCCCAGCAAGATAAGCATCCAATTTACTTTTGAAGGTGTTCAATGTACGTGCTTGAACCACCTTCGATGGCAGGCTGTTCCAGACCTTGGGGGTTCGGACAGTAGAGAAATTCTTCCTTATGTCCAACCTGAAACGGTCTTGCCGTAGTTTATAACCCTTTGACCTCGTCATCCCTTGGTGTGCTCTGGTGAACAAACGTTCCCCCAGATACTGGTGGTCACCCCTGATAAACTTATAGGTGGCCATCAGATCATCCCTGAACCTGTGATTTTCCAGGCTAAAGAGCCCCATAGCTCTCAGCCTGTTATCGCAAGGTCTGTTTTCCTGACCTCTGATCATGCGCATGGCTCTTCTCTGGACTCTCTCGAGCTTCTCCACATCCTTTTTGAACTGTGGAGCCCAAAACTGGACGCAGTACTCCAGCTGCGGCCTCACCAAGGCCGAGTACAAGGGGAGAATGACGTCCCAGGATTTCCTTGAGAAGCATCTATGGATGCAAGCCAGCATTTTGGTTGCTTTACTAGCCACAGCATCGCACTGCAGGCTCATGTTCATCTTGTGGTCAATGATGACCCCCAAGTCTCTTTCTTCCATAGTGCTACCCAGTGTAGCACTGCCAAGCCTATAAGGATCCTGCAGGTTTTTCCTCCCAAGGTGGAGAACCTTACGTTTTTCAGATGACCTTTCTGCTATGGTTCTTTTGAATTTCATGTTGTGTTTGTTGAGGGGAGAAGTTAAGAGTTGTTTTGGGACAGCCACAGACCCTCTGTTACTCCCAGGGAAGATGACCCGGGAGTAACATTGAGGGAAGGAACTCCCATGGACCTGAGGCAGGAGAATGGGAAGGTTTCCTATGCCTAGATGTGAATGTGGGTTGGGAAGTACAGTTAGAATTGGCTGGAGTGTTTGCTCGTATGAGGCAGGGAAGCAGTAGTGGGAAAGAAAGACGAGTACTCAAATTTTCACATTTTGTGGTGTACTTTGCAGAGTCTACTATTGTTCCTTAGCTGTGGGGTATTTGTCATTTATTTTAAGTGGCCTTGAGGCTTCCTGAACAGGGCAAATATAAATCTAAAAAACAATATAAGCGGTGACCAAAATGGATGTCCTTTATTAACTAACAATGGTATTTTGTTGGATAGATACCTGGCTGGGGTATTATGATCCCAGCACTTGTTCCTGCCCAGGACAGGGGGTTGGACTTGATGATCTGTTCAGGTCCCTTCTGACCCTAGAAATTATGAAACTATCTAGTCTGTATTTCCTTAGCTTGTTAATGAGACAGTGAGGAGACTACCAAAAGCCTTGCTAAAAATCAAGCTCTTTCATATCCACTGGTCTCCCCTCATCCACAGAACCTATCACCTTATCATAGAAAGAATTCAGCTTGGTCAGGCATGACTTGCTCTGTGTGAATCCATGCTGGCTTTCCCTGATAACCCTATTCTTTAGGTGCTTCACAATGGATTCCTCGAGGACATGCTCCAAGACCTTTCAAGGTATTGAGGTGAGGCTGCCTGGTCTGTAGTTCCCTGAATCCTCCTTCTTCCCCTTCTTAAAAGATGAGCACTATACGTGCGCATTTTCAGTCATCCAGACCTCATGCTACCACCATGAGTTCTCAAAGAGGATAGCCAATGGCTCTGAAATTACCTTAGCCAACTCCTTTGGTACCCCCTATCTGGCTCTGCCAACTTGAAAGCATCTAGCTTCCCCAACATGTTCTGCCATTACTATAAGCTATTTGTCTCCTTCCCTCTAAGGCCAACTGCACTGCCACCTAGGAGCTGCCATTATTTGTGAAAGCTCAAGTAAAGAAAAAAAAGGAATTAAATACTTCAGCCTTGTCTGCATCATCTCTAACTAGGCTGCCTCCTGCATCCCATAAGGGACCTATGGTTTCTCCGGTCTTCCTCTTACTTTTGACATACCAGTAAAATCCCTCTTTATTTTATGTGAATTGCCTTTCACATCCCTTGACAGTTGCATCTCAGACTGTGCCCTGGTCTTCCTAATTTTCTTCCTGCATGCCCACATGAAACTCTTACACTCTCCTCTAGTAACGCAACCAAATTTCCACTTTTTATAGAATTCATTTTGAGTTTCAA
This sequence comes from Alligator mississippiensis, assembly GCF_030867095.1. Taxonomy (NCBI): domain Eukaryota; kingdom Metazoa; phylum Chordata; order Crocodylia; family Alligatoridae; genus Alligator; species Alligator mississippiensis. The sequence continues at coordinate 458,970,670 of NC_081824.1, forward strand.
CTCCTTGAAGACACTGCTGTCTAGTCAAGGCTGGTCTTCTGTTGCACTTTCCATTCTTTCACCATTCGGGATAGCTTGCTCCTGCACCCTTAAAAGAGCTTCCCCTTACAGTACAGCCAACTCTCTTGGATGACTTTTCCCTCCAGGCTTACCTCTCATAGGATCCTACACACCAAGTCCCCAAGTTTATTCAAGACTGCTTTTCCAAAGTCCAGTGTCCTTATTCAGCTGCTCTCCTTCCTTCCGCCCCATAGGATCTTGAACTCTATCATTTTGTGGTTGCTGTCACCCAAATTACCTTCCACCTTCACATTCTCAACCAATTCCTGTCTGTTTATATACGTTACGCGCACACACACACACACATACTGATCGATCAATCGATAGATGTTTTTAAATTTAAAAAGATGGCCAGACAGCCTACAAACGGGTGCCCTTAAACAGGAAGTGCCAGCATCTCCCCAGCACAGACAAGCCACCAAGGTGCTGCAGAAAATTAAGCTTGCCTAGGTCACCACTACTTAAAGGCAAGTGATACAGATCAATTGTTCCCCATTCTGGTATTTGTTCTGATTGCTAAAAAAAAACCAAACACAAAACAACACATTTTTAAAAGTCTGTGTATCCATATCACAAGTCACGAAGGCGACCCAAATGATCACACTTCAGTCAGACCTATATACACAAATACAACCAGAAAGGGGTTAAATTAGTCAAGAGAGTTTCAATGGTGATAATCAGTTTGTAAACATAAGGTAGTTTGACCTTGCTCCTGGTTAGAATGGGAAAAATTGCAGAAATGACATCCTGATGCAGGTACCAAGACCAAAACTATTAACATCACCCAGATACCAAGAGGGGGCACATGGATAGCTAGCTCTATAATCATGTCAAGAATCTGAGGGTGACTTCAAAGGACAAATATGTTATATACCCTTGGTACTGACATTAACTCAATAAACTGCTGTTTTCTTAGACAAACACATTCACTTTAAAAAGAAAAAAAAAGACTCTACTGTGCATATGCATGTGTACTGGGATTATTTATTTCTTAAACTTTGGGTCTATACACATACCAGTTCTCACTTCCCACCACATCCTAACCAGAAAATGAAAGCGATTCTGGTTACCTTTATAGAATGTAAATAACTAGTTTGCAAAAAGTAGCATAAGACTAACAGGAAATTAAGGCTGCTTTATTTGGAAAGTTACACTTGTTTTCCTGGCACTTAAGCTATGCCTAAAGTTGCCCATACACCAAAGTTGGAAAAACATTTTTAGAGTAATGTTTTTTTTCAGAATTAATCATAATGATTTTACATCCAAAGCAGTGAGGAATGAACACAACTGAAATTTTCCTTAAGGACAAACTAGGACAAAAACAGTAAAGATGATAGGGAAGGAGAACAGGAACATTTTATTCCACATATCCCTACCAGATAATAACATGAAATTCAGTTTCTTTAACTTGCTGCATTGCTTTTTCATTAGAGTATAAGAGATGTACTCCCAAAGGTTAGTACATTTCATACCATGTGGTACAAACTGCTTCCCAAAGGGGCATGAATTAAGTTTCCAGATCATATAGAACGTTTAATTATGATCATTTTGACTGTACTCATTACCATAATACTGCTCAAAATTGCAGGATTAATTTGGAGCAAGAGATTCCCAACCTCAAGGGCTCTTTAGCTTTGTATACAAGTTTCTGTTGTGCAGTCCAATGAGAATTAAGAGAAGTCTATTAAAAATTATCCTGCTCAACACCATTCAAATTCTACCTTGAGACTTTCTTACATTTTGGCTCTCCTTACACAGGATCTTTCCTTAGAGCCAACTCTAAGTCACTGAGAACCTTCAAACTGAGTTCAATTAGCTTTTGGTTAGCCCTCTACAAATTTTTTTTTTTAAATCTAGAATAACCACCTCACAGACAAAAAAAAAACCTGCTTTCAGAAGTATATTTACCAACATTCAAATTCAGAAGCTATTAAATGAATGGGGGTGCTAACAGCAATTTTGGAGCATGACTTCAAACCACAAAAGTCAATTTATGGACGCAATTAACAAGAATTGTTAGAACATCAGTTGATCCTGATGGATAAAAAACATTCTGTATTTCCCTTCCTTTCCCACACCAAATATTTTCAGAAGAGCACTTAAACGCCTGAAACTGAAGAATATAGATGAAAACTAGAAAACAGACATAACTGAAACATGACAGAACTCCGTTCAGTAGCTTAGAACCAAAACCTTTAAATATTTTGATTAATCCCAGCGTGAGCTTCAACACTTACAGATTTTAAAATGAAAACATCCCTCGGGAAGAGTAAGACCACGGAGCAGCATCATACAAACAAGAGAGAACCAAAGGGAACAGGCTGCTCAGTCCCAAGACCATCAGCTTTATCCCCAGGGAGCACATGATTACGATTTTATGGCTGTTTTACAACAAGCAAGACATTTGTTTAAACCACCATTTCTATATTCACAGCATCTGACACACAATGGGCACCAATGCCATCACCTACCATACATCATCAGTTTAAGCCTTATTTGTACGTACCTTGAGACTATTTACACATTTGAAGGAGTATTTGCACTTCTTCGATTTCCATTTGCCTTTTCCCCAGCTTTTCCTCCCTGGTGCATTGGGGGTGTTTGTAGGGGTGTCGGGGCGCTCAGTGTTAGTACCGCTTTCTATACTAACAGCATCATCCTGAAAATAATTACATTGAATTGACGTTATTAGACCTAGCTTGTAAAAGCGACAAGTTTTCCAGTACTTGAGCTTTTCCAGCATGCAATACTACAAGATCGATTCTCAACTCTTCTATGAAGTAGCCACACGTTCTTCACATTTTATAGAAGGGGGTAACTAAATCAGAGAGATTGGTGGTCTGATTTCAAAGCTAGTGAGCAACTACAGCTCCCACTGGACTTAAGTCTCAGTGGGCACATCTAAGTGAGATGCTACGTCGCCGTAGTGACGAGCTACGGTGGTGTAGCGTTGGCAGGTGGGCACAAATCGTGACACTGATGCTACTGCACAGTAGCAACAAGCTACTGCACAGTAGTGCCAGAAATGACCTATGCGGTGCCAGGACTGTGCAATAACAGCGGTTATTTGCTTAAGCAAATACTAAATGACGGCACAGTAACAACTGCACAATCCATCACATGTGTAGACGTGCCCAGTACCGAAAAATGAAAGGCTATAAGTGAACTCACCAAGCCATGGAGGGATTTACCTCTTTTCTGATCAACTCTCTGCAAACCAAAAGAAGTCCTCAGGAGCTCAGCTTCATTGAGGTAGGCTTCACTCTGAGTCTTTGCAAATCCCTGTCCATTTCCCAATTCCACCCCCACTTAGCCCTCCACCACAAATTCGTCAGAAGCTATCCCAGGTCAACCCAAGGAAGATAACTGATGGTTATGTCTCAAGTCTTCACAAGTTTCTCAGGAAACTTACTTTGCCAGCACCGGGGGTGTTTTGCTGGTACAAGCTAAACAGCAACATCATCTAGTATAGATGTTGGTACCAAGTACTAACATCTTTATTCTGGTATAAGCTATATGGCCTGGTCTTTATTGTGGTATAAGCTATATGCAATACACCACATACAGTCACACCAGCAGCAGCATAATTATTCCAGTAAAGACACCTTGTGACAACAACCAGCTCAGATATGCCAAGACAATTTTTTAAGTGTACACTGTGCCTTAAAGAGACAGTGAGCTCCCAAGAAGCTTTGTCTGTTATTCTTAGAAGTGGGAGTCACCCTTTTTCTCTGCTGGGCCAAGTCCTTTGCAGCTCTGGTCAGAGAAACAAAACCCTTGGGGTCATTCTTTACCTGAAGCTGTCTCTAAAGCTGTATAATAAGCTAACCATGGAAGTGGATGTGTGTGTGGAACGGGCAACAGAAAGGCACAAACACAAGACAGAGCACACTTGCTAGCTCCAGGTAATGGCTACATCTGTTCAATTAGTAATACTATTAAGGTGGAGCCCACAGTACTAGGCATCATCCACATACAAAGACATGGCCCAATGCCCTAAAAAGCTAAGTCTGAGCTCATACAAGTGTGACAAACTATAGGAAGGGGAAGACAAGAACAATGGTACCAAATTCAGGAGTATTTATGGCTACGTGCACAATCCGATGATTCCATCATCCACAAAAACTTTGGCAAAGTCTCCTCTCCAACAGCTACTGTTAGTTCACTAATCACTAAAGATGTCATTGCAGAAGTCCTGAGGACTGACTAAAAGAACTGAACAACACCTCTTGGGACTATTTCTGAGAGAATGCTCTATGCATACAGAACAGACTGGAGAATGCAACAACGGAAAAACTGGAAAAGGGAGGCCGAGGTGAGATTTAGTGTTAAGCAGGGATCTGGGTTTTCCATTTCCCACAGGAAAATGGAAAAAAATCCACAGATTTTCCCTTTTGAGAAAAACACAGGATTTCGCATTTTAACAGAGAATCACATAAATTTTCCATTTTTGCAAAGAGCTCTCTGCAGGCTGGCAGAGTTCCAGCCTGCAAGGGGCTCATGGGAGCAGGAGGGGGGCAGCCAGGCAGGGGGCACCATGTGCACAGATGGGCATGCACATGCCTGCCAGGCAACCTGGAGAGCAGCTCCCCGCACGTAAGTCTCATGGGGGAACAGGGATGGAGGCCCCCACAGGAAGGGAGGGAAGGAGGGAGCTGGGCAGGACTGGGGCTGCTGCCGCTGCCCGGCTGGGAGAGTTTGAGGCCATGCACAGCCACAGGGCCCCGATGGGGAGCGGGACAGAGACAAGAGCATCTTGTCTGGGGGATGGGTGGTGGGGCTGGCTTCCCACTGCTGCATACACTCCCAGGGGAAGGCATGGAGGGCATGTGCTTCCCCCTGCCACACAAGATCTGTGCGTTGGAGGGGTTGAGGCAAGCTTGGGCTCCCTGCCCTGCTGCCCTTCTCCAGGGCCTCTGCAGCCCACTGGGTGGGACCCAGCATGGCAGAGCAGAGAGGGGCTGGGCGGGGAAGCTCCTTGCTGCTGCGAGCCCCATGTCACCCTAGTGAAGTGCCCCCTGCCTGTCTGACAGCATCTGGGGGGTACCTGGTGCAGAGTTGTGCCTCTCACTGTTGCAGGGCAGGAAGAAGGCACCTTGCCATGGTGGTGCGGGGCTTGCAGTGGCACTGAGCTCTCCCAACCAGCCCCACTCTACCCTGCCACACCAGGTCCCATCCCGTTGGGTCACAGACGCCCCAGTGGAAAGCAGCAGGGCAGAGAGCCCAAGCCTGCAGCAGGCAGCCTGCACCCAACAAGAGCACCACTACATTATACACTGAAACTTATTCTGTGGGTAAAGCCCAAGCTTTTGAGTGACAAGAGATATAGTAGACATTCACTCATTAGCAAGATTAATTAGACAGACTGTTGAAAACTATGGACTTTCATGAGTTAGACAAATGAAGGAGAGTAAAGACAGTGTGTCTGTGTCATGAAATGTATATTGTTCTGTTACTTTGACAACTGTAATTTAATTTAACTTATGATACTTCATGAAGTACTTTAGAAGGTCTAGGCATTACAATGCTCTGTAAAATAGCCTTGTTTTCACAAAAAAAGCCTTGATTCTCTGCTCTGTAATCTAAACCTTACTCTATTAAGCTGTTGACATTTAGCATCCATTAGACTTTGCTGAGAGTTGGAGAACAGCTTCATGTGACACAGACAGTGTGTGCAAGGTCTTACAATGTAAGATTTTTAAGTAAAGCCAAGAGTCACCTGAGCTGCATGCAATAACAGTTTCAAGAAACAGCTTCCTACACAACTTTACACGTGCTTTTCCCCCCTCCCTCATATAAAAGACATTCAAACTGTTCTCTTTCTTCCCCTCCCACATTTACAAGCCAAAGACAAATATTAAAGCTAACAATAAGACCTGTAAAAGATGTAAAACCTGGATTCAACACTGTGTATCTAACAGTTACAAAATTAAGTTTTCTGTACTCTGCTATACAGAGAGCAAGCATGCAAATCAGATATAAGGGGAACTGAGAGCCAAAGTACAGAACTCAGCAAAGATGATAGAGATCAAATATAAGAAAATGTAACAGGCTCTGGCTAATGTTTTACTACATTATAATTTGTCATACAGGCATTACTGTATACCATGTCTCACAACCACCAAAGACAGTCTCTGCTTCACTGAGTTTACAATACAAAACCTTTAGCTTTTACTCTGGCAAAACTCCCTCCAAATTCACGTGTCAAATACAAGCACTGTCTTTATTTGTTGCAGTTTGCTGACTCTGAATGACCTTCGCAGGGCAGTTTTGTCCGCCCACTGCCTGATGGTCTGAGCTAACTGACCAGGGACTACAAGATTTTACTTCAAATGAGTCAAAATACAAGATGGTAGATCTGGAAAAGGAAACATTGAAAAGCTTTATAAAAGAGTGAGTTTGGGAGAGAAAAGAAAGAAGCAGTTTAAGAGTTGGGCAAAGACTAAAGAAAGGTGAAAGAGTGGGATCAGGGGACAGGCGGAGGGGCAATCTGGAGAGGACTGAATACAGTGCCAGAGACCAAAAGAATGGAAACAAATACATGAATTGAGCTATTTGGATTCCTGAAGGTGAAGATGGAAACTAAAATGGACAGAGGCAAGGAAGCTAGCAAAGGATTTGTGGAAGACAATGGATTCTTGCAATTATTGTAGTAGTAAGAAAGGAACTACTTAGTACACTTTGACAATGCAAGAGAAGCTGATGGGGATCCTACAGCGAAGGCAACTGACAACCAAATCACAGAACAGTTTTTCAGTAGAGGCCGGAAAGAGAAAGAAAGCGGGGGAGAGCTGTGAGGCTCCTTAAGCAGCCCAGAAAAAAATCCAGCACCTCTTCAGGCTCTTTGATGCATCAACTCAAATGAAAGCAATTCCTTAGCCCAGTCAGGATGCTAGGGCACCTCTTTTTGTGTTTGACACAGGAACAACATCTCACAAGCCACCCTTATTAGGGCCTTTGTGGGTAAGATTATCCAACACGGCTGGCTGATCCCAGGTCCCTGGCCACTATGAGGCAAATCACACTGTTAGAAGTAGTTAATAGGGCCGTGTGAAACACCATCATCTCGTTTCGATGTCCTTTTCGCCATTTCAAAGGGACAGTGTTTCATTTCATTGTTTCGTTTCAAAGCGCTGTCCCATTTTGTTTCATCGAAATCGTGTTGTTTTGACTCGTTTCAACGTTTCACCCATAGGCTATAAAGGGGATTGATGCCCAAAACATTGTTATTTGTTGCCCGCTTCAGATGCAAATTGCAGGGATGGTAGCCCCTTCCGAGGGCATGAAGCCTGCCAAGTTTCAAGGAGATAGGTGCAGAGTTTTATCAGAAAATGCACCTCCAAGTCTTGGAAGCAAAATTCATGACACTTGCCAACAGTGGCAGCCTCCTGTCATCTGGCGCACAGATCCAGGGACCCGCATCCCTGGGAGGGCTGCAGGGCTCTGCTGGACTCCTCCTGGGGATATGGTCCCCAGATCTGCCCCGGATGACAGAAGGCTGCCGCCTGGGACTGGGGCTGGGCACAGCCCGCATCCAGCACCAGGGAGGACTGATGCTGCCACTGGCCCCAGGCAGCAGCGGCAGCCTCCTGTCATCTGGGCACAGATCCAGGGGCTCGCACCCCTGGGAGGGCTGCAGGGCTGCGTCGGATGACAAGAGGCTACCGCTGCTGCCTGGGACCAGTGCTGGCTCTGCCCACCTCCCACTGCTGGGCTGCACTCCGATCAGCTCTGCCAGCCCCATGGAGCTCAGCCTGGTAGTGGGAGGCGGAGCGCAGCCCCAGCTCTCCCTGCCTCCTGCCGCTGGGCTTTGCCCCATGGGCCTGGCGGAGCCGATCAGAGCACAGCCCCAGCTCTGTCCGCTTCCCACCTGCGCTACGATCGGCTCCACCAGCCCCATGGAACGCAGCCCAGTGACGGGAGGCAGAGCGCAGCCGGGACAACTCCCTGCATTCTCCCCCAAGTGCCACTGCCATCCCCTTCCCCTGCCTGATCAGCTGCTCTGCTTTCTGTTCCCTGCCCCATCTGCCACTGTGCTGCCTGTCCCCTCCTCAGTCTGTTCTGTGCCAGGCTGCCAATGCTACTTGTGCTACTCAGGCTGCAGGTTGGCTGCCCCTGGGCTGAAACAGCCAAATGGTACATATTTGTGGCCAAAAACTTCAAAGTTGCGCTGCTGAAATGAAGGGTTAAGGATCTGAAACAAAACTTTGTTGAAGCGATGAGTCAACTTTTGACAGCTGTAGCCTCTTCAGCAGGTACAGAAAGAACATGTTCTTTACTTCTGATGTTCCCTTCTGTTCCACGACTAAGTCATTCATAACTGAGAAACTGATGTGAATCAGAAAACCAGGAAAGCTTGGGTTTTTTCTTTAACCTATGAATCAAAATTAAGTATGATGCTGAGATCTTAGTTTTCAGATCTTGACTATCATGGCGCTGCCTTACAAGGGGACAGAAGCAATAGTAATTTTAAGCCTACAGAGTCCAGTTCTGACACCCAGGTGCCCCAAGTCAGATACAAAAATTCATTTCAAAATGCATGAGCAGTGTTGGGGAGCTCGAAGGATGGGGTTCACACCAGGCAGCATGCAGGAGTGGGCTCCTTATACATACATAAGGGAATTAATAGGAGATGCTAAATCCCACCGCACCCTCTTCTGGGTTTAGATGCTTGCCTACAGACCCAAGCTACATTCTTGAATTCATAGACTGAAACACTCTGCTGGACTTAGGTGCCAAAGTTGGAAATGGTATTCAGATTGTAGTCATATTGGTCTAGAGGCAAAAGGAATCAAAACTCGAGGCAGAGGTGATATCTTTTATTAGACCAATTAGATATTTGCAAAAAAAATTCTTTATTTGCAAGCCTTCGGGCACAGGCACCCATCATCAGGTGCAGGAGATTGCAAAGATATGAATTTTCATTTCTACCTAGAAGAACTTTTACGAAGTTGGAAACGGAAGTCTGGCTTGTCCTTTTCAAAAACAGCTGCTGAAGAGAGAAGTTTTAGGTACCACCTTCAACATAGCAATCTAGTGATTAGAGCATTCACGCAAGAAATGGGAGACCCGAGTTAAAACTTGCATCACTCACTCACTCTTGGTTTTGTGGCTGTCTCAATGCATCTCATGTCTCAGGATCATGGACTGAAGGCCCTAACTATCTCCTCCTACCTGAGCACCTTCTTCACTTAACTGTAGAACTGTGCTTATTCATGCCTTGCCTCTTTGCCGCAAGGCATCATGTAATGTGTTATACAGTGGAGTGCACCTTCAACTGGAGGAGTGGTGAGTGCCTTGTCCCTGACTTGATTGTATCTTGGTGATCACGACAGTTTTAGGTGAGAGTTTGTACTTCGTAAAACTGAGGCAGGCATTGAACCTTGATCTCCTACTTCCTGCAGAAGAGCTCTAACCACAAGGGTATATATATGTAGGGTGAGTGATAGCATCACCACCTCCACTGGTTGTGTTTTTGAATGAAAGTGGCTGAGACTGCAATTTCTTGCTGTATTTTTTCTTGTCAGTATGTAGTAGGTATACTCAAAGCAGGCCTATCAGACTGGCATCTTCAGTGGACTTGGGCTTAGTATAAAGATCCCAAATGGGCTTAGATGTGAGGCAGTCCTGCCTACGTGACGTCAGTTCTGGACACGTGGGGATTTTGTCCTTTGCCAAGTCCTTTTTCTGCCTAGGAGGTTACGGAGAGGGTTAGCACTCTTATGAGGAGTCTGTGAAGAAGTCCTCTTTTTTGTGCTTCTGGACCATCATGACCAGAAACAATCAGTTCAATTTACAGAATATAGATGCTTCTTCTATTTAACTAATCAGTTAGTTTTATATATTAAATGGAATTCAATACGGCTCTTTTGTGTTGTATCTAGCACTTAACCTAGTTTTAACTAATAAAAAATAAATTAAAATGCAGACAATCAGCATTTTAATTGAAATCAGATTTCCACCCTGAAGAAGCTTTATGAACATCCCAAAACAAAAATGAATGGTTTGGCAAGTAGGTAATGATGAACACGGTGATTATTGCATTTTATTATGTTAACATATATCAATGTATTTCTAAGCTGTATAATTGCTCAAACATATACTTAATATAGCCTTCAAGTTAGTAAAGACAAGTACCAAATTGGTAGAGGTTATATTAAACTATCAAGACCTGCCTTAATAGTTACTACCTACTGAGAACCTGCCGTTCTTTAGGAAAAAAGAACCAAAAAGCAATGAATAAAAATAAATAGAACACGATTTCTTAGATATGCATATATTCCTTGGCATTTCTATGTTTCTAACTTTCTGGTCATTCTTTCACATGTTGAGATCTGAGAGACTTTTCCATAGATTTTAAAGTTAATTTTGGAGATCTCAGTCTTACAGTGACCTCTGTTCAGTCTATTTGTAGCCCTTTCAGGACGGAGAAAGGGACTACTTACTGATACGTTTTTCTATAAAGGTCAAGTCACAATTTATTGTAACACTGCACTGAAAAGTGTTTTTACAGAGATGTAAGTACCTATGCACGTATACAATAAAACGTCACTGTCAAATAGGGTGTAACACTCAATTCCTCTGCATGGCCTTACTTCCTTCTTATTAACTACTAGGGCTGTGTGAAATTTCGCTGAGTGTTTCCTTTCGAAGCTGTTTTGACGTGTTTTGAGCTCAAAACAGCAAAATCGAAACGAAACAAAAAGCATTGAAACAGCTTCGAAACATTTTGAATTTTGAAGCAGCCCGGTGGTGGGAGGCAGGGGAGAGCCAGGGCTGCGCTCCAAGCAGCTCCGCAGCCCCATGTTGCTCAGCCCGGTGGGGAACGCAGCCCTGGCTGTCCTCACTTCCTGCCACCGGGCTGCGCTCTGATCAGCTCCACCAGCCCCATGGAGCTCAGCCGTGGTGGGAGGAGGCGCACAGCCCTTGTAAGGCAGTCCTATGATAGTCGAGGTCTGAGAACTAAGGTCTCAGCCTCATACCTAATTTTTATTCATAGGTTAAAGAGAAAACCCAAGCTTTCCTGGTTCACATCAGTTTCTCAGTTATGAACAACCTAGTCGTGGTACAGAAAGGAACATCACAGGTGAAGAACGTATTCTTTCTGTACCTACTCAGGCCACAGCTGTCAGAAGTTGACTCATCGCTTCAACAAAGTTTTGTTTCAGATCAATAACCCTTCGCTTCAGCACTGCAACTTTTTTTTGAAGTTTTTGGCCACAAATACGTACGGTTTGGCTGTTTCCGCCCAGGGGCAGCCAACCTGCAGCCCAAGTAGCACAAGTAGCATTGGCAGCCTGGCACAGAGCAGACTGGGGAGGGGACAGGCAGCCCAGTGGCGGATTGGGCAGGGAGCAGATAGCAGAGCAGCCGATCAGGCAGGGGAAGGGGACGGCAGTGACACCTGGGAGAGGATGCAGGGATAAGCTGTGACACGCCTGCCGAAAAGAGTTGCTCCTTGCTGTTTAAGAAAGTGCTAAGGAAATTCAGGCCTTCAGGCAGGCCTATTTCATGTGCCACTCACAAGTATACACCCCCTTACACACGCACGTATATACACACCCCCTACACACACAATTCAGGACCCCACGCAGTTGCCACCTGTCACTAGGAGCCCGGCGCACACGTCTGCCCTGGGCCCCGCCAATCCCAGACTTCATGTCTCTACCCTGCCCTTGCGGACCCCCCATTCCCACTTTCATTCCCCCCCAAAACAGAGCCCATGGGGGCGGACCGCCCCCCCCCATTATGACACCTCTGATGCTGTCCCCACGTGGGCGCCCGCGGGCCTGTTCCATTCCGAGCGGGGGGGGGGATTCCTGCCCCCCGCCCCAATGGACGCGCCCGGCCGGCCCTGGGCCCCTGCGGCCCCGCAGCGGAGGGAGGCCCGAGGCCGCCCCCAGCCCCGCCGCCGCGCCCCGCTCACGTTCTCGTCACCGGACAGGTCCCCGGGGTTGCTGTTCTCGTCACTGCTCAGCTTCTGCTTCTTGGCCGGCATCTCGCTGCCCGCGCCCGCCGCCGCCGCCGGCGCCTCTCCCCGCTCAGACATCTTCCCCGCCCCCCGCCACGCCGCCGCAAAGCGCGCCCGGGCGGGCGAGGGCAGACACTGCCGTAAACCGCTGCCCCTCCACCTTGCGCCGTGTCGTAATGCGCGGCTGCCACACTGCGGGAAAACCCCCGCCCGCCTGTCTGCAGGGACCGAGCAGCCGTAGGCGGGGCGGGACTGGAGCAGCTGCAGAGGGGGAGGATGGGCTGCTTCGGGTCCAGGGAGCTCAGAGGGGTTCATATGCATGTTGTCATGTGCATTATGGCCCATCTCCAGGGCCAGCTCCCGCAGCCCCTCTGCCAGTGCCCTGGGGGTCTCCTTTTGCTGGAGGAAAGACCTCCCAAAGCAAGGGGGAGATGTGTCCGCTGCCCTGAATTGGGCACCTGCGTCTGAAAATAGCCACCGGCAGGTCTATTCTGCAAACGGGCGAGGGACATCATCGTGCAACACCCGCTATTTTCCAGTTAAAAAAGAAACTAGATGCTTTGCTAATGGGCCCCGGGTCCTCAGGCCAGGTTATTGTGTTTCAGGTGGAAGCGAAAACTCCTACAACTTGGTGAGCAGGAGTTACAAAACAACCGGCAGGGTTGTGAAATAGGAGCTTAGTGACCAGGAGCAGCGAACTGCAGAGTGGGAAAACGAAGGCTGGCTTCCTTGCTGCAACCTCCAGACCATTCAAAAGAAGAGAGAGTCATTAATGCCTGTGGAAAGAAGGGATCTAAAGTATATAAGTATATCGGGGTGTGTATTCACCAGGGCACCCCAAGGGAAGGCAAGGTTCAATGGTCACGAACTGCTGGAAGACTGTTTTACATTGGACATAAGGAAAAACTTTACCGTCCGAGCCTCCAGAGTCTGGAATAGACACCCTCCCCCCCGAAGTGGTGCAAGCACCTACTCTGGATACCTTTAAGAAATGCTTCGATGTTCATCTTGCTGGAGTGATCTAACCCCAGCTGACTTTGTGCCCCTGGGGCAGAGTGCTGGACATGATCTCGCAAGGTCCCTTCCAGCCCTAATGTCTATGCGATCTATGAAATCTATGATAAAATAAATGATAATGAGCCATGAAATCAAGTGACTCCCACATGACTGGAAATGCTGCTGCCACTGCCAGGCAGTTGGTTTTAGACTTCAGGTGGAGCAGGAATCAAAGCAGGGTGTAAATGTACCAGTGCACCCCACCCCCATGGATCCACCTCTGCTAAAGCCAGTTTCATTGTCACCTAAAGAAACTGGGTCGTGTTCCCTGATCTGGTCTCACCACCTGGGATGTTTCTGCCACGCACACTAGCAGTAGCATTGCAGTGTTGCTGTTCTTACAATTCAGCATTTGTGTCTTGTGATACGTACATGGTTCTAAACCCCCACCTCCAGGGTTCATGTAATTTTAAACCGTTAGAGAGTCTCAACTACATTGGAAATCTCAGCTTTCATTTTCCTTAATGTAACCTTTTAACCCAAATGGTTGTAGAGCAAAGCTTGGCAATGCAAATCCTAAAGAGTCCAACAAATAAAAGAGCCCAATGCATTCTAGGTTTCATCATTCCTGCACCACAATAATAGGGGACTGACTTAAAGTTCTTGAACATTCACGAGTAACCCCATTGTATTAAAGTTCACACTAAAGCTAACATTATAGTTCAGATAAAATAATTTTTACCAATCCCAGGAGATAAAAATAATCACACATTAGAACCTAGATGCTCATGAGACAGGACTAAACATTAAATGAAAAAAACCACAATTTTTGGGGGGGTGTGGTTTCTTAAAATTTCCTTTGCCTGTCTCCAATGTGGGTGTGCCAATACAGTCTAAGAATCCAATCAGAAATGCACATGCAAACAGTTCTGCCAGCCTGAATTCCCTGTGCCTTTTCTCCTAGACTTCCTACCTCCTCTCCCTCTTGCTGCCCCTCTCTCCTCCCATCCTTAGACTCCCACAATCCCTACTCCTCCCAGGCAAGTCCCCATTTCTCTAATCCCACAGGCCCAGGCAGGTCCTACACCTGACCATTTCCAGCCCGTAGGGAAGCAGGTACTCCTGGGCAGGGGTGGGCAAAATACACTCTGTGGGCCAGTTCTGGACTGCCCAAGGGACTTTATCCAGCCAACGGCAGGTCCCTGAGCCCCATCCAGCCCAAGCATGTGGGGCAGCTTAGGCTGCGTCATTGATCATAGAAAATGAGGGTTGGAAGGAACCTCAGGAAGTCAGCTAGTTCAACCCCCAGCTCAAAGCAGGACCATTCCCAACTAGACCATCCCAGCCAAAGCTTTGTCTAGCTAAGTCTTAAAAACCTCGAGGGATGGAGAGTCCACAACCTCTCTGGGTAACCTGTTACACCCTCCTAGTGAGAAAATTCTTCCTAATATCTAACCTAAACTTCCCTCGCTGCAACTTAAGACCGTTGCTCCTTGTTCTGTCATCTGCCACCACTAAGAACAGTCTAGCTCTAGGCTGAGGTGAAAAAGGTATTGAGCACTTCAGCCTTTTCTGCATCCTCTGTCACAATGTTGCGTCCCCCATTCAGTAAGGGACCCACACTTTCCCTGATCCTCCTCTTGCTACCAACATACTTGTAGAAACTCTTCTTGTTACCCTTCACATCTTTTGCTAGCTGCAACTCCAATTGCACTTTGGCCTTCCTGACTTCATCCTTGCATGCCCAAGCAATGTTCTAATACTCCTCCCTAGCTATTTGTCCAAGTTTCCACTTCTGGTAAGCTTCCTTTAGTTTACTGAAGAGTTCCCTGCTAAGCCAAGCTGGACTTCTGCCATACTTGCTAGTCTTCCTGTGCACCAGGACAGTTTGTTCCTGCTCTCTCAGGAAGGCTTGTTTAAAGTACAGCCAGCTCTCCTGGACTACTCTCCCCCTCTGTCTGGCTTCACAGGGGATCTTGCCCATGAGTTCCCTGAGTGAATCGAAGTCTGTTTATCTGAAGTCCAGGGTCCTTACTTTGCTTTCCTTTCCTCAGGATCCTGAACTCAATCAT
Source organism: Alligator mississippiensis (assembly GCF_030867095.1). NCBI lineage: Eukaryota > Metazoa > Chordata > Crocodylia > Alligatoridae > Alligator > Alligator mississippiensis. The sequence continues at coordinate 458,985,769 of NC_081824.1, forward strand.
TTCGTGGTCACTGCTGCAGGTCACGAGGAGCATGGCTCCTAGTTGGCCACTCCAGCACTTGCACCAGGAAGCTGTCTGCAACACTCTCCAAAAACTTCCAGGATTGCCAGTGCACTGCTGTATTGCCATCCCAGCAGATGTCAGGGTGACTGAAGCCCCCCACAAGAACCAGGGCTTGTGATGGGGAAACTCCCTCTAGCTGTTTGAAGAAAGCCTCATCCACAACTTCCTCCTGATCTGGTGATCTGTAACAGACCCCCACCATGACATCATCATTGTTGCTTTAGCCTCTGACCCTAACCCAGAGATTTTCAACAGGCCTATCTCCAGCTTTGTACTGGAGCTCTGAGCAATCATACAACTCTTTTACATGCAATGCAACTTCTCCTCCTCCTCCTCTTCTCCTCTGCCTGTCTTTCCTGAACAGTTTGTACCCATCCATGACAGGGCTCCAGTCATGTGAGCTCCCACCAAGTCTCTGTTATTCCAATCATGTCACAGTCCTGTGAGGACTTCTAATTGTTCCCGCTTGTTTTCCAGGTTCTGTGCATTCATTGCCCTAATTTCTCAGGAAGTATAAGTACACCTCCCCGGTTGCCCACTCTTGCTTGTTCTTCCTCCAGGCCTCCCGCTTCCCACTTACTTCAGGGCTTTGGTCTCCATCTCCCAGCCAACCTAGTTTAAAGTCCTAGGTTAGTGAGCCTGTCTTGCGAAGATGCTCTTCCTTCTCTTCATCAAATGGATCCCATCTCTTCCCAGCAATTTTTCTCCTTGGAACAACACCCCATGTTTGAAGAAGCCAAAGTCCTGATGGCGACACCACCTATGCAGCCAGGTATTGATCTGCAGGATGCACCTGCTCCTGCCTGGGCTCTTTTCCTCGATCAGAAGGATCAAAGAGAACATGACCTGAGTCCCAGACCTGTTCACGTTTGCACCCAGAGCCCTGTAGTCACTTATGATCTACTCAGGGTCTCCCCTGGCAGTATAATTGGTGCCCACATGAATAAACAGCATGGGGTAGTAGTCAGACGGCCAGATGAGTCTCAGTAAGTCCTCCATGACAATTTGGATCTGGGCTCTGGGCAAGCAGCAGACTTCCTGAGACAGGTTAGCAGATGGCTCCCCCCACAGAAGGGAGTCTCCAACCACCACCACCCATCACTTTTTGGTGGCAGTTGTCTTGATCTTTCCCACCTTGGCGAGGCCTGGCCTGTCCTCTACCAATGGAACATGCTCCTCCCTCTCTGTTGCCAGGGCTGCATATCTTCTCCAGACAGATTTCTGCAGGTGAAGGTGAAGATTTCTGCTTGCTGCCGAAGCTCACAAGCTTCCAGCTCCCAACCTCCTGGGAGTCCATGTCTTCTCTCTTCTCTAGCACTGCCTCTGGCAGCTTTTCCTCCCCAATCCTGAAGGTCACCTCCAGCATCAAAACAATGAACTCATAGCAGAGGATGCTTTAGAGCCTCACCACCTCCTCCTGTAGCTCCCTTCCCCGTTCCCTGAAAGCATGAACACTGTGTGCCCCCGGAGGCTGGTGGGGGCATGGCGAGCTCCCGCAGGCAGCCATGGCATTGTCAGCGGCAGGGGAGTGCGGGTGGTGAGCGGCGACTGCCCACAGGTGCCACCAGCAGTGTCAATGGTGCCTTTTTGCAGGGGGTGCACGTGCACCCGCATGTACCCCCTACGCACCGCCAATGCCTGAGAGACACCACCAGGAGGCACTGCTCACACCACAGGCACCCTCTGACCTGGCTGTCACTCAAAGGAAGCTGCAAGCCGCAGTTCCCACAGTGCCAGACCCAAACCTAGGTAGAAGTCTCAATGGTGAGAGGTGTTGTCTGGTCAGAAACCTCACAGGTGCAAACAGAGGCATTGGCAGTGCTCTGGCATTGCAACATCCTCCAGCTATTTCCCTGGGTCTCTTAATCTGTCTTCTCTCTCTCTTACTGCCCTTCTTCCAAGCACACCTTCCCTAGTGAGCTCACCTTGAAGCTGGCCTATTTATTGCTCATCAACCTCAAAAGGTTCCTTTTTTCCTGCTTTCTCATGCCAAGCTGAAAGGCTGGCCCCTTAAAAGTGTGTGTGGGGCAGGGCGGGGGCAAACTGACTTGCAAACTGGCTTGCAAACTGCTCACCCTGTTTGCAGACTCCTTGGTTACTGGATCCCTGGTTGTTCAGGGTGTCTCTTTTTATACCCTGCTGGGCCTGGACTGGGTCTGCCTCCTTGTTAGGACTTCCGCCAGGCCCAGGCAGCAATCACTCAGCAATCAGCCACCACTCAGCCAGCAATACTCCTTGCTTCTCAGCACACACAGCCCACCAGACAAACACTCAGCAGACCAAAGGCGCAGACAGCTCTGGATCACTTAACTTCTTTGGGCAGGATCTGGTGCCTCACTTCTCTTCCTCTTCCTCCTCTTGCTCCCAGCAAACTGCTTAGCCTGTTCATTGGCTCCCTGGTCACTCAGGGAGTCTCCTTTTATACCCTGCTGGGCCTAAATTGGCTCCACCCCCTCATTAGGACTTCTGTCAGGCCCAGGCAGCAATCACTCAGCCATCCCCAGGTGCACAGTGGGGCTGTGGCAGCACAGTGGCCGGACTTTCTTCCCAGCAGCCCCCATAGTCATAGCTCCTTCCAGCTGCTGCTGACAGTCTCCACTGCTGCTACCAGACTCAGCCCCGCTGCCCGGGCACCCCAGCCCATCCACCCTACGCCCACGGTTGGGGGTGCCAGATGGAGCAAGTGGGTGGGGTCTCCATGAAGACCAGCCCGGGAGCTGTGCGGGTAGGGCGCACTCAGCCAGGCAGACAGGATAGGACCACGGCTGGGCAGTGAGTGGCACCCAGGAGCGGGATGGCTGGGCAGGGCCAGGGCTGGGATCGGGATTGCAGGCAGTGACAAAGTGGAGCTGTGGTCTTGGATAGAGTCTCTTAGGGAGTTTTGGTGAGTTGTTGGGGGGGGGGGGAAACATGGGAGGTGCTGACCTGGCCCACGACAGCTCATCAAAACTCCCTGAGTGGCCCTCCAGCCCAAATAATTGCCCACCCCTGTCCTGGGGTCTTACTTTCATACTCCCCTTCCAGTGAGGACAGGGGTGAGCCCATTGTTGCCAGGCTTTGAAGGACAGTTATCCCTTTGAGCTGTACCAGCTCTGGGGCTAGTCCTAACTCATGGCACAACGGTGCACAGGAGTGCTTGTACGCACCATAGGTTTCAATCCTCATTAAATTAAATAGCTTTATAAAATGTAAACTTGTTTATTTTGGAGTGTTGCATCTGTATTTACACACACTAGGTTTTCAAACTAATTAAGCCGGGTCCCTGGCCAGCACTGCAGGAGAAAGGAACAGTCCAGTGGTGCCCCCCCAGCCTGGGGCCCCCCACCCACCCCGGGCCCCTGCCCTGCCACACAGCTGTGGAAGCAGGGAGCCAGCAAACTAGAAAAAAAAGAAAAAGCCACACAAGAAAAAAAAAGTGGAAGCAATTCGAAAGTGAAAGCAATTCAAACAGGTGAACTACAAAAACATTGCAGCGCCATCTGGTGGACAAAGAGGCTCATTACACATCTTTGAGTGCCTTTGTGTTTGCATGCAACGAATCCGTGGACACGATGCTTCAATTCCTGGTGAACCAAACTAAACTACATCTGAGGAGTTTTAGTTTAATGCACAAGAAAGACCTTTAAAGTATCAGGAAATCTGGCTAATGCAAACAGACACACAGCTGTAGTGTATGAAAGGGCAAAAATTGTGGTGTGTACATGAGCCCCAGTACTGCAGTCAGTAGCTACGGCTGCCTCTGCAGCATAGGTGGCACATTAATTGTCAGGCCCAGGGTGGGAAATGCTCACTTTTCAGGCAAAATCCTTGAGTCAGTTATCTCAGATATATCCATTGGAGAGGAGCCATAATTCTGATATGCAGGATAGCAATAGTGAGTAAACACACCTGCCAATAGTTCAATTCTCATCTTTCTTATACCTACTTTTTTAGTCTGTCTGAAGATACTGCGGTATTTTGTATGTCATTATTCAGAAAGTTTGATTTACAATTGGAAATGCTGGAGGGTACCTTTTATATTAAAAATTAAATGCTGCAAAAACTCCAAAGAGAAGTTACAGTGAGGACTGCCAAATATGGAGGACTGCTGCAATGGACCAAACATCAGACAGAGGCTGGGAATAAGGCCAATAATGTAAGGCTTTGCTTAGAAGGAAGCATCTCATATTTTTCTTTAGCAACCTCCTTATCTGAACAAGGAGCAAAACTGTGACCAGATATCCAAGACCAAGAATAGTAGCTATAGAACAGGTTTCTGGTGCAAAGGAAAACTCATCCTATGTGACTGAGTATTGTCAACCTCAGTTGTTCAAATCATGCGTCAGGCTCCAGAAAGTGAGATTGACTTGAAATGATTTTAAAAAATAATATATTTGTTATATACCTTTTTGGTTTACAAATCTATAGTGTATCTTTGCACCACTGAAACCATGATGTTGAAGCAGCTTTGTTTTTCAGAAAAGTTAAGATTCCCATATAACCACAAGCTTCAAGAAAAACACCAAATATCATGAGATTTGTGAGGTAATCATAAGCATTAACAACACTGGCAAATTCTGAATTTGGAAGAGCTGACAAAATCCTGGCAACATTTTCCCGGATGTGAGGCTTTGGTCATAGGACTGCGATAGTTAAAAGGCCCTCTGAAAAGGGTCATTTTTCAGTATGTGGGAATATTTAACTTCTCTAAAAGTGCCTTAGGCTAGAAGTACTCATCATGTGTAATTTGTGAAAAAGAAAGGTTCTTAAGTCCTCCAATCTACCTTCCCAGTCACTCGACTTCCTTCAGAAATAGAATCATCCAGCCCTCTCAATGTGATTTTTTTGTAAAGAGATGAGTTTGGGTCACAATCTCAAACTTATACATGAGAAAATCCTTAGAGATAAATGGAAAGAATCACATTTAAATTATTTAGATTACATAGTTTCCAACAGTACCATACCTCTGCTTTCAAGCTCAGTAAATGCATTCATTGAAGGTAGGCTCCCGTCCAGCCCTGCATAGCACATGGGCAGAAGGCTGTGGCATAATGTGTGGCATCATGGGGTCTTACATAACTCCACAAACCTTCATGAAATCACAGTTGTCCATCTGCATGCTACAGGATCGGGGATGAAATATTTATTTTTGTAAATCTGTGAGGATTTATAGAGAAACAAGAGGCGTGGTGTGAAATGTTTTAACCCCACTACTTCAACATCATGGCTTCAGTGCATTTTCATTTGTGCTGACTGTTCCTTTAGCCAGATTTACCCTTACCACCGTTTTCCTATGGACTGCTAATAAGACAACAATCCAGACAGTTGTTAAAACATTTGCAAAACATACACATCCTGGATTATGTATTCCAATTTAACCTCGTCATGAATACACCCAGACAGCGGAGCGAAGCAGGCTCTTTTGATTTTATAGCAGTCAGTTGATATCTTCAGTTGACCCACCTGGATTTTTGATTTCCCTTTCACTGAACTAATCAAAAGTTATCAGCACCTGTATCTCAGCCCTTGGGCTAAGACTAGGAAGATCCTTGCCCAGCTGTACTCAGAATTGCTCTCTGTCTTTTCAGCATCCAGCCCAGGCTCTTCTACGTGCTGAAAGATACTTTATTGTTGATTCCACCAGCAACTGGTCCTTGCACTATATAGAAGCCCCAAGGGAGTGGACTTCTGCCAGGGGACATCAAATACCTTGTACTTCCTGTTACACCTACCCTAAAAGAAGTCCAGGGGTTATGATAATAGCATGAACCTCAGAGGTTTCCATTCACTCCCTTGTTCTGCCAAGACATCCTGTGTGACCTTGGGTGAATCTCTCTCCTCTCCACCCCTCAGTTCCTAATCTGTATGATGCACTTCCCTGTATCTGTGAGGATATGTTCAATTAAGATTGCAAGGTTCTCTGTTACTATGCTAAGTAAGGCTGTATACATATGACAGGCTAATTAAATTAAATGAAGTAAGACTCTTACAATAATAAAAAACAAAATAACGAGTAAAAATCTGTTCTTAGTTACTGCTGTCAATTGTTCTTGTGAAGATCATTTCGTACCATTTCATAAATATACAATGAACACTGAGTAAGGTGAGAGTTGGCATGTCAGGAAGGATGTTGCCAGTTGCGGGAGCACTGTTAGAGAACTGTGGTCATTAAAGATAGAAAGAACTCTAGAAAGGTTGTACAAGTGCAGGGCATAAAAAAAAAAAAAAAGTGTGGACTTTTTCTCTGAATGAGTTTAGTGGTTTGCCATAAAAGGCCCTGGGTTAAGTGCACTCACCGTGTGTAATGTGTGAAAGAGAAAGTTCTCTGCTCCCTTCAGCAGCTTCCCCAGTCACACCTGTTTCTCCTGTTGTCACTCAGCTAGACTGCCTAAGACAGGGAAAAATCCTGATTCCTCCCTGCACAGAGCAGCAATTTTGGCTGGGAGTGGAAACTGCTTTTGTACATTGTTAGTCTGGTCAGAAGGCATTCTAGTACACTCTCCATACCAGCAAACCAACCAGTGGATAAGTGCCCAGCTACAACAGTGCTAATTGCTTCAGAAATACATAGAATAAAATAGTAAGTATTAATAAATAATGTTAATCCGTCAAATGTTCTTACTACATAAAGACTTGGGGCCAGATACTGCCATCATTTACATTAGTAGCAACACTCCCAACAACTTTAGTGGCAGCAGGACTAACTCGTCAGTGATGGACATAATGAAAGTCATCTTGCGGTTAAGCCACAGGGCTGGGCATCAAGAGATCAGTGTTCTTTTCCCACCTTTGCCACAAACTTCCTGTGAGACCTTCTGAAAGTCATTTACATTACATTTACATTTCCCGGTTTTCCTTCTCTGTGGGCACATCTACACGAGACGCCTAACTGGGCAGTAACCTAGTTTACTGCACAGTAAGCGCACGCATCTACAGATGCACAGCATACTGCGAAGTAAAAACCCTTAATTGCGAGTAAATTTGCTACCCGCAAATGCAGGTAGCAAATTTAAGCGTGATTAGTTAATCCATAGTTACACACATATAGACATGACCTGGGAGCAAGTTTGCTCCTGGGTCAGCCCTACCATTAGAGGGCTAGTCTGAGGACAGTCCCAGGGCTCCAGGATGGGAGCCTCTCCTGCCCCAGGGCTTGGCTGTAGGGCTGTGCAAAACAGTATCTTTCCACTTTGACTTCCATTTCGATGGAACAGTGCGTTTTGAGTTTCATTTCATTTCGAAAGCACTGTTCCGTTTCATTTCATCAATACCGTTTCAATGCTGTTTCGACGTTTCGCCCATAGGCTATAATGGGGAAAACACAAAGCTGCCTATAACTTTGTTGTTTCTAGCCTAATTTGGATGAAACTTGCAAGGTTGGTAGCCCCTTCTGAGGGCATGAAGTCTGCCCTCAGAGGATGTGAAGGAGCCCGCTTGGAGAGGGGGAGCAGGGCTCATCCGCCACCCCCTGGCAGTGAGGAGCTGGCCAGACACCCTGTCATACCCCCCACCCGACTCAGGCGCCCTATGGACAAATCTGGAAGCCAGATCAAAGTCAAAGTCAGAGCTGGAAGTGGGGCAAAAGGCTTGTGCTGCCTGGTCGGAGAGGCAGCACCAGGGGCTGCAGAGCCATGGGTCAGCTGCCAGCCTTGCTGGTGCATCCGCCGCTCCCAGGCTGTGCCCACCCCTCTGCCTGGCACGGCCATGTCTGTGCACTGGGGCTGTGGCACTGCCTTGTGGGTGCAGCCTGGCTTCAGGGCACGGTGAGGAAAGAAAGGTGGAAAGGAGAGGCAATGTGGTGCGAGTGTGTGAGTGTGAGTGAAAGAGAGGAAGTAACACACCCACGCTACAAACACGCATACACAACACACACTCAGCCCAGCTGGCAGGCAGATTGGGGACTCACACCTAGTGCCAGGAAGATTGGTGGGGCTACAGCCCCGAGGAGGTCCTAGAAGGTGGCCTGGGTCATGCCAAAGGCCTCTGGCCACTGCCATTGTTCCGGGTGTGCTGGATGATGTGCAGCCACCAGTCCGGCAGAGGTGGCGGCGGCAGGGGGAAGGGGTGGCGAGCGGCAACCACTTGCAGGCACCGCCAGCAGTGTTGGTGGCACCTTTTCGCAGGGGGTGCTCTGCCACACTCAGGGGGCACATGTCCATCTGCGTGCACCCCCTATGTGTCGCCAAAGTGCTTTAGCAACTGAGCAATGACAACGCTGCAATCAGGGGCACATCTACACGTGCCCTGTAAGTAGAGGTACAGTACGGTAATAATATTTATCTACATTCCAGGATTAATTAACAGTTGTAAGGGGTTAAATATTTTCATTATAATGTTTCATTAATATCCAGGACTTCAGAAAGATCTGTAAAGCTTGGAGATCTATACAGTGCATAACTTGGGACTAAATTACAGTACTAATGAATGGTTTACATGCACTGTGTGGCTCATTAAAGCAGGATATGTGCTGGTGTCCTATACACCTACTTATTGTAAAAAAATCTCAAGGATAAGGAAATTAAAGTAATCCAAAGCCATGGGTGTCTGGTTCCTCTTGAGTCAGGGGGGACACGTGCCCCCCCTGACACCAGTCAGCGACCCGGGTGGGGGGAGGGTCCCCCATGGCTGATCTCACTCACCATGAAAGCAGCCATTTCCAGAAGTCCCGTGGCTTTTGCTGCTGGCCCTGCTCCCCAACTGGTACTTGTAGTGGGGGCACTGGTGCTCCCGCCTGCCCCCATGCCTGGGAGTGCAGCCCAGCTAAACAGGGAGTGCAACCTGGCAGGGGGTGCACAAGCACTCTCAGGGGGTGCACGGGTATTCCTCTGCACACCGTACGCATTGCCCCTGCCCAAAGCTTTTGCCAGAGACAGTCCTGGAGCTCTTCTTCAATTCTTTTTTTACTTCTATTTTTAAAGGAATTGTTATATGGAAGTTTGTTATGGTTAGAAAAATGACCACGTAAAAATGGCCTATACTCATAATAATCGTTCCCTGGTATATTTCTAAATCAAATCTACTGACTTTAATGACAGAAGAGATGTTTTACCTTTGTTAGCTCTTCAGGGAAAAAATATAGCCATGGATGATGGAGCTGGACACTGTTTTGCCTCATACATTATCCAGACTATTGTCAACTAGGTTACAAGTAAATAATTTATATTACTGATTCTATAGTAAGGTGGGGAAACGCAGCTGTGTGGTACTGGAATTGTACAGCTGAATAAAATTATTTAATACCCAAAGTTAATTAACATCTAAATAACTGGGCTGTTCTTTCTGATATATTTCAATGTAACTATGAAGGAATTGCATGGGAGAAGTTTCTGTAATTTGATTATGAAACCTTTGTGCAGTGAATGACAGTATACATTTCCAAACCATTGCTTTGATCAGACAGATATCTGAAAAGCTGTTAATGCTTTTTTCATGACAACATCTTTGGTATCAGTGAACCCAGTTCTTGGTTACCCTAAGATCTTTTTCTGCCACTCAACCAATGTAAAAGAACTTTAAAGGGGGAAGAAGAATCAAGTTGAGTGTATCTCCTGGGCAGGGCTTACTGAACTTGCACACATTTGTCAGATTGGTTCTGTGCCAGCCCTTACTTTCTAACCCCAGCATATGCAAGGTGACCTGAGGCAGGCAGGAGGCAGAGGAGGAAGAAACAAGGAGTTAACCAAGTGTAAAAGGGGGCCTCCTCAGGGCCGATCTCTGTGGCCCGCCCACCTGTTCTTGGGCAAACCACCTGCCTTCTCGTCCGCCATGCCTTGATGTTAATTGATTCATTAAGTGATGTCAGTTAAGCAGGAGGCTGCCCATTTTGGAGCCCCAATGCCAGGGGGCACTCTCTGCAGCTCCTTTCCTTCCCTACACTGCAGCCCAAGCCTCGCAGATGGCATCTTGATGTTCACATCAAATCACCGGCCCCCACGCTGGGCCCCAGAATTATCCTAACAGGACCCCTCCATGATCCCTCCACTCAGACAGCCTCCCCGCCTTCATTCAGGCTACCTACCCCCCCCAAAAACTATTTTCCCCTCTCAGGGGTGGTCCCCCGGGATCTTCGGCTACCAGCCCTGGCCCACCTCCAGGCCAGTCAGGACCCCAGGCCCCCGGCTCTTGGGCGTCCCTCACCGTGGGCCCCTGGCCCTTTTGACTATCCTGGTCCTGGCCCCAGCATGGGCCAGTTGAGGATACTCTCTCATTCGGATCAGGTCTCTACCCCTCACTCTCTCCCAGGGTCTGTCCTCTGGGCCCTTTACACAAACAGGGTGACCCACCCGGTGGTGGGGGCTAGGGGTTAAGGTGCCCCTACCCGCCTTTCACTGGGATGGTAACTGGCCTGGCATTTCCTGGGGGCTCCCGCGGAGCCCCACCAGGCCACCCACTCCCAGCAGGGTGCAGTTTTAGGTCATGCCCAGGACCAGGAGCCTCCAGACCATCCCCTACAGCTCCTCCCTTACCTCTAGATGATCTCAGCAATCCTCCAGCCAGGCAATGTTGTTGCCTGGCCTCCAGTAGCCAAACTGCCCTGTTTATATAGGCAGCCCTGGACTCCAAAATGGCTGCCCTCATCAGGCACCTGGTGGCTGCCAGCTCCAAGCCCTTAAAGTGGCAGGCACACACAGTGCCCTGCCACACCAAGAGAAGTAAAATGTGAAGCAGAGCAACCCCAAGGCTGTCATCTGTCTGAGAATATGCCTCTTTTGCCACCATCATGTCTCATCTCAGCTACAGAAGAGATTTCAGTTCAGTGTCTCAATCTGCCACTGGTCGACTATGTGACCTTGAGAAAGACCTATCTCCTTCCTTGTAATCTTTGAAAAATGAGGGTTATATTTATGAGAGGCGAGGGTTGGTTTGTTTTGGGGGGGGGGGGGTTGGGGGGGGTATCTTTTATTGGGCCACCTTTATAGCAGGGAGAAATGTCAAATATTAGATAAGTTTCCAGGCATAAAGTGCCCTTCCTAAGATCTAGGAAAATAGCAGACAGAGCTCAAGGAGAAGTCATCAAAAGTAACTACAAACTAGTAAAGAGCAAGGGAAATAGATAACCTAACTGCGTAAAAGAATTCAGAAGGGCAGAAGGTCATTATTACCTGTGGAGTAAGTAAACTGTAATGTACCATAAAACCATTGTCTGTGTTTAATCCATGTTTTTTAGCATCTAGTAAAATTATACATTTTTGTTTGCAGGCCTTTTTTCTGAAGGTATATCATAAGTTTCCCCTGAGTACTAGGACTGTGAGTTCAGAAATGGAGTGGTTGTTGTGAAACCTGTTCTCCTACTGGTGACTGACTGTTTTTGTCCTTTATCATTTTTCTGTAAGAGTTCATTCTGGAACGTAATGGTTGTTTAGTTTCACCTGTAATTTCCATGAGGGTATTTGGTGCATTGAATGAGATATGTCATAAAATAATACACAAAATAGCCTACAACATACCTTCAAAAGACCTGCCTGGGGAAAAAAAAGTTATAATTTTACTGGATGCAAAGACCCATGGACTGAACACAGACAACAGTTTAATGCAGGGATAGGCAACCCCCAGCATGCATGTCAATTAGTTGCACATGGAGACATTTTCCTCGGTACACCAGGAGGTGTACAAGGAAATTGTTTAAAAATACTGGCAGCTGTTCCTGGGGCCTGGGGGGCTCCCACAGCTGGGTCTTTGCACCAGTGGGGGCTCTCCCTGCTTGTGCTGTGCCCAGCATGCAGAGAAGCCAAGCCCAGAGCTGGGAGCACCTCGAGCCCAGTGTCCTGCCCTGGCTAGGTGGCATCCCCTCATGGGTGGACTGGGCCCCACCCTGGGTGCCACTGGACACCCCTGCCCGTGGGGCCCCAGGGCAACCCCTGCTTCCTGCCTGGCCCGCACTCTCCTTTGGCTGCTGCCTCCCCAGGGGCCCACCTGGTCTGGCCAGCCTGCGGTTTCTCCCCCCCCCGCCCATGCCTGCTTCTCCCATCAGTGCCCAGATCCTACCCCAAATGCCCAGCCCTGGCGCTCGATGTTCCAGTGCTGCCCCCGCCTGGGTGCGATGGGGCATCCATCTGCCCGAGCCCCATCCAGGCCCAGGGCTCACCCACCCACTGGGAGCCTCCAGTGCAGTGGGTCTCTGCAGCGCCTGCCTGGGCCCCAGTCTCACCCATGTGCAGCTCCTCTCCAGGGGCCAGGCAGGCACTGTGGAGGGCTGCTGTGCTGGAGGATCCCAGGTGGCTTAGCCCCGAGCGCCGATCGCAGCAGCTGTTCTCGGGACCTGGGGGGCTCCCTTGGCCAGGCCCTTGCACCAGGGGCAGCTCTGTCCCGTTTGCGCTGTGCCCAGTGCACAGGGAGGCCAAGCCCAGAGCAGGGAACCCCCTGAGTCCGGTGTCCTGCCCTGGCTGGGAGGTGTCCCTTCATGGGCAGGATGGCTGCAGCCCATCCCCGTGGAGCTACACGGGCCAACCCAGCCCAACCTCAGGTGCCACTGGGCACCCCACCTACCCACCATGGCCCAAGTCTGCAGAGCCCCAGGGCAGCCCCCACTTCCAGCCTGGCCCCCACCCTCCTCTGGCTGCCACCCACAGCACCTCCCTCTGCCCCTGCTTCTCTCCACGCCACCTGGACCCTGCCCCGAGTGGCCAGCCCCAGTGCTTGGTGCCCCAGTTCTGCCTCCGCCTGGGTGGGATTGGGCATCTGTCTGACTGAGCCCTGGCCGGGCCCCCCCTCCCAGCCTGGGCTGCCCCTACTCTGGGACCATCAGGGAGGCCCGAGCACCCCGGCCCTGGCAGATGCTGCTGGGATGTCACTGGCTCCCTCCACTGGACACTGCCCTGGACCAACGGGTCCAAAACACAGCCAGTGGCAGTGCGAGATGTGGGTGGTAAGAGACACATCCGCTTTCTCTTTTTCCTTTTTTTCTCTCTCTCCTTTCTTTTTCTTGTCTCCTCTTTTTATTCTCTCTCCTCTTTTTCTCTCCCCTCTTTTCTTTCTCTCCCTTTCTTTTTTCTCCTCTCTTCTCTCTCTCGTCTCTTTTTCTCTTCGTTTTCTCTCTTCTCTTTTTTCATTTTTTTCTCTCTCCTCTTTTTTTTTTTCTTAATTTACCTCTCTCTCCTCTTTTTGTCGTCTTTCTCTCTTTTATCTCTCTTCACTCACAGCATGCTTAAACAAAAAAGAATACACAAGAACAAAGGTAGCATATAAAGTTTTATTTGTTGTCACCAGGTTTAGAGTTTTTAGAAAACCTGGTATTTACTGTTAAAGAAGCAACATTTATGATTATTAACTATATTAATATGAAGTGCATCCTGTCATGTACCCCCAACCCTGATTTTGTTTTTCTGGCATACTGGCACTCCAGCACCTTACAATGTAGATAGACATTGTGATTTTTTCAGCACTCTGGCCAAAAACACTGCCTACAAGGACTGTGCAAAATGTCACCATTCCGTTTCAACTTGAGTTTCGAGGTTTCAGCGGAAAAGCATTTTGTTTTGAATTTCATTTAGATTCAAAACAGCTGTTCAATTTTGCTTCATCAAAACAGTGTCTCTGTTTTAACACTGTTTCAACGTTTCACGCATTTGCTATAACGGGGAAGCTCGAAACAGCATCTCTCACCTGGCAGGCAGATGGGGGGCCTGAAACCCCGGGAGGGCTGCAGGGGCTGTGCCAGTCCTCCCAGAGCTGTGGGCCCCTGATCTGCCTGCCAGATGAGGGAGAGAAGCCGGGTGCTGCTGCCTGGGACCGGGGAGCTGGGGAAGGGAACTGAGCCTGATCACTCAGTTCGCATCCCCAGTGCCAGATCGGGCTGGGGAAAGGAACTCCGCCCGGCCCTATTGCCTACCCCTGGTTTAATTAGAATTCACCTGCTGTCTCAATACTCCAACGGTAACAATGATTTTTTCCCCTTTTGAATGGCCTTATTGTTTTACATAATTACATTATCTATTTTAACTGACCTTTACTTGTTTTGTGGCTACTTCTGATAACTTTTCTTTGCTCCACAAGTTTACTGCCCTCTCCCATTTATTTAAGTGCCTATTTTCATTTACATAATGAAATTAAACAGAAGTCATTGTTTTATCTAGTATTCAGCTTAGGCTTAGGCTGCCTTATCCCTAGACCTGAGGAAGGTGCTTTGTGCTTGAAAGCTTGTCTAACATTCGACATTTCTCCCTACTACAAGGTTGGTTCACTAAAAGATACTACCAAAAAGCCCTTTACGTCACATATTCTTTGGACCATCATGACAACAATGATGAGTGGATCCATAATTTTTAAAAGAGGGGTGCATCACCCTATATAAAACAAAACCTATTTTTTCTCCAATGAAAAGGAAACTAGAAGCTTTACTATTATGCTAGGGGCCTGGAGCTGTATTATTAAGTTTAAGATTGAAGTAAAAAACAAATATAACTTCCTGGAATGAGTTAATATCAACCTGCAGGGCTGTGAAATAGGAGTTTCATTACCAGGACCAGCTAACAGGCAGCAGAATTAGAGAACACAAGATAGCTTGATTGGTGAACATCAAGACCATTAAAAAGAAAAGAGGATTGTTAACATCTGTGGAATAAACAGCTTAGAAGGGATCATATAGATTATAATAAACCATGAAGTCAAGTGACTCCCTCAGCACTGCCTAATTAAAAATGCTGCTGCCACTGTCAGGCAATTGGTTTTAAATTTTGGATGGACCAGGAATCACAGGTGGGGGAGATACGAGTGCACCCATGTACACCTCCTGGGTCCACCCCTGGCTACAACACTTCATCTCTACAATAATATTTACTGCATTTATGAACAGTTTTGAGATCTGCTGATATAAAGTGCTACCCAACAACTAGGTATTATTATTACATGAAAATGCTGCATTTGAGAGACATATAGGGACTGTAAAGGTATATCTATACTGCTTTTGTGACTGGCCAGAGAATATCCAGAGAGTTGGAGTACTGCGTGCAATTCTGGGCGCCGCACTTCAAGAGGGATGTAGATAACCTGGAGAGAGTCCAGAGAAGGGCCACTCGTATGGTTAAATGCTTGCAGGCCAAGCCCTATGAGGAGAGACTGGAGAAACTGGACCTTTTCAGCCTCCGCAAGAGAAGGTTGAGAGACGACCTTGTGGCTGCCTATAAGTTCATCACGGGGGCACAGAAGGGAATTGGTGAGGATTTATTCACCAAGGCGCCCCTGGGGGTTACAAGAAATAATGGCCATAAGCTAGCAGAGAGCAGATTTAGACTGGACATTAGGAAGAACTTCTTCACAGTCAGAGTGGCCAAGGTCTGGAATGGGCTCCCAAGGGAGGTGGTGCTCTCCCCTACCCTGGGGGTCTTCATGAGGAGGTTAGATAAGCATCTAGCTGGGGTCATCTAGACCCAGCACTCTTTCCTGCCTATGCAGGGGGTCGGACTCGATGATCTATTGAGGTCCCTTCTGACCCTAACATCTATGAATCTATGAATCATTAAAGAACATCCGTACCAGCCCACACATGCTTCACCATGCAGCCAACCTGGAACTAAGCCAGTGAAGCTACATGGATCTAAGCCAGTGAAGCTACTTCTGTCACTGCTGTCAAACATACCAGAGGCTGAGAACTCAATAACACCCCCGTCAAGGTGGCTTACTGCCCTATTTCCAGAATTGATGCATGCAAAACAGGAATGGGTGGATGGGTGGGATTGTGTGGTTTACTCAAGAGTACTGAGGGAGAAGTATAGGCATACCAAAATGAAACAACAAGTTAAGAAAAAGACAGGCATAGTTTGAAAAAAGAAACTTGCTTTTGGTATGCTGTGGGTAGTAGAATTGTGCTTTATAATCCAATCCTTATCTAGCAGCATTTCTGTGTTTTATGTGATTAGTGGCACATCTTTCCACTTACATTTTCCTTGGTTTCCACTCTTACTTTCTTCTAATTCTAATTCTTTAATTTGCCAATAGCATCTGTTTTTATTTAACAGAAACTGAATTTCATACAAAGAATGTTGAACTGGGACGAATCAAGCAGAGGGGCCTCAAGGAGAGAGAGGTTGACCTCAGAGGAAGGTTAATCATGAATGAGACAATGGCTTGACCATAACATCTCTGGAAGTTGTGATATGCTACCTGGAAGACTGCCATTAGGAAACTGGCAAGAAGTAATGTGAGCACTCGGAGAATAAGCCAGCTACACAGTTCAACTTTTTTCTTGAAATAAGTGCAGGTCCTATTCAGTATTCCCTTTAAGCCGCATGCCGTGCAGTTTAGAGGGAACTCTGGTCCTATTCCTCACCATTGTGCACATAGGTTAACTATAAGGTGGTGTTTGATTTCATTCATAGATTTGTAAGTTTAAGGTCAGAAGGGAATATCATCTAGTCTGACAGCCTATATAATGCAGGCTATAGAGCTGCACCAGTACCTGTGAATTAATGCAACAACTTGTGCTTGACTAAAGAGCATTTTCCAGACATGCCTCCAATCCTGATTTGAAGACTTGAAGGAATGGAAAATCTACCACTTCCCTGGGTAGTCTGTCCCTGTGGTTAATCACCTTCACGGTTAAAATTATTTGCCTTATTTCTACTTCCAGTTTGTCTGGTTTCAATTTTCAGCCATTGTTTGTTGTTATGGCTTTCTGTGCTAGGCTAAAGAGACCTTTAGCATCAGATATGTTCTCTGTATGAAAATAAACACCATTATCTGGTCACCTCGCAGGGCATGGATAGATTAAATCATTACATAAACTGAAGCAGGAGGGCAGAAGACACACTACACACAGTTCAGCAGAATCCACTAAAATGGTTTTCTCTCTGTGCAGTAAGTGGAAGCTGAACTTACCACCTGTTTCATTCAGGCAGAGAGGCATAAGGATGTGACTGGATGCTCAGGCCAGCTGCTGCACACACAACTTCCAGCTGTGGTGTGATTATACAGCTGCAGCAGCTGTTTTTTTCCACCCCCAAAGCTGGCACTCAGGGCAGCTCCCCCAGCCACCCCACCCTAGTGATGCCTAGTAATTAATTTTAGCTTCATTTCCTGTGGGATACAGGCAGCCAAAACACATTTAAGCCAAATACCCAGTTACTATAAATCAATGTCCTCCATTGATTTTTACAGAGTGCTACCAAATTACACCTGTTTATGCACTGGAAAAGCAAAGAGAAAATTATTCTCTTTGTACTAAGATTTATGACACCCTCAAAGCACTTCATGTTATGTTACCCAATGAGAATTTTACTTTCTAGTAAAAATATAAAATATACCTTTACTTTAACAATATTAATACAGGATATCTCACGAATATTTATAAAGGTTATTTCACCAATGCCTAAATGAATACTGTCAGCTTGAGATCTAAAAAAAATATGAACAATTCATAATATTTGCTTTAAAAAGAGAAGTCTAAAATCTTGAGGAAAGATAAAAATTGACACAGTTTAGTGTCATAGTATCAAACACAGACAGTAATTATCATTGCTTGTATTGGAATAAGATATACACTAAATAAATATTGAATTATAGCAGCTGCTTTAAATTCAATAAAGAAAGTGAATGATAGAATGATCTTACTCTTTAAATTGGGAAGCAATGACATTTTTACATTATTATAATAAAAGAAAGTATACTGCTTTTGTTCTTAAGGACTTTGATTCAGCACAGGAACTCAGGATGTGTTTAACTTTAAGCATGTATGTTAATCCAGGCCAGTTTAGCACACCACTTTAACATATACTTAACTGTAAATCTGTGGGTAATTCATTTGTGCCAAGCTAAATTGGGCTCTAACTAATTTAGTTTAGGCAGGAAGCAAGGCAGAGTAAGCAAAAACAAGAATTGCAGAAGCAATTTTTAGCCATATAAGGTATGCTTTCAGATCAGGGGTGGGCAATTATTTCAGCTGGAGGGCCTCTCAATGAGTTTTGGTGCACTATCAAGGGCCACAAGGGTAGCTCCACCCCTTGACAGGTGCCCCACCCCCTGGTTGCTATCTTGGGACCCCTAACCCCTGGCTTTTGCCACTGGAAGTCCCTCCCCTTGCCCCAGAAGTACTCCTTTTGGGGGTGGGGAGGGGAGGTTGCCAAATCATATACTAAAAATCAAACATCTACTATAACATATTTTAATTTTATTTCAAAAATTAGTTTTGTCCTGCTCTATATATGTTTGTGTAGTATAGAGGTAATTGCATAGTATCTCAAAAATTAAATCTTACTCTTGTGTATTGTGTGTGGGGTATGTGCAGGGGAATGTGTGGGGTGTGTTTAGGGTGGGGTGTGGTGGGGTGTGGGGTTGTAGGTGTGTTTGTGAGGTGGGGGTGTGGGGAAGGGTGTGTATGGGAGAGGCTGCAAGTGTGTTTGTGGGGGGTGTGGGCATGTGTAGGGGTATAGGTATGGTGGGCTGTGTATGTGGGGTGCTCATGGCCTGCACAGGCAGAGCCCCCTGGCATCATGCCACCCCAGCTGAGTCCTGGGAGCTGCACGTGTCAGTAGGGAGTGGGACCAGGTTGGCCTGGCTTCATCACATGGGGCTCCCCATGGATCATGTGCAGTTTCTGGGACTTGGCCAGAGCCGCATGCCACTCAAGGGGGAACCCCACGTGATGGAGCCAACAGCATGGCCCTACTCCCTGCTTCCACAAGCAGCTCCTGAGACTCCACCAGAATGGCAAGGAGTGGGGCCAAGCCAGCCCAGCTCCATTGTGCAGGGCTCCCTACCACTCTCAGCTGAGTCCCAGGAGATACACATGGCGGCAAAGAGCCCTGTGCAATGGAACTAAGCTGGCCCTGCACTCCTGCCAACTCAGGCCCCACACTCCTGCCAACCTGGGCTCCACACTACTGCCATCTCACCAGGTGCAGGCCCCATGATTCAGGCTCTGCAATTCCTGCTGGCCCTGGCCCTGTGCTCCAGGCTCCCATCAAGCTGCAGCTTCCCCTCACCTCCTGTCACTTCTCTACCTGCTGCCCAGGGTCCTGCAGCAGTAACCGGAGGAGGAGCTGCTGGAGGCTGGGGGAAGCCAAGCAGTTCCCCAGGTAGCTGCAGCAGCAGGGTCAGCAGCCCTGCCCAGAAGCTTTGTTCACTGGCCAAGGCTGGTGCCAGGGCCGAGGCCCTCCCACGGGAGAAGCTGGGAGCGCAGTGTGCTGCCCTGGTGGGAGCAGGTGGGGCTTGGCCCCATGCAGAGCACAGCAGTGGCAGCCACGGGCCAGGCTAGATACAATTATTTGGTGGGTGCACACCTGCAGGCTGGAAGTAATCACCCGGTGGGCCAGATCTGGCCCATGGGCCATATTTTGCCCACCCTTGTTTTAGGTACATTGAAAATACATTTTTATTATACCTAATATTTCAAGTTCTTCCTACACAATTGTAACTCCCACTCACTATCAAGAAATGTGGAGATGTTACTGTAAAAGGAGAGGGAGTCTGTAGAGGATGATCAGACATCTGCAAAGAACTTAATACCAAAACAGAAAAAGTGGATATTCCATCAACTACATAAGGCTTTACATATGAATTAATTAATGTTCTGCTTTCTTCAAGTAGTAGGTATTATTCTTATATAGGATACTGATTGAGGTAATAGTACTTTCACAGGTCCATCTTGTTCAGTGTCCAGTCCCTGACAGTGGGTGGTATCTGATGTTATAAATTAAGGCACTTGCTTCCTAAACAAATCAATTTGTAGCAGGGGTCCTACTCTGCACCCTGTTATGCTCATTCCTCTGATCAAGCCTGAACTGAAAACCCAGTCACAGATGAAAACCAGGCCTATGATGAGGGACTTAAATCCCACATGCCACACACTGGTGCAGCTGGAATGGGCTTCCATGATACCCCAGGCATTATGGTCTTTTTTTAAAAGGGAGTCATCTAGGAGCACCAGGGCAGTTCAATTCCCCTGGAAGGGAGAAGGCAAGGGGAATTACCATGGGTGTGCACAGAAGCACAGACAAGCTGCCAATGAGGAGAATTAATAGATTCATAGACATTAGGGCTCGAAGGGACCTGGAAGATCATCAAGTCCAGCCCCCTTCCCCAGGGGCAGGAAGTCAGCTAGGGTCAAAGGATACCAGCAAGATAAGTACCCAAACATTTCTTAAAAGAGTCCAGAGTAGGTGCCTGCACCACTTCTGGATGGAATCTGTTCCAGGTCTTGGGGGCTCAGACAGTAAAGAAGTTTTTTCTTATGTCTAGCCTGAAATGGTCTTGGAGGAGTTTATGACCATTGGTCCTTGTTTTTCCTTGGGGCTTTCTGGTGAACAGATGTTCTCCCAGATCCTGATGCACACCCCTTATGTACTTCTAGGCACCCACCAGGTCCCCCCTGAGCCTGCACTTTCCCATGCTGAAGAGTCCCATGGGAGGATGACATCCTGAGATTTACTTGAGAAGCATCTATGGATGCAAACCAGAGTTTGGTTAGCTTTACCAGCTGCGACATCGCATTTTGTAGCTCATGTTCATCTTGTGGTCAGTCATGACCCCCAAGTCTCTTTCAGCAGTGATGCTAGCAAGCATAGCCATGCCGAGCCTATAACCATGCTGTGGCGTTTCCCGCCCCCAAACCACCCCCCCGCCCCCGAGGTGGAGTACCTTACATTTATCAGTATTGAATGTCATCAGGTTTGTATCCGCCCACTTACTAAGTTTATCCAAGTCAGCCCGGATCACTAGCCTGTCCTTAGGTGTAGACGCTATGCCCCATAGTTTAGCATCATCGGGGAACTTAGCCAGTGCACTTCTGACACCAATGTCCACACCGTTGATAAAGATGTTAAAGAGAACCGGTCCAAGGACAGAGCCTTGGGGGACATCACTGGTCACGGAGCACCATAGTGATTCACTACCATTGACCACTACTCTCTGGATCTGACATCGGAGCCAATTTCCCAGCCATCAGACTGTGGTGTAGCTGAGGCCACAGTTGGCCAATTTTTCCACAAGAAGTTCATGGGGTACCAGACCAAAGGCTTTTTTAAAGTCCAGATGTGACCATCGGGCCTCAAGCACCCGGTCTCAAGTGGCTTTACCTCGAATGTTGTGTGGTGTTCAACTCGCCCACCCTAGTTGTTGTCCGAGCAGTTGTAACCTCCTGAGTTGGTTTGTCCGTATCTCGCCTGCCACGACTTTGAGTATTCCCAGTGGGGGCTGCCTCCTCAGGGTCACTCGGTCGGGTGTAGTCTGCCCGGTGGTCACTTATGGGGCTCCGCCACCCCTACACCCCATCCTTACTCTGCCTCTCCACTCCTTTTGGCTTTGGTCAGACTCCAGCTATCGAAACATAATTTTTCTGGAAGTGTAATGATCTTGTTTGCCATACTTTCATGTACTGGGCCTCTGTAGCTGACTTCAGACAGCTTTGTGGACTCTCTCTCTGTGAAGTCTTGCTCTGTACTTCCAGGCCCTTGCCTGTACCCCTTAACTTTCAAGAAGATGCAAGGATTTGTTTGATTTCATTCCTTGTGCATGTGCAAAATGGTTCCTGGCTAAGCCAGCTGGTTCCTCCCCACCATTTGAAAATGGCATAAGGACATCCTGTGCCAGGTCTCTCTGCTAAGAGACCTTCCCTCTGCCTGGGTTTTCCCAGCCTTTTCTGTTTAAAAGGTATAGTTTGGCGAGGAGTGTATTCAGTCTCAAATAAACTGTGTTTTAGGTGCTGCTGTGCTAGGTGCAAGTAGCAAGAAGGAATTCCTGCTGTTGTCACTACATGCTGTGTCAGTTGTTGCCAGGCAAGAAGGAGAAGTGTGGGGATAACGTCTTGGGATTGATCAGGAATCCCCAAGAACACCGATCGGGTGAGTGACAGACCAGGGTGTAGGGACGAGGAGCCCTGGAAAGGTCTACCTCAAGAATTTATGTTAGTCTGACCCACTAACTGGGCAGACACTCTCTCTGTTCATATCAGTAACATCATAGCATGGCAGGTGATAAATCAACAAGCAGCAGAGTGGAGAGAGCCAAAAACAAGTGGTTAGTGGCTAGCGAGTGTCCACTGCTACACATGTATACATGGGCTTATGCCCAGAAGGACTC
Organism: Alligator mississippiensis; assembly: GCF_030867095.1. Taxonomy (NCBI): domain Eukaryota; kingdom Metazoa; phylum Chordata; order Crocodylia; family Alligatoridae; genus Alligator; species Alligator mississippiensis. The sequence continues at coordinate 459,007,819 of NC_081824.1, forward strand.
CCACATAGCTTTTTAAATCTCTACTGTTATGACTTAAGATGCTCATGATTCCTGGTTCTGGACTTAAGCTTCTCACTCTAGGCCTATCCAATATGACTGCATCCACCATATTTGTAACACTTTTCTGAGTACCCTGTTCCAATCTTTTCATGTCTCTGATATTTCTTGTTTCCATCTCTGAAACACTTTGTTTCCTCTCTATCCCTTTTATGAACTAAGATAATAAATAAGGTTCTTATAATAAAAAAGGAATTTGGGCTGAGATTCCTTAAACAATTAATACCCTGTGTTTGTCCCTAAATAAGGTCTATGACCTATTATAGTTGTAAAACAATAAACAGCATTAAAATCTGAGCCTGCCCAATGTTTTTCTCCTTCAGTAGAAAGCCATTCTTTGAGATCCCAGACATGTACTATCAGCAGAGGGACAATACTGTTTCAAGTCTCAGAGGTCCCAGTATAGAGCCTCTGGCTGTTAGGGTTTGCAGGGCCTTTGATGATAAAAAAGTACTGTTCCTGAGCAAGGAAATGCTGCATACTTCACTATAAAGCCATGTTTGTTTTGAAACCATGTTTGCTTAAAGGCTTTTCAGCCTGCACTTCAGCAGGAAGTTTCAGAAACCTGTGTTTAGCTTTCATTTCCTTGTGAAAGGCCTTTCAGTTTGCCTCTGCATAGGAAGGATGCAGAGACTATACTTTCTCTCCCTATTTCATATTACTCAGTGCCCACTTGTAAGGGTCAGAGGCTAGAAATGGCCAAGGTTTGGAAGGAGTGGTTTGGCAACAGTTTCAGAGTTGGTAAAAGGAAATATTTTTTCCCCTTTACCACTAAATTAGACTGTGGAACTCACTGCCACTAAAGATGTCCTTGGACCAATAATTTAAAGACTTAGTAAAGGTTTGGCATCTTAAATGGAATAAAAGGTGATCCAGGGTCATAGTAGCTCTCATTAACCAAAACAATAGGGATATAAAGCTACTATAGATGGACCCGGGCTAAGTGGCCACACCAGGGTGGCGCCCAGGTGCCACATGCTCAACAGGTGTCTAATTTCCCTATTTTTGTATCTTGCCCGCCACAACTTGGTGCAACTATAAAAGATATCAGGAGGTGGTACCTGATCGTTCAGGGTTTGTTGACACCAGTGCAGGTCACGATGACCAAGAGTCTTCTGTGGGGCTCCACCTCCCCTACAATCCACTCCTTTCCCCTTGGGTGTTTTGTTGGTGATCAGACTAGGTGCCTGGTCTTCCTAGGTGCCTAGCTTCATGTGCTAGGTAGACAGGTCCATGTAGGAAGGAAACCAAGTGGTCAGCATAAGTTGGCTTAGCCCGAGGGTTTTGTTATAGGTCTGTGATCAATGGCATCTATTCCATGTAAAAAAATAAACAAACCAATATAACTTAAACAAGTTATACCAGTCTGTGTTTGCTTCAGGACTCACCTTGGCCCTGTAGCATAACATGGCCACCTTTTTCCAGGTGGTTGGAGCTCTTCAGGACTCACCCCCTGTTATGAGCCCAATCCAAGCTGGCTCACCTGTTTTAAACCAAGCCCTTTGGGTAGCCTGGGGCCATGATTATGAGGACCCCCATGTGGCCCCTGAAGATACCTGACCTCCAGTGGCTGCATGAAGTTCAGAGTTCTGCAGGGAGAGTTGGTGTTGAGCTGGTCTTCAAGAGCAGGTCCTTGGCTCTGCTGCTGGAGGGATATGACGTGTTCCTCGCTTTCTAAGGCCAGTGCTGCCTTATGCAGGAAGTTCACAGGGCTCCTGTGGAGTCCGGATTCTGGCTTCTGACTCTCACTCTGACCCAGGCCCATGGACAGCATGCTTCCACTGGCTACTCATCCCACACAGGCAGTGAGGGTGTGGAGGAGTGTGCTGTCAGCCTGCAGGCTCACTTCTCTCCTTCGGGGCTGAGTGGGAATACACTGCCTGTAGAACACTCCGGCAGTCATTGCCCCACTAAGTGCAGGGTCCCTACTACAGCACATTCTTGATATTTAAGCCAACCTCTAATTATTGGAATGAGACCTTCATAAGGAACAGCTTATCCCCTCCTCCCCCTACCCTCATCTACCTGCTTCAGACCTCCCTGCCATTGTCTCTGCATCTTTCGCTGCTAGCCCCTGCTGGGGACAGGATCCTAGATCAGTTGGTGTCACAGGATGGGGTCTCCAGGGATGGCTGTGATACCCCTACGGCTCCTTGACCGTGCCAATCCTGCCCAACGGGCACCCTCTCTCTCCTGCCACGTCTTGTTGTACTATACTAAATAGGGAGGCTGCCCTCAAGTTTGTATTTTGGGCACGGTCCTGATGGACCCACTGAACCCTGTGGGTTCTTGGACCCCTTTTGGGTCCTGCTCCAAAATGGATGCCTCTCAGGACACCCTCACACTTATGCGCTAGGTGCGCGGCTCCAAACCGTCCCTTTACCATGCCCCAAGCCTCACAGATGGCATTCAACGTTGTCCTTCCAAGGCCTTACTTTAGCTTGGCCTTCGGTCATCACTGGGCTCTCTGCAGCCCTGTCTCTCTCTCAACACCCCCTGGAGCTGGGCTCTCCGCCCACCTCCTTTGTCTGGAGTCTGTTCACCCCGAATTATGGCACCCACACTGGAGCTGGGGTCTGTTCACCCCAAATTATGGCACCCACACTGGTGCTGGGGTCCCCACACTGTAGTGGACCCCCAATGAGGCCTCCTCCTTCCCAAATAGCCTCAGCCCAATCCTCTGGACTTATAAAACAGCAACCAAAAATATGAGCCCCTGGGCTAATAACATAACACAAGGTCAGGGTGTTCTCTGTCCCTTTAAAAGGAGTCAAACTTCTTCCCCGACACTAAGGGCCTCATAGGCAAGGGTACCTGGTGAGCTCCTGGATCCCCATTAGTCCTAAGTGCAGCATCTCTGGCAAGTGCAGCATCTCTGGGCAGTTCCTCCCTGGAGGCTCCTTCCCCCTTGGCCGCTGGCAGGAAACTGACTCTCTAGTCCCAGTCCTGGGGTTTATATGTGCCCAGGGCCCTGCCTCTTCTGGTTAGCTGACTGGTTGCAGGTGCAGGCTAATTCCCTCCTTAGGCCTGCAGCTACAGTAACCTGCACCTGTAGGATTCCTGCCTGACTGCTAGGGCCCTCTGGGCAGTTTCTGCCTTTAAATGAGGAGGCACCTTAGTGCCCTGCGACAGTTGGATACTTGATCTAATTCAATACCACAATTCCTGTATTTCCTTATCATGGAAAGTCAGTAAAAAGTTCAGGGGAGTACACAGATTCTGAAAAGGCAGGAACTCTCCTCTCAACTAAATGTGACTAAATGTGAGCAAGTTGCTTACAAGGTTATGATATGGATTTTTTAGCAGCTTATTTATTTTTAAACTCTATGACCACATCCACACAAGCTAGCATGTGTCTGTTGTGGCATCTCAAAGCAGTTTGAGACGCCACACAAGGCACACCATGAACTAAAAAATGTTCCCCATGCTGCGTAATTACAGAGCAGACTCTAAGTTTGATACTAGGGAATCCCGGTATCAAAAGAAAATGCACCAGAAAAAAGAGGTGTAGGGTGCACTCCTGGAGCATATCCGGAAGCAACTGGAGGCTGGGTCCTCCAAGGAGATGCTCTAGCTCCTGGCCAAAGCGTATCTATGCCTACCACATGCCCCTGCTCCTCCAGCATGCTGCCTCAATGTGCTGAAGGAAATGGAAGTGGGGCATGGCTGGCAGTAGTGGGTCAGAGCTGGCTGGGACCCAGGCTCTGTCTTAGGTTGCCCCAGAATCTGCCTGGCACCCAGGATCTGCTCTGATCCCAGGCACAGCAGCAGGACCAGGCAGGCTGCCAGCTTGGTCCTGGTTGAAGGTGCGCGCCAGTGGGCTGGGCCAGTTCTGTGCACCATGTGTAGTCCCTGGGACTCAGGCAGCACCATGTGATGCCAGGGGACTCTGCCTGCAGTGGGCCAGGCGTGCTCCGAGTGTCCACTGCTGGCTGCTGCCACAACAAACTCCAGCAGTATATGGTGGGCCAGGAGCTCACCCGACCTGATGGCGTGCGGCTTCTGCCTGCACTGCTAGGAGACCTGGGTGGTGGCAGAAGCCAGCCTGGTTCTGGCTGAAGGCGTGTGCCAGCAGGCTGGGCCAGATCTGTGAACCACATGTAGCCCCTGGGAATCAGATGGCACCGTGCGCTGCTGAGGAATCTGCCTGCAGCAGGTCATAAGCATCCTGAGGACCTGCTGTTGGCTGTTGCTGGCTGCAGTGGGGGATGTGCACACAGTCCCCCCACTGTACAGAGTTCCCCCATACAACACGCAGTCCTCTCATCCCTACACAGTTCTCCTACTCCCATGTCCCTGCTTACCAGGGTCGCCCATGATCCCTGCCACAGCCTCTGGGTCCTCCTGACTCAGCTGCTGGCCCAGACAGATCTGGGTGCCTCTGCCTCCGGGACACCAGTACAGCTGGTCCCTATGCATGGCTGGCACCTGACTCCACATGGCAGGCACGTGGAGCCAGCAGCCAGCCCAGTCCAATGGCACATGGCTTCAGGAGGGTTTCTTAGCCCCTTTGCCCCCTTTTCTATGCAATGGAGTTACTTCCTTCTGTGCCCGAAGGATTGCTTCCTTGAGGAACGACCACCCTTCCTGGACCCCCATTTTGTCATGAATGAGAAGAACTAAATAACAAACTAATTGTGGAGCAGTAGTCAACTTCTGCAGACCCTTTGTCTCTTTCTAACTAGCTAGCAGTTCACTAACCGAGGGACTGTCTCTCAATTCTTAACTCCCTCAGTTTCTTATTAGGGAGCATCTCTAAACTTCTATCACTACTGTAACAGCTGCTGCTGGGTTTGCAGCAGGGCTCAGGATCCCTGCAAAGGCAGAGCAGGAAAGTTTGCAGAAAGCTGTTACTTGCAAAAGCATATGCTTGTTTTTGCTTGGCTCCTGAGGCAGTAACCTCAGGGACTCAGTCAAGCTCAGAGAAGGGAAGGCAACCCAGGACCACAGAGCTCGGGGAGGAACCACCATGCAGCCTGCCTGTAAGATGAACCTGCCCTTTGTGAAAGAGAGCAGATAACCTGATATCCCTTTCTCCCTCTGTTAGGCAGAGACTAGTGTGGAGGGGAAAGGGTGGTAAGGTAGACTTGCCTAGGAGGGTAGGGTGTTGATCTGGGAAGGCTCTGGGGAGAGTTAACAGAACTAGTCTGGGGCTGGGCAGGTGATAAACCCAGGGTTGTTTCAGTTATCAGCACAAGGGGCCGTGTCTGGGAATTGGAGAGAGGTACTTGTTGGGAGGAAAGACAGTGTGCGTTTCTTTGCAGATACCACAAACAGCTGGAGCAGAGGAGAACTTCTCTTCCCCTCGCAAGCTCTAGCAGAGAGCAGGACTTTCTGAAGCAGCAGCACCAGCCATGGGTACTGTGCTGCCAGTGTGAAGGAGAGCTGACTTGTGTTAACCCTGTGTGCTCCTGCTGAAATTCACTGGAGTCCCAAAGTTTAAGCTGGGGCATTGTACTGAGGGCGTCTTTGATTCAATTTGTATAGAGTGTTTTAGTTCATCGATACCTGACCTTGAGAATTAGATTATTGATATCCTGTTCTGCTATTAACTTCATTCATATGTTGACTGTTTTGTAAATAATAAACTGTGTAAATAGTTAGACTATATGTACTCCAGTGTGCGGGGAAACCACAAGAAAGCACTCCATGGAGAGGTGGCCTCAGCCTTAGTGGCTGGGAGGTTGACTGAGGTTATTTGACACCCCAGGACCCTGAATCAGGACGTGACCATGGGTAGCACCATGGCTAGGGTTACATTACAATGTAATTATTAAAAATAGTATTAAGCAAAGTAGGGAAAGTACGGTTATACAAGTAACCTTAATTGTGGTGTTCCTTAACTTTTGAGTAGTTATGTCCTTTTAGCTGAGGTTTTAATATTGTTTTTCTAGCCTTTTAAAAAGAATATACCAACAAGTTCTATCATGTGCAACCAAGGGTCTTCCCCTTGAATGTCCAGCCATGATTCTTTTCTACCTATTTACTATCTAAGTGAATGTAGGCACACAAGTGCAATTCTATTGCATACTGTTCAAGTCCTTAAAAATCTATTAATGCATCTACTATTGTAACACACCATCCTCTTCCTCTTAAGGCTGAGTCACCAAACAGCAGTGAAGAGGAAGAGGATCACCCCACATTTTGTATTACCAGCTTTTCAGAGACTTGAAAAGGGTAGAATAGAATCACATCTAGCTAGGGGCCTACGTTCATTTACATGCCAAATAGATTAAATGGAATCTGACTGTAGTGGGACACAGGCTGAGTGGCTACACCAGAGTGAGGCCCAGGTGCTGCATGCTCAATGGGTGTCTAATTCCTCTGCTTTTGTATTTCTCCCGACATGACTTGGTGTCACTGAAAAAGTTGTCAGGAGGTGGTACCTGATAATCTGGGATTTGTTGTGATGGTGTGGGTCACGATATCCATGAGTCTTCTGGGGGCTCCACTTCCCCTACACCCCGCCTCTTTCCACTCAGTTGTTCTGCCAGTGACTGGAGTAGGCACCTGGTCTATCTAGGCATCTGGCTTCATTTGTTAGGCAGCAGGGTCCATGGGGGAAGGAAATGAATAACAGAACATAACTTAAATAATGTTATCCATGCCTGCTTTAGGCCTGCTTTTGGCCCAACAGCATACCTTGGCTGTCTTGCTCGAGGCAGTCAGGGCTCTTCAGAGTTCACCCTCTTATTTGAGCCCAGGCCAAGTGAATTGGCCTGTCCTGTGTGGGCTGGCCAAGTCTATGATGGTGTTCCCCCTCTTCTGGGGCTGGCACTGTCTTATACAGGAAGTTCCAGGTTAGCCTGAGCCAATCTGGATCCCTGCCTGCCCCCACATGTTCCACCCAGAGGAGCTCAACAGCCCTTGCACTTGTGGCTTCTGGGCCTAGGCAGCACTGTCTGTTCTGGCAACCTGCCCATTTCTCAGGCTAGGTCTTGTGTCTGCATGGAGCCTGGGTTTGGTTTTCACTCTGGCCTGGGGAAGGGGCCTGTTGAGAGCATGCTTCCCACTGGCTACCCATCCCACCCCAGGAGCGGGGTTGCAGTGGAGCACCCTGTCATGCCATGGGCTCGTCACTTTTCTGCAAAGCTGGCAGTGAATCCATCTATCAGCAGTCATCGCCCTGGTAAGTATGGGGCTCAGCAAGGTCCCTGCTACATTGATCCTAAGTTCATTAACTGGCAGAAAGAGAAGGCTGTTATCCCAGAACAGTGATCAGCTATTGGCACCACATTCTGGATCACACAATGTTGCATTTACATCATTTTGTATTTTTAGGTAATACATTTCCTAAAATTGTCAGCTGGCCCTGACAATCTTCACCCCAGGGTACTCAAGGAGCTGGCGAGCATCATAGCCCAGCCTCTAGCATGGATCTTTGAAAACTCCTGGTGCTCTGGTGTAGTGTCCAAAGACTGGAAGAAGGCCAATGTGGTGCCTATCTTCAAGAAAGGGAGGAAAGTGGATCCGGCTAACTATAGACCCATTAGCCTGACTTCTATCCTGGGGAAGATCTTAGAAAAGTTTATTAAGGAGGCCATCCTTAATGGACTGGCCGATGCCAACATCTTAAGGGATAGCCAGCACAGGTTTGTTGAGGGTAGCTCTTGCTTGACCAATCTCATTTCCTTCTACGACCAGGTGACCTATCACCTGGACAAGGGAGAAGAGATTGATGTCATATATCTTGACTTCAAAAAAGCCTTCGATCTGGTTTCCCATGATCACCTCTTGGAGAAACTGGCCAATTGTCACCTTGGGTCCTCCACGATCCACTGGCTGGAAAATTGGCTCCGTGGTCGGACCCAGAGGGTAGTAATTGATGGAAGTCACTCATCATGGTGTCCTGTGACCAGTGGGGTCCCCCAAGGCTCTGTCCTTGGACCCATACTGTTCAACATCTTCATTAATGATGTGGACACTGGAGTCAGAAGCGGACTGGCCAAGTTCACCGATGACACCAAACTTTGGGGCAAAGCATCCATACCAGAAGACAGGCGGGTGATCCAGGCTGACCTGGACAGCCTCAGCAAGTGGGCGGACAAGAATCTGATGGTGTTCAACGCCGATAAATGCAAGGTTCTCCACCTTGGGAAGAAAAACCCGCAGCATCCTTATAGGCTCAGCAGTGCTATGTTGGCTAGCACTATGGAAGAAAGAGACTTGGGGGTCATCATTGACCACAAGATGAACATGAGCCTGCAGTGCGATGCTGCAGCTAGTAAAGCGACCAAAACGCTGGCTTGCATCCATAGATGCTTCTCCAGCAAATCCCAGGACGTCATACTCCCCTTGTACTCAGCCTTAGTGAGGCCGCAGCTGGAGTATGCATCCAGTTTTGGGCTCCACAATTAAAAAAGTATGTGGAAAAGCTTGAGAGAGTCCAGAGAAGAGCCACGCGCATGATCAGAGGTCAGGGAAGCAGACCCTACGATGACAGGCTGAGAGCCCTGGGGCTCTTTAGCCTGGAAAAGCGCAGGCTCAGGGGTGATCTGATGGCCACCTACAAGTTTATCAGGGGTGACCACCAGTATCTGGGGGAACATTTGTTCACCAGAGCGCCCCAAGGGATGACGACTAGGTCGAATGGTCATAAACTACTACAAGACCGTTTCAAGCTGGACATAAGGAAGAATTTCTTTACTGTCCAAGCCCCCAAGGTCTGGAACAGCCTGCCACCGGAAGTGGTTCAAGCGCCTACATTGAACACCTTCAAGATGAAACTGGATGCTTATCTTGCTGGGATCCTATGACCCCAGCTGACTTCCTGCCCTTTGGGCAGGGGGCTGGACTCAATGATCTTCCGAGGTCCCTTCCAGCCCTAATGTCTATGAAATCTATGAAATTTCATGTGGAAAGAAAGCTGGGGGCATAAATGACTGCAAAATAATGCAAGTCTGAGCTGCTCTTCATTTCTTATAGTTAAGAACAAATAGATTAAACTCAGAACTTTGTTCCAGTTATTCTTGAGTCTACCTTCAGTTATGTGTGAGTCTATTGACTTCAGGATTAGGCCCTTTAAAAACAGAAGTTAAGAAATCTTCGCACTTTGGAATCGTATTTTATTTCATTATGCCATGTTATATAAAAGTAATTAATTTCAATATGTTGCACAGACATTGCATCAGATGAAAACTTTGGAGATGAGAAGGAAAGTGACATTGCCTGGAACTATAACAAAGAATATTTTGTCCAGATGTTATTTGAATGCCAGTATCAACAGATTCTAAACAGCAGCAATAACTACAATCAGAGTGAAGAATAGGTTTTACTCCAAAAAAGTAATGGATATAGCACAGAACTAGAAAACTATTAAACAGATCTTGTCTCTCCTGGAAAGAGATATTTACTTCAGTTCCAGTTAGTATTATACAAGAAAAAAAAATGCCTTTTGCTTCCAGGTTTTTTTTCTTCTGATAGTTGACATGAATGGTTCCTGGAGCCTTTCTCTGGACCAAAATAAACCCCTCCTCTATCCCCATAGGCTACGTCCAGACAGGCATGGTCATGCAGTACGTGGTGCTGCCGACACATCTGTGGCACATTCAGGAGATCCCAAGGTCAAAAAAGCCCATGCAAAAAAAAAGGTGGAGTGGCGCAGACGCGGGCAGCATACACCACCCAAAACAGGAGCCTGGCCAGCCGGAGCTACACACCAGCTGCCAGCCAGACTCTGAGTGGCAGGATCGCCACAGCTTCAACCCTAAGAGGCCCCCAGGACTCCAGATAAGGCTCCAGGAGCCAGCCCAGTGCTGACCCCAGCTTCTCCTACCCCACCCGGGGTAACCTGCTGCATGCCAGAGGGTGCATGGCACAGGCATTCCCCAGGGACAAGTAGCAGCACAAGGTATGCTGCTGCTTCATGTCCCCAGGGAAACAAATGTGCACGCTCATGTGGATGTGGCTATAAAATCCTTCCATCTTGATACGTGACATACTGTAGAATTTCTAAAGTTTGTGCTATGTCCCTAAGAGAACAGGGAGAAACAGTGAAGGGAAAGGGAGCACAGATGTACAAATGCAGATAGTCAGATCTTTAGCAACACAGGACACAGATGTAATTAGGGTTTCACTTTGCTGAAAGTGGAGGCTTATCTTTCATTTATTTGGGAAATAATGGAGTAACAGTATGGGAGTTCTCCAGCATAGTGATGCCTACTTATTATTTAATTTGTAGCTGTTCAGATCCTCCATCAGTTAACTCCTTGCTTTCTAGTGAGAAGAGGAAGAAATGGAACACAGTACAATGGTGAAGCCCAGATAAGCCACATCTTTGTGCACTTGGCTGAGCAGTAGAGAATAGGAGACTTGTACAGCTTGGGAGGTCCCCAGCTCAGTTCTTAGAGATGACCAACATAATGGTTGCAATATTCTGTTAATTTCAAAACTTCAAAAGGATTAAATTATTAAAATCAAAAGCAGCAAAAGACTAGTATTTATAACTAGAAAAAATCCTTAGCCTGGAACACTTTTTGAAAAATGATTTAAACCTAGCTTATCATAATCATTTAGTGTCTAGGCTGGGATGTTCCCCAGTGTCCTCCATCTAACCACTCCCACATGTATGCTCCAGACTCACAAATATGCCAGTGAGGATACTATAGGGCATCCATCTGCGTCTCTGGGATGATCAAAGTGACAGGGTAGGAAAATGATCTTTGCAACTGTATTCTGAATAAATGAGTTGCATTTATCAAAGCCAGAGAAAAAGCTGCTGAAGTAGTCACATTGATAAGAGAGAGCTTAGAGGAGTTGTATGTGTGTAGATGGACAGGAAAGGCTCTCTCTATAATATGTTAAGCAGAAAGAGTCCACAAGATTTAGACACCTTGGAAGTGAGGACCTCAAGAGACATCTGAGTTGAAGACAATACAAGTGGGGTTGACAGACATGCAGCTCCCTGCTTTAACTCATGGCACTTCACAGAAAGCATCATGAGTTATAGCAACCCCTCCCTTCCCACCCCTACCCACCACCCCCAACCCAACAGACATTTGCTGTTTGGTTTGGAGAGGTGGGAAACCAAGCTTCTGATGCTGTCTTCAGGACGGGAGGGGGGAGCAGACAGGAGAGGGAGCTCCAGCCTGCACTGAAGCGGGGTGGGGGGCAGGGACAGGTGGATTGGATCCTGAAGACAGCGCTGTGGGTGGGGATAGGCTGATGCAGCCTGGCCCTGCTCACATACAGGGACAAACAGAAGTTAATGAAGATGCTCTGCTTTGGAGAGCCTTCATCTGAACCCTCATTAAATAAGGGTTAATTTGTCATACGATCAGACACTTTTAAAGCACTTTGCAGCTGTGCACGTCTGTCAGGGCAGAGCTGTAAAGCACTTTCAGGGGGCTGAACACATAACAAATATCACTTCTGTCAGTGCCCAAGGTCTGAATGACAGTCCAGATGGTAATGTTACCCATAGCTACTGAAGGGGGCAATGAAAAAAGTTTTGAGGGGGAGAATAATAGCCGAGTTTTAGCCAGTCTGAGCTTCAGCTGCAGGCTACATATTCACAATGAGATGTCAACGAGACAGGCCAAGATTTTACTTTGAACAATAGGAGACTGGCCTGGAGTAGACAGTCATATGCATATAAGAGGTGGTAGAATTTGCATTTATGGAGAAGATTACCCAGATATAAAATAGAGAGAGAGAGGAAAAGGGAACCAGACACACAGCCCTCTGGAACCCCTGTGCATGTGTGTACACATCTATAGACATGCATTCTTAGTACAAGGAAAAAAAGCACACGAGAGACCTCAATACATTCAATTGCAATATGCTTTTGGGAATCTGTTGTGAATAACTGCATTGTACCTAGGCAGAAGGGAAGGGTCTCTATACCAGTGACTCTCAACCTTTTCTAACTCAAAGCACTCTTTGATAGACTCAAGGCACTCCTCATTAGACTTGAGTCACCTCTCAGAAAATACTAGCTCTTAGATTTCTTTCACTTCCAAAAAAAAAAAAAAAAGACTTCCAAAAAAAAACAACCCAGAGTAATTCTATTACAAAGAACTCTGAAAGACCACAAGAGATCAGAGTGTTTTTGACGCTATGGATTCTTATTTGCAATTTCTGGATTTATCTTGTGAATCATATTTGCACACCTAAAAGTGCTGACTTTGTGTGGTGCCCTGCTGCACCCTAGAAAGGATCCCAAAGTATCCTCAGGTGCCACAGAACCCTAGTTGAGAATCACTGATCTATACTCTGGATAGGAGTTAGCCTTCTGTCTTGCACTGGGTGTACTAGTGTCAGAAGGAAAACAGTATGATTAACCTGATGGTTACAGCTAAACCTAGTTCCAAAAAGACTATGGCCTTACATGTAGCTAGTTCTGTTGGAGATACACATTTCTTCACACATCATCTAAAGCACCAGAGCTACAAAATAAGATGCTTGCATATATCCTTTTTAACACTTTTTGTTCTGAGTAGTAAACAGAGATAAGCATGATGATAAAATGGTAACCTTTATAATGAAAAACAAAAATGAACTTTCTAATTTGATTCTTACCAGCAAAACAAATTGAGCACCATTGGATTTAATACCCTGAAGAAATGGTGCAGGAAAATAAACATAAAGAACCAAGTAGCATACTGAATTAGTGCATTATGCCTGTTTGAAGGACGACGATAAAAGCACTTTGTAACATTTGGCCTTTGCAAATAAATAGAGATTCAAATGTCACTGGGGAAAAAGTAAAAAGGAGATACACAGCTGTATCAATTCCTGTGGTTACAAAGCATCTGGATAATGTCGGGATATAATTAATAATAACCAAGAAATGGAGCAACAACAACAACTGAGTTTTCTGGCAATTTGCACAAGTCTCCTACCAACAATCAGCTCTGCAAGGAAAAATAAGAATAAACTACACTGTCCATTTCAAACAACTCATTGGGTGGATTCTGCTTGGTGTTGCTTGCATTTTATGCTGTTGCAACTCCAACAATTTCAATGGGATCGCACTGGCATAAGCCTAGATCAACTCAATGCTGACTTAGGCCCATTGTTTTATATTAGAGTACATTCTGATGGATTAATGAGGCTACTCCTGACTGGTACTGGGATAAGGGAGACCAGATTTCAACTTCTGGTGCTGTCATTTTATCCCAGGTTAATTGTCATGGGGCATCTGTACACACCATGGGGTTTAATCCTCATTAAATTAAATAGGTTTATAAAATTTAAACCTGTTTATTTTGGAGTGTTACATCAGTGTTTGCATGCAGTTGGATTTCAAATGAATTAAGCCCAGTCCCTGACTGGCGCCGCAGGAGAGTGGGATGATCTACCACTGGCCTGGGGCCCCCCACCCTCTGCCCTGCTATGCAGCTGTGGGAGCACAGAGCCAGCAAACAGCATTAAAAAAAATTAAAACAGAAACAATTCAAAAGCAGAATCAATTCAAAGAGGCGAACTACAAAAAGTTGCAGATCCATCTGGTGGACAAAGAGGCTCATTACACATCTTTGATGGGACTAGGACCTGTCTCTCCCACACAGCTCTTTCCAAGCCCAGTCCAGGAGTCGAGGCCAGAAGCTCCCTGCTACCAGGGCAGGGGGACATTGTCCCTGCCCGAGCTCTACCACCAGAGCTTGCCCCAGCAGCAAGCAGCTCCCAGGGGCAGGGAGCAATCTCCCAGCCCCCACCAGAAGACAGCTGTCTCTTGGCCCTTTGCTCCCTGCCAGCCCTTGGGCTAGCCCCAAGGGGACCCTAAAGCTCCCCCTGGTTACTGCAAAGGGGAAAAACAGGGTGGAAGCAGCCCTCTCTGGGCTGCTCCCATTGGATGCAAATCTGCTCCCAACAGCATGCACGTGCAGATGCCTGCCCAGGGTGAGTTTACTCCAGAGTAAATTACCCTGGAGTAAATCTATTCAGCAGCATTTGCACCTATAGACACTGTGACAGGGGGCCATCTCAGGGTCAGGATATTATGTTGGTCCACCCACCTGTCTAAGTAGGGCAGTCTGCTCTGTCTCACCTGCCATGACTTTGCTGTTCTCAAAGTGGTGTAAAAGTATGAGAGGCTGCCCATTTTACTGCCCCGATGCCAGGGGGCACTATCCACAGCTCTGTACCATCCCTACGCTGTGGTCCATGCCTTGTAGATGACATCCTTGAGTTGTTCCATGCTCCATCTCATGGCCAGGCCACACTCAGCCCCTTGCTAGGCCTCATACATACATCCTTTCACTCCACCTATTGGGCCTCATTCATACCACCCCCACTCTTACTGGGACCTCTCACATGCTTCCATCTCTCACCAGTTCTCTTATATGCTGCCCCTCACTGGGCCACACTCACCCTGCCCTGTTCCCCTGAGCAGCTCCCATAGGCCATCAGGCTTGCCTACTCTCAAGCCTTGGGTGGCTGGCTTGCAGCTTCTTGAGGGTTGTGAGAGGGCCCATCTGGACAGTAACCAGCCAATTCACCTCCCGCAGGGCAGAGTTCTGACCCAGGCCCCTTTGACGAGTAACTCCTCAACCACTCTTTGTAATGAAGGCCAATGACTTCTCCTCTCAGCTTCAAGCCCACGTGTGGCCTCAGGCATCCGAAGACTTACCTGGGCCTAACTGTCCTCTACTCTGGGGCCTCGACACTCTTGCATCCTACTCTGGGGCCTCCAGGGTCTTACACCCCTGTTGGTTTCAGGTGCCTGAAGGCATGCCTGGCCCCTGTGCCTGTCCCTGGTGTGGGTTACCCACCAGGATATGGGGGCTGGGGTTTTAAGGTGCCCCTACTCACCTTTCAGCCTTCTTAGGCCCTGGCCCTGCTTGCAGGCCAGTCGGGGTGCAAGATAGCCCATCATGACCCAGGCCTGCCCCTTGTGTTGGGCATCACTGCCCTTCGGCCTTCCAGCCCTGGCCCTCTTGCAGTGAACAGTCGGGGTGTTCTGGTCCCAGCACTGCAGCAGCCAACCTTCTTAGAAAGCAGGGGACCCCTCCTGGGCCCCACCATACAGCCCTCTATTGGGCTTACCTGAGCACCAGGCCTCACATGAGCCCTGCCTGTTCTAACCAGGGTCTTGCCTGGCCTCTGCATAGGTCTGTAAGCTCTCAACCCCTTTGCAAGGCTGGCCTCCAGATGTTAAGCCCAAAGCCTTTCCATAGAGGCTTGGGGCCCTACTGGGCCCCCAGGAACATCCTGCCATCCCCAGTAGTTCCTCCCTTACCTCACGGTGTTGTGTGAGCAGCAGCAGCTCATCCAGATGTTGTTACTCCCCAACTGCTTGCAGCAAACTGCTGGCTCATCCCTTTGGACCTGGATCTAAAATGGCCACCTCATCAGGGCTGGCCTGCACCTGACGGCTGCCTACTCTCAGCCTTAAAGTGGCAGACACCAAAGGTGCTCCGTCACACACCTTCCCCCTTAAAATACGTACCAGGGGCAGTGGTGAGGAGGGGTCTCCCTGCTGCTCACTCTGCAGGCTCCTTTGTAGCCTGCAGCGGCCAACTAAGTGGTAAACATTCCAAAAGTGGTCCGCCACAGATGCACCCAGAGACATGCAAATGGTGCTACAGCAATAGGAAAAGTACTACAGGATAATGTGGCCTCCTGAGATTCATCCCTGAGCAATTTTGGGGTTTGCAGGACATTAAAGTTGCTGTGGGACTATCTGTAAGAACTGAGCTTTGTCCTAGTGTACTTGGCAAAATCCCTGCTCACTCATAGCTGTATAGGCCTATGTTGTTGAACACATCTGGCTTGAGAGCCAGGCGTATGTCATGAGTCCAGTCCATGGGCTGAATTTGGAGTTCAGAGCTGCATCATCTGCCCCATGTGACTGAAATTTAACAGCAACAGCATTGCATTGACTTCTGAAGCCGCATTACAGCTGCCATTCCTTCCACTGCCAAATATCCAGCCCCATGAGCAGCCCCACTGTCCAGATGATGTGACTTTGAACTCTAAATCTGGCCTGAGGAGCTCCCCAGGGGTCCAGAAAGTTGGTAGTAGGATGAAAGGCAGCAGCTTTAATTGCCATGACTCCAGGAGCTGCAACAATTAATGCAGCCACTGTTCACCACACCGCCAACAGATCTGGGCTGGTGGGCAGCCCTGCAGGCTGGATGACATGGATCCTTGGGCTGGATCTGGACTGTGAACCATGTTTTGGTCATCTCTGGTATAGAGTGTTGGCTGCCTTTAACCCCCACCTGAGCCTGCTGTATTTCAACAGTGCTGTGTGACTTGGACATGCCTTTCCAACCTTTTGCAATTAAAAGGTAATACAGACATTAAACTTAGTATCTTTATTGTATGCGAACATGTGATCCAACATTTCTTTGTCACTTATCCTTTAGTGCAAACCTGCAAACATTAATATCATACTCAAAAAAGGCTATGATACTTTTGAGTTCTTGCCTTTTGAAATCAGATGTCACTGGGTTCAGAAAAACTGCATTACTTATTCATGTGCTCCCTTGTATAAAATTTGTTAGTGGGTTTTACAACTTTCTATATAAAGTTTATGAACTGTTACAAGGATTCATAATTAACATTCAAACAAGCTGGTGGTTAGACGGTAGGACCCCATCAACAGGAAAAAAACCCAAGCCCCTACTGTATAAAGCACTGGATTCCTTTGCAGAAAAGAAATCTGAATTCATACTGAGCATCATTTCAGTGTCTGATTGAAAGTTTAGTAACAGGTCTAGCCAAGCCCAAGCCGCAGAACATTTTCACATCTGGATCTGTCGCATTTGTTCAACTGCTTCAGTCTGTGGAGAATTCCAAAATCTACTGTGCTTTATTATTATAAAAGAATGTAATGTTATATAACTGTACGTGAAACCCCAGATTGTGGAATATTTCTGAAAGGACAACATGTGAAAACTGCACTTTTTAAACAAGGTTTGAATTTAACAGAGAATATGGACTCAACTGGCCCGCATATGTCAATAGTTTATGTAATAGGCAGAGAGGAGAGCAGCCAGCCAGAAGGATTGCTTTTAAAATTAAAATCACACTGGTAAAACTAGAATAGCTTTCTGACCTGTGAAGCAGAGATGGGCCAAGGCCAAAAAAGTTACATCTGGATTATTCAGAAATTTAGGGAGTTTAGAGCTGGGGAAAGAGTCCAGCCCTACCACACAGCTAAAGGTGAGCTTTAAGGAGAAACAGGGTAATTAGGGATTGTGGTTTTCATTATGATGTATGGAAAAGGCTAAACAGAATTTTAAAACACCAATAAAGGGGTGGGTGGTTGTTTTGCTTGCAGGTATTGTCCATGGAAATATCAGCAATGTCAAGAATGATCTACCCAGTTTTTGCTAGAGAATCTTTTGAGGCTCTGCAATACGTCCTGGATGGTTTCTTAACTGAAAAGACAGGTCTGCTGCCTCCTTAGCACAGCCTTTTCTACAAGAGGATTTGTGGCTATGCTAGGGCAGGAAGGGTAGTGCAAGGGTTAGAGCACTAGCCTAGCACTTACGACTTCTTTATTCCCCTCAAACTTTCTGTATTACTTTGAACAAGTCACTTAGCCTCACTGCTCTCATCTGTAAAATAAGAAAGTGTTATTATTTCTACCTCAGAGATTTATTGGCAGGAAAAATACATTACATATTACAAAGTGCTCAGACGATGGTAACGCAGCCCTAGGAGAATCACAGATAACTGATTGTTCCCTGTATCTCCATCCTAAGTCAGCCTTCAGCCTGACTAATAAATATCTCAGTTGTGTGATCTAGTCCAGTTTATTCAGCTGGCTTAACTTCACAGACAAAAAGTCAGAGTTTTACCAACAAGACTCAAAATTGGACATGGATTCATAAAATAAGCTGAGAAAAGGCAATTTTACTTAGCAAATCTTCACAATACGGATCAGGACACAGAGAGGAGACCCTCTTCATATCCTTTCAGGCTCCCTTTGTGCATCAGAAAAAAAGGAAAATGAACAAGTCCATCTAATGTGTTCCTTTGCCTTTTTCTCTTCAGTACATTGCACAATCGCATCTCAATTTTGTATTTTGGCTTTAAACATTTCATTAGCTAATCCCAGTTGACTCATCACTTTCTTGGCATGAAAAAACCCTCTCAATTTTTACATGAAGAAAAGGTTCAAAATTCCTCAGTATAATAATGCCTTACGTTTCTCTAACACTATTCACCAACAAGGACACAAAGTACTTAATAGGCTGTGAACAATGTTCTCCTCTCAGATATGCCACTCCTGTTAAGCAAATGCACTATGAAACCTTTAATGTGATTCTCTTTGTACAGCTATCCCTAGCTGCATTTGAGAAGCACACAAGTCTTGTGGTGAAAATGAAGCAGCCATTCCCAGGTCAATGTTGCCATCATTATAAAAAGAAGAGGAAGAGAGGAATGCCTCATCCAACTGAAATTAGAGAGACTTCAGATAGAAAGAAAAACATTTGAACTGGAATGTAAGCAGGTTTCTGAAGTCAACACCTCTACTCCTGGGTGAAGTGCCATAATAGTAATGACAACAAAATGATTAATAGATTAACAGATGCTAGGGTCGGAAGGGACCTCAACAGATCATCGAGTCTGACCCCCTGCCTGGGCAGGACAGTGCTGTGGTCAGATGACCCCAGCCAGGTACCTATCCAGCCTTCTCTTAAAGACCCCCAAGGTAGGGAAGAGCACCACCTTCCTTGGAGGCCCATGCCAAATTTTGGCCACCCTTGCCGTGAAGAAGTTTTTCCTGATATCTAGCCTAAATTTGCTCTCTGTCAGTTTGTGACCGTTGTTTTTTGTTACCACAAGAGGCGCCCTGGTGAACAGAGCATCTCCGATCCCTTGCTGCGTTCCCCAATGAATTTGTAGGTGGCCACAAGATCCCCTCTCAGCCTTCTCTTGCAGAGGCTGAAGAGGTCCAGGTCCCTCAGTCTCTTCTCATAGGGCTTGTCTTGTAAGCCCCGAACCATATGAGTGGCCCTCCTCTGGACCCTCTTGAGTCTATCAACATCCTTTTTGAAGTACAGCACCCAAAACTGGATGCAGTACTCCAACTGCAGTCTGACCAATGCCACATAGAGGGGAAGTATTGTTGGCTACAAATGTCCAACTCCGGATCCTTAAAATTCTGGTTTATTAGGTGGATTGAAGCACTGTAATGAAGTTAAATCATAAACCTTGGGGCTGGTCCCCCCACACACACACACACATGCACACACACGGTAGCAAGCTACAAGAGTCAGGTATACCTATCCCACAGGCGCTGGAGTCTGCCGTTGATGGCCAGTCGAGGCTTCTTCCAGCGTGGTGTTATCCTCCAGAAGGGGGTCACTGGCTGGTCCTTCTGACTGACCAGGTCGGGTGCTGGTCAAGTTGGAGATCAAGAGGGCACCTCCGAGGGTCACTTTTCACTGCTTTTTTATCTGTCTTTGGCAGACTTTGGCAACTCCCCAGTTTTCAGGTTTGCCCAATCCAGGGGTCGTTGACCCTCATGGGACTTCCCCCTCGGTGGCTACTGGATGGCATCTGTCAGCCCCAGGGGTCGTCCGCATGTACGTGCAGGTTTGGGAGTCCATTGATGAATTTTGAATAGGGCTCTGGGAGCAGCCGATCTGGAGATATTCAGCCCAAAAGTTGGTCCCTGGCATTGATTAACTCAGACCAGGGCTTCTAGCCCTTGATCAGTGAGGTTTAGAGATTTCCCGGTTGTTACATTGTCTTCTATTGATTTCTTCTCTTGGTTGAGCTGCGGTTTTCCTAGGTGTTAATTGCTGCCTACTACTGTGTTACGCATTCAGTCACTGATTCACTCGCTCTTTCAGGGGCCCGCCTGATACAGGGAAGCGGCAGTTTGACTCCTGCCCTTGTTAACATTATTACAATGTATAGCTTACTTCTGAAACTAAACACATATAGTTGAAAGTTGAAAGGTGAGGAGTATAAAATATAAGCTACAAAAGTAATGCCATGGCACACAAATAGATAAAAATACCAAAATACAAGGGGAGATACAAAATTCACACATACAAATTTTAAAACACAATTCCGTATCTTAAAGTGAAAGAAAGAGGAAGGAAGAAAAGGTAGAAGAGGAAAAACATATCCAAGGAGGGGAGAGCAACTGCAGGCAAGAGGAAAGGGGGGTTTTCTGTTACATTATCACTTCCTTGGATCTATTTGTCATGCATCTGCTTATGCATGATAAAGTGTGGTTAGTTTTGCTGATAATTTTGTCACACTGATAACTCGTTCATCTTGGAGTCCACTATGACTCTGAGACCCCTTTCTGCTTCTGTGCTGCTGAGAGGGTCACTTCCCAGGCAGTAGGTGTGCTGGATATTTTTGCGCCCAAGGTGCAGCACTCTGCACTTGTCCTTGTTGTACTGCATCCTTGTGTACTGCCCACTTTTCTAACCTGTCCAGGTCTGCCTGCAATTGTTCCCTACCCTCCAGAGTGTGCACTGCACCCCACAATTTAGTATCATCTGCAAACTTGGACAGAGTACACTTCACACCCACATCCAAGTCACTGATGAAGATATTGAAGAGTACAGGTCCAAGGACTGAACCCTGCGGGACCCCACTGCCCACATCCTTCCAGGTCAATACTGACCCATCTACTACCACTCTCTGGGTGGAACTGCTAAGCCAATTTGCCATGCACCGGACCGTGTAAACAAACATCTATGTCACAGCCTCTGCATTTATTTATGAGAAATAAATGTTATAAATATTGAGAGTTTAGCTTTATGCTTCATCCAAAAGGAGATACTTCCATCACTACTGTGCCTTCTAGCATTAGAACTGAGTGGAAAAAATAGTTTGAGTAATATAAATTATAAATGTAATCACTTTGCTGGTTAGTTGAATCTTTTTCAATTTATATCTGGTATTTGTCAGAATTCACTGAATAATTCAAGGAACAGTTCTCAGCCTATTGAGTACTTGTGAATTGTTTGTTTCTATTGTTCTCTATTCCTTATTCATGATATGTGGTTGTTCTCCTAAGGCTGGTGGGGGGCAATTATTTTGACTGGAAAGCCACTTAATGAGTTTTGTGTCCTCTCCACATGAGTTTTGATCATAGGCAGAGGAAGAAAATTTGATTTGGTGGGTCTCAGTGCATGTGCACCTGTGTATATGCATGCCTCCCCCCACCCCACCCAGCAGGTAGGTCTGTCATGGGGAAGGGGCAGGGGCACAGATCGAGGCCCCCATGGTGAGGGAAGGAGTGGGGCAGGGGCAGGAGCTGGGGTGAATGGGCCTCTAGGGCCGGGGTGGATCATGGGATGCTTGGAGCCCAGGCAGCTCATCCAGGGGCACGGGTGGGCTCCCGCCACCGCACACACCCCCAGGTCAGGCACAGGAGGCACGTGCCCCGCAGATGTGTGTGCAAGGTGGAGGTGGCTGCCGCTGCAGGCTGTGTTCCACACCCCACTGTTGGTTCCCCGGCAGCCGTGCTATGCCACGTGCCTCCCACAGCTGAGCCTGTGGTGCAGCCAGTGCGCAGGAGGCACGTGGTGTCGTGCCACCCTCAGGCACTGGCAGCGGGGTGCAAAGCACAGCCTGCAGCAGCAGCCACCTCCACCCCATACACAGATCTGTGGAGACACATGCCTCCTGTGCCTGCCCCAGGGGTGCACGTGGTGACAGGAGCTTCCCCTCCCTCCCCCCTGCCATGCCCCTGGATGAGCCACCTGGACTCCAAGCATCCCACAGCCCAACCCAGGGCCATATTCACCATGCATCCATCTGGCCCCCCACACCTCTTCCCTCCTTCGTGCCCCTTCCTGTCCATACATTTACCTGCTGGGCACTGCTTCACACAGGGCTGGGCCAGGCTGAGTTCCCTGCCGCCTGCAGGCTCCAGCTGTTCTCTGCGTCTGTGCACGCCCCTCCCTGATGCAGCTGCCCAGAGCCCGCACTCAGACTACCTGTGGTTGTGGAGACTAGGTCCCATTAGCTTTGGCCTTCTGCCACCTACGGTTTTGGTGTTCTCTCAACAGATACATCTCCCCTCCTCACCCCTCCCACCTTTCATCCCCTGTCCCCCCCTGAGCTGTAGCACACCCTGAGCCCCATCCCTGACCCAGAACCTGCTGGCCCCACCTGCAGCTGACAGTGGCAGGGGGGCTTGGACCCATACCCATGCCCCCCCCCATGTGTTGCCTATGGTCCTCAGCTTATGCCACCACCCACCCAGTATGGCAGAGGCAGCCCTGGGCAGGTACCAGTATCAGTTGTGGATGCATCTGGCAGGTTCTGAATGGAGATAGGTATGTCTGCCTGGGCCCACAGCTGACACTGCCACATCAGCACTGGGCAAAACCAGTCCCAGTCACCCATCCAGTGTGGGAGAAACAGACCCACCTGCCCGCCTGGCACTACACAGGAGCCAGAGCTGCCAGCCACCCACGAGCCAGATCCCATGATTTGCTGGCCACCTGCCTGCAGGCTGGATACAATCAGTTGGTAAACTGAATCTGGCCTGTGGGCCATATTTTGCCTACCACTGGCCTAAAGCTTTTCTTCACTGCAAAAAAGAGTATTTTTTTTACCTCTGGGTAGGTGGACGGGGTCAAACTCTATTCCCCTTCACCTGAAAAACAGCTACACTACCTACATTGAGATAAAAACTACAATGCCATGCCTCTAGTAGGATTTTTCATCAAGACATTTAAGTTAAGACAGAGCTATTTTAATGTAAAAATTTTGTTTTTTAAGATGTTGCCTTATCCTATAGCATCATTTTTGTCCCCCTAACTGGATGGATGAAACTTTTCAAAAAGGAGAGTAATGAAATAGAGTGCTTTTGAAGAAATATGTTCTTCATACAGTGAATTGCAAGTAACCCTAATCCCAGAAATCACAACAAACCAAATGTATCACTTTTGTTCATGAACAACACATGCCCCCCACAGCTTGGAAGTCACAACGATGGTGGGAGTGCAGCAGCAGCGGTGGGAGCACAGCAGCAGTGAGCAGGGAGCTCCTGCAGACGCCGCTGGTGCTGTCAGCAGTGGTAGGGTTGGGGTGGTGAGTGCCGACCAGGAGTCGGCAACCACCCACAGATGCCGTCAGCAGCTTTGGTGGCAGCCAGCGGAGATCACGGACCACCTGCAGTTGCTGCCAGCAGTGCCTTTTTGTAGGGAATACACCGCCACGCTCAAGGGGTGCACGTGCACCCACATGCATGCCCTACGTGTTGCCCCTGCTTTTGTTCACAAAAAATATTTATGAATCCACTCGAAATGTTTACTAATATACAACTTGTACCAATCATGATGCAGGGTATTATTCAATGGAAATATAGAGATCAAAATGCCAGCTGTTGTACCATCATCACCACTTTCTGTAGATCCTTGGAATCTCTTACGAAGCTTGGTGCTACTTAGTGAGAGAAACAGTCCCCCACGGCAGTAGTCCCCAGTCTGCTCTGGCTGGCTAGCAGTATTGAGCAAGTAACATGCTGTGAGCAATATCTTGTTCTGCTCTCCAACCTTGGCTTTAACTTTTTAATTTCCTGTAAACTTGAGCAATGTCAGAGGGTCTTACAGGCAACAATGATGCCTGGAAATGCTGGGTAGGGGACTATTGCTCTATGGTTACTCACCTTTATTTCATATGATATTTAGTGAAGCTATAACTCATCATGACAAAAGTCAAGATATTCAGAGAAGAGACAAAAACTCAGCTAAAATACCATCATATGAATTAAAAGTTCACTTCTTGAATGCTTTTCCTGTTCTTTAAAAAGTGATTGTTCATACAGTACAATAACATTCCACACGAGCTGGGTATCAGAACCTCACCCTCCTGTTTAATGCAATAGCTTCTTGAATTGAATAGTTTGTTTCCTGGCAGAGATCTGATCTAAGAAATGGGACTGTGTTTTTGGCTTGGAGTATAGCACTGAAACTGGCTTCCAGAAAGCTTGTGATTATCTCTTGAACTCAGCTGAGCCAGGAATCTGTTCTATATCAATGCTCCTTGATCTGTGTTCTGTTGTTGATACCATAGGCCTTTGCAGCATTTATAGTAGATAGTTTGGACTGCTTGAAAGTGGTCTACTTTGGTTCAGGACATCATTTTATTTATTTAGTTCTGCATTGCATTACTGTTATCTAGATCCTTTTTTTCCTTGTCTGTGGGCACATCTACATGTGCAATTAATGTGCCTCAATTTTCTGTGCAGAATATTCAGGTGCATTAAACTGTGCCTCTGCACACATGTCAATATGCACCCATCAGGAGCAAATTTGCTCTCAGTGGGAGCAGTTCAGTCTAGGGGTATTCCTGCCCTGCTCTGCCCCCCTACAGTAGCCAAGGCTGCTCCAGGCTCCCCCAGGTGCCAGCCCCAGGTTGGCAGTGGGCATAGGATTCTGGTCCTGATCTCTTCATGGTGGAGGACAGCTGTCCCAGCTGCTGGGCAGCTGCCCCCCTACCCCATGGAAATTGGGACAGGTCCCAGTCTCCACATGGCTGGCAGGCAGCATCACACTGAGCCAGGACAGCTCTCTCTGCCTCCTGCGGCCTCTGCTGCCTAGGCTAACTGGGAACAATTTGCTCCCTGTCAGTATCTATCCGTATGCTTCAGTGCATTAGTTTAATGTGCCAATCTATAGTACCTACAGGTACTAGAAAATGGCACATTAGACTAATCTACAGTGCATGTGTAGAGAGTAGCACTTTACTGTGCATTAGATTAGTGGAGATGCACCCTGTAAGTCCCAGCTTATACAATAGCTCACAATTATAATGGTCGAAACATCCCAATTAAAAACAGAAAACAGTATTTTTTATGAGTGCTTGCTAATAAGAAATTTATTGTGTAATGGCCCTGAAGCTTAATACAGCTTTTTAGTTACTGCTTAATATTAGAAGAGATAGATTGGGCATTTGCTGAAAGACTGCCTCCATTATCTTTGTCAGCCTCTATTAAGCGAGTTGGTAGTCTGTCTCTGCTTCCTAGCAAGCTGGTCTGTGCTGCACAAGACCACTGTCCTAATTACTTCCATTTTAGCAGTGAAAACTAGACTGAACCAAAGTAAAAGCTGTATTCCACTCAGAGATGGCCCTTCCACATGAGCACTGAAACAGTTTTTTGGAATTTTTTTTGTAGAACCAAATGAAGAAGTTTGCACTGTTCTGGCTTCTGTCCTGCTCTTCTTTAATATTTAAAAAGGTACATTTTGTGTAAATGTAGAGCTTGTGAGCAGAATGCAGAATCCACAGAATGGGTAGAAGGCAAAGAACCTCAGCAGTAGCTTCCCAATAGCCACCACCTTTGTCCTGGGGACACAGCTTCTACTGGCAAAGAGGTAAGTGGTCACTTTCCATGCCCTTCTGTCTGGCATCTTTGCTTGCACTGCTCACAAGTGCACAGCTAATGCTAAGCAATACTGTCTTTATGATGTCGGCAGCGGTCCATGAGAAACAGGACTGAAAACCACCAAGCGTTTCTCAACATACCATTGCTCAGCCATGAGATTGTAACTACTTTCAGTGAAGAAATGAGTCATTTAGTAGTGAAAGACTAAAAAACCTTTTTCTAATCCCCTAAATTGACCAAACCCTTTCCTGTTCCATAAATGAAGACATTAATTTGCCAGAATTTTAAACCCACCTTCTTTTTTAAGTATATTTGCACATACTAGAAAGCCTTAAACCCCTAGACATTGCTCTTAAAATCCTACAGAATTGACTAGCGCATGAGACACTTTCTCATTTTCACCATTCCATAGAATTCCATCAGAGTAATATAATCCTTTATTAAGTTTTATAGAACAGTCAAAAATGGAGACAAGCCAACAGAAAAAATCTCATTGTTTATTAAATTTTAAGCTATGGGAAAAGTAAGGTGACTGTACGTCCCATTTTCACTGGGACAGCCATGCTTTAAACACAAGGCCCAGGTGTCCCATAGTTTTAGTCAAATGGATGCTTTGGCCCTGTTGATTTAGCCTCTCCTTCCCACCAGCTCTCAGCTGAGACCAGAGCTCAGTGACACCTGAGCTTGCCAGAGAGCAGAGGAGGATTCCTGTTTTGAGTTTTAGGAAATATGATCACCCTAGGAAAAAGGCAGCCAAAGCTGCTGCCCACTTGGTTCCTAGAGAAATTGAACAAACTTTCAGTATGGATGATATGCTGACAGCCTCTAGGGAGGTCCTCGTGCAATTGTCTTAGAGCAGAGGTTCCCAAAGGGAAGACCCTGGACATATGCAGAGAGCTCCTTGGTCCCACTGGGGCTGCCTATCTTCCTCCCTTACAGCCGCTAAATTACATTAAAAGAATCTAAAAACACATTAAATGCTTTCCTGATTTTATTTTCCATGTAAATCATTGTGATACTTTGCTACACTTGTGAATGGGAGAAGTTCAGAAGATACGGTCTCTAGTAATCACAGAATTGCAGAATCTTAGGGTTGGAAGGGACCTCAGGGATCATCTAGTTCTAGTACAGGTCTCTGCACAGTTGCAGGTTGCACTGTTTCTATACAAACCATCTAGCCTTTGCTTGGACATCTTCAATGAAGGAGTTTCTACAACCTCTGTGGGCAGCTTATTCCATTTTGACAACCAGGAAGATTTTCTGAGATTTAATGTAAATCTGTTTTTGCAGCAGTTTAAACTCATTGCATCAGGTCCTGCCCTCTGTGGCAAAGGGAAACAGTTGTTTTCCTTCTTCTCTATGGCAGCCTTTCAAATATTTGAAAATTGCTATCATATCCCCCACTTAATATCCTTTTCTCCTGACTCTACATACATAGAGGTTTCAGCATTTCTTCATACAGCTTTACTTCCTGACCCATTTTTATTTTTGTTAATTGTCTCTGGACCTTTTCCAGGTTTTCTATATTGTTTTTAAAACTTCATGCCCAGAAGTAGACACAATACAGGCAGTAATACAGGCAGTCCTTCACTTACAACGTTTCGAGTTACAACATTTCATACTTACTATGTTGATAAATTTACACCCTGTTTCAACTTTCTGGCATCACTTTTGACTTTACAGTGCTTGATCCAATGTGATGCCAAGCCAGTGAACAAGTTCACTGCATTACCCACCTCCCTGGGGAACATCTGTCCAAACTTCCTTGGACACTTTCTTTAAGAAAGCAGACAAAACTCCAGAAAAACCTGCAGCCAAGACTCCTGAGAAGACTCCAGACAAGAACCCTTGAAAAAGTCCACCCAAGAGCCCTTCAAAAAGTTCATCAGTTACCTCAAAAAAGTCCTTCCAAATCAAAATAATTGCTATTTACAATATAAATACATTGATGTAGCAATATTAGTCATCTATAATTGATGGAGTACAAATTTTGGGGTTATTTTTGGTGAAAATAGGGTATTGGGCCTTGGTTCAGGAACCAAACCCTCATTTATAACATTGTTTCCTATTGGCAAAATCAGTTCTAAGTTACAACGTTTCGACTTAAGAACAGTTTTCAAGAGCCAATTGTGTCGTAAGTTCGAGGACTGCCTGTACTCTAAAAGAGTAGACTGGTACTATCATCTCCAATGTCTTGCTGCATCACCTTGCTGACTCATGTTCAGTCTGTGATCCACCAAAACCTCCAGATCCTTCTCTGGGGTGTTACTGCTTAATCAATTATCTCCTATTCTTTACGTGTGCATCTGGTTTTCCTTCCTTATGTGTTGCACCTTACACACATCTTCATTGGCTTCATTTTGCTATGTAGAACCCAGTTCCCTCATTTTGAATACATTCTGATTAGGATGCATTCCATGCAATAAAGAAGCCTGAAAGCTCTCAACTTCAACAGGGGAAATATTGAAAACAGGGAAACCAAAGGATCTTTATACTTCTAACAGGGAAAAGTGGAAAAGTTCCCTAGTTTAAGATAAACAAAGGAAGAAAGAAAGAAACCCTGAAAAAACTGGTAGCTCCCATTTTTTGCCTGGTGTTACGTGATCCTTCCTTTCCTTGAGCTACAGTAGGTAACTTGTTCCACCCTCGGAAAACATCCATTTTGGTATAAGAATGTTTGTTCTGCTTTTCTGAAGTGGTTTGAAGCAGTGCCCAGTTTGGTGTCTTGGACTGAATGCTTCATAATACTACTCTCTCTTCAGAAGTCCATGAAGGACTCTAATTCACTGTAAGATACAAGTGAAAGTTCATTTGAACAGGATCTCCCCTTTTTTTCCCCCTGTGAGGCATTCTTCCTTCTATGCTGGTTGCTTCCTGATACCATAGCTATGCTAAGGTTTCATTGATTTGCATTCACTTTCAGATATAAACGAAGAAAATAATTAGTGTTTTGTCTAATGTTAATGATTGGTTTGAAGTACACCATGGTCAAACTTTTCAAACATGGTGCCCAAAATTTTGACCAGACAAGTTACAGGGCCTCTAGGGGCTAAAATATACCCGTCTTGCCTTGACATAACAATCAGTCTTTAAACTACAATGTGCCAGCAACAGAGATTTACTTCCTTGTTTTGCTGTGTCCCATGGCAGTATTCACCACCACAACACAGGAAGGGTTAAATTCCTTAATATTAGTTGATCTGTGTTTGCTTATATAAGGGCTGAGTTTAGCTGGATGGTGATAAATTTAGATTGTAACAACAAATGTTTTCTAGTTGACCTTAAAGTTGACCTAGAAGGCAAAAAACTACGTAAATAAATACAAAAAATAAAAGGCGTACACCATTTTTTGTTTCTGTGTCATGAGTAAAGAAGGCCTAAAAGGGTTTTACCTAATAAAAACACAGCTTGCTCTTTACATTGCAAAGTTGATTTTTTTTATTCTCTGTAAGAAAAAACAGAGAACTTGTGAAACTCAGATCACACATGAAATAAAAACCTATTTGCTGAACAAATGAGACAGGGAAGCATTTTAGCCAAAGTTGCAACCTTTGGGTGCGTCCACACATGCAAGCACATGAGCTTGCAGCAGCTCAAATAGAAGCGGTGCAAATTTGAGCCGGGGCTTTTTGCCTCTGCATACATGCTCGGATATGCACTTTGAGTGGAGCAAATTGTGCCTCTTGGGGCAAAATAACCCTGCCTGGCTCCTCCCAGATCTTCAGCCAGGGAGAGCTAGAGCCCAGGGCCAGCACCTGTGCTGTCCCCAGCAGTATAAAAAGCCACCCTGGCAAGTAGCTCAGGGCTACTAGCTCTCAGGAGCTTCTGCAGCTCAGCCAATTGGTACCTGTGGACACTACCCCTTGTGCCAGCTGGACTGCTGAAGCAGCCCTGAGAGTTTCCTGCATGCTTTACTCACTGCAGCAGTCTGGCAGTGGGGGCTGCTGCCTGGCTGTGACCTGCCAGACCCAGATGGGGACTGCAGAGCCAGTAGAGGCATCTGCCCCTCTGGGCTGGCTGCCAGTGGACTGCAGTTGCAGGGCTGGCCTTTGTGCGGCACTACTGCCATGTGCGCCCCTGCCCGGCCACCTGGGCAGCTATCGCCCGGAAGATGTTCCAGGTGTGTTGGCCTGCTTTGAACTATCAAAGCATGTCCTCCTGGCCCCATCTGTCCAGGAGGTCAGCCACAGCCAGATGGGTCCAAGGTACCAGCTGTGGGCAGGCAGGGTCCTGCCACTGGCCTCCCTAGCAGGAATTCTGGTGTTCCCTGTTGGAAAACTGAAAAAACCCTGATAAAAAAAAATCCCAAAATCACTCTCTAAAATACCCACAAATCCATGTTCCTCCACAAGTAAAACAAAAGAACACTATAAAGAGAGAGAGAGTGAGACAGAGACAGTGATCAGTTGGACAATGTTTTATTGATATATCTACAATTTTAAAGCAAGTCTCTTATCATAATAATAAAGTGAACTCTAAATACAGGTTCCATGAATTCATGAATACTTGTTGTGCTGCCCTCCCACAGGGCGATGGCCCCCACACAAGGAGTTAGTCCCCCACACAAGGGCTACAGCCCCCCAACATGGGGTTCAGCCCCAACACAAGGGATTCAGCCCCCACACAAGGGCTACAACCCCCAACAGGGGATTCAGCCCCCACACAAAGGGTTTGGCCCCCCAAAAGGGGTTCAGACCCCCAACAGGGGGATCAGCACTCTCACAAGGGGTACAGCCCCCCAACAGGGGGTTCATCCCCCACACAAGGTATATGGCCCCCCAGCAGGGGCGGAATGGTCCATGCAGGGGCTACCACTCCCCCCCACAAGGCCCACATGCCCCACCCTAGCCCCCCGATTGCTGCCCCACCTGGCCCCATCCTCCACCAGCTGCTGCAGCCCCCCCAATGGCTGCCACACCCAGCCCCATCCCCCCACTCCCCCAGACCCCCGATGGGTGCCCCACCCAGCCCCACCCCCCAACTTGCACCCCCAGGCCCCCAAGGCTACCCCACAACCCCAGACACCATCACTTAAAAAAAAAACCCAGAAAAAGAACAGAAAAAAAATGGAGAAAAAAAGCCTCTGCTTACCTGAGAAGCAGGGGTGGGGGGCTCCAGGGCCTCCTGGCAGAGCCCCCTGGGCAGCACAGGGCAGCGCAGGGGCAGCAGGGCCCAGGCTGGGGCCACTGGGGCTGTCAGCCTGCTCCGCACTGTGCGAGCGGGGCCCCAGACAGACACACGGCACCTCCAACTCCCGCTACATACCAGGTTTTTGGGGGGTTTTTTAAGTATGGGGTGCGGGGGGGCAGGCATGGGGGGGCTTGAGGGGATGGGGCCGGACAGGGCAGGTGTCGGGGGCCCTGGGGAGGCTGGTGGGAGTCGGGGGGCTGGAAGAGTGGGTGGGGCCATCCGGGGTCCCCCCATAGTCTCTTCCCCCCTCCTCCAGCCCCCCAACCCCTTACTCACCATTGGGGACCGTGCCCTGCGCTGCTTTTTTATACTTCATTTTTTTTAGACCCCTGGATATCCAGAGGTCTAATTATCTCTCCGTGCTGCAAACTTGCAGCACAGGGAACATTTTTTTGTTCCTGTACGTGCCTGTTGCCCCGCCTCAAAGGGGTTTGAGGCAGGGCAAGAGGCACGTGCCCGCTCGCCCTTTGAGTTTTCATTTATTTTCTTTAATGCCAACTGAACTGCATTCTCTAATGGGCACTTTAGAGAAAGCCTTGTTGTTGTTAACGTTTGAACACCGTCTGACCCATTTAGTGTGCAAGAAACACGTGCTAAGATCTCTTCTATGTTCTCTAGCAAGACCAAATAGGAACAGAGCTGATGTTCTGGATATTTCAAAGATATATTTTTAACAAGTGCAATAAAACCAACTTTTAAAAACAATCCCCCAGCCTTTTCCCACTTCTTTATGCTACATATGGGAGCGATAAGGGTATATGCAAATATTTTTTAAACACTTTGCAGCAATCCTTAATCTACTATGCCATGGTTGGCAGAGCAATGACAGCTTTCATTTAGCAGTTCTGAGGTTATTTTAATTTCTTCCCTATTGAAAATCAGCTGTGAGCCCTGTTCTTTCTTGGCTGGTTAGGAACTGGATACTGATGGGGTACTATATTCTGCTGTCTTTTATGCCACTGCAAATTTGCAGCAGCTCCCCTGTGGGGATTTAAACAGTTAAATGCTTAGATGAATTCAGGCACTGAAAGGCTACTGCTGAGGTCAGTGGAAGAACTTTAGGTTTACACTGGTGGAAATGAGGACACATTTTGACCCCACATCCATGCTAATGACAAGTTCAGCACAGATGGCAGTTTCTTATCTCTAGAAGCATGGCTGACATACAACAGGAATCCAGCCTCAAAAGCCACTGTCGGTCCACATGTTTTGCATGCAGCACTGGTCCTTTCCCTCATGTCTGCATTCTCTGATCTGGTCGGCAGCTGCCAAACCCACTACGAAAAAAGCCATGTCTCCCTCCTCCTTCAGTCAAGCTTGTTACAAGAAAGCTGCTCCAAGCAGGCCCTTGTACTTAGTGTTGTACTAAAAAGGCTTATGGTGTTTTATCAGTCAAACCTCTAATTTGTTAAGTAGCTGATGAGGTTGATCTGATTGTTTCAGTTCCAGCTCAGTAGGGATGAGTGTGGCTGTTATTTGATCTTGGCACATCCTTTTCAAGCTGAGCTGTGTGAACTTGGAGACATTTTTGTTTGCTTGTTTGTTTACTTGCAGAAGTCCATGTGAACATATTTGTTGTTTCATTGGAAGTAATTTTATGGCAGTAAAATCCCATTTTTTCTTCCTTTTCCCATTGTAGCATGTAAAGCAGCAAAAATGGCATAGCAAGCAAGAACAGCCCACATTTGGGTTTGATTTTTTTTAAACAAAATTCCTATTAAATAAGCTCATGAACTTGTGCAAAGAAGCATGTGTGGACAAAATTTCCATTATATAATGCATTGGTCTGGTTTTCCAGACCTTGAAAGCAAAGGAGAGAGCTTGACAGACACTTTTCTGGCCTTTTACATCTCTCCTATGAGTGATATTCTCTTCTTCAGTATACGTGGTAGATTATTTATGAGAGGCTAGATCTCAGATCTGCTAATGTTCACTTGGTCCAGGACAAAATGGGATTGAGGGCAAAGATAACGACAGCCCACCTGTACAATTCCATGAAATAACAGCAGCCTTTGGGACATGACACTGATGTCTTCAATATAATAATTAAAAAAGAGAAAACTTTATGTATAAAGTTATACTTAAGTTACTATAGTAAATAATATAACCTTTCAAATGTATAAGATTATCACAATTGACAAGCCTAATAATGTAAATGACCACTTAAAATAACTTACAAAAATATTTTATTGGCTTTAGAGTGTATACATTATTGTACACAATACCCGAGATGTAAATATTCAGCTTACACACTTCATTTACAGCCTTAACCTGGACCCATACTGCCTGCAGTGGAATGCTTTCCAGATGTACCCCACTATGCATCATTTACATGATAAAGATGTACATCTATCCCAGCAGATACCGAGGAAAGAGTACCCTAGCAGGGGAGATCAAGGCTCCAATTCACAAGTGGTATCACTGAAGTTTTCACCTGTTTAAAGTTAAACAGGTACACAAGTATTTTGTGGAACCCACATCTGTATAGAATAGGTGCCTGGAGGAGTTTGAGATTTTTGCAGAAGGATCCCCAGATGGTGATAACACACCAGGGGACCATATCTTGCGTAAAATGATATATTAATAATAAACATGAAGGTTAATTAAGCCACGGTTTTTAGAAGTGATTGTGATGTCTGGCACCTTAATTTTTTTGTGCCCAATTTGAAATAGCTCTAAAGAGTTTGATTTTCAGAGCGTGGGTGTTCAGAACATTGTGAAAATCAGGCCCTTAGAGTGCCTCACCAGTCTCTTGAAAATCCTAAATTAAATTGTTTCCCTGACAATGCCAAGTGCTATTACAATAGGCAGTAATGCCTATTGTCATGTATATGCTGGAGACCATGTACAAAATATGGCCTTTGTCCTTCATAAGAAAAATAATTAAAACATCATGTGCTTACTCTGCTGGGTACATGGGATAAATTCCACCAACAAAGAACCAGAGGAATAAAGGTTTTCTTCCCCCAGTGAAACAAAATCCAGTCAATAAAGCTCAAATTTTCCTCCAAAAGATTCTGACGAAGCTGCCTCAAAATGTTGACAGCCTGCCAGGATACACATTCTGTGTCCAAATTTTAAAAAAAAATGTCCATTGAGATAAAGTTTTGCAGGAAGATCTGTATTTTCACTGATTCAGAAGGCAACTGGAATATTTTTTATTGTGTTAAATATTTCACACGGCTTTATTTTCAAGAACTGAATTTTGCTTTTGTTTAGCATCTTTTGGCATTTGGCTTTGTACCAAGGAACACTACCTGCACCCAAGACAGATCACGAGGCAGCTTTCAGGGGCATAGTGTGAGGAACTAATAAAAGCTGCCTCTTGCAAGATAGTGTATTCAACAGCTTCTGCCAGTATCTCATGTTAGCTGCCTTACTAATGGCATCTGTGTTAGGCAGCAGTGGGGATGGTTCCTCTTGGGCACCCTGCCAGTCCTTGACAATCCAGGTAACAATGACAACTCTCATCGAGCAACTGATGTTGAAACTCAAATGGATTAGTAGCTGGATATACATGCATGTTGCTTTTAGGCTGAGTGCCTTGCTTTAAACCTTGGTTCAGACAGCAAGATCATAATATGGTCTGGTACTGATATGAAGCTATACAGAAGTAAGCTGAGTATTGCATGTCTACTCCACTTTTTAGTATGACTTAGAAAACATGGTCACTGCCTGAAAGGGATTCTCAGTTGTACAAATGTAAGTGCAGATTCACTAACAAGCTCTGGCTGCTTTGCACAGCACCAGCGATGCAAATCAACTGTAAACCTGTTGGAAATGATAAGTGACAGAGCAACACA
The DNA here is from genome assembly GCF_030867095.1 of Alligator mississippiensis. NCBI lineage: Eukaryota > Metazoa > Chordata > Crocodylia > Alligatoridae > Alligator > Alligator mississippiensis. Next base: position 459,042,136 of record NC_081824.1, read on the forward strand.
AAGGAGCCAGAGTGTTCTGGTACATCTGACCCACAATGCAGGGAGTGACTGCAAATGCAAAAGGATGTTGAGAAATTGTCTGTAGTTCACTTTAAAAATAGAGTTTTAGTTGTGGATTATACAGGCAGTTGCTTGGTATGTGGTTACAGAGGGAGTTGGAAAGTCTACTGTCAATGGTTTTGCCTCAGTGTAACAAAAAGGACAATTGTGCTTAAGGAGTAGGAGGATTTCCTAAGTGCAGGGAAAGACAGGTGCAGGGCTGAGAATGATATGCAGAGACTCTGAGATGGAGGGCAAGAGGGTATGTCCTGGCTGAAGTATTAACTCAGCCTCTCAGGTATTCCCTTAATCCCTTTCCCTTCCTTTGCAAAACCTCTTCACCTAGGCTAGCTAGGCCAGTTGAAGGTGTCTGTTCGATTCTGCGCTCTACTTTAATTTGGGCTGGTAACCAACCTGCTTTCTATTGATAGTACTTGAATGCTTTCCCCTCAATTCCCTGTATGTCTAGAACCAACAAATTCTCCTGCAGCTCTCCTGCTGAGAAAGCCGCACAAGAGATTATGACAGCCTGCGGCATGAGGTGCCTCTGTGTGTGGTTTGCAGCAGATTGGGGAGGGGACAGGCAACACAGTGGCAGATAGGGTAGGGAACAGAAAGCTGAGAAGCAGATCAGCAAGGAAAAGGAATAGGAGTGGCTCTTGGGGAGGGTGCCAGGTTAAATTGTGGCATGCTTGCCAAAAAGGTTGGCTCCACTGACCTATGAGGCGTGTCCCTAGAAGTCTTAGGGACACATCCGTGTGCAGAATGCAGCATGAGTGAGGACAGTGATAGATAGTTTTGCACTGTGAGTGCTTCTTCTCAGACTAGATTAACAGGCGTGCTCAGACCCTGTTAATGCAGACATGCTCTTAAAAGGTCTATTTAAAGTAGGAAATGGCCCTTTGATGTCAATGATTTGACATTATTGCATCCCTGGGTTCCCAAAGACCTTGGCTTTTGGAGGAGAAGATGTTAAATCAAGGGTGGGTAAAATACGGCCTGTGTGCTAGATTTGGCTTGCCAAGGGATTTTATCCAGCTTGTGGTGGGTCCCTTGGCCCTGCCCAGCCCAGGCAGTAGGGGTAGCCCAGGCTGTGGTATGTATGCCAGTCCTGCCACCCCAGGGCACACAGTAGGGCTGGGATGGGATGGCACCGTGGCCAAATTTGCTTCTTCCAGTTGCTGTCAGCCCCAGCCCTGCTTCCCGAGCACCCCAGCCCATCCACCCCGCACCCACCGCTAGGCATGGGACCTGCATGGGTAGGGCACACAGCCATGCAGATGAGATGGGGTTGCAGGTAGGCAGGCAGAGAGCTGCATCCAGGAGCAGCATGGGCGGGCAGGTGGAGCCGGGATCTTGGGGCAGGGGCAGTGACAGTACGGGGCTGCCCACCCACCCGCAACCCCATCCCATCTGCCCAGCCACACACCCTGTCTGCATGTGTCCCAGCCAATCTCCATGGAGACCCTGGAATCACAGGACAGTGACAGTGCAGGGCTGGGGTCCAGGGCAGAGCCACAATCCACTTCCAACACGCCCCTCCCTGCCTGTGCAACCAGCTCCCATCACAGGGACAAGCGGGGAGTGGGTCATGGCTCTTCTCTAGGCCCTGTGCTGTCACGGCCCCACAACCCCAGCCCTGGCCCCAGTGCCACCTGCCCTGCTCCTAGATGCTGCTGTCCGCCCACCCGCGGCTCCACCCCAGTCACCCGGCTCAGTGTGGAGTAGAGCCACTTAGGAAGTTTTGGTGAGCTGTTGTTGAGGGGGGAGAAGGGTGCTGACCTGGCCCACAACACCTCACCAAAACTCCCTAAGTGGTCCTCTGGCCCAAATAACTTCCCATCCCTAGGTTAAATGATTGCCAGAATTGTTCCTGGGGCATGCTAGGGACCTGAGGACAGGATGCATCCTGTCCTCTTTCCATAGCCATGTTGAAAACTGTTTGGCTCTGTTTATGCAAAGCAGTCTAACCATTGAGATGAATCCAAGGTGGGGGGCTCGGGGAACATTTTCTTGACAGCCATTGTCAGCCACATGTTATTTTATTCATGGACAGAGCCAAAGGGAGCAGAAGCAGCCTCTCCAAGTTGTGGTCTGGATTGAGGGCTAAATTTTCCCTGAGGCCACTTATGTTACTGTGGCAGAGAAAATGGCTCTATGAGAAATCCAGGGGGAAAGCTGGCACTTAGGACATGTTGTAATAACATCTTGGCTACATTCTTTGAGCCAGAAGACTAGGCTGGGAGTTAGTGCTCCTGTGTGCTGCACACAGCCACAGTGAAACCCAGTCCCTGCCCCAAAGAGCTCACAGACTAGGCGATGAGAAGTAGCACAGCAATACAAACAGGCAGAGGAAGCTTAAAAAAATCTTTCCTGATATGGTAACAGCTGTCTGTCTACGATAACTGCAAGGCATTTATCACTTTGTTCTCTATGCCTAAGACAAAATTTTAGAAAGCAGAAGAGTCTCAAGCAACTGCATTTTTCTCTCTCTGCTCCTCCAAAATCACAGTGGTATGTGAATTGAGTTCTAAATAAGATGATGGATGGAGACATCATCTTCCTGTTCAGGAAAAAGGAGTACTTACTGAAGCAGACAGCTGGATGGAAAAAGAGTGGCTGATGCCATATATTTAAGCACGGTAGTGCAGACATGGTGTAAGATACAAGCTGTTTTGTAACGCTGAGTTGACTTTCAGAGGAGGAGGAGGTGGTAGACTTAGAATGGGATTAATAGTCCTTCAGTTCAAATCCATTCCACTCATTTGTCATGGAAGGTCTTATCCTGGGTGCAAAGGACAGATACTCATCAATCACCAGCACATTCATCCATGAGGGGGGTTTTTTTCTTACAAGACAGAAACCTACTCTGGCTTCTTGTAATTATTATTTCTCTTACAGATTTTGTTTGCTGGGGAGTACAGTCTTTGGAAGTATATTCTAAGATTTGCTTTATTAATGCAAAGTAATTTTCCCTTTCCCGACCAGTTCAACAACCCCTTAGTACTGCATGCTACTTTGCAAGTTATTTAGAGAATGACACTGAGAATCAGGAAATACTGAATTGAGTTCCTCATTACCACTAATGTGGTCAAATTCTATTCTACCTTATTTACCTGTGTAGCCCTGTTAAAATTCATGTGATTTTGATTTGAGTCTGATAAACAGAATTTGGTTTTCTTGTTAAAATTGTTGACACCTCTCTGGCTCTGAAGCTTGTCTAATTCCATTTGCTACTCTATTAAAGAGCCCATCAAAGGCACAAGTACAGATTGGGAAATGACTGGCTAGGCTGCAGGACTTTGCAAAAGGGCATGTGGGTTAGAGGCAGGCTGAATATGAGTCAACCTACATTAATTGAATGTATTAACAGAAGATTCTCATGCAAGTCATGGGAAGTGATTCTTCCACTTAAGTCAGGTGAGGCCCTATCTAGAATATGGTGTCCCATTTTGCACACTGTAGTTTAACAAAAAGGTAGACAAATTGGAAAGACTTCCAGATAAGAGCAATAAAAATGATTTAACATTTAGGAAACATGACCTAAGAGGAAAGGTTGAAACAACTGGGGTTATGTAGTCTGGAGAAGAAAACATTAATACAGAAAGTGGTGTTACACAGAGAATAGTGATAGGCACTTCTCTGTGTCCATAAGGAACAGGACAAGAAGTCATGGCCTTAAATTGCAAGATGGGAGATTTAGGTTGAATATTAGGAAGAAATTTCTAAGAGGGAGGTTAACAAGTGGAACAGAGAGATTGTGGAGTCTCCATCATTGGAAGGTATTAAGTGCAAATTAGATAAACGTTTGTATGGGAGAGTTTAGACAGGATGTTCCTTGCTTGAACAGAGGGCTGGACTAGATGACCTCTTGAGGTCCCTTCCAACCCTATTTTTCCATGATTCTGTGAAAGAGGTATATACATATTTATCTACTGTGCAAGCTATTTGTGACAATACTTTGAGATCTATGGGTATAGAATTTCAGCAATATAGAATTTCAGTAGATTGCAGTGAACTGATTATTTTGCGTGTGGCGGTATATGTGAGTCTCACCATCCTCTGGAAAGTGGGGTCAGAACTTCTAAATTGTTTATTACAGAACCTAAACAGCAATGAAAAATTACATCTCTTCTTCAGTTCACATGGATGGAGTCTATTGCATTGGAGTGCTAGTTTTAATATCACTACAAAATCTTATGTGGCCAAGCCCTAAATAAAAACAAGTTTGCTTACAAATTATTACTTTGGACTTTGTCTGTCAGCCCAGGACCTATACTAGCGAAGGTCAAGGATTGGGCATGGACAATGTAAGATCCCTTACTAAGGTTTAAAACAAAGAACATACAAGAATTGCACCTAGCTAAAGACACTCTTGAATGTTCTATAAATTATATTTGCACCATCCATGCCTGATCTGTATCAGCTTGAAAAGGGTGGTGTGTGACCAGACTAGCCCCTGAGGGCAACCATGGCATCCTGTGGTGGCCCCACCAATCCAGCCCCACTCCAGCTCCTCAGTGTACCTCCTCACTATTTAATTTGCCACACATTGATATAAATGCTATATAAGTTGGGAGGCTGCTCCTGAGCCCTAGAGAGATCCTGGTGATACTGGCCTGTAACTAACTTAGCTTAGCCAGACTCTCAGTCCTACTTCTATCACTTGACCTTCAGTCCACAAACAAAACCTAGCCTGTTCCCTGCTGGCCCTTGCCATGCCCAGTTAGAACAGCTCATCCATTGATGACACTAGTCTTACCATGTGGGCACCACTTGTGGCCCCACTGGCCCTAGTCATGCGTTAGGGGCACTAATTGTGGTCTCTAGCCTTCCCCACTGCCATGCGCATGCCTTCTGGGTCTTACTCTGGCTTCATTTACTGGGTCCTCTGGTCCTATCTATTTCTTAACTCACTCAACTTGTCAAGCCTTTGGCCCTGGCAAGGCTCTCCCTATTTCCTGAGCCTCTGGCCCCATCTTGGCTTCAGCCCCTCTGCCCAAGCTCTAGCCTTCCTGTCTCTGGGGGATCCCTAGCCCTGGCTTGGCCCAGTCCTTAGCCCAGTCCTTAGCCCTTTCCACACCCCTGCCCATGCAGGGCTCTAGGCGCAGAGTGCCCAAGGAATACTGCTATGTGACCTCCAAGCTGTCCCTATAACCACAACCTAACCCTCTGAGCAGAAACCCCAGCAAACTGCTTTCAGCTAAAACACTCAAACCTCATTCTGGGTCAGTATACTGCTGCAAAAGCCTTGTCCCAATCCTTTGGCTCCCTCCCAGTCTTTTAGGGTCCCTTTGCCAGCCTTCAGCTTCCTTTCCCTAACAGCCTGGGTGGCAGAAGCACCTTGCTTTCCAGAGGTCAGGACCACTGTGCCTGCTCTGGCTCAGGACCACCATCGTACCCTTCCAGCCAGGTGCCTCCCTGGCTCAATGAGCAGCCTGCTCATGTTTGCTGCCCTTTGCTTATCTGAGCTGCAGTTGTTTCCCACACACCAACCCCAAGCTCTGCCCTATTTACCCTATTGCCTTGCACCTAGCTTCCAAGTAGTTACTTGCAACACCTATATCCAGCTTCTACTGACTGCTTATGCTCCAGCAACTAACCCCAGCTCAGCTAGCTGCCAACCTCTGATGGTGGACCTTGCCTCCTGCACTTAAAGTAGCATGTCCCCTGTGTCACAACCCAAAGTTGTGATTTTTGTTTTGTGTGTGCTTTGGCACTGCTAAATTATTTTCCCGCCAAATTTGTAGCTTTCTTTGCAGTGTGCATTTCTTTTTGCATCTGAGAAATGCTCGTTGCAAAGAGTTCCCGCCATTTGTATTAGAATTCGAGCCACATTATTGGCTAGTTCTAAAATATGCACACGTGGTGGCTAGTGATTGGCTTGCTAGCCGCATAAAAGGCTTGAGTGGTTTCCGCCCAAGTTGGAGGACTCCACGAACACCAGGAGGAGGAGACTTCACGCTGTGTGAAGATCTCTAAGCGCTGCGGAGCCTATCGGACCCAGCGCATTTCAAGCAGGCAACAGAGGTCTGATCAGCCTCTAGCCTCTCCCCGTCACTGATTGATTCCTAGACGTATCCCTCCCTGCGCGCAAAAGAGACAGACCCACGGAGCTTCAACAACTCTGTGGGAGAGAACCGAGCTTGTCGTAGTCCTCAAACGAGGATTTAAGCGGAGCTGTGCCTGGAAAACTGTCCAGCCTACACCACGACCATCTTCGGTGTAAGTAAAATAATCTTGAATCAACCACTAAGCGTCCGTGACTAATTCTAGCTCGCCACCTGTTTTCTCCGACCCCACGTGCCCGGGCTGCTGGCCACAGCCCGCGCGCACAAAAGGGCCACGGATTGCTCCCGGCCCACACACCCTGTTACATGGTAGTGTTCTGAAACAAGATAAAATGTGTCATTACATTTCTGCTCCACCAACCCCTGTTTCACTCAGGAAGCAAGAAAGTGCTCAATGGAGTTAGAGTTTTTCTGATGCAACTTTTTCCAATCAGAAAATGCTAATTGGCCAAAAATGAAATTTTCCTGGAAATGCATCAGTTGTGATTGATTTTTAGTGAAACACAGGGACATGCTGGGCTCTCTGCTAAATCATCAGCCTTGCTCTTTAGTGGCCCAGCTGGTGAAATACCTCAGAACTGTAAAACTAGGGCTTCCTGGCTCCCAGCTTTGAGACAGCTCACCATAAAGAATGGCCCAGGGTTGGAGAGTGCAAGATTTCCAGTATTTTTAGTGTGAAGCTATAAGCCTGGATTTCTTGGGGGCTCTGAAGGCTTCTGAGCCCCCTACCGTAGCACTGGGAGTTGGCTCCTTCACTTAGCTTTCCAGAGGCGCTAGAGCCTAGAAGCCCTGGGAGCCTTGAAATTTGATTTTCCAGGGGGAATTCCATATTGAAAAAGTTTAGAATGAAATGATTCAGTTATTCCAAAGGGCCATTCAGAAATGATCTGCCACAGGAAATTTTAACTTTTTTTTCATTCTAAAATGAAAGATTGTTATTTTAGACTTTCCTGTGGGATACCATTTCCAAGTTTGGACCAGCTCTAGGATACCCATTGATAGAATGAATAATCTAGGTAGAGTGATTTTTGAATCCTAGCATCTATCTACATAAAACTCCATTCTCTGCTGCCTTCCCTGTGCTCCTGCTCAGGCATTTGTAAAGACAGGAGTAGCAAAGCAAAAAGAGACTGCATCAGTGTTCATGTGAGAATTAACGCAAAAGTAAATGGCAGTAAATAGACACCTGTGTGTGTAGGCAAGCTAATTTTTTACAGTACTTATGTCAGTAAGCAGAAAATAAATGAATTTCTCAAGCACTTTACAATTCAAGAGCAAGTGAAAGCTGCATCAGACAATTTTTTCTTAATTTTAAAATCCAGACAAGAATATTGGTAAAGCAAAGTTGTACATGTATAGTGTATCCAGACTTCAGCAAGGCTTTTGACAACAACCTACATGACTTTCTCATAAACTAACTGAGGAAACGTGGGCTACTATAAGGTGGATAGATACCTGGCTCAATAGGGCAAGCAAATGGATCCATGTCAGAATGGCAGGAGGTTTTGAGTGGAGTCCCACAGGGACTCCACTTGGCCCAGTGCTATTCAACATGTTTATTAATGATTTGGATGCTGACATAGAAAGCTTCTTGAGCAAGTTTGTAGATCGCATGAAACTGGAAAGGATTGTGAACACACTGGAGGAAGGCAGCACAATTCCGAAGGATCTAGGCAGATTGGAAAGCTGGGCTGAATCTAACAGGATGAAGTTCAGTGGTGACAAATAGAAGGTGCTACACCTTAGGAAGAATAATAAAAAATACAAATACAAAATGGGGGACACCTGGCTGGATGGCATCACTAGAAAGAAGGCTCTGAGAGTCTTGGTAGACTCAAGATGGGTCTGCAGTGTGATGCAGCTGCACTAAAAGCAAATATGGTTTTCAGATGTATCAATAGCAGCGTAGGTGCAAGACTCGGGAGGGGATAGAAATCCTGAGCCTTGCATTTACTCAGCACTGGTTAGGCATCATTCGGAGTATTGTGCACAGTTTTGAGCTCCACATTTTAAAAAGGTCATGAAGAAGTTGGAGAGTGTCCCAAGGCGAGTAATAAAAATGATAAAGGGCAGGCTTGGAAAGTAAGTCATATGAGGAGACACTGAAGGAGCTAAGCATGTTCAGCTTGTGGAAGAGGCACTTACAAGGGGACATGATAGCAATTTTCAAATACTTGAAAGGCTGCCATAAAGAAAAGAAAAAGCACCTTTTCTCTCTTGCTGCAGAGAGTAGGGTGCAGACCAGTGCCTTGGAGTTGCAGCAAAGTAGGTTTAGATTGGATATCAAGATAAACTCCTTCATTGTTAAAACAGTGAGGCAGTGGATTCAGGACAGTTATGGACTCTCCATCACTGATGGTGTTCAAGAAGAGTTTGGACAGGCATTGATCAGGAATTACCCAGGAGTAGCTATACCTATGTTCTACTGTGGGCATTTCCCATGCTTCTGGACTTTGCTGTTTGTCGCATGGGGTCAAGAGGAAATTTTTTCCTCTTCTGCTGCAATGCACCAGCATGAAAAAAGCATGCCCCTGGAGGCTGGGGGGGCATGGCGACCATCTGCAGGTGGTGGCAGCAGTGGCAGGCGCATGGTGGCAGTGAGTGAGGGAGTTCCTGCAGGCAGCCTCAGTGCTGTCGGGGGCGGGGGCAGGCTGAGTGGGGAGCTCCTGCAAGCAGCCACAGCAGTATCAGTGGGGGGGTGGCGGCGAGTGCCAACTGGTGGTCAGCGGCCACCCGCGGACGCTGTCAGCAGTGTCAGCACTGGCCAATGGCGATCAGGGACTGCCCGCAAATGCTGCCAGCAGTGTTGGCAGCAAGGGGGGTGGCAAGCAGCTACCACCTGCAGGTGCTGCCAGCAGCATCAGCAGTGCTTTTCGCAGGGGGTGTCACTAATGCATATCAGTGTGTGTGAGGGAGGTGTTTGTTGATTGGGGGTTTTTTAAGCATTCCTCAGAAACACTGGGGTTGGCTGTAGCTGGGACTTTTTCTTTTGAATGAGGTGTGCCAATGCTCCTTCTGGGACTAAAACCCAGAAGTTTCTGGCTAGAGGATCTACCGCTCTGCTTGGGGTCAGACTGATCACCATATTTGGGGTCAGAAAGGAATTTTACTGCATGGTTAAGTTGGTACGGACTGTGGGGTTTTTTGCTTTCTTCTGTAGTGAGAAACCCTCTTCCTTGGATCTCTCAAGTGTGTTTTAATAACCTTTGCAGCAGCAAGATGTTGGTCACCATGGTTCACCTGCTTTACCTGTGGCAGTTAGGGTATTATGTCTTGTGGCTGTGTCAGTGTTGACGGTGGTTTTGCTAATAGGTTAGATAATGGATAGGGTTTGGATAGGGATGATCCTGCCTCAGGCAGAGGGTTGGACTAGATGACCTCTGAAGGTCCCTGCCAGTCCTACTGCTCTATGATTCAATTAAATGAGGAAGTTGTAGTCAAGTAAGAAAGCAAAATGTCAAAAATTCTGGATATAGATAAAGTAAAATGCTCAATCTCAATTCTTCCCTGAATCATCACCATCCTCTCCCTTACTGATGAGAGTCATCACCATCCACTCCCTTACATGTGATGCTGTGGAGCCAGCACAGAGAAGAAAATAAGAAAAATAAGGGCTCAAATCCCAACCATGTTGAAGTCAATGAGAGTTTTGTCACTTGCCTTTACAGGGACAAAGATTTCCCTAAGATGTTTTACTGGATACTGCGATGATGAGACTCTATAGCAGGGGTGCCCAAACCCCAGCCTGCTGGCCAGATCCAGCCCAGAGAGCCATGTCATCAGGCCCACAGAGGTCTCCATGGGTCCAAAAATTTGGCCACAGTGGAGCAGTTGCAGCAATTGGCAGTCTCCTGAAGCCAAATTTCTGGGCCCCTGGGGAACCCCACCGGCCAGGTAGCATGCTAGATCAACATGCAGACATAGCCCAGGGCCCAATCTAGGCACAGAGGAGCCAGCTGAGGCAGTGCAGGGCATGATCCTGAGCACAGGACCAAGCAGAGGCAGCATGGGGCTCCAGGGAGGCAGCAAGGAGCCTCAGGGAAGCAGCATAGGCTGCATGGAGCCAAGGAAGGGGGCACAGAGGCCAGGAAGGGACTACAGTCCTCCAAGGAAGCCAGGTGGCACAGAGATGAGGAAGGGGATGCAGAGTCCCAGAAGAGCAGTGTGAGCAGCACGGAGCTGAGGAAGGGAAGCCCCAGGGAAGTAGCGTAGATGGCGTAGAGCCAAAGGAGGCAACCTGGGCAGTGCAGAGCCCCAGGGAGGTGGCACGGGACCTCAATCTGGTAGTGCCTGCCCCAAGGACACAAGGGGCCCCTATCTGGTAGCATGGGGCCCAATCCTGCGGCAAGGGACAGAGGGAGACAACGTGGGGGCCCCATCCTGGTGCGTGGGGTCTAATCTATCTGGTGGACAGGCCCCACTCCCCTCACTCACCTAGCCACACCAAAAGTTTGAGCACCCCTGATATATAGACACCTGGAAAGCAGACTGTCAAAATATAGTAACAATTCCTGCAGGCACCTTAGGTTGTCTTTATATTTCTCAGGGGTTAAATCTATCCCAGGTGCAATTCCACTGAAGTCAACAGAGTTGCACCAGCAATTAAACTTCACGTGCAGACTGTAGTTTCACTATGAAAAATGATTGGGTGGAAATGACAATCATAGTCATTGCTTGTACTTATTTATTAATTGTATTGTCACAATGCTTAGAAGCCCTAGCCACTGAGTAGGATCTCTGCATTATACAAACATTGCACCTAGAACAATGTCGAATGAACAAAAATGAACATAAAGATCCTGTCCGAGGATCTTGCAGTTTAGGGGAGTAAATAGGGTGGGTAGAATTCTGTTTCACTTAGTGGACAACCGAAGTGCCATTTTCAATTTCTATGTGGAGTACCTCCATAATAGCAATAGGGAGATGTCACACCTCCAGAGGCCAATCCTGTCCCTATAATGAGAGCATTTATTTGACAGAAGAGGGTAATAAAATCACTCTTACACTTTAGGTGGATAACTGAGTTGGTTCTAAGCTACACTGTGGTTATCCACTGAGTGAAACAGAATTCTGCCCTTGCTGTCTCATTGATACTCTATCCGATCTGTTGTTGCTGATTTTTTTGCTGCTAGCTCAGATGTGACAAGGGGGGGGGGGGGGGGGTGTTCTTGCTCATGCATTGCCATGTATCATCTTCATCAACATAAAGAAAGCCAAATGTTGCCCTAGAGACATCCCATGCAGATTACTGGAAATGTCTTAGTATAGCCTTCTAGTCATTTTGAAAGCAGAAAGAAAATATCAGCACATACACTGAATGGAAAGAAGGACGCAAGCATCCATGCTTGGCTTATCAGCCTCTTTCTTTTACTTTTCCCAGTATAAAGTTGCTGTACAATCTGGTGCCCCAAGTGCTCACCCAATGTGATCACATCCAAGGGTGTAAGTCCTTAGACAACAAGGCCTTGGGAGGAGTCACTAGAGTCATGATAAATAGTCCAGTCTCCTGCTCCACCATTCAGAGGTTCTGCTCATTGTCCACCATCGGACTTTGCAGCACGGGATGAACAGATTCACCTCAAACTCAAAAGAACCCGGGAAGATGTGTGGTAGCCCTGGGACCCTGTCAGTCAAACAACTGGCCAGTCCTCTCCTGGCAAACATAATTACACTGACTGACTACCCCCACATGGCATGGCTGTGGCCTTGCAGCAGTGACACTTCATCAGGCTGATGGGAAATCTGCAGAGCCAGATGTGAGACTGCTCCCTGGCTCCCTTCCCTATCTCTAATGGACCTGAGTGTAGACAAGTTAGGGGACAAGCTCTGAGCAGACTGTTGAATTTCCAAGTTTGGAGCACATCAGTGGGCATGGGTAGGTGGGGCAGGGATGTGCTGCTCCAGGTGCCAAGGCCTGCTGCTGCAGCAAATTGGCAACTCAGGCATCAAGGAGTTGCAGCAAAGCTGCTTCTGTCAAGTTTGCTGAAATGCAGGCGCCCTGTGATAAAACTGTCCTCACAGCCTAGTTTTCCAGCGCTCCCATTTTTTGGATTTTCTCTGCTAGAGGAAACAAAGAGAAATACAGTGGCCTTCATCTCAGGGTTGTGGTTTCCCCATTTGTAAAAGGAGCATAATAATATACACTAGCCTACTTCTCAAGGGTGCCATGAGGGATTAATTAGTTGGCATTTGTGAAGTGGTCTGTAATTGCTAAAAATCTTATGATGAAATGTGTAAGCAGCATACAAAAAGGAAATCACATGCAGATCTGAGGTGACGTTTAGCTGAAGTGTTACAGTGAAGCAGCCATTTAAACATAGCAGTGGTGAGTTCTGAATGAAGTTTTGACATTGCTGACAATACTCAGTGCAAGGAAGCAAGAGAACGGAGGAAGCACAGCCCATAATGCTATTAGATTAATTGCTTGATCACAAGGAAAATGCTAGTTATAAAAGTACAGTGTCCTTGCCAAGACAGCTTAGTCCAGAGCAGCACTCAGAGTGAGTGGCTGTGGTAAGGTTAGGCAGCACAGGTTGTGTTTGGTCAGGGTTAGATTTCAATTACTTTGTATACCAATGCAAAAGACAGAGCAAAAAGCGGTATTGCCACCCTGCAGTTCCAAAAAAATGGACACCGATCCCCATAGCATCATGACATTGGCTTGAAAATTTCTAAAGTGTTTTAAGTAATAAATGTGGGGTTCTCTTTGCCTCTGGCCAGTGGTTCTCAAGCTTTTTAGACTCAAGGCATCCTTCAGTAGATGGAAGGCACCCCATAGAAAAGGCCAGCTCTCAGCTTTTACTTGACTACAGAGCAATTCTTCTGTTGCAGAGAACTCACAAAGACTACAACAGGTCAGAATGATTTTGGCATCCTGCATTCCTATTTAAAATCTTCTGGATTTATCTTGTGAATCATGTTTGCACACCTAATAATGCTATTGTTGTATGGTACTCCCTGGAACCCTAAAAAGGATCTCAAGATATCCCAGGGTGCTGTAGGACTCTGAAAATCATGGCTTTAAATTGAACCCAGGTCATGTTTTCATACTTTTCTATAAACCTATGAGGACTAGGATTTTCTTTTTTAAAGCAGAGATTCTCATGTTGTCTCTTGATTCCAGGAACTAGAGCATTCAGTAATGCACCAAGTATCATGAGACTCAATCATACTAGTTAGAAACTTTAAGAAACCTCCACTCTTCCTGCCCAGGGTCCCTACAAATAGCAATACTTGTGCTCTGTGCCTTTATGCTTCTGGTCCCTTCACTCACAGAGAAATGACAACTTGTTAGCTGGAATAGATGTCCTCACTGAAAGGTAATGAGTGTGATATTTCCCTTGATGCAGAAAAAGCAAATGCTAAACTGATATTGTGCCTAAATGGTCATAAAGTGGTAAGCAATGTATAAGCTTGGGCTGGCCCTCTGCACAGGGGAATCTCATCGCAAGTACATATTTTGGCCCCATCTGCACATGCTGCCCTTTGCACTTCCTGTTACATAAATAGTAATATGTGGAACACACACAAAAAATGAAATGAGGTGAGAAAATTACATAACCTGAAAGACAAAGAACTTAACCTCTTCCATAATTACAGGTAAAACTGTTTACAGTCACACCTATGCCACAAACTAAGCAGTCTTAATCATTTTAATAACAGCTGATGGGCTCTCCTTGCCCTTCTCTCCGCTAATTCCCAGTTCCACGTCAAAATTATGGCTGTATGATGTACTGTCCAAGGGTTAAGGTCTACTGTGCTTAGATCTGATGATAAACTATATTACTGCCAACGAGCATTCATGCTACTCACTTGGGAAAGTCTGCTTGTTTCTGCTTGAAAAGCGAATGAAAAGTGAAAACACCCTGATGCAGTCAAAGTCTCACTCTCCCCCAGGAGAAATCAAGATGGAGAAAACTTCTAAACCAAATTCCAGCCAGCTGTGCATGTCGTGAAAGATTTTGGTGCCTGTAAAGCAGCCCAGAACTGGAAAGTCAGGAAGTCCTAGCTTCTAATCCTGCTTTTGTGAGGAAGGTCTCTGACTTGAGACCTGTATATCTAGGATTTGGCAAACGTGGGTACGAGAGCAGCCATCCACACTGTGTGGGTGGCTGCACCCCTGCTCCCAGACTCCCCTTGCCACCCACTGGTGCCACGCAGCCTGGCTGGAGTGGGCAAGAGAGGCTTTGAAGTTTCCCCCACTACTGGAACAACAGGAAAAGCAGCAGCAGCAGGCAAGGGAGGGCCGATTGCGAGGGAAGGGAGCATACTTTGTGCAAGGGAAGGAAGAGGGGGGATGGGATACTTATATGCTTTGTAGACCTCATAAAACAAGTCCCTGGAGGCCCTCATGATACAGTCCAGTCCAAAGGGGAGTTGCAGCTGTGCCACTGTACCCACTCTGGATCCATCCCTGCCTTCACTTCACAAATTCTAACAACCACAATTCCCACTGAAGTCAATAGGAGTTATAGGCAGTTGACACTGATGAAAATCTGGTCCTTGATGTATGGCCCTTAGCAAGTTCCTGTATGTCCCATTTGGTGATCATGCACATCTCCTAACCTCACAAGGCTCACAAGGGGAGAGTTACCAGTAATATTGCCACAGAACTGCACATGCACACGCTACACAGCTGAACTTAACTCCCTTCAATTCACTTAAGTGCCGAAGTCTTGCTTCAGACTTGCATGACTTTCACCAGTTCTCCTTTGTCTGGCAGCAAGGCACCAGGAAACGATGGCAGCAAGGGACAACATCTTATAGAGATCAAAACTTCTTTACTGTTTGAGTTCCCAAAGTCTGGAACAGACTCCCCCCAGAAATGGTGCAAGCCTTTGCACTCAGGATGCCTTTAAGGCACATTTGGATGTTTATCTTGCTGGGATCATTATTTGACCCCAGCAGACTTTCTGTCCCTTGGGTGGCGACCTGGACCCAATGATCTTGAAAGGTTCCTTCCAGCCCTAATGTCTATGAAATCTATATAAAACTACCTAAGGTTCCACCTTTCTTGTGGTGCCATGATTAGAAGAGCAGGTACTCAGAGCTGAGCCACTTTTCAAGCACAGAGATGGGCATGAAGTGCACCTCCAGAATGGAGGCCTCTCCTTGTCTTTGTCTTAGATTTCCAGGACCAGGACTCTCAACAAATTATTTTCAATTGGTCTATTGAATAAGTCTACTTTTAAAGCCCCTTGTCCTCAAACTCTTAATTCAGATTTTATTTCCCAAAATAAAACTGCTGACATCAATTTTAAACACTAGCATCTCAACCAAGTAGAATTTTAGATCTGTCTTGGGGCCATGCTCTGTTCTTGACCTGAGTGCAGAACTCCCATATGGCCTGTCCGATACTGTTAAAAATTTCTGACATTTAAAATATACCTAATATTAAGAGGTCACTTGAGGATTCTATTTTTAAAATGCTGAAAATCTTTCTCACTCCCTCTTTAAAAACCATTAGAAGCCTGAAATGAAAACATGTATCTTCCTGAGTGGCACTACTGTTGCACACAGACTGCTTTGTTGCTTAAGAGAATTGGGTTGTTGGCCTTTATTTCTTCTTTGAAATGAAGTGGGGAATAAGCACCAATGTATTTAATTTTGCATGACTTAAATACATAAATTAGACAACTTGGGCAAAGATAATAGGAGAATATGAAGGGGAAAGGTGTGGTAGGTAAATGAGATGTGACTCCATTTGCTCTTTTAATCTTCCATTTTAAGAGTTACAGAAAGACTCATTATTTATCTGCACTGGGCACAAAAAGTACTTTCCAGGCACAGAAGAAGGCAGGAGTGTATTGTCTAAGGCTCAAAACCAGAATGTGAAGTAAAAGAAGTTTTTGTTTATAACTGTTGAAAAAGTAATTGTTTTTAAGCCAAGCTTATGACTTTTTAGATCACTTTTGTGGTGCTTTCTAAGGCTTGGCATTGTTAATGCTTAATTAAACTTGTGAATAAGCTCACCAAGGCCTGTGGCCCCAATCATAGAATAAACTGTGCATGAACAGACTAGCAAACCTATATGTAACTCATACAGGGGGCTAATGGCTGCAAAGAATGAAGGATGGTAGATAGGATATGAGTATCAAATGCAGAATGCAGCTCCGCATCACATAGGTTATTTCTCAGTTGTGTAGTTTTTAGTTCCTTTAAACAGCTATTTTCTTTACCATTCTTAAATGAAAGTGTGTGTGCTGGGGAGTAGGGAGGTGGGGGTTAAGTCTTTGGCTTGAAGAGGCTAAAGGGAATTCCAGGCATGGGAGGAACATAAAGGAAAATGTTGATATGAAGCTGTAAGAAGCAGTTTGTGTTGGGAGCGTGGAATAAAGACTGCAAGGAGCACAAGCAGAAAGGAGGGAAGGAAAGACATGACAGTGGGGAGGTGGACAGGGCCTGAATTGTACACACCCATGAAGGAAAAAACAAAGACCTGAAATATGATGTGGAAAATGAGGAGAAGGAGGAAAGACATCTGAATAGGAACTGGCTGATCATGTCTGGATCAGTGTTTGCGGCACGTGGATGTCTAGGGCAGAATTTGGGATAGATTAGGGGAGGCCTGCAAGAAGGAGGCCATAGAAATGTCTTTCCCACATTTTCTCATTTGTGGGCCATGCAGGATTGGCTGCTTGAGACTTGGATGTTCTGACCGACAGAACATTTTAACAATTTAACCGAACAGAGAATTGTTTCAGCCCTACATGGTGTAAGCTGCAGTCTCAGTCATCAAAGCTTCTTCTGTTCCAACACCGCGGCAAAAATTCAAGCAACTTCTTAGGATGAGTGAAGTTATCAGTGCAGCTCTAAAGCAGAGCATATGACTCTAAGAGCAAATGAATTTAAATAAGCTTTTATCAAATGCTCTACGCTCCTAGGAAAACACCTTCAATAAATAACAATTTCAGAATATTCCTTTATTGGCTCTTCATGTATTTATGGTTTTTACGAAGAAAGGAAGCAGTATGTCCTGTGTGTAGTGCAGCAGACTAGGAGTTAAAACTGTATTTGCAACTATCCTGTTGTCTCCATGACTGACCTTGGTCACATCCTTAAGACTATATTGCCTCCCTGATGCTGACATACAAGTCCCACCCATTTACTCCTGCTCCATGCATCCCCCACTGCTCCAATCAAGCAGCATAGATGACTTATAGGTGTCTACAGCATATGCAACATTGCTTTCAGGCTTTCTGTCTCTGGAGGACCTGGGAAACTGGGGTAGGCTCTCAGGACATCTCCAAGCCATCCATACTGCCTAATTGCCAGGTTTGGGCATGTGCAGAGCAGGAGTGAATGGGTGGGACTTTCATCCTGGATTTGACAAGAAGGTAACAGAGACATGGTTTAACATCCCAACCTATCTCCCCACAATCCACTAGAGCACCAGTGCCTAGGGCTTTGGATGCTCTAGAATTAGCGAGTTTCAGTTCCATATGTGTCCAGAGGAAATGGAGAGAGCATGTGAAAAAATTCTGCAGCCCTTGCATGCACACACCCAACCGGAAAATAGACTTTACAGGGGCACCTTCCACTCTAGTCAAATGGGATTTCAGAGACAGTGGAGAGAAAGGGCCTATGGATCTTTGAATACAAGTACCTAAAAGAGGCATATTCCCCTCCTACAAGGAAGCCAAAATGGTGTATGGAGTTGGCTGCAAAGCAAGCCAGTAGCCCCTATTGAGGCCTGACTTTGAGGAAAGTTTCTTCCTCACTTCCAAATCCTCAGGCCTTGAATATGTCTGTGTTTCAGTTTTCCTGTCTGCTGCAATTGTCTAAATTCTTGGAGACAGAGACTACTGTTGAATTACAACTGGCAGGGGGAAGTCTTTACTGCACACTCCATATGAGCCAGAGAGAAGTGAGGTGGGACACAAAAGGTGTGTCTACATGTTCACTAATGTGCTGTAATTAGTACCTATTATTACAGGTACTTAATGCACCATAATCAATACTACTGTGCAGTAGCATTACTGCACCATAATCAATGACAGTGCACACTGTTTTGTATGACTAATTCTATTGCACATTAGCACGATTTTTACCTGCTACACTAATGCACAGTATAATTAGTCTACTGCGCCTCTAGCACCTTGTGTAGATACACTGAAGAATCTAAACTAGAATAAAGGGCCCCTATCTGGTTCATTTCTGGTTGATGCCAAGGACAGCTCTGAGATTTGGAGGCTAATTCCATACCCTGCTTCATAAGAAGATATATTTCACCTTCCCCTTGTATAAATAAATAAATATGTAAGAAATTCTCCATGGGGATCTTCTGAGGAATCTTCCTTCATCTTAGCTCTGTCTTATGAGTTCTATCCATACCAAGGCAGTCCCATCCATGGAGAGGCACGGAGGATCTACAGAAGACCTATAGAATTCAGCAGGAGTTGTGTGTTGGTGTTCAGTGTCTTTGAATCTGGCCTAAAAATTAGGAAAAATCACAAAAAATTAGAACCTGCAAAAGGAACCTGTTTGGAGGTCAGAGAATCCGCAAAGTCAGCTTGCACATTTCTAAGTTTAACCCTCCCATTAAAAGGATGAAAGAAACTTCAGGAAGTACTGCATATGTGTCCACATTGTCCACATTGGCACAGTGCTGATGAATCTGTACAAGCAGGCAAGATATGCTACTCAGTAAAGGAGAATAACTGTGCCATTAAAAGCAGATAGTTGTCAGGGCACAAAATTAAAAGGACATGTGCCTACCTGTCCCAGAAAAAAAGGGAATTTGCTCATTAATGTATGCATGCTCCACTTGTTTACCTCTTGAAGGATGGTATTTTTTGAAGGCAGACCAACTCCCCAGAGGAAAGGCAATTTTGGCTGAGGTGCCTGTGAGACTGTGAGCTGGCCCTTCTGGGAAATTAAACTCTTCAGAGAAGGGAAGCACTTAAATAGGTTTCTCTGATGCAAATTGAAGAAGTTCTTTAGGTAAACCCTTCCCTAAAAAAAGGGCTGTAAGATGTCAAGCCGGGGAACGAGACAATCTGCATAATTAAGTTCTTGGAAAAAAACGGTAAACCTTTCTAAATATAGAAAAAGCCAGTATATAATAAATTTGCTAACCCATTGGCAGTGTATCCTGCCTTTTTTTCTTTTTAAAGAAATCACAGCTGTGGATATGGAAAATTTTAAGTGAATTTCCTGCTGATGAAGAGTGCTGGGTTGATAGTCTACTTAATATAGTCCTATGTAGAAGCAAAGTTGACTGTACAACTTAAGAATGGGTGCGTCTACACAGGGTGCTACATCACTGTAGCAACGTGTTACAGCAATGTAGTGTCGGCTGGCAAAAACCATGACACCGCAGCCACATTGTCATACCAATGTGCTCCATCAGTATAGTGCTTTGCTATGGAGACTTAGTGGCTAAAAATAACCATGTGCTGCATGGACAAGGAAGTACTAAATAGTGGTGCAGTAACAATGGTGCCATAGGGGCATGTGTAGATGCACCCACTGTGCTTCAGGTCTCCTCTGGACGGACTATCTCTAAGCAGGGGGTAGTGCCCATTTTCATTCATTCTTTTCAGAGACTTCTTGCAATTGGATCTGGCAGCAGAAATTCCACCCATAAGAGATATCTGCTAAGGACTGATTTTGGTTAAATTCTTCATTTCATATGGACCACCAAAGACTTTTTAAATGGAATTTTCAAAAGAGACTGCTTGCCTACATTTTTATAAAATATATTTCTGTTTTTGAGAGGCATTGAGCACCCACAGTTTCAGCATAAACCCAGAGAAACAGCAAGAGCTGAGCAATTTCTGCCCAAAGTTTCCTATAAATGGTAACAGTTAACAGGAAATAGAAAGCTGCCACCAACCCAGCAGCACACTGTGAAGTGTCACTTTTAATAGTTTCTCTCAAAACAGACATAGCTGTGTCCAAGCTAAATGACAGCAACATTAGTAAATTCTGCTCTAAATTTGCTATAAAGGGTTATACTTAGCTGGAAATAGAAATCTGCTACCGGCCCAGCAAAATACTGTGCAGTGACAGATTTACCACTGACTCTCATACAGAGAGTAACTATCCAGGCCAAGTGACTATGGCATAAGTAATAAATGTATTTGATTGTTTTTTATTGTTAAATAATTAACTTGTGCCAAAGTTATGCCTCTGTTAGTTAATATACCTGGACAGCCAGGGTCCATTTAACTGATCTACAATGACCTCTGTATTGTCTCATGTCCCGTTGACAATTGCTCACAAATTCTTGGCTTGATAAACCCAAAAGTCAGGGTCAGATCAGTGAGAGACAACTGTCTGCTCTGATGGTGATGGTGAGCATCAGGGCATTTGTGCAGAAGCAGATTTATCCAAGTGTGCAACATGTTCCTAGAATATGTCTGATCAACACTTACAGCCTGATTCTGTTCCACATACTGAGCATTTAAATGGACTTAGGTGCCTAAATATGATTCTAGTCTACTATATTTAAGTCCTTAATGCACCTATTTTTGTAACACTCAATCATCATACCCTTAAGAAAGAGTCACAAAAAAGCAGCAAGGTGGAAGAAAACGCACCCACCTTTTGTATTAACTGTTTTTCAGAGACTCAGGGAAGGTGGACTAGAATAGCACTTAGGCACTAAATGCGAAACAGTAAGCATATGATTCTGGCATCCAAGGTGAAATGCCTTTGGTCTCAGTCAGTTACTCTTCAGTAACACCCATATCTCAGATCCACATAGTAGCACAGGCAAGATGCAAGTCTGGTACGTTCTCATTTTCACATCATACTGTGGCTTAAGTTTTCTCTGTACCCTTCACAGAAAATCCATCACCAAAACAGCTAAAGCAATTTTTTTTTGTAATGTGTCTAGCAGACGCCTGCCCAAAGAATGCTGCTTTGGAGCTGGGATACAAAAATACTTCAACTCCCTCCGTGAACTTGGATGTTCTGCATGACTTGTCCAACCGCCAGAATCTAAACCTTGGTCTTAGTCCAGGAGAAACAGAGAGCAGTGAGGCAGCTTTTGTCTCAAAGCATGCAAATGCAGCTTCCAGGTGTTTGGCTAATTGACTGATGAGAGCTACATTGTCCACATAGCTGAAGTCTGTAATGGCTGTGTTGCCCATGACAATCCCAGAGCTGCAACCCACCTGTTTCTAAGATACAGACTATGTTGTATATTTACCTTCAGCACAATATTTGTAATCTGGATGCCATCCATAGCTTTTCAGAGTGCATTTCTTTCTATGGAATCAAAGGCAGGTTTCAAGGCAATGAAGGCAACACACAAGGGATGACTGAATTCTTGATTTAAGGCAAACAGTACAGCAAATAGCAGGAGACCAAGCAGAGAGTGGTCCCAGGCTGACCAACCAGTAGCGAAACTGAAATAATTCTGAGTAGGTTTAAATTATGCCTTAGCCCTTACTGAAATTCTGTGTAGCTATACATGGACAAAAGACTCCAGAGGTACCCAAAAATCAGTGGTCACTTTTTAAAATGTTGACCCTAGTTTAAACACTTCGAAACTCAGATCCTAGTAACAAGCGGACAGATTGTGAAATAATTGGGACTACTAAAATTTGTAGGGCGAGTTGCTATTCAGTTTTCATAAAAAGATGTGAATTTGTCCAAAAGAATATATTGATTTCAATAGTATTGCCATCCTTAAATGCTATGTAAGATTATATATAATTAAACATCCATCCCTGAATTTATGCGTAATCCACAATTTTAAGGACCTCCTTTTCCTTTTTGTTAGAAAGTATGGACTAGTAAACCCAATATGTTGCATTTAGCTGGCTATATTTTAATAACATTTTTGGTTAGCATATTTGGTTCATATGCCAAGTATTACATTTTTCATTTCCCACAAAATCAGGACAAACTGTTCATCTCCTGCCGTCTCCAAGGCTGATTTGGCTAACTTTCAGCTATGCTAATTAGAGAATACAGCAGCCCTATTTTTATGTGTTTTTAAAATATTATAAATTCATTCCCAACATTTACATCTGTTCTGGGGCAAAATTATGTCATTATATATAAAGTGTAGTAATATTAATTATTTCCTTCTCATTTTCCCCCTCTCCCTCCCTGACCTTTCCAGCCTCCATAAACACACATCATGGCTAGGGACAGATATTCAAAAAGCCTGAGCCTGAATTGATTCAATCTTTGCAGGTTAGTCTAACCTGGCTAGGCTGAATCAGTTTGTAACTGTGTAGGCATCCCAGAAATGCAGACACATGCCTGCACTGGCTCAGGCTAGAAGCTGGGGGGTGCTAGAGCAGCCCTCCCTTCCCTTCCTGAAAGCTGAGCTGAGGGGAGCATGGCTAGGCCCTAGCACGACACTCCGATTAGGGAGGGGTCCCCCCCCCCGCCCCAGCAGCCCAACAGGGATATGATAGCAGTGTTTATCACCGATAACACAGTGTTTATCATCCCTAAATCAGTGTTTACTACCCCATTAGGAAAACAACAGACGGACATTATCAGCTACCTGTTGATTCTGCCTTTGTCCTGTCTGCCACAGCATAGACCGTAGCCATAGTCAGCATGTGGTCTGCTAGCTAATGCTGAGAGGTGTCTGTGCAAGGCAGAGGGGATGAGGGAATCCCAGCTTAGCAGGGAGTGAGGAGGGGAGTGGGGGATCAGGGTGAAGCCAGGCAGATGCCTTTGGTCTCTGCCAGAGCTTCAGCCAGGGAGCAGACAGGAGGGGCCAGCTCTGCTGTAGAGTAGAGAGCCCTGCCCAGCCTAGAGAGCATGCCAGGATGCTGGGGGAGTCTGGTTTAACTTAAACCAGGAAGGGGTCTGGGACAGATCCATAAACCGGTTTGACCCAAATCAGTTAAGTCTGATACTACATTCAACCAGGTTTATCTCAAACCATTTCAGACTGGTTTATGAGCACTGAACATCTGTTCTGTTACAGGTTTAAACCATTTTCTGACCACTTAAACCAGTTTATGTGTAATGTCTGTCCCTAGCCCAAGAAGCCAAGGGGTTCTACAGGAGTGTAAACACCCATTCATACAGATCTACCTGCAGACTATAGACCTAATATTTTAAATTCTGACAGAATATAAGCATCTTGGTAATAAATTATAATAATATAATGTCACTGGGTTTTAGGAGGGGATGAAGGAAGAGAAGAAATAGCACTGTTGAGCTTTACAAGAGATGGTGGGCAAAAATGGCTACACCGTCCAAAAATCTTTGCTTCAAAATTAATTGTATTTTTGTTTATAAAGTCTCCTGAGAATTTGTTTAACCAGCTTTAAATGTACTTTTGCAAACCATTAGATGAAGTTTGTCAGCATTAAATTCTTTGTGTTTAGTTGTAGCTAGCGTACATAATACCCTAGGTTTTTAAATTGAAAGTTCAAATTTGACAATGTGCACTGCTTTTTTTTAATTCTGGGATAAAACTGTTAAGATAGCCAATCCAGGTACAAAATGTGTTTATAAATATGTATTTCTTTACTTGTCCATTCCATTCTGTTTTTCCTTATAGCTGTTCTTAGTAATATATTATTGTGATCAGTTGATCTGAGGTCAACAAACTATTGCACAAAGTTACTTATCTTCTCCTTTGTCTGCAGCTCAGTTATGAAGAAATACAACTCATATGATATTAATTTATGTCCTTTATCTTTTGCTATTTTATGGAATGTGAGGGTGAATAAAATGCTGTTGCACACAAAGCTCAATGGGGCTGCTACTGCACCTGGATTTAAATTGATGTTGTGATGAACAAAGTCATTATTCAAAGTGCTAAGAGAAATTTGAAAAACAAATACTTTCAGGGCTTGTCAATGCCTGTTTGGATTAGAATGAACCTGCCTTGAGTGGAGGATCAGACTAGATGACCTCCCTTTTTTATGATTCTGCGGTTTAACCTGATGACAGCTCAAAGCAATTCCAGGACCAATGGCCCTTTCCTTTGGATAACTTCCCTACTTTACTCCTACCTCCCGTGACAAGCACTGTCAGCATGTCTTGCTTTTTAGTAAAAAGGGATACTGTGTTAAACCAGTGGCAAGGGAAGGACTAATTTATTACCAAAACACCTGAAATGTCTGAGGAAAAGGAGCTATTTGGAGGGGAATTGGATAGCTGAGCCTATAGGCAATGAGACTCTCAATCTTTTTCCCTCTTAGGTCATGGTCTCCAGTGAAAAATAACTTAACGATAACTGAAAGTTACTAACTGCTGGTTATCTGATGGCTCATGTAAAATGATTTTAGTGATGGCTTGTCCACATTACAAAACTTCCAGAAGTTGGTATAAGATGATACTTTCTGTCCATAAGTCATAAATTCACACTGGTTTGCTATGAGATTTGTTTCCTGTTTCATGCAGCATAAGAGTGGAATGGACAAGAAGAATAAACAGTCCTCAAGAAACAGGCCAGGGTGGGGCAAACATGCAACACTGCTGCTGCTGATGTATCTCTTCTGTAGGTGGTGGAATGATAGTTCTACTATATCACAGTTGAGCAGTACTTGCTGCTTACGTACAAGGTTTCAAAGGGAAAAGTCATTTATTAAAAACAAATACATGTCTTAAGAAATAATAATATATACTTACTGAGTGCATCTATACATGCAATTATGTTGCCTGAATAAACTGCAGAGTTTATTGTTCCAAAGTTAATTGCTCCAGAATATGCCGTTTGAATGTGTACCCAGGAGCAATTAACTGCAGAGCAATAAGCTCCGCAGTTTATTCACATGCAGCACATGGGGCCCCAGCTGGCAGGGTGTCTTGGGGGTCAGCCTGCCAGCCTGGAGCTGTTCCTCCCTGGCTCAAAGTGCTGCAGAGGGGCTGGCTGGGGCATGAGGGAGCTTCAGTGTGAGAGATTAGCCAGCAGGCAGCCCCCACACTGAAGCACCTTCATGCCCCAGCCAGCTGAGCAGTGTCTACATGTGCACTGAGGAGTTTTTTACTTTGCAGCTGGATAGTACTTGTACTTACAAGTACTATCCTTCTGTGGAATAAATTAGTTTACTCCAGCTAATAGGGGTACACATGTAGATTCTGAAACATTTACTGCACAGCTAAGTAGTTAACTGCACAGTAAATGTCTCATGTAGACACACTCACTGATAGTGTGCTCAGCCCTGTACACAATGCAAAATACAGTCTGCATCAGATCTTATAGTACACCATCCTGACGGAGAAACGTTTATGTGCTTAACTAACTTTAAGCACCTCCTTAATCCCATTGATGCTGATAGACTATATATGTGCATAAATGTTTGAGGTTGGAATCTAAAAGAAAGAAGCAGAAAACAGGACATCGAAAGGGGGGTAGAACCATGTTTATGTTATTTACAACATCTTAGGGCATTAAAGCTGAGCTGATTTGAACTATCTAAATACTTTCCTTTTTTGGAATTTCCTTCCTTTTACCCCATGGAAAACATGAAATCACTTCCTTCTTTGTGTCTGCAGACATTGGAATATATTAACTCAAATATTCTCTTGCTTTTACTATTTATAAAAGCTTACATTTGTAGATGGATTTGCATTAACAACATCTTTTTTTAGTCTACCATTGTGCCCATACACACACACACAAATCCCTGACATCTAAGAATGGAGGGCTGAACACAAACAGCCTGACTCAGGAGTTATCTCACTGGTCTATATTTAGACCTTATGGAAGCTGAAGTAGCACCTGCTTACATCAGATCTGAGTTTGTTCCATTGGCATAAATGAAGTTATTAATTTGAGTAAGGGAAGCAAGGATTCTCCTGGCTGTCCTGATCATAAACCTGATCCTGAAAACACTTTCAGATGTCTGTTTTTTTGTTAAATGAGTAGACTTTCTGAAGTCACTCATTCAAACATTTACAAGACTGGGCCCAAGCGTACTTATTTACTTTGTGTAGCTGGCAGTGTGAGTATCAACATTTTTGTTTTAGCTCTTGGTGAAAATGTCTGTGGGTGTAAGCTTTTCTAGACACAGAACATGAAAACATGAGCCTCAGTGTTCCTGAAGGAAATCTATTAAATTCTGGGGTGTGTGTGCATGTGTGTGTACGCAGCATGTGTAGCTACTAATTATAGCATGGCAGTAGGCTGAAATAGCTTATCCATTCAAACTCTCTGTTTCCCTTTGCTTGTAACTTCTCTTAAAAATATTCTTCTGGGGCTGAAATGTTATATACTTGTTCTTGGCTCCAAGATCCATAGATGCTAGGGTCAGAAGGGACCTGAACAGATCATCAAGTCCGACCCTCTGCCTGGGCAGGAAAGAGTGCTGGGGTCACGTGACCCCAGCCAGATGCCTATTCAGCCTTCTCTTAAAGACCCCCAAGGTAAGGGAGAGTACCACCTCCCTTGGAAACCCATTCCAAATTTTGGCTACCCTTACCATGAAGAAGTTTTTCCTGATATCTAGCCTAAATCTGCTCTCTGTCAGTTTGTGACCATTGTTCCTTGTTACCCCAAGAGGCGCCCTGGTGAACAGAGCATCTCTGATCCCTTGCTGCGTCCCCCAGTGAATTTGTAGGCGGCCACAAGATCACCTCTCAGCCTTCTCTTGTGGAGGCTGAAGAGGTCCAGGTCCCTCAGTCTCTCCTCATAGGGCTTGTCCTGTTAGCCCCCAACCACACAAGTGGCTCTCCTCTGGACCCTCTCTAGTCTATCAAAATCCTTCTTGAAGTACTGCACCCAAAACTGGATGCAGTACTCCAACTGCGGTCTGACCAATGCCGCATAGAGGGGAAGTATCAACTCCTTGAATCTATTTGTCATGCATCTGCTTATGCACGATAAAGTGCAGTTAGCTTTGCTGATAATTTCGTCAAACTGTCGACTCATGTTCATCTTGGAGTCCACTGTGACTCTGAGATCCCTTTCTGCTTCTGCACTGCTGAGAGGGTCACTTCCCAGCCAGTAGGTGTGCTGGATATTTTTGCACCCTAGGTTCACCACTCTGCACTTGTCCTTGTTGTACAGCATCCTATTGTGTACTGCCCACTTTTCTAACCTGTCTAGGTCTGCCTGCAATCATTCCCTACCCTCCAGAGTGTGCACTTCACCCCACAATTTAGTATTGTCTGCAAACTTAGACAGAGTACACTTCGCACTCACATCCAAGTCACTGATGAAGATATTGAAGAGTACAGGTCCAAGGACCAAACCCTGCGGGACCCCACTACCCACATTCTTCCAGGTCGATACTGACCCGTCTACTACCACTCTGTGGGTGCAGCCGCTAAGCCAATTTGCCACCTACCGGACCGTGTAAACATCTATATCAGAATCTGTACTACAGAACACCTCCCAAATGTAGCAGGACAAGTAGGAGGACCTGGCTTCAAAGCTGGAAGTAGCATGTATGATGATCTGATGTAAAATGTTGGTTGTTGGATTTACATAAGGAGGCATGGAAGTAGAAGTAGAAAAAAGGAACAAAGGGGATATCAAACCTGGCACCAAATGGAGGTGAAAAAGAAGAATAAAGAGGAGATGAGGTCAGTTACGTGCTGGGACTAAGGAGCATGGGGACTGGACTGCAAGGGCAAGGAGTTTAGACTTGATGTAGAGAGGAATGAGAAACCACTGGAAAAAAATGGTAAAAGGTAAACAGAATAATCGGTAATTATGGCAGGAGTAGTTTGGGCATATTCAAAGAAAATCTAGAAGACCATTGAAAAGAAGGTTACAGGATATGAAGCCAGAGAAGCAGTTTGGCTATCAGGATAGAAAGGAAGGAGGTCATGGCTATTTAAAAGTTGAGGAGAAAAAAACACAGTAGGGTGTGAAATGGCTCTCAGGTGGTCATATGACTTCCAGTTTATGGGCCTGGGTGAAAAGAATGTTGATGGCAGCTGTATTGTGGATAATGGAGAGGGTAAGCAGTGAAAGAAAATGGCCTAGTTTTTGTGTAGTGTGGCCACATCAGCAGCCCTAACTTTCCCTCCCTTCCTTTTAAATGGGCCACCTCTTGCATCTCCGTGACAATGCTAGGTCAGTGGTCAGAGCAATCAATATGCTTGTGTTATTCTATTCCCAACTGTGCTTCTGACAAGGGCCAGTATGACTTTTGACTTTAACCTCTGTCTCAGTTTCGTATCAGCACAATCAGGATAATAATACTTTACTTCATAGAGGTGTTATGAGGCTTAATTAATTATTATCTGAAGGATTCTTGGCAGGAAGTTGTGATAGCAATTCAAATTAAAGCTAATTCTCGGTGTTGTCAAGACTGAACATTATGCTAAATGTCTCATAAAAAGTAAAAGAAAAATAGATTTGTCTTTGAAATAGATTTAAAATTAATATAGTGTAATCATCTAGGCAGTGCGTGTGCTTCCACAGTACACAGAACTGGAACTGTTCAACTGTATGTTATAGCCTTTGTACTGTAACATTTATATACAATTTATCAATGTGTTAAGTGGGGTGCTGTGTTGCTTTTTCAACATAGCAAGTGCCATACAGTACCGAGAAAACGTTGCTAGGAACGCACCAGATGTCACATACTGCACTGTAGGAATCCCATCAGGTTAGGATAGAAAGCAGTGCAAAAAACAGAGGGAGGCCTGATCATGCTAGCATGTTTGTCCCTTTATGGTAACTTTATTTAATTGTACTGATGACGTGTTCAATCATTAAAGGAAAGCTCATCAAGTCAGGAGACAATACTTCCACAGAAGCTGGATCTTCCGGGTTTGCCCAGAATAGGCAGAAATGATCACTAGCCTCACCCTTTGGAGAACTAAATATAAAATGGGTGTTCTTGCATGGGTTTCCATCAGTTTCATCATATCCTTGCTCTCATCCACACCCATATAAACAAAACACAAACAACCTTGAAACTAATCAAACTAGCTTTGTTTAGTACGCAAAGAAAGAGAGATTGATATTATGATATCAATTTCTAAATCTTTGGGAGACATTCTGATATTATCTGTCTTGGTACTTTACTGGCCTGCACTGCAGAGGTATCTGAGCCCCTCCCAACTAATTGCAAAGCAACAGACAATTACAAATATCAGCTTTCCCTTATTCTCTCTCTCTTTCCTTTGCATGAGTAAAAATGAAGATGAAGATGTTCTTTTTTAATTAATGGGGTTACTTACAACACAATTGGTTCCTGAAAATGGTGTCATAAGTTGAAACATTCCAACTCAGAACCGATTTTCCCATACGAAACAATGTTGTAAACGGGGGATTGGTTCCTGAACCAAGGCCTGATACCCTGTTTTCACCAAAAATAACCCAGAATTTTGTATGCGATCAATTATAAATGAGTTATATAGCTACATTAATGTATTTATATTGTAAATAGCAATCATACTGATTTGGAAGGACTGCTTTGAGGTAACTTTGCTGGACTTTTTGAAAGGCTCTCGGTTGGACTTTTTGAAGGGTTCTTGGCTGGAGTCTTGTCAGGAGTCTTGGTTGCAGGTTTTTCTGAAGTCTTGTCTGCTTTCTTAAAGAAAGTGTCCAAGGAAGTTCGGACAGACATTTTCCAGGGAAATGGGTGACACAGTGACTTATTCGCTGTCATGGCGTCACATCAGATCAAGCATTGTAAAGTTGAAACTGATGTCCTAAAGTTGAAACAGGGTGTCAATTTAGAAACATTGTAAGTGCAAAACATTGTAACTTGAAATGTTGTAAGTCGAGGACTGCCTGTAGTGAGGTGTAGGTGTGTCCGAAGAGCTACTGCAAGAAGGCTGAGTTTTCATTTGGTTTTGGACGTTCTATGGTTTTAGGTGCATTTGTTTCTGGGTGTCTTTTCAGGTGGCGATGAGTTACAGTCTTGCCTAGTCCCCATGACAGTATGTGCCTTGTAGTCACAAGTTTCCTCTGACAGCTAACAGAGGCACTGGTACAGGAAAATGCACTGGTCAAGAGAAGCTGTAGTTACAGAGGGGGAGGTGAACTCTATATTAGGTAGGACCAATCCTGTGGAGGACTGTGCAGTAGGCAAGAGACCTCTAAGTAGGCTGTTGAATCCTGGCCCCATTGAAGTTAGTAGCAAGATTCCTATTGACCTCAGGAGGGCCAGGATTTCAAGGGTGAAATCTGATTGTGAGGCAATATGAAGAGATGGGCTGATGTGTTCACATATGGCTAAGTAAACAGACTGAACAATTTTGTAACTGCTTTTCATGGTGTGTATCTTCATTCCTAGAGATGTCTGATAGGATAGCCTTATGAACATGATGTTTTGGGGATTTTTTTCTTGTCCTATATATACAAGAATCCAAAAGCACTGAGGAATTTTAGATATGAATGATTTCATAGTCACCAGGCAGATGCTCCCATGATGTAGCATTAAGGAGGAGACAAGTTGTTAGTACTTCCCTTTACCGACCTGCATTACCTGTGCCTAACTTGGGTTCAGCTGCAGCCAGCTGCCCTTCATTCCTGTTCTGATCTTCATTTGGTATTGTAAGACGATTACCCTATTTATATATCCTGTAAGACAGACATCAGGGTGGGTATCATCTATGTGCCACTTCTGTTTAAATCTGGGTTGACCAACAAATTCCTTCATACTGAGCCTCGGAGGCATCATTCAGGGAGCAGTTCTGGAAGCAGGCAAACTTTTGCCCACCATATTCCTATAGGTTTAGTATTTCCAACCTGTGCTTTAGCTTCTTGGAGATGGGACAGGGGCATATATTAACCTGAAGTCTGAAATACTGCAGAGTTGGATGCCCATGGATTCATTTGTGTGTCAGTTTGCTGGACCAAAAAAAATAACCATCAGAGCAATAAGTTCTTGCTCTGTAGATCTAGGTCATATGGATACTTAGGAAGATGGACACAGGGCAGCATTGTAGCTTTTTTTTTTTGCAAATAGAGTGAGACTAGGTAATTTATACAAAATCCCAAGCAGTCAACAATAAAGCTAGAGAATGAACACAGGAGTCCTCAGTAGAACTATGCAAAATGATTGATTTGTTCTGGTTAACAAAGTGTTCTGAAAAATTTTACAAAAAGTATTGTTTCAGACTGACCAACATGCAAATGTTGGGGAATTTTTTGACAACATTTAAAGTTAAAAACATACAAGTTATTTGGGGGTCAAAGAAATTACTTTATCCAGCCTGAAGTGCTTTGTTTTGCTTAAGGCAGGCAAGGTTCTTTGGTTAGATGTGATGTCTTTTATTGACCAACTGAGTAGTTAGAAAAAAGTTCTTGGCAAGCTTTTGGGGGCAGCCAGCCTTCTTCAGGCATGGGGAGTCTCTGCTGCTCTGAGACGCCAAGAAATGAGAGAAGCTAAAAGTGTGGCAGGATGTCAGTGAAAATGTACACAGATAAAAATTAGAAAGACAAAAAGTAAATCAGAGGGGGAGGAGGAAGGGGAAGAGCAGGAGAAAAGAAAAAAGAGGCTGGAGGAAGGCATTACAGTGATAGAATACAAGGGTTTTGCTTCAGGGTTTTTAAGCATTTTAATATAAATAATAAAAATTAAGTCAATGAGGGATCAAAGTGCTTCATGTGAATCCCAATGTTTGTTGTAGAAAACAGGACGAAAGGGGAACATCACAGCCCTCTCAGGAGTTCAGTGCATTGAGGATTTCTAGATTGGGGTGGTTGAAATCACCAGGACTCTACCAGGTGTTTGGGAATCACAGGGAACTGCTTTTTTAATTTTAATTCATCCAAAAACCACCCACAAAAAAGTTCTGAGTAAAATTATCTCCACAGATTTCTCTGACTAAAAAAACAACCCCCAACTTGCAGATTTAAAAAACTGCACATCCACATGTTTTCATGATTAAAATGAATTCCATGATTAAAATGAAACACCATTAATCTATCCATCTATCTATAGATTAGATAGGTAGATAAAATAGATAAAACAGATGAATCTATCTAATCTAGATAGATAGACCAATCTATCTAGATAGATAGATTAGATTAATAGATTAGATAGAGGGATAGATTAGATTAATACATTGGATTATATAGATATTAGATTAATAGATTAGGTTAGATTAATGGATTAGATTACATTAATAGACTAGAATAATAGATTAAATTGATAGATTAGATTAGATATATAGGTTAGATAGATAAATAGATTAGATAGATTAATAGATTGGATTCATAGATTAGATTAATAGATTGCATAGATCAGATTACATAGATTAGATAGATTACATAAATGGATTAGATAGCTAGATTAGAGAGATTAACAGTATTTCATTTTGCTCACAGAAAAAAAGTGGATTTGGGGTTCCCTTTTTTTTTTTTTTTTTAATCCGAAAATTGTGGATTGTTTGTTTTTTTTTCCTCATCAAAGAAAAACCAGGTAATCCCCCATTACCACCTGGCTCTAAGGCAGAGCCCAGACCGCAGACGTAGTCAGAGGCGAAGCGGGGCAGATTTGCACCTGGGGTCAATTGCGAGGCGGGGCAGATTTGCACCTGAAGGGGACTTCGGCCCACTAGTGCTCCACAGCCACACACACACGCACACCCGACTCAGGTTGCAGCGCAAGGAGCAGCCCCTCCCCCACGGCGCCGGAGGGAAGCCCCGCGTGAGCCCCGTTACGTCACTCTCCCCGCGCGCGGTGGGAGGGGAAGCAACGAAGGCGCCACGCGAGGGGGCGGGGCCGGGCGGGGTCACGTGACGCGGGCGGCCCGGAAAGGCCCGAGTAGGAGCCGCCGCCGCCATTTTCCCGCGGTCTCAGTGTGGCGGCGGCGGCCCGTCCCGTCCCGTCCCGTCCCGCTCGCACCATGTCCGGGCAGAGCCTGACGGACCGCATCACGGCGGCGCAGCACAGCGTGACCGGCTCGGCCGTCTCCAAGACCGTCTGCAAGGCCACGACCCACGAGGTCATGGGACCCAAGAAGAAGCACCTGGACTGTGAGTCTCGGGCCCCCGCGCCCTCCTGGCCCGTCCCTCCCGGCTCGGGGAGGTGGCGGGCGGCTTGCCTGGTGTCTTCCCCCTCGTGCCCGGTATAGGTGGGGGGGGGGGCGGTGTTTAAGAAGAGACTAGACACCAGCCCCTGGTCGGGGTCGGGTCGGCATGGATGATCTGTTGCCTTGGACCCTTAAAAAAAATCAATATCAATATAATATTGATGAAATGGACCCGCTTTTCTCTGCCTGCCCAGCCCCTCCGGTGAGGGGAGCGTGTGTGGCACGGCTTGATGTGCGGGGAGGGTTGAGGGGGAGACGAGCGTGAGACATGACTCTTCTCTGCCTGTGCAGCCCCTCTGAGGGGATGAGCGAGCAAGCGTGTGATATCCCGTCCCTCTGGTAGGGAGAGGATGGGGAGGCAGCCACGTCCAGTCTTGCCGGCCGGCCGCTACTTCGCTTCATTGCTTCCTGCCCCTGGGGTTGTGGCTCGGGCAAGGGTACTTGAGGTACTGGGACCTCCCTCTCCCCCCTTCCGTCTCTTATTTCGTGTGAGGGCAATATCAAATTTATTCAGATAGGCCGTCCTTGCGGATGTGGGGAGGCTGGGGCCGAGCGGGTGTATCCACCCATTGCTTGGTTGATTTAAAGACGAGATATTGTGTGGACCAGACCTGCCTTCCTTGCTCTGTGTGTTGTATGAGTACCCCCTGGTAGTTGGGGTCCTGGGTCCTTCTCCAGTGCACGCTTGCAGCGAGTTGAGACCATCAGCATGGCAGAAAGCAGGGAAGGGGGTTCCTGGGAGACTCGAGTTGTATAGCCAGGCATCTCTGGGGAAGGTTTGTGTCTAATGGCTTTTGAATGGGAGGAAGGGGAATGCACAAGAGGAGCACTTGAGATGTTTTGATTTCTGAGTAGCTGAGGAAGATGTCAGCTGCTCCGTGGGGGGACTCGAGGCCCACACAAGGGACCTCCTACAAGGTCCTTCCTTTTTTTTCCTGCATGGGTCTCCCTTGCTAAGGTTGTGAGTAAACAAAATAAATAAATAACAATTAAAAAAAAAAAAATGAAGGTGACATCCCATATATCCTTCATTGCAACCCCTGAATCTTTTCCTACCCAACCTGACTTCATCCATTAAACGCTTAAATTGTGAGTAACCTCGACCCATATACAGGATGAACCATGTTGCCCTACTTACGAAGTCGCAATGTTCCTGAATTAAATAACTAGAAGGCTGGGGGTGGGGACGGAGCATCTTCCACAGGGCCTACTGCCAGTTGCACAATGAAAGGGGACAGGAGGAGCAAACTCAAACTAGCCCCGCTAAAGTCTGTGCATCACTTGAGTTGCCTTGCCCTCCAGTATGCTCTCTATAGGGTTTGCTGAAGTAACCAGACTGCCACCCTTCAGGGGCTAATGCAAGAGAGGATGGTGGACCTAACCAGGGATGTCCAGGGACACTTGTGCACTATAAACAGTTGTTGTTAAAGGGGAGAGGTGGTTAGCTGTTAGCATGATGTCAGGCAGAAAGCAGGACAGTGTGGCATGTTGGAGACCAAGTCGTTTAGAGAGGCATAAGATTTTGTAAGGTGTTGCCATTATCAGATGCTATCTGACTTTGGAGTTTGCACAAGTGTTGTGTTGAGGGGTACAAGAGCATCATCCTTCAAAATATATCAAACATCTAGGCAATAATCTGTATGAACTACCAAACACAAGCTTGCCTCAAGCTGCTAGAAGGTTGAAAGAGCTCTTCTTTATGCTCCCACTGTACTGAAGCCACTTTGCTGTTGCAAGAGTTAGATTTGCTGCCTCGTTTGGCTTGTGAATTGCTCAAGTTTCTGCTTCTGTATTGTGGATTTTTTTTCTTTGGAGCAGATAGACAAAAAACAATTTAATGTCAAACTTATTGCTACTTGCTTATTTTAGACTGTAGCTATATCACTTTTAATCTGGTCTTCAGCAAGCCTATATGCAAGAGCAGCTCTAGTGGAAGTGCGCTTATGATAACATTAAGAAGGTGGCACAAAGTTTTATGTTGGAGAAATGTGTTCTCTCTTTTTCTGTCCCTTAAGGTTGCATAGCTTTTTAAGTCCATCTGAGTGAGGTCTCTACACCTTTGTTCCCCATACAAAATTACCTTCTCAATTCTCCTACACTCAAGCTATGCCTTCCAACCATCAGGTGATAAGGATTTTGTATGTAGCCTGTGAGTCATGGTAGTTCTGACACCAGCTTGGTGGAGGCAGGTGCAGTACATCTACTTACTAAGTCAGAAATCTTCTTAGCTACTCTTTATTATCAGGTTGATTTAAATGAAAATTGAAACCTGCTATTGGTAAGAAGCAGAACATGTCCTAGGCAGGTTGGTGATGTAAACTTTGCAATGTTTTCCTGCAGTCCAGTGGTAAGATTCCCAGTTCCCTTCTAAAATGGGAGATTATAGAAATCTAGAATACATTTTGGTGATTGTATGGATTCCATAACCTGTAAGCTTTC
Source organism: Alligator mississippiensis (assembly GCF_030867095.1). Classification (NCBI taxonomy): domain Eukaryota; kingdom Metazoa; phylum Chordata; order Crocodylia; family Alligatoridae; genus Alligator; species Alligator mississippiensis. The sequence continues at coordinate 459,077,562 of NC_081824.1, forward strand.
AGAATGGACAGGCCCAAAAATGAAATGGCTATTCTGTCTGTAGATTTTGAATGGTTGCATTCTCAGTATTTATTTACCACTGCATAGTGTCACCTTACTTCCATAAATTATCAGCATCCAAAAAGACTTCCTGGATGGATAGCCTCTCCTGTTTTTTACCACTGCTCTCTTCATGAGTTATGGTATTATGGAGCCTCAGAACTGATAATTCACCTTCTTTGTTTGCATCTCTTCCCTCTACAACTCATCTTCCTCAGCCACCCATTAGCCATGTAATCATCAAATGCAGGAAGTACTTCCTGGACTGTAAGATGAAAACCCTAGTCTCCTGCAAAACAGTGTGCTGCCTTGCCTATTACAAAGCTCTTAGTCACTTTGTTGCTTGGAAGAGGAGAGGGAGTGAAAGAGCAAAGTTTCTAGCTTGGACGTTGTTCTAGCCAAAGCTGCCTTTTTTTGTTATCTTGCTGAAGTGGCCTGCCCTTCCTCTTCATCTGTTACTGGGTTTTTTCCCCATTTTATTTACTGATTTAGATGCTGACATTGAAACTAGGCTTATGTGCTTAATGCTTTTCAACCTCTCAAACTACAGTTCTTAATACTCCTTTAACACGGAACCTGGTTTCACTGAGCTTTTTTGCTAGTTCTAAGTTCTCATCTGTAGAAAAAAGTCTTTGCTTTTCTGCATTGATTTATGCAAATTTGACCTGTAAATGTCTTGGGGGTGACTTCTTCCTTTTTGTTTAATGCTTTGTTTTCTGTAATCAGTACTCTTTGTTCTGAGAACAATAAATGCTTGAAGTTCTGTTTGAATCTAATTGGTGCTGAAAAATCTCCTGCCAGAACTTAGTCATCTTCAGTTAATTCTGGGTGAAGTAGTTTACAGTGGTGCAGGACACTGATGGGTCGTTTTCAAAAATGGGAAATAAAACAAATAAGTAGAGCTTGCTGAAAAGTCTCTCAAGTCAAAATCTTCCCTCTTGCCAGGACTGAGAAGAATCAAGAGTGTATTTTCCAATTCTAGTTAAAAGCTTTGATGTAAAACACATTTAGGGTTGGGTCCTTGAACAAGCCTGGTATAATAACTGTTGGCTTATGGATAATGGACTGGTGCTTCTTACAGGAGAACGTGGATGGATAGCTTGAAAGGAAGTTGCAAGGCTGTAATTATCCAGACTTAACAGGAAATCTCTCTGTAGCCATGCCAGAGTAGAACTTCATTGGCTTACTTTGACACACAGCAATGTTCTCTTAAAAAAGAGAATAAATTGGTTAACTTAGTGTTGTTTCTGTCTCTTAGTTACAATATGTAGGTCTTTGTGAGAAGCTCTTCTGTGAAACCAGTAAAACTCAACAGAGTTGTTATACTTAGCAGTCTATTATAACTTCCAGCCTTGTGCATCTTGGTTTTACTAAAAAGTCAATAACTACTACCTACTCCTGTGGACTACCTATCTACCTTCATCTGTGGACTCTACTTTAGTCTAGATTGTAGTTGTATGCTTCTAGGTGTGGGGCAAAAATATTCAGTAAGACAGTTTGTTCCTGGGTGGCTTGTGTTTTAAATGACAGGATAAAGGAGAAGAAAGTATTGTTGCACTGCTGAAGATGGAGAACTAAGCCACAGACACTAGCAGCATTTTCAGTCGGCACCATACCTAGACTCCTGGTGGCTCTGGGTGAACTTTTAGTATCAGACCCCCTTATGCCAGAGATGAAGCTCATAATACTCCCCCCCCCCCCCCCCCCCCCGGCCCGATATTCAACCCCCTCTCTGTCTGGGCCCCAGCGTGCTGCCCAGTTTGCCCATGCCTGTGTTGGGTGCTGTTCTCAGTCTTGTAGAGGAAGTCGATGGAGTTGACCAGGGTCCTCGTCTGTAAAACCAATAGTATTTAAAACTGACCATTTTGATTCTAATTTTTGAAGTGGCAAAAGAGTAGTCACTTTGTGCTCATAAACTGCTAAGGGACAGATCACTTCAGTAGTATTGAAATGCCTTTTTTCCTTCATATTTCCAGGCTTCTTGGCAAGATGACCAGATGTACCATCTGGTCTTCCTTGCTTGTGTTCACTGAAAGATTTCTGGAGGTAACCTATGGCAATTCTTGATTATCCTGAAAATCGGGATAATTGCATCATTGAAATTTCCTTTCAGTCTGTTCATCTTTCTCTCTGGATTCTTTCATGAGTCTTTTTAGTATCTCTCCTTTTTTTGTCTTGCACTTCTCACTTTTTTTCCCTTGAATCCATCAGAAACATCACCTCTTGTCTTGTCTTGTCAGGAAACAAGGGCTGTGATACTCTGAATCACCAAATTTGGGGGGGGGAGGGGGTGACCATACATTTACAGACAGAATAGTAATTTGGTTCTGCAGCTGTTGTCTTACTTTGCTTAGTCTCCAGCAGTTGTCAGCTTCAACTGTTTCTTTAGAGTTTCTTTGCTTTTACTTTATATTTACTGAACACCTGGATTCAGTATAATGAGTATATTCAGACTTGCGTTGTCTTACCATGATTTTTTCACTTGTCATTTAACATTGGGCTGCAATGTTCAGCCTTTTACTGAGCTAATCATCTCCCTTTATCTTGTACTGTTCTAGTAAAGATCTCTGGTATTTTTGCAGCCTAGACTATGACCTGAGTGAGTAGTATGTTTCAGTCTTCATATTCTGTTTTATTAACTTGCGTGATAAGTTTAGGTTTAATTTCCTCTTAGCTTGTTTAGAGATTTGTATGCTTGGTGTGCAAGGTAGCAACTGTGTTGCGTAATATTACAAAAAGGTTAGTTTCTCCCCCATTGAATTACACAAAATTTTAAAAAAGCAAAAAATATCTTGCTTTTTAATAGTAGTTCTAAGGTGTAAGATGTTACTAGCAAGTGAGATTAGTAAAGTGCTGGGAAAGTTCTGAGTTGTATAAAGGTAGTAAAAGTACTATTTAAATGTTTAATAGTGTTTTGTTTTTTAAAAGCCTGCTTTTTATATCTTCAGTCTCTAAAATTTCAATTTATGGTTGTACACTACTACATGTTAACTAAGCCTACCCAGGTGTGGTATGGTTAAAACTTAAATGATTGTTTGCAGGAGCTTTTATTTGGTTTATTATAAATGTGTATGTGAACATTTCCAAAATCTAAAGGGTCTTAGTGATTCAAGGACAGATGCAGTCCTCTCACCTTTTGTACCATAATTACTATTTGACTTGATTAAACATTTTGTAGTCTAGTCTGTTCTTTAGTACTAATTGTTGTCAATGCTTTAGTAAGCTCCTCTTCTGTTGTTGCTTACTTAACAATGTTTTGTTTAAGCAATGACATAATATTTCCATAAGCAGTCTTATACATGCTTTATTCTTCCTGTTTCCTGCCAACTCAACAGTTCTGTCCTTAACAGAAGTAGCAATTTAAGACTAAATATTATCTTTCTGGCATAATAGAGGTCTTTGGATGCTAAGGATCATTCTTATATTGGATCAGAAAGGAATACCTGGGCAATGAGCGTTCAGCTGAAGTTAGCAAATTACTCTAAAGGAAATGATGGCCAAAGATAAATGTAGCTCTTACTTTTTGGTTTGCATTCTTGTTGTTTTACTGGTTCTGTGTGCACTTTCAAGCAGCTGTATTAAATTTCATTCATTGCAGTGCTCTTTTGTGATGGTTGTGAAGGGAGGGGGGGTTCCTGTTGAAGAGTATATGCTCAGGTTTAGTCTCCTTTTTACCTGTGAAAATAGATCCAGCAGTTCCTGCTGTTGAATTGTGTATTTCACTCTTGGCTCTGTATTGGTACTGTAAACTTCTAGTGCTCCCTAATCCATGTTGATAGCAAATGCAGGGTACACAATTTCTGTGGCAGGTTGGGTACTGAAAATTTAAGGTCAGCAATTAGGAAATCATAAATGCAAGAACAACTTCAAAATGAGGGCATGTCTTTTATAAAAGATATTATGTATACAGTAAAATAGTACAACTGTAGGACAAACTTGACTGCCCTACTGTTTTTATGAAATACTGATCATATGAATACTCAAATGCTAGTAAAATTTTACTGAAGGAAAATAAACTTATACAAACTCAAGACACAAACAATATTTAACTTCTTTCTAGGACAGAACAGTAGTAAAAATTATATTTGGGAGGGGGGAACTATATGCAAATCACAGAAAGAGACCCTTTTGGTAGGGGTCCTTCATCTTATATTTTTTTATGTGAATTACAGAATCAAACTGCATGTTGATCAGTTGCTGTCATAGGAATCATGACAATGTAATCAAAACTACTTTAAAAAAAAAAGTGGGATGCTTTATCTTTGTCCTGATTTGACATGATCCATGTCCTTCAGAAAAAAAATAATTTCATTTAATACTTCTATGTTTCCTTTTTAAGGAATAGCTCAAAAATTGAAAACTTGCTTCAGAATTCTTCATTGTATTGGCTTGTCTTCTCCCATATGTACCCTAGTCTTTTTTTTTTCCTTCACACAAATGCATGTTGTTATAATTCTTCAGGCACTTTTTTCAATATTAAGACAGTGTCAGCAGTTCTTTATCTAGGATTAGAAGGGCTGCATTTAAAACTACTATGGGAATCTCTATTTACAGTACTGTGGTACAGTTTCTTGGGTAGCTAGTTCACCTGGTAAGTGTTTACTGTATCAACAACAGATGACTATCATCTGTAATTGCTGCAGAAGGCAGGGCAACTTAGTGTCCTATACATTAGTAGGGGTGCCACAAACTAAGCCCTGAGTGCTACACTGATTCCTCTAACCTTGCCTGATCTGCTGTTCTGCTTTCAGCTCCCTGCCCTGTGCTTCTTGTGTCCTCCCTGGTCTGCTGCGTGGCACTTGTGCTGCAGGTTGACCACTGCTGGTACAAACTAACTTATTCAGAGAGGCATGACCCACAAAAATCATTGCTTCTCAAGTTTCCAGGACCATCATGCTATAGTATCACTCCAGAACTACCACAAATATAGCTTGCAAAAGCTTATGCTAGTGTGTGGCACAGTAGGCTGTAGCTTAGGAAAAGCCACCCCTTTCAGCCATCATGCCTCTCTGCCAGCTGTTTATATAAGTGTGTTTCCAGTTTCCCTGAGCCTTGGCTTTGTTTTCTTCATTCAGGTTTAGTCACTGGATACTGAATATGGTATCTTTACAAATTAACCAGTAGTAGACACTACTTTGGCAGGTTTTTTGTCTATTTAACAGCTCCTGCTTAGTATATACCATAGTCTTTATTTTTATATTTAAAAGAATAGCTTTGATAAGTAGGTGGTTGGGTTTTTTTGTTTTGTTTTTTACTGCTTGCAAGTATGGCTTAAATATTTACATACTAACAAAGTGTTTATTAAAATAATATTAATATTTGATCAAGCTGACTTCATATTTCTAGAAAAGCTGTTGTGATTAATGAACTAGTTTGGATTTTTTTCAAATTACTGCACTTGTATTCATGTGAATTACAGGCCCAATATGAACTGCTTACAGATTTTAGAGCTGCAACTCTTGGCTGCCTGCAGACATGGGGGAGGGGAATGGTGCTTTTCTTTAAATTTGGCGCTTTCCTGTGCTGAGCCCAGCGCACGCCCAGAAGAGGAAGTGTGTTAGTTGCACCCGGCTTTCCCACTGTCTGTAGAGATGGGGCACTTTTTAGTGGGGGATTTTTGGCACGTTTATATAATAGCTGATTGAACCAGCTTTGGCTAAAAGTGCCAAAAGCCCTGCTGGAAGTGCCCAATCTCTACAGATATGTTGCTGCTTCTGGTAGAGTGCTTTCCTCCCCCTTCCCCACAGGGATTATAGGCAGGATTTAGAAGATGGAGTAAAGTACATTTGACTACTAAAATATTTTAATTTCATTGGCTCTTATTGTCATTACTATATTTTTCTAACTTTCTGGCTTATATCTGTGTTGGCTAATCGTAGACAATAGACGTATCATATTAATGACCAGCTATGTTTTTTCTGAAGTCCTGTATCTTGACTCTTACAGCGATATCCCTAAATTTGAGGAGTGGAAAAAATTCTTAATCTCGGGTGACAATCTGAGCACTCGTGGTACACGGGCCAGGTCCTGGAGGACTGGAAAAGGACCAGTGTGGTCCCTATTTTCAAGAAGGGAAGGAAGGAGGATCCAGGCAACTGTAGGCCAGTCAGTCTCACCTTCATCTTTGGCAAAGTCTTTGAAAAGATTATTGAGGCTCATATATGTGAGAGGCCAGCTGGAAAAATTATGTTGAGGGGAAACTAGCACAGGTTTGTAGCAGGTAGATCATGCCTGACTAATCTGGTTTCTTTTTATGACCAGGTTACAAAATACCTGGACGCAAGAGTAGGGGTAGACATCGTTTACTTCTACTTCAGGAAAGCCTTCGATACTGTATCCCATCCCATACTGGTGAACAAATTAAGAGGCTGTGACTTGGATGGTTACACAGTCTGGTGGGTAGCAAATTGGCTAGAGGGTCATACCCAGAGAGCGGTGGTGGATGGGTCGGTTTCGACCTGGAAGGGTGTGGGCAGTGGGGTCCTGTGGGGCTCGGTCCTTGGACCAATACTTTTCAATGTTTTCATCAGTGACTTGGAGGAAAGGAGTGAAGTGTGCTCTGTCCAAGCTTGCAGATGATGCAAAACTGGGGAGAAGTTCCCTGCCCTCCGGTGTGTCCACAACTACAGGCAGACCTGGACAGGTTGGACAAATGGGCAGAAAACAGTAGAAGGCAATTTAACAAGGAGAAATGCAAAGTGCTGCACCTAGGGAGGAAAAATGTCCAGCACACCTACTGCCTAGGGAATGACCTGCTCGGCAGCATGGAAGCGGAAAGCGATCTTGGAGTCCTAGTGGACTCCAGGATGAACATGAGTCGGCAGTGTGACGGAGCCATCAGCAAAGCTAACTGCACTTTGCCATGCATCTGCTGATGCATGATAAACAGAACCAAGGAGGTGATACTTCCCCTCTTTTGGGCACTGGTCAGACCACAGTTGGAATACTGTGTGCAGTTTTGGGCACCGCACTTCAAGAGGGATTTGGATAACCTGGAGAGCCTCCAGAGGAGGGCCACTCATATGGTTAAGGGCTTGCAGGCCAAGCCCTATGAGGAGAGACTAGGGCACCTGGACCTCTTCAGCCTCCACAAGAGAAGGTTGAGAGGCAACCTTGTGGCTGCCTGTAAATTCATCATGGGGGTGCAGAATGGAATTGGTGAGGCTCTACTCACCAAGGTGCTTCTGGGGGTCACAAGAAATAATGGCCACAAGCTAGCAGAGAGCAGATTTAGACTGGACATTAGGAGGAACTTCTTCACAGCCAGAGTGGCCAAAATATGGAATGGGCTCCCAAGGCAGGTGGTGCTCTCCCCTATCCTGGGGGTCTTCAAGAGGACGTTAGGTAGGCATCTGGCTGGTGTCATCTGAACACAGCACTCTTTCCTGCCTGTGCAGGGGGTTGGACTTGAAGATCTATTGAGGTCCCTTCCAACCCTAACATCTATGAATCTGTGCTACTTCATCTTTCACTAAAATAGGTAAACTCTAATCTGGCTAACTCTCCTTTCCTTTCTAAATGCCAAATGCAGTTTCAGATGTGTACTGTATTCCTTCCATAAACTGTTCTGTATTATATTATACCCTGTTAAATGACCTTTGCTGCTTGTATTAGATATGCCTCCTCTTCATTCATGGGTATCCTGGTATTTAACTTTACAGCATCATTTCTAGGGTGTCCAAAAGCAAACTTGGACTTAATACTAGCTATGAAGACCTCTTTTAGACTACTTTATACGTGGATGCTGAATGCTCTATCCCCCTAAATTGGTGACTTTCAATTGGGGTGGCCATGACACCCTAGGGGCCTTGATCCTTTCAAGGGTGCCACACAAAGTTAGCACTGTTAGGTGTGCAAATGTTATTCATAAGACACAATGATCAGGAATCCATGGAGTCAAAAACATTCTTACATGCCGTGGTCTTTCTGAATTCTTTTCAACAGGAGAATTGATCTAATTTTCACTCTTATCTACAGAAAAATGAGAGCTGGCACTTCTTTGAGGGGTGTCTTGAATCTTAAAATAATAATAATAATAATAATAAAATTGAGAATTACTTCCATAACTAATTAGGGGTATTTGCTTGTTGCACTGTTTTTGCTTTTAGTTTTCAGTACCCATCTTGGGTAGATTTCTCCTTCCCCCTCTTTAAATAGAGGTTTGAAATGTGTAAATGCCTCCATTTCATTTGTACTGTCTGGCTTTTGGGGTTTTTTTATTTCTTTCTTTAAAAAAAAAAAAAAGTAGGTACTGATGAACAGAATGCCCCTGCAATATCGCTGGTGCCATAGAAAGCTTAGCAAAAAATGAAATCTTTTAATTTTGCATCTGTACTGAAAATGACTCAATCAAATACATTGATGTAGGAAAGCTTTATAACAACTGTTTTACCAGTGAGAGTCAGGGGTATGGGAATAAGTCTCTTCCCCCAGATTCCTTTGTATTCTCCATGTAGATCTGACGTTCAGGGTGTTGCAGATAGCATATCAAGGAAATCTATGGTGAAATAATGCCACTTACTAATATTTAAATCAATGAATAGCTTCTCTCTTGAAGCAGATAAATGGTTATAAATCTTGCAAAGGAGGAGGTTACGTAGTTAAATAAATGTTTTCTTCAAACATAGTAAGAGGATGGATAAACTTATGGGTAAGGCTTTGGGTTGAAGCTAAAGTAGTGATGGTACTTCCACACTTGTCCTGTTTGGTGTTTTGTTTTTTGTTTTTTTATAGTCTCACAGCCATGAGATCTCTCATCACTCATGACTTGGACGAGGGAGTGAAATGTACTCTGTCCAAGTTTGCAGATGACACAAAGCTATGGGGAGAAATGGACACGCCGGAGGGCAGGGAACAGCTGCAGGCAGACCTGGACAGATTGGACAAGTGGGCAGAAAACAACAGAATACAGTTCAACAAGGAGAAATGCAAGGTGCTGCACGTAGGGAGGAAAAACGTCCAGCACACCTACAGCCTAGGGAATGACCTGCTGGGTGGCACAGAGGTGGAAAGGGATCTTGGAGTCCTAGTGGACTCCAAGATGAACATGAGTCGGCAATGTGACGAAGCCATCAAAAAAGCCAATGGCACTTCATCGTGCATCAGCAGATGCATGACGAATAGGTCCAAGGAGGTGATACTTTCCCTTCTGTCGGGCACTGGTCAGACCGCATTTGGAGTACTGCGTGCAATTCTGGGCGCCACACTTCAAGAAGGATGCGGATAAACTGGAGAGGGTCCAGAGAAGGGCAGCTCATATGGTCAAGGGCCTGCAAACCAAGCCCTATGAGGAGAGACTAGAGAAACTGGACATTTTCAGCCCCCGCAAGAGAAGGTTGAGAGGCGACCTTGTGGCTGCCTTTAAGTTAATCACGGGGGCACAGAAAGGAATTGGTGAGTATTTATTCACAAAGGCGCCCCTGGGGGTTACCAGAAACAATGGCCACAAGGTAGCAGAGAGCAGATTTAGATTGGACATTAGGAAGAACTTCTTCACAGTTCGAGTGGCCAAGGTCTGGAACGGGCTCCCAAGGGAGGTGGTCTCCCCTACCCTGGGGGTCTTCAAGAGGAGGTTAGATGAGCATCTAGCTGGGGTCATCTAGATCCAGCACTCTTTCCTGCTTATGCAGGGGGTTGGACTCGATGATCTATTGAGGTCCCTTCCAACCCTAACATCTATGAATCTATAAATGTTTGCTTCCCCCTAGTATAAGGGGGAAAGGGTTATGAGGTCTGTTGACAACTCTTGTTACTTATACTCAGTTATTATTGGTCCAGTTTCAAGTTTTTAAAGGGATCCTGTCAACTTAGTTCAGACTTCAAATTTTTTGTTTTGTAAAGCCCTGTGAAACTTTCTTGTCCTGATTGATTGATTTAAATATTTATGGGGGGGGCTTTTTAATGCCAAAGAAAAGTTGGTTCAGATTTAAATTTTTCCCTGAAGCACCTGCAACCTCAGTAGTTTAGCATCATATTTGCTTTCCTTGGTAAAGTGCTTTGCAATCTGAAGTTGAGGCACTACACATGCTGAGTGTAGGGAGAGCCAAGATATGAAACGGGCTAGCTTCTTTTCACTACCCAAGCTCCATGAACTGCTATCCATCTTCTACAGCAGTTAAACTGAGGGTTAAAATGCTCTAGTCTGAAAAGTGGCATCAACAAAGAATAAAAATTTAAAACCGGCTTTTCATAAGTCACTGTGTAAACAGGATGAAATTTCTACAGCATCAACTATGATGAGCTTTGTTTATTTAAGGAGTTCAATTTTCCCATAGGGGACTATTGGACTAAAATGAAGTAGGAAGTGAGGGTTAATCTAGGCAAGTGTCTTTTTACTGTTTCTATACTTAATTTCAGAAGACTGGCTGTTCACTTTCTGCCAGCAAGTCATGGGCTTGCACTGAATTACACTAAGAGTGTTTATGAATGCGTGGTGACTCAAGCATATGTATATGACGGTTTCTTTAGTAGAGGGAAAATTTAAAGATTTGTTTGCCTTTGGTATTCCTTCTATGATGTTGGTTGATATCTGTTAATGTTAAGGCATGTTATCACATGAGAATGGATAATGGCATCTGGCTGCTTATTCCTTGTTTGTGTGCAGAAGACTTGCACAGTTCTTAAGTGAGACTGGAGTGAAGGCTAGCTGGGTGAGTCTACACCCAGACCTAGAATGCTGTTGTGGGAAATGAAGGGAAACTTGCTCAGGGTGAACTACTGAGGAACCTTCAGGTAATCTGGTACCATTGCTTCAAACAAAGGGTATTATTACTTGTAGTTGAAATGGAGGTACTAATACTGTTGTCCAAATTTAATCCATTTGGAATACTGGGTGGGTATAGTTCTGGCCAGCATTAAAAATGAGTTTGAACTTAAATCGGAGCAAGTTCAAAGAAGAGTTCTTCAGGTGCTCAAGGCAATGGAAGCTGGCACTAATGCAAGAAGATGAAAGGAGTTTGCCTTGTTTAGAGACTGAGGTGTTATCGTTGATTTATAAGAAGACTTTCAGATGAACGTTAAAGGCAAGGGCTTTTTAGGATGAAAAAAAACAACAGTATAAGATCAACTAGCTACCTATACACTTGGGTTGGATACCTTCTGATTTCCAGCTATTAGAGCAGTGATGTTTTTTGAGTGGTTTTCCAAGTAAAAAGCTAGAAACTGCTTCTTTGAGATTTACACTGCATAAGCTTATAGAAAAGATCTTATCACAGGACAGAGGATTTATGGCATGCTTATAAGTGGGTTTGTTATGGAGTCATGTCTGCGGTCCCAAGCTAGAAGTAAAAAGGTAGCTTTAGTAGCATGGACTCTACTGCTGGCAAATTGCAGCCAGCAAATTTTTTTTTTTTTCTCCTTCCTCATGAATTGTACTGACTTGGGTGTGTGCTTTGGGGGGGGGGGTTTCCCACCATCCTTTGATGCTTTGGGATATTGGCAGCTGTTAAATCTAGGGTGGGAAGGGGTGGTGTTGCCTTCATACTTCTACTGATACTTAAATCCGGAGGCTTTTGGCCATAGATATTGCTCAAGGTAATATGGTTCACTAAATTTAGATGTCAAGAAGGGATTTTATTTTTTCCTTGGGTCAGGTTGGCATGGACCATGCAAGTTCTGGCTGCCTTCTGTAGTGTGAGGCATGGTCTTTCTCCCAAGATCTTCTAATGATATATTAACCCAAATACTGTTGTAGTGGCATGGTATTGCCTTTGTCTCCCTTGCTTTTATTTCTGACATGTTACAGGATATTCTTTGTATTTTGCATATTGTTCCTGGTAACTGTGGCTGTGGGTTCCTTCTGTTAATGATCTCCTTTGAACTCCAGGAACTAGACTTGATGGCCCAGGAGTCCTTTGTTCATATGGTTGCTTCCTTTTCCTTCCGAGATGCAGATCTTGCCATGATGTTTTGATCTGTAAAGTTCCGTATCTCTAAGGCACTCAGTAGGATTAGACTTTCATATAGTATGTGCAGGACATGAGCAGCTGATTTATCTTTCTAATGCATCTGTCAGCACACTGTTAAAATTGGGGTTTACAGGACTTCTTAAAATATCTGTGCTGCCTTTGTGGCCTGCTGCTGATTTAATTTTCAGCTGAAAATTAAAAACAGTTTTGGGGGGGTTTTTTTTTTGACCAAATCCAACTGCTTGAGGGCTTGACCTCAATAAACTATATTGATTAATATAGTTTAATCTAGAATGGTGGAAAAGTAGGACTGGGAGAGAACTTGAGAAATAATCTTGTTCAGTACCATGTTTGTGGCAGGTGTATTATAACTGCTGCTTTCCTGTGATATAGCTATTTGTGTAGCTTGAACCAACAGACCATTTCCAAAACAAGGCATCAGTTAAGGCATCTATTGCAAATGTATGGCCCCCAGAGCTTTGCTTCTCAAAGGCTGGATGACCCATGTCTGCAGTCTTAATGGTGTGTTTGGTTGCACCAAGACTCAAGGGAATGTCTGTTCAGCTAAGCTTCTTTTCAGAGGTGGACTAAGGATATATGTAGAGATGTAGGAAGCTTTTGGATCAAGTGGTTATTTAGGTTAGGCAGCACAGTAGTAGGTCAAAATTAAGGGAGACACTCAAGGTCATGCTTGTGGTGAAAAGAAATAATTTGAATTGCACCTGCATTGACTTCAGTTAACTAAATTATCAGGAAAACTATCTGCACTATAGTGTAGGTATAGCTTGGGGTATTTTTATCCAGGTTCATTATTTACGCTTAAATACATTGAACTTCATTTGCCACTTTAGTAACCCATTCACTCCAATCGTGCCAGATCCTTCTGTAGTTCTTTGCAGTCTGCCCTGGTCTTTGACACTTGGCATAACTGTCATCCACAAATCTGGCTACCTTGCTGCTCACCCCCTTTCCAGAACACTTATGAATGTGAAGCACCATGGGTCCCAATGCAGATCCCTGGAGGACCTCACTGTTCACTACTTTTCATCCTGAAAACTGACCATTTAAACTCACTCTGTTTTCTGTCTTTAAGCCAATTTCTAATCTACAAGTGGACATTCCCTATAATTCTGTGACTACCTAACCTTTAAGAGCCTCTGGTGAACCTTGCCAAAGGCTTTTTGGAAGTCTAACTATACTGTGCCAACTGGCTCACCCTGATCCACTTGCTTATTGACTCCCTCAGAGAGGTCTAGTAGGTTGGTGAGGCACACTTTTTCCTTTTGATAGACATGCTGATTCCTCCCCAGTAAATTATATTCATTCATGTGCAGGACAACTTTCTTTATTATTGTTCCTACCAGTTTTCCAGGAACAGAAGTTAGGCTCACTGGCCTGTAGTTCCCTGCATCCCCTCCTAAAGCCTTTTTTAAAATATGAAGAGTTGCCAGTGTGACTCCCAGTCCTCTCCTACGGATGATGTTTTTAGTGAGAAGAGCTTCACAGTTCATGACCTGAGCTCTTTCAGTTTGCTAGGGTGAATCCCATCAGGTCCTGATGATTTGCTGCCATTTAGTTGGTCTCTTGTCTACAACCTCATCTATTGAAGCCTCAATTTGGGTCAGCTTTTCTGACTTCTCCCTAGAGAGGAGTGAATCTAGTGAGGGGATCTCCCTAACATCTTCCACAGTGAAAACAGATGTGAAGAATGCATTTAGTTTCTCTGCAGTGGTCCTGTCATCCTTTAGTGTCCCTCTTATACTGATTATCCAAAGGTCCAACTGACTACCCTGGCAGGACTTTGGCTTCTAGTGTCCTTAGAGAAATTTTGTTACTTTTTGTATCTCTAGCAAACTTCTCCGCAAATCCTTTCTTAGTTTGCCTTATTCCAGTTTTACATTTGACTTGCCAGTTTGTGCTCTTTTTTTATTTTCCTCATTAGTGTTTGATTTCTACTTTTCAATAAGCAGAAAAAGGCATCTTTTTTCTGCAACTCTGCCATTAAACCATGCTGACTCTTTTCTTTTGGTCCTCTTTCCATTCTTTTTGATTTATTGTATGCATTTGCTCTGTGCCTCTAAGATGGTGTTCTTAAACAGTTCGCATGCTGTTTGCATATTTTTCACCTCCTTAGGGACCCCTTTTAACTTCTGTCTAACTAGCTTCCTCTGGCACTAGTAGAGTGTATGTGCTGCTGGGTTTAGAGATGTCTGAGCTGGCTCGAGACTGCTTAGCCAGTACAAGTCAGCTGTGGCAGCCTGGAGTTTTGTATAGACCTGTAAGAGTCTACTGGCAATCTTGAACTGGAAGAAAAGAGGTGTCCTTTTTTCACGCGCCTACTAGCCTTTTACAAAGAACACCATGGTGTCTAGTTTCCCTCTGCAGGATGAAGCTGCAATAATTCTTGATGGTCTACAAATACCTACAGGATTCCAATACCACTAATAAAAGCATCCTCTCATTAATTTCACTTTGGTTAGTAAAGATGTAGTAGCTTCAAAAAGGCGTGCTCAAGGTAACACTTCTTGATTTACCACCTGTTAATGTTTAGGAAGTTAGCTCTATAGCCAGAATGGCTAGAGATGTTGTGCATGGTTGTTAGGGGTGGGGTGGGGGGGGTGTTGTGTGTGGGTTTTTGTTTTTTTGGGGGGAACTTAAATTCTAAAGAGATGGATGGCTTAACCTTTGGGGTTTGGGGGGTTTCTGAGGAAAGCTATCTACTCTACTTCAGTGATAAACTTTTCATAGTGCTTGAATATTTTAAAATATGCTACCTCTGCTAAATTTAAGAGAATGTAAGTGACTGCATTTTCTAACATGCAGCAAGTTTTACCTACTGACGGAGGTAAACAGTCCCTGTGATTCCTGTCCCCCAAGTGTGATAGAAATTATACATTCACCTGGATAGTTGTCTGTAGCCTGTGAACCCTCTGTGTGTGGGTCTTGGATACTAATGACTTCATTTTGTTGATCTCCTTTGAAGATGAGAGAGAGCTGGATGTTAATATTTAATAATACCAACATCTGATCAGTCTTAATTACCTTTACTCTGTATTTGTATCAGGCTTGTATCTGTTGAGCAACTGCAAACTCCCACGGTTCATGTCCCAGTTGTAATGTGAGCCACGTGCTCAGACTTGATTTATGCACTCGAAAGTACCCTCTGCATCTAGTGGGCACACAGAGGGTCATGCTTAGGAACTGCCTTATTTTTAACGTATTGTATACATCTTGACCAAAAGTCTAGGTTAGTCATGGAGACCTCTATAGCATTGATTCAGGTGCTGTTCTCTAGGCAGTATACAAATGCACACCATGCTGATGCCAAATCCTTTGTGCTACCTGGGCTCCATGGCCACAGAGTAAACACGCACTTTTCTCTGCTGCATGCACCTGTTTTTTTTTTTTCTGACACTCTAAATACCCCATATTCTATATTAGGCATTGTCAGAAGCTGTTTATGCAGCAGTATCTATATTCTAAGCTACAGATGCTCTGACCTTTTATAATATTCCATTGAAAGATTACTCATGAACTTAAGGTATATACTGAGACTTGGTGGGGTTGGTCACTAACTTGTAAACACTGATTAATGGGGAAAAGGCTGAATTTAAGCCTGTTACCACGAGAATAACACAAATATGGAAAATGGTAATTGGGCAGAATTAGAGAGTAGGCAATGCACATCCTATTGAATTAGCTTTCTAGAATATGGAATATTTTATTTTACACAATTCATCTCTGCAAAGACCTTGTCTTTTCCCAAAATTCTGTTCCTATCTGAGATGAGTGAAGCCTTTCATAATTGCATACAACTTTTGCTAGGCTGTAAACAGTTAACTGAAGACTTCTACTAGTTGCCACAAGACTGGATTGAAGTCACTCATTTTATAAGACATGGTTATAAAAATTAAACCCTTATTGTTCAGAAGTTCATAGATGCTTAGTATTATAGTCAATTTAGGAATGATCTCCAGTTAAAAGCTTGACTATTTCGAACATTCCAAGTCGTTAATTTTTTTATGTTAATGGGATTTACGGCCTTCATGAATGGGACAATTTGGGGGCTAAAGCTAATGACATTGTTTCTGTGGGCATCGCAGCAAAATCACATTTGGATTCAGTGAGCAGCTGAATGATGAATATACTGTGCTCCCTGCATGAGAATTGGAATACAACATGGAAAATTGTCTTCCGATTCATTCTTTATTTACTCCAAAACAAACATGCAAATATTGTTGAACTCCAGTAAGAGTGTCCAAAAATCTTTGGACTGTCATCAAACCTAGTAATATTTACCTTGCATTCTGTGGTCCTGTAGCAAAAAGACTACCACTGTGTGAAATGTTTTAGAGCTGCTTAAGTCGAACTTCCTTTTACACCTTCAGCCAAAACGGTTCTAGTGCTCTTGAAGAAAATACAGAGGGTAAAACTAATACCTTAATCCAGGCCTACAGTAGGGGCCAGTGCTGGCACAATGGGCAGTGGTGAAATTTGCTTCCTGGCTGACAACTTTGTCTGTAGAAGCCCTTTTTGTGGGTTTTTTCTTTTTCCTGGTATGTTTTTTATTTGTGGTGTGGCTTTTACTATGACAGTAGTATGATGATGCTTTTTTAGTATAGTTGTATCCACATTAGGAGTACTTTGCTGGTGTAATATAACAGTATTTCTTTACCTTTTAGGCTTTATCAACATTTGATGTTATTTACAGGGAATACTATAGTAGCTGAATTATGCAGGGTAAAACTCCCTAATGAACACTGAGCTTATTCTGGCTCCCAAAAAAAATCGTTTGAAGGAATACTTTTTAAAATCGGTTTTCCAAATGGAATAAGCAATACCAGAAGACAAGGTTTTCTCTGCCAGTATAATGACATCTACACATTGCTGTGTTGGTCAGGGTTGGGGAGAAACACTTCTGACTATAATCCTAGGAAAGCCAGCAAACCTTCACTGTAAGACAGGCCTGAGAACTAACCTTAAAGCACCGACTCAAAGGGGGGGAAAAAACAAAAAACTTTTGATCAAATGACACAACTTTTTTCTTCTTCACACATGATTCAGTTGGGTCTCTGAAACTCTTGCAAAATAGCACACTTCTGTTGAGAAAATTTTGCTTACACAAAAGATACCGGCATGTGTCTTCCCAGGCATCTTGACTAGTCTACCTTTTTTCTTCCTCTTGCATAACATTTTTTCTGTATACAAGGTACTGTCTGAAAAGCACCAATGAATATATTATCGCTGTGTCTAGTTTTTGGTCACTGTTGTGCTGTAGTATGTGTGACCATTCTTATGTGAGAACTGAGTAACTTGCTGCCTGTATGTTACTTGGAGAAAATGTGATTAAGTAAATGGGACCAGTCCTGCTGCTTCCCAGAGTCATCTTGGGATTTAGGGAGCTGTCTCTTATTTTTTTTTCCCCCTCAAGATTTCATGTTTTCCATCTGGAGTTCTTACTAAGTAAAAACAAGCAAAGAAAAACCCTGAAGTAATGTTTGCTGCTTCTTATTTGAAAGCATTCTTCTTCTCTCCTTATCCCATATGCCCCTTTCTGATCAGTCTTGGGTTAGTTTCTCAAGTATTTTTTGCTTGCTTAGGGCTCTGAGTGCTATCTGGTTATGAAAGTGTGTGTCCAAATTTTAAAATTTGGAAGGGGGTGATGCAGATGGTGAGGTGCTTAATTGCATATAATGCAACACGTCTTTCTCTAGCCAAAAAGAAACTAGAAGGTTTACTAATAACCTAGGGGCCCTTGGCTGTGTTATTCAGTTTTAAGATTAAGCAAAACCAAGTGCAACTTCATTGGAATGTGCATTATTTTGCTATATGGTATTTTGTATACAAACTAAGCAAAAATAATCTGTTCCTTTAGGCTTGTAGTCATTAGAACTGAATGTAAAAAATCTAGCCGCCTTGAGCATCTTGACAGTTCATTCAGTGCTTTACTGAAAATTACTCTTATACGTGAGTTTATTTAGCTGAATTAAGGTTTCCACACCTAAGTTAGTTAAAAATAGCCTTCAGGGCTGTGAAATAGGAGCTGTGTTACCAGGAGCAGGTTATAGGTAGCAGAACTGAAAAAGAGAAGCTTGCTTTGATTTAGTGGAAGCTCAAGACCATTAAATAGGGGAGAGACTGGTTAATACCTGTGGAACGAAGAGTGTAGCAGGGATGGGGTAGATTCATAATGAGCCCTGAAGTTAAGAGACTCCCTCAGCACTGCCTGACTAGAAATGCTGCTGCCACTACCAAGCAGTTGGCATTTAAACTGAGTGGGCTGGGAATCGAAGAGGGGTGCAACTGTACTACTGTACCACCTGGGTCTGCCCCTATATGTGTAGTCAGAGGAAATACAGCTAATACCTTTATTAATACCTTCATGAATCTCTTAAGGAGACACCCCTGTACCCCAGGCCCTTCTCAGCACCTGTTTGTCTTCATTCAGGTGAAAAAGTTTGTTGCTAAGTAAGCTTCTGGCAGTTACATTTGAGATTTTCACAAGGTAAACAAAGTATAGCCAATGCAGAGAGTTTAGAGAAGGGCTTTGAAATAATGTGAAGCTTCCACTAGGGTATCGCTGAGACCTACTGATAATGCAATTAAATAGCACTTGTACATGTATGCTTGCATGTTACCCCACACAAGTGAATGAACTAGTTACCATTGTTAAGGAAGGGTACAGCAACTGTAATATGCATCAGCTGCTCTGGTAACTGCTGACATGGGCACTGTTACGCCATCATAGTTGAAAGCTAGCATAGTTGCATATAGCCCCATTTCATTTGAAAATCTCTAACAAGTGGGAAGAACTGTGTTAGAGATGATGCTGATTTTAATAGGGGGAAGTGGTAAAAAATGTGAAGGTTTAAGACCATTCTGGTAAAAGGGAACATGCTCAGTAGTCCACAGTTCTAAGGAAAGCAAAGTCTAGGAACAACAGAAATAAGGACCAGTGACTTCAAAAGTGCAGATCCCAAGAAATTTGTTGTACTAATAGGCCAGCATCTGGGGAGAGAATCACTAAGAAACAAACAAGTGCAGCAATGCATATGTGCTGTAATCCAGTGAATGCTAGAGCACAGTGGCAGAATATTATGGAGTGGAGGAAGCGTAGTTCAGGACCAGTATGGCTGCATCGGGAGCTCTTCAGTGATACGGAAACAAAGTTAATCATATGAAAAACTGGTGAGAAGATGAGGCTAAGGAGATGCAACATCATCTTGCTGACATCCACAATATGTGTGGCTTCTTCAGTGCCACCAAAGTCATCTAGGGTCTGAGCATGTGGGGACCAATCCCCTTGAAACCTAAAGGATGGAGGATACCTGATCAAGGACAGAGGAGCCATCAATGCCTGTTGGAAGGAGCGTTTTGAAGACCACCTCAGTCAGTGCTGCTGTTGATGAGTGTTCTCAGCTCCATCCCGCAACACCCAGTCGGATTACCTCGGAATTTCTCCAACCCTTGGTGAGGTGATGGAAGGCATCAAGCAGATGAAGAACAAGACGTCTAGAGTGGATAGAATCTCATGGAAATCTTCAAACAGGAGAGGAGCCTGTATATCACTGCTTCATGCCTCATCTTGAGGACCTGGAATGAGGAGGAAATCCCAGACTATCTCAGGGACACTATGGTTGTGACAGTCTTCAAGAAAGGAGACCAGTCCAACTGTAGAAACTACAGAGGGTTCACCTTGCTGTCCACCATGGGAAAGATAACTTCAAGAACTCTTCTGAACTGTCTCCTTCCATTTGCTGAAGAGCTCCTTCTGGAATCTCAGTGTTTAGAGCATCAAGAAGCACAACCTAAGTGATCTTCAAAGCTCACCAGCTGCAGGAGAAATATTGGGAACAACATAAGCCTCTCTACATGGCTTTTAACCTCCTTGAAAGCTTTCAACTCTCAGCTGAGAAGTCTTGTGGAGGATCCTTCTGAAGTACAGATGCCAACTGAAATTTGTCACTATTCTCTGCCTGATCCATGAGGGGTATGCAAGTGATGGTTCTCAGTAATGGCTCTATCACAGATCCCTTTGAGGTTAAGCAAAGCTGCACCATTATGCCAATGTTCTTCTCAGTAAATCTTGCTGCAGTGCTACATCTGACCACCAGCAAGCTTCCAGCTGGAGTGGAGCTAAATGGTAAGCTGTTGTACCTCAGCTGACTTGGAGCCAGAACCAAAACAACTCCAGTCTTTAATCATTGAGCTCCAGTATGCTCATGGTACTGTAGTGTGTGCTTATTCGGAAACAGACCTTCAAGCAATCTATCTTTATGAAGGCATGAAAGAAAATAGGACTGACACTTAACCTTCAGAAGACTAAGGTCCTCCACCAACAAGCTCTTAATAAACAGTCTCCAACTCCAGTAATCCAGATCCATGATGAGACTCTGGAGAATGTTCAGTGTTTTCGGTACCATCTTTCACAGAAGGCTAATATCAGTAAAGAAATTCAACATTACCTCAAATGTACAAGTGCAGCCTTTGGGTGCCTAAAGAAACAGGTGTTTCAAGATCACACATTGGATCCAAAACTAATCTCATGGTGTATCAAGCAGTTGTGATCTCCACCTTGCTTTTACCATAGACAACATATAGGAGACATCTAAAGTTGTTGGAGAAGAACCATCAATCCTGTCTGTGGGAAGACGGGTGCACCAGCATTGGCATCCTCCTGCAAGCTAACACCATGAGTTACTGAGGCAGTGATCATGCAACATCAGCTTTGGGCTGGCCATGTCATCTGGATGTCTGACTGAAAACTCCCAAAGCAAGTCTTATTCTCCCAGTTCAGCCAGGGAGTATTCATCAGGTGTATGATCAAGAGGAGGGCAGAGAAAACACTTCAGGAACCTCATCAAGACCAACTTAAATACAACAGTAATGTCAATTAATGGGGAAACCTGTTGCCCAGGACTGCCCCAAGTGGGGGGAGAGTCTGCTGTAGGGATCTCAGTACTTCGAAACCTCACAACAACAACAACCACAACCACAACAAGATGGGAAAGCAGGAGCAGCAGAAACAGCATGTCACAGACCAAATCAAGAATCCAGCACCACCCATCCTATGCAATCATGCATCTGAGCTCCAGCAGAATCTGTCAATTCAAAATAGGCTTTATCAGCCACCTTTGGACACACAGATCAGATAGTCATATGGATGACTCTCATCCTCAACTGCAAGGGATTGCTGAAGGCATAAAAATAGAAGCATGCTATTTAACCAGGAAGGAGAGCAAATAAAAAGGTGCAGAGAGGGCTGAAATGTTCAATGCTGTATTTAGTTCAGCTCTCACAAAATGGTTAATAATGGCTAGATAATCCAATGCAAGCTTAGCGGGGGAGTAGGAGCAGAAGTCAAAATACAGAAGAATGGGTTTAAAGAGTATTTGGTAAGAAGTTGGTCATCGGCATCTGATGAAGTTTATCCCTTAATGCCTTTAGGAACTAACTGAGGTATTTTTGGCAGTGATAAGCTGGATTTTGAAAATGATCTTTGAGATCCCAAAGACTAAAGGAGGACCCCAGGAAAATGGAGCTCAGTGAGCCTAACTTCAGCTCCTAGGAACTACTAAAATTTATTAATGAAACTTGAAGGATAAGGAGTTGATGAGAAACAGCCCAAAGATTTTATATTTATTCCTAATTAATATCTCTGACAAGGTAACTGACCAGATTTTAAGTAAGGGAGAAGCAGTAGACGAGATGTACTTTAGGTGTCCTGTATGATGTCCTCATAAGTAATCTTGGGAAAACTTGATCTATATGAAATTCCCATAAAGTGGATGGATTCAGAGAGCACTTGCCAAATTCTAGAGGGTTTTTTAGGTGTGGTCTTGCCAGGTGGCTAGATAAGTGGTGCTCAAGCTTTGGCCCACAAAACCAGGTAATCCAACCTGTAGGGCTTCCCGTGGGTCTGGAAATTTGGTGGCAGGGGAGCTGTAGCAGTAAAAGGTGATTACTCTTTGAACTGTGGCACTGACTCTTCCAATGCTCCCTTGTGGCTGAACTTGTAGACGTGTGGGGGGAGCCCTGCCATCCAGATAATGCCTCTGTAGCCATATTTGGTGCATGGGGTTGTGCTGCTCTGTTGGATCACATCTGTGCAACCATGCCACATTGGATCAGGCCTGTGTAGCAGTACTGCATGTAGGATCTCATCTGTCATGACAGCCTTACACCAGTTGTCTGGGTTCCAGGTCAGACACAGATTGAGCACCACTGGTCTAGGTCAGTTATTCTCAACCTCAACTTCTAGCATTTTCTGAGTGGTGTGCTACATCTTGGCTTTTACAGGAAACCCTCAGTATTTGTGGGTTCAGCATTCAGTTTCAGATATTCACGAATGCCAAACCTGCGTGTTAAATACACTTTAAACACTTACTGGAGCTCCTCAGGAGCTCTGCACTTGCTACTGCCAAGCTCCTGCTGTCACCGCTGGAGCCATGCCTCCGCCCCCGCAGCCGCCAGGGGCGATGTGTTCATGAATGCAGTGCCCTATTTGTGGATTTTGCTGTCTGCGGGGATCATGGGAACATATCCCCGCGAATGGCAAGGGTCACCTGTATTCATTTTGTGACTACAGAAAAAGAGCAGTTATTTTGTTGTGGTCTTTGTGTTCTTTATAAGAAGTCAGAACGTGTTTTATCCTATGAAATCATGGGAGTGTGTTGAACACTCCATAGTTGTAACATTTTGCAACACCCTTCCAAGGATTTCACAGCACCTTGGTTGAGAATTGCTGGTCTAGATAGGCATTCTTGATTTACCTCCCTGCACTGAGGGAGAAATAGACATGTCCTGAAGTTCTTTCAAAGTTACAGAAAAACCAGGATGACATATAGGAAGGGTGGAGACTGTGAAAGTCGAGATGCATAGTTTGAAGAGAAGCACTGGTTCCAAAGAGAGAAACAAATTGTCAGTATTGCTGATGGTCTTTCCTCCTGTAAAAAAAAAATAAATAAATAAATAAAAAATTGTAGATGTCTAATCAGTGTGAGATGCTGCATGAAGTGGATGGCATTTAGCAAAACCTTTTCTTCAAGTTAAGGGACCATGGCCAAAAAGCCCCCAGGCATAATTCAAGCCTGAGAAGAGCATGTTAGAACTTGGAACATGCCCGGTTACTGGTTGGAGGTCTGTATAGTCCACAGTTGTTCTGACAGTACAAATAATTTTGTGGGTTGAAGTGGGATACCACCTCTTCTTTCCTGAATTTGGCTCCTGGCCAGAACTTGGGTGTGGAATCACCTTGTCCTCTCTTGCTCCTCCCCTAAAAAGGCAATTCATCTGAAAAAGGTAGCACACACAGCAACATGGGAAATGTTATTAGTGATATATGTTCCGATTTTAATCAGCTTTTTTATTAGCTTCTCTTTACTTGTGTTTATTCTCTGTGGCCTACCAATGGTGGGGGGGAAACCCCAGTAACTTGTTTCTAAATATATTTTAGGGTGAAACATTTATAGTTGATTGTTTTAAAAGTTGGTTGTACAACGTGGTGGCTTGTGTTAGGCAAATCTAGGTTCTGTGTTCAGCTTCTGTTTCAGCATCAAACTTACTGCATCCACCAAGTCATTATGTTCCATATTCTTGGCAGAATAAGAAGCCATGTCCCATTGAATTCTGGACTATTGCACCATCCAAATTCAGTTTAAAAAATGAGTCCTGTGACCTTAAGGAAGCTTTGAACAAACAATTGGAAGAAATGTAGGCCAGATAAAACTACTAGGTGGATAGGCAGCTGGCTCAATAGCTGCAAGCAAAGGATAATTGTAAACAGATCCACATTGGAATGGCAGGTGGCTTTGAGTGGAGTCCCACAGGAGTCTGTCCTGGGCCCAGTGCTGTTCAGCATGTTGAGTAATGATTTGGATGCTGGCATAGAAAGCTTCTTTAGCAAGTCGGTAGATTACGAAACTGGAAAGGATTGTGAACATGCTGAAGGATGGGAGCACAATTCAGGAGGCTCTAGACAGATTGGAAAGCTGGGCTGAATCTAACAGAATTAAGTTCAACAATGACAGATTTGAGGTATCGCATTTTGGGAAGAATAATCAAAAATATAAATGCAAAATGAGTGACATCTGACTGGGTGGCAGCATTAGGGAAGATCTCTGGGAGTTTTGGTAGATCACAGACTGAAGATGGGGCTGTGGTGTGATGTAGCCACATGCAAGATAAATGCAGTTTTGGGATGTATTAATAGAAGTAATAGGTGAAAGACCTGAGAGGCAGTAGTGCCTTTCTACTTGCCACTGGTTAGGTCTTATTGGGAATGTTATATGGAGCTTTGGACTTCGGATTTTAAAAGGGAAGTAGAGAAGTTGGAGAAGATCCAGAGGTGGGCCATAAACATGGGTCTTGGAAAGCAAGTCATACAAGGAGAGGCTGAAGGTGATAGCAAGCCTACAAATACTTGAAGGGCTGCCATAGAAAGAGGTGTTTCCCTCTTCTTCCTTGCTGATTGGGACATGAACCAGTGGCTTAAAGGTTGAGGCAAAGTAGGCTTAAACTGAATATCAGGGAAAAACTACTTCTTCCCTGTTTACACATGTACTACACCTGTGCTAAATGTTAGGTTGGGGGGGGGATTGTATTTTTTTTTTTTTTAATTTGTTTGAGGTTTTTGTTTAAGCCTTCCTCACAGGCCTTAAGTGTTGCTTGTAGCCAAGGCTGGAGATTAACAGGGGTGTACCAGTGTTCTTGCTAGTATTTAAAGCTGGAGTTTCCTGCTCCTCTGCTTGGGGTTAGACTGGTTACCATATTTGGGGTCAGGAAGGAATTTTACCCACGTTGTCGGATAGATAGGGACTTGGTGAGCAGGGTTGGTGGGAGTTTTTTGCCTTCTTCGATGGGGGGTGGGGCATGGTGCTCTTCCTGGGAAGTTCTGGAGCATATATTGAGAACCTTTACAGAAGCACGATGTTGCCTGCCATGGTCTGCCTGCTTTACCTGTGGTAGGTTATGGTGTTAGGTCTTGCGTTATCAGGGTTGACCATTTTACTGAAGAATTTAGATATTGGATTGTACAGAATGGCTTGGATAGGAATTGTCCTGCCTCAAGGAGGGGGTTGAGACTAGATGACCTCTGGCAGTCCCTTCCAGCCCTGCCACTCCCTGATTCTGAAGGATTAGTAGTAAAGCTAAGATCAGCAAAGGTGACTTGATACTCTTTACATTGGAAATTAAAAGGAGTAAAGATCCTTCTCATGTCTGTCACTGACCTATATAGTATGTTTGCATGTCTTGAACCTCCCTAATTTGTATCGTAAAGCTTTTTAATGTTTTAACCAGTAGTATGTATACATAGCTATGCTAGCATATGTTGGTTGTAGAGCAGACTTTTGTTTTATTGGTATAGTGATTTTTATATAAACCCTGGTGTAAAACATTATGCTGGCAAAACATGCTTTTACTAGCATAGCTTATTTTGCTCAAGGAAGCAATGTAAGTTGTACCATTTAAATCCCCTCCTAAACTAGGTTTAGGCCTGAAACTTAAGTTTACTGCAGTGTTAACTTGACACTTCTTAACCAAGTCACAAAGTATCAAGGATCTGTTAACAGTTGTCATAGTAGTGCATGCAAATAATCTTAATGTAAATCAAGAATAGCAAATCTGAAGACCCTCATTGAGCAGTCTGGTTGAGGATTCCCAAAAGTAAATAAGCTATTAAATCATGCGGTTTTAGTTTGGGAGGACTAATGTTTTCCTTTCTCATATAAAAAGGAAGGGGAAGAAAACCTTCCCAAAAATGAAAGCAAATAACCAAAAACATAAGACTAAAATTTGATAAAGTCATCCCACAAGAAATATGAGCACATGGTAAGCAATTACTATTTCATATTAAATAAGGTACCTTCATACCTTTCAATATTTACCAGTCTCCTTAAATAAAGACATGGGAAAGCAGATCTGATTCTTACTTTGCCTATTAAATATTAAGTTTGAGATTTGGGTATTGTACTCTTCAAGGGCTTATTAAACTTTGTTTTCCAGGCACATGAGGCACTTCCTCAATTTAGTATGCACCCCAGCTCATGGAACAGTATACATAAACAACAACAAAAAACAAAACCCAAGAAACCTTCATTTGTCCTTTAGATGGAGAGCTTTCTTTTACTACTACTTGGGTATCAAAATTTCACCAGTTCTGGAAATCCATTGCAGTGTCTCAAATCACCTGCATCATTGGGGGAGAAGGGTATAGCATTAGATCAGGGGTTGGCAGCAGTTTTGGGCAAAGTACCCAAAATGCCCAGAACCTCCATTTGTAAGGTGTTGGTGTGTCTGGCAGATGGCAGAGAAGCCACAAGGGGGCCCAACGCTTGTTGTGGCAGTGCAGCCCCAGCCCCCTCCCAAGGCATGAGTCCCAAGCAAAATGTCTTTGCTTACCATGCATGCCAGGGGTTGTTTTACCCCTGAGTTAAATTTACTGAGATTAGAGAAAGATTTGTATTCAGGCAAAACATATGTAATATGCATCATAGCCTGTCTTGATACCTGCAAATAAAGATACCTTGTAGCAATTACACAAGGTTAACTAAGAATTATCATTTTACTTTTTTTTTTTTTTTTAAACCTGCATCTTCTGTGGAATCCTCCTGGCAGATGGCCTATCTAATATTAGCTCCTATATCCAGCCTTTAATTTGTTCTTTCTTTGCTGTCTGTAACATAACAGCCTTTCAGCTTTGTCTCCATGTGAACTTCATTTTGGAAAGGGATTTCCTGAATGTACCCTCTTTATAAGTTGTCAGTTTTGACTAGTTGAGATTCAGACATTTGGATTGTATTCCTTGTGTTGGATTGTTTCAGTTTCCTAATTCTGTACTTACAAGATGTGTATCAATAAGTATCTTCCCAATCTTGTGTATTTAGACATGAACAAGCATGACTGCTCCAGAGAAGGAAGTAGGCTTTGGCTTTGCTCTAGCTAAATTACCATGCTCATGTATGTTAATTATTTGGGTTGAAGATGCTAATTGGAATCTAACTCCGCTTGACATCTGAGTTGGAGGAGATACATATCACACTTTCTAGCACTTTAGTATTGTTTTTATCAGGTATGAAACATAGGCTGACTCTGATCTAGCTGGTGCTGTATTCACTTTTATTTTGATAGGTTTCAAACAGGTGACTTATGCAGTGATATTTTAGAAGTTTGTCAAACCTACTAGTGTCTGAATGTTAAAGTTGTTTGCTATGCATCATTCCTAAGTGAAAACCCTTTTACAAGGACCCTTTCTTTTTTTTTTTTTTTAAACCACGACTTCTATAACTTGTTCAAATAAAATCAGATTCTTTCATCTTGGATGAACAGTGTTGCTTAATTTTCTAGTGTATGCATAATAACAATGTTATTCAGATACTGCCAAAAGCATCACATGTTCAGTAATAGAAATCAACTATAACAAATATATCAAACATGCTGATGGGGAAACTTTACCATTCAGATGGACTGCACTAAACTATCTTTGTAAGACATATATATGGTAGTACCCATTGTGCACAGTCCCCCTAAGCATGGTTCCTTTTAAGTCATGGTGAGCCACTACATTGAAAACATTTTTTACTTCCTCTTCACTCCCACAGCTGAATTGTACCTTTCTTTCCCATCCAAACATCACTGAACAAGGCAGAGTGCAAGGGAGCTACCTGATCCCTGTCCCCCCAGACTTGAATTTGTCCCCTTCTCACCACTACAGCAGGAAAAACGAGACGAACCTCCAATAACTAGATTATACAATTGGAAAGTTGTAAAAAACTTATGTTTTCCATTATATAATATCTAACTGTTGAGGAGGTTATCTTGTAACCAGGGTCATCTCCTATTTGAGTAAATATGGTGGTCCAAAAGATTTGGGCAAGGCTGTTAAATCTCTCTTCCAGAATATTGGTTTTTGGAATAATTATATACAAGTCCTAAATCAGCTGAAATCTGGCTGCCCAGGTGAAGGGCTTGTCAAACAGACAAGGTAGAACCTCTACTCTTCATCTAAATAGTCACTATCAACAATTTAGGTTGAAAAATCTCTTCCCATGGTACCTTATAGAACCACTTTCCCTGGTACTCAAGCCATCTGGCCTTCTTCCAGTTTGTCCCCATTCTTTCTTTCTCTAGTGGGCAGGCCCAAAACTGGACACAGTACTCCACATCTGGAATACTATCCAGTTTTGACCCCCCCACTACAGAAAGGATGTAGACAAATTGGAGAGTCCAGTGGAGAGCAGTGGAAATGTTGAGGCAGCTGGGGGGACATGTCTTCTTAGGAGAGACTGAGGGAATTGGGCTTATTTGGTTTAGAAAAGAGACTGAGGTGGGATTTGGTAGCAACTTTCAACTACCTGCCCTGGGTTCCAAAGAGGATGGAGCTGGACTGTTCTCAGTGGTAGCAGATGACAGAACAAGGAATGACTGTCTCAAGTTGCAGCAAAGTAAGTTTAGGTTGGATATTGGGGGGGGAAGGTGGGGAAATGTTCTCACTAGGAGGGTGGTGAAGGGCTGGAAGAAGTTACCCAGTGAGGTGTAGGAATTTTCAGTCTTGGAGGTTTTTAAGGCCCATCTTGACAAAGCCATGGCTAGAATGATCTAGTTGGGGCTGGTCCTGCTTTGAGCAGGGGGTTGGACTAGATGTGACCTCTTGAGGTACCTTCCAACCCTAACTTTCTATTACCTGAAGCTACTCTGGTAGGTCTTCTATTCTTACCTTGAACAGAAGCAGAAAAGTGAGTTGGAATGGATTAATTTTTAATACTTTCCTGAAAAGTTTCATTAAGTGGGCCACAGAAAAACCCAGTCACTCCTTTACAAGGATGAGATACAGCTTCAATCCAATTTTTAAATGTCATTTAAGCTGATAGTATAACTTCAAATTTGCAAGATGGAGCATTCAAAAAATGCCAAACTCAAAACCGACTATAAGGCTTTAACTTGGCCACTTTGCATGTTACAATACACTTTTAAATTGCTTAATCTTTCTCTTCTTCCTGGATGTTAGCTTAATTAATTATGCATAATCCAGCAATCAGTATTGTGGAGGATCCTTCTGTTTCCCTGCAGTTTTGGCCAAGTCCTGTTTTTTCACCATAAATATATTATTCTATATCCATGTGAAGGGGAATGAAATCTTGTTGACACATGTTGCTAATAAAATGTGGATATATTTTTTTAAACTTTAAGAATTAGCGCACATGAGTTACTTTTGGTGGCTGGGGGGGGGGGGTTTGGCAAGGGAAGGGAGTTAAATCTCAGTTTTTAGAAGTACAAAAAAACAGGGCTGAAAAGGACCTAAACAACGTAGTCAAACCACTTGCTCAAGGCAGAACCTTATTGGTCTAAACCAGTGGTGCTCAACTTCTTTGCCCAGCGGGCCTTTCTGTCCACAGGCCAGATCCAACTGGTGGTCCTGATCCAGTGCCAAGGCAGGTGTGGCAGAGGACAGTCCTGCCTTAATCCAGCTGCATGGGCAGAAGAGAGCTTGGCCTGTCCCCAACTAAGTCCTACAGGAGGGGTGAAAGGGCATGGCTGCTCAGGGGGAGGAGTCATGGCCCAGTCCCAACATGGCTTGTGGAGAGAAGGTGGTATGGCTTGGCTCCAACCCAGGTATAGAAGAAAGCAGGTGTGCACCAGGCCTCACTCCAGCCAGGCAGGAGGAAGGGGCATGGCCCTGCTCTGACCGGCCATGAGGGGCTTGGAAATTTGGCAGTGGCAAAAGGTGGAAGTTTTAAATGCCACTGCTCCCCTGCCATTCTTCCCCTGCCTCCAAATTTTACTTACCTGTGTGGAAGGTCACAGGTTGAACATCCCTGGTCTAAAGTTTAAACCATCCAAGAAACATTTCCTAACCTGTAGTTACCAACCTCTTCTAGGTAACTTGTTCCAGTGCTTGTAATTAGCTATTAAGAAGACCTTTGCTAATTAAAATCTCATTTTGTTGTAGTTTAGATCTATTACAGCTGTTCTTCCAAGTGGATGTGAGAATCATCGCTATTCTAATATTTATGGCTAGTCTAGAGAAGACAGGGTATTTCATAATAAATAATCCCAGTTCTTCTGACCTCTGATGCATCCTAAAAGGAGAGCTGGGCGGGGGGGGGGGGGGGGGGTTTCTTTTGGCATTGGGGAAGTATGCAGAACAATCTCTTTAAAAACATTTTCTTGTCCCAAAGCTGTTGCAGGTTTAGGTCAAATTTACTCAATTATGTGGAGAGAGGGATTGACAAGTAGATTCACAAAACTGAAGGAAGTGTTAATGTTCCCTTTATCCAGTAACTTCTAGAGTGCTTATCCAGCATAGGGGAGGAAGAGTTTAAGACCCTTCTAGTGGGAGATGCAGTATGCTAGGCCTTTTTAACTTGCCTGAATCAAGATTTTTCTGCTGGCACTGCTGAGACCCCATATATACGGCAGAAAGCAGGGGATTCACAAACCTGGTAGCTACAATTCTTGTTTAAGAGGTGGGACATCTGCTTTTCAATGCCTGCTGCCACATGCTCAATTTGTACCAAGTATAAAAGTGTCAAAAGAAGGAAGAGGTACTCCATGCTGGAATACCTTTTTCTGGGAGATGGGGGTAGGGTTTGTAGTCAGTGAGGCAGAGAAGGATGTAATTGCTTTCCCAGGTTGTGATTGAGGGCTCTACCTTTTGAGCAGTGGAAGGATAAGAAGACATTTAACGTTTTAACACACCACCATATTGAGGATCCCATCCTTAACTTTCTTTGCCTCTAACAAAATGTAATGAGATGGAAACATTTTGTGTTGAATGGACTGTTTTCTGTACAGCAAAATAACCTTTGTTTCATTCTTTTTTTAATGAAGAGAAACCATTTTTAATTTGGTTTGATTTTTTTTTTTAAACCTTTTTGGTTTGACAGATGAACAAGTAAAGCAATGACTTGCACAGTCCTGCCTAAAAGGGAAACATTAGAATTGGTGATGAAGAATTGAAAAAGACCTTTTAAAATGGAAATACCAAGTAGGTTTGTCTTGATTCTAGATACTGGTGTGTGCTTGGCTTCTCATGGCCCATCACAACTTTTTCCTTGTGTAACTTGAATATACTTCTTGATAATGTTCACCTTTCTTTCCAGATCATTAGACACTAATTCATATGTTGCTAAATGCTTTATTGAATACACATGTTCCTTCTAATGGACTTGCATATGCTGGCACAGTTTCATAGGAGCAATTACCAGAGCTGTTTAGCTAATCATTTGTTACAGTTCCCTTTTTAGATATAAAAGGGGATCAAGAGCTCTCTCTCGTGTTTTGGACTCGGGGTTGAAGTACATGGATCGTATAATTTGGTTCCAAAGAATGTCTTGTACAACATGGAATAGAACTGTGACCTTCCATATTTATATGAAACCCTTTTTGAAAGTATAGAGGATAAAGACAAACAGCTTTTCTTTTCAAGGCCAAGAAACCACTTCAAATCAGTAACTTGCCTTTTTCATACTGCTGGAATGTTATCAATTTTTCTTATTCAAGACTCTTACTTCATATGACTTCTTGAGAATATGGCAGACAAGTTGCAAACATAGCATTTGTACTGAGCTGGTCACTTGGTTTTAATGCCCAAAACTATGCATGATACTTGTGAAGCGTTTCACCAAAATGACTTGAATTTTATTAACATGTGATTGGGCTAAGAACATGATAATAAAATGTTAGAGTTTAGGAGAGGGGTAATGCTGAAGATAGTTTGGCCATTTGCTGAGTCAAGTAATTACTTTTTTCCCTCTTAATTACAGAATATTGAAGTGTCTTTCCTTTGGAAGCTGCTGTTCAGAATTCTGTTTGAATAGTTAAGTGGGGCTTATTGCTTGCATACATCTTTTGTAGAATTACTTATACAATTCTGCTGTCACCATCCTGTTTGTGGAGGAAGCTTGGTTGGACCAGCATTTAAATATTTGTGGAAGACTTATTAACTCTTTTTTTGCCCAACATATGTGAATTTATTTATCATAAATGCAGCATCTTTTTTTTTTCTCCAGCTGTGTGTTTAACAGTTCATTGGTAACTTACTTGAAATGTGTTGTCAATGACTCTGGGCAGGCATTGTTTCCCCAAGGAGTTGCTTCTTTCTCAAGAGAAACCACAAGTGTATAGAAGGTCATAATTGTTCTCCCAGAGTAAAAGTGCCCACTCTGGTAGAAAAATAAGTGGGGAACATCTTGAGTGAAGTGGTTCCTGGGAGAATCTCTCTCAGGAGACCAAGCATCTGTACAGGCAGGGGTTCAAAACAAATTGCAGAATAGTTCTCTGGTAGCCCAGTGTGCTTTGCTTGCTCTCCATCTCCCCCTCCCACAGGGCCAGGGAAAGTAAGAGTCAATCCCAGTCAAGCAGGGAGCAGAATAGGTCCTGTGAGTGTTTTTTTGGGCTGGAGGAGCCCAACACTGAGACACACTTTGGGGGCATGTTCTGCTCCTTGCTTTAAGTTGCTCAGGGTTCACTCAAGATGAGACTAACCAGAATCAGCCAATCCCCTTCCCCCTCCCTGCAGATAACCCCAGCCCTGATAGCAGCACAAGGGTGTGGGAAGTGTGGGTCCCTGCCCAGTTGCAGCTGGGCTGGAACAGTGCAGAGTTGGGGGAGGGGGGCTATGCAGGGGATGGGTGCAGACCTGCCCCCTCCCTTCCTTTAATGTGTGTGGCAACCTGGAGGATCCCTGTTGGGACTGCAGCACTGCTCTTCCAGGATCTGTTGAAGCCTGGCCCCAGGGAGGGGGCATTTTGAGCTGCAGTTCCTCCAGCATGTGGTCCCTTGAAATGAGCCAGTCAGTGTTGACCTCTGCCTTTGCTTATGTCACTTGCTGGGCCGAAAAAGAAGCCTGCAAAGGTCTGAGATGCATGCTCTAGGGACCTCTGGCAGCCCAGGGCCAGCACTGCAGGCTCTTTTCTTTGCTTGAACTTTGCACAGGTAGATATTGCCTAGGAAAACAAACCTGGGAGAGTTCTCCTTGGTGGCTTTGAGTGTGTGTCAGCAGCCAGTGTCTCGGTACTGGAGACAGTGCTAAATGTAAAAGTCACATAATTTGTTTACAAATATCTGGTTGGTCTAATAAAATATCATCTCTTCTACAACTGTTGATTCCTCCATACCACCTTGAACTTCTGGTATGTGTTACCTGTCTAATTTAAGCATGTTCAAATGCTTTGCATCTTCCATCTCAAATCCCACTCCCCCATATTCTTTATCAGTGAAATTCTTAAAATGCTGAACTTGTCGTCATTTTCCAGAGCAAAAGATGGATATCAGACACAGGTTTGACTATCCTAATGCCAAAAAGGCTGGCTTGAAGGGCAGGTAGTCTTTCCTAGAACACCAGTGCTTTCAAAGACTAGTAAGAAAGAAAATAAAATATACCAGCCAAACAATGTCCATATTGGATTAATTCACTGTGAGTGTCAGATGTGTTTGGCAAGAGCAGTTGTAAATTGAACTGGATAGTAAAATGTAAATGTCTATGCCAGTAGTGATCAACCTTTTTCAGCTGTTGGACCACATAGGCAATGCCCAGTCACTTGGCAGGCTGCATCTGGTGCCTGGAACAGTTTTATGGTGGGACCTCATCTGGCTTTGTGGGGCAGTGGGGAGAAGGGGAGGCAGCCCAACCCACTATTAATGACTACCATTCCTCTGCCACCAAATTTCCTGACCCATTGGGAGCTCCACAGGCTGGATGTTGCTTGCAGACTGGATGTTGAGTCCCCCATATCTATGCAGTGCAATTAAACTATAAGCAGAAACCTGGGCTAATTGTTGTGGCATAAGTTAGTTGGGCTACTTCTAGTACTCTGTGGCCTAGTCAAGTTCTCATCCTTAAAGTCAGTTGTAAGTGGCTGTTTACAAAGAATACAGCTTTTGACCCTGTTTCTGTCCATACGTGTCCCAACCTCCAACTATATTTAATACCATGCATTGAAGAACAGTTTGGTTTTAATGGTTTTTGGGCATGTCTGAGAAGTATGTTAGTTTTTAAGACTAGTGAAACCCAAACTAAAGCTGAAGAAGTGATATAAGATGGGTAATTTCTCTGAAACTTCATTTGGCATCTCAGGCTCTGCCTATATGTAGAAATTGACTGATACAGTTATTGCAAAATAAGCTGCTCATAGTAGTTTTTGATTTGGAGATAAGTTCTGAAATGAAAATTACTTTGTTTGGGAGAGGACTAATTATTTCAGAATAAAATCCTCTTAGTCAAGTGGCAATATTTGGGATTTGAGCTGGGCCCAACACCTAAATAACTTATTCTTCAGCAGTTATGCTGGTCAAATTTCCCATGCAGGCAGCATCTCTTTTCCCCTGTTCTGAATCTTGCTCTGAAATGTTGTTCTCTTTTTCAACTTTCATACCTGCTAAGAAACTATAAGCCTTGGACTTCAAAAAGGTTCAGGTGCACACCCTTACTAATTGATGCAAAAGTCGTGGATTTAAACTAGTGAATATATTTCTCATCTGTTTTGATATTGTGTGCCTCTTGAAGGATACCTATGCTGAAGCTACATGATACATGTGTTTTTGTTTTTTCATAGGCATAGACGTTAGGGCTGGAAGGGACCTTGTAAGATCATTGGGTCCAGCCCCCTGCCCAAGGGGCAGGAAGTCAGCTAGGTTCAAAGGATCCCAGCAAGATAAGCATCCAAATCTTTTCTTGAAAGAGTCCAGAGTAGGAGTTTGCACCACCTTCTACAGGGAGTCTGTTCCAGGCCTTGTGGGCTTGGACAGTAAAGAAGTTTTTCCTTATGTCCAGCCTAAAACAGTGTTGGAGGAGTTTGACTGTTGGACCTTGTCATCCCTTGGGTTGCTCTGGTATACAGGTGCTCCCCCAGATCCTGATGCATACCTCTTATGTACTTATAGGCTGCCACCAAGTCACCCCTGAGCCTGCGCTTGTCCTGGCTGAAGAGTCCCATAGCTCGCAGACTCTCCTCATAAGTCTCTTGCTGTCTGAGCATTCATGTGGCTCTCCTTTGGACTCTTTCAAGCTCCTCCAAATCCTGTTTGAATTGTGGATCCCAGAATTGGATGCAGTACAACTGAGGCCTCTT
This sequence comes from Alligator mississippiensis, assembly GCF_030867095.1. NCBI lineage: Eukaryota > Metazoa > Chordata > Crocodylia > Alligatoridae > Alligator > Alligator mississippiensis. The sequence goes on from NC_081824.1 coordinate 459,112,576, forward strand.
TTGGTCATGGTGCTAGCAAGTGTAGTACTGCTGAGCCTATAAGCGTGGTGTAAGTTTTTATTCCCGAGGTGGAGCACCTTGTCTTCCTGTTTTGAATGCCATCAGGCTTTCATCCGCCCACCTTGCAAGCCTATTGAGGTCAGCCTGGATTGCCAGCCTATCCTAAAGTGTGGATGCTCTTCCCCAAAGTGAGTTGATGATACCAAACTTAGCCAATCCGCCTCTGACACCAGTGTCCAGATTGTTTATGAACACGCTACAGAGTACAGGTCTGAGAATGGAGCCTTGGGGGACTCCACTAGTCACTGAGTGCCATGTTGATTCAGTTCCATCAACTACTACTCTGGGTCCAACCTCGGAGCCAGTTCCCCAGCCATTGGACTGTGGAACAGTCAAGGCCAGTCACCCAATTTTTTTCCATGAAGACATCATGGGACATCAGGTCAAAGGCTTTTTTTTTTTTTTTTTTTAAAGGTTAAAATAAATTCTATCAACTTCTTCCCTTTTGTCCAGGTGATATGTCACCTGGTCATAAAAGGAAATTAGGTTGGTTAGGTAAGACCTACCCCCAACAAACCTGTGCTAGCTATCCCTCAGAATGTTGCCTTCTGTTTGCCTGTCAAGAATGGGTTCTTTAATTTTTTCCAAAAATCTTCCCAGGGTTTGAGGTTAAACTAGTTGGCCTGTAGTTTCCTGGGTTGTCTTTCCTCCCTTTTTTGAAGATGGGCACCACAATGGCCTTCTTCCAATCTTCAGGTACTTTGCCCAAGTGCCAGAAGTTCTTGAATATCCTTGCCAGTGGCTGTGCTATGATGTCTGCTACTTCCTTTAGCACTCTCTTGGGTGCAATCTATCTGGAGCAACTGATTTGTGGGGGTCCAGCCTCTCAAGATACTCTCATAAGATCCATGCTAATGGTTGGCACACATTCGCCCTCACCCTGGTTGTCCTGCATCGTGTTAAGCAGGGCGGTCCCTTTTGGGCTGGTAAAACAACACGAAGTAATCATTAAACAGATTGGCTTTTTCCTGGGTGTTGGTAGTCAGCTGCCCCAGCTGGTTTAGCAGGGGCCCAATGTTACCCTTTGTTTTTTCTTTTTTTTGTTTTCATAAATCTGTGGCCCCCCCTCCCCCCATGTAATTCCTTTTGATCTCCTTGGGAATAGTCAGATGTGGGGGAAATTTCAGCATGCTAGCTTAGAGAGAGCTCTCTCTCTTTCTCCCCTATATATATAATATGCTGCTTGTGAATAAGATGATTGTGCAGAGAGCAGGCTGTTGCTAAAACACTGGAAATACTTGGCACATAGAAGGGATATTAGGAGTATCATAAGTTTTGTTTAAATAAAAAAAGGGGGGGGGGCTTCATGAGCATACAGTGTTAGTGCTGTCCTTTCTGAGTAGATGGCCTAGCATAGGAGTTCTTTACCACCTCCTTATGTGGACACTTAAAGTAAGCATCTGCATGGAGAAGCGCATGTCTGTGGTATGTATTGTACTTCAAATCTTCATCTGAGATGATTTTTTTTTTTTTTCAGTAGTTTCATTGTGTTAGACACTTATCCTTGCTTAGGCACTTGTTTTTCAATTTCATTACTGTTGTCCCCTATCATTAGTCCTAATAACTATGTGCTTACATTAAATATAAAGGACTGCTGAAGAACAGGTATGGCTTCTTCCAAGTGGGGAGCATGACTTAAGTTTCACATTCCTATCCATTATTATGCAAGTGACACTTCTTTCATCAGAATCACTTCTACCCTGTACAGCCACACAAAGTATGCTACTAAATTATACCAGCATAATTAAAAGCTGTGTGAGCCCCATAACATGACTGTAGACATGCTTTATATTGGCATCACCTTTGAGTAAAATAGTACATTGCTGATTAGAATTCTTGCACTGATATAAACAGCATGTGGATAAGCATCATATATATTGCACTGCATGCCTTAATTATGTACCTATGCAGGGAACTCTTGTTAAGGGCTTGTAAAGTGAGGCTACTTAAGTTGTTTTTCTGAAGTATTATATCAAAACCATCCAGCAAGTAAAATGTGTTTGTAGTTAACCACGTGTACTGATATTTGCCTTCCCAGGAGTCATTTTTAACCGTGGTTGGTCCCAGGTTATTTTTCTCCTGGAGTAGAAGGAAAAAAGCCTGAATATCTGCACACTTGTTGCTGCTCTCCCAGGAGAAATCACTTTCCCAGGGAAAACTGAACGTGTATTTGAGACGGAAGATAGTACTGAGGCTTGATGTCTGCGTTCTCTTCTTCCACCTCCTTCCCCCCCAGGTGCTGATTCTGCTATGTTTTAAGGGCTCTGTAACTATCTGGAACCTTTTTTTCAGAATTTAGTTCTATAGATCACCTCTGAGTCCTCGTTCCTGGTGCAGGATCCCACTCTGCATTAGAACAGAGTGCTTCACTGGACACTTAATACTCTCCAAAACTTTCCCAAATGACAGTAGTGTAAAATTTGATTCCTGGCATTTTAACTGATGTACTCCTAACTAATCGGTGTGATGTAATGCTAGAGGACCACCAGAGGCTGCAGACTTGGGGAAAACCAGAGTTGATTCCCACTTGATAGGAGGGTGAGCCTCCTCCAAAAAAGCCTGTTGGCTTCTGTGAGTCATTGTGAATTGGAGTTACCAGTCAGAAGGGCAGAGGGGGGACACCTTTTTAAGAGACCCTCCAAGAAAAAGATGGGAATGATGGAGCCCTTAATAGTTCCAGGCAATAGAAATTTAAGTTGTCTCCCCTCCTCCTAAAAGCTTGCAAGGATTCTCCTTGGTGACTTTCCTCCTTGCACATTACTAGTGACATCTCTATGCTCCCCCCTACCCATCACTTATTAATAGTGTTGCTAATATTGTTATTACCTGTCTCTAATAGATTTAGTTCTCTGGAATCAAAATTCATTCTCTTGCCTAAGCCCTCTTAGGATGACATTCTGTTCCCACTTGATCATCTAAGTGGCCATTAGGATTGATGGCCACTAGAGGACCAAATGTGGGATGAAATGTCACTCCTAATGCACATACCTTAGAGGAAGCATGCATTTTCATCAGGCTTATTTAAAAAAGTAGAAAAATCAAGTATTTGCACCCAAAATAAAAACACTGGTACTTAACTGCCCAGAAGTGAAGAGTTACCATTTTTAGATTTTTTTCTTAGACTCCTGTATCTAGCAGTGTGATACCTTGGTACAGTATGTGGTAGTTTTGTTCCACACAAACTGGAGTAAGTAGCAGATGATTGTGTCCCTAGTCTCGGTCTTTAACAGCAGGCATTTGTGTGATCAGGGTTAACAAGCAAGAGCTGCTTGAGCTGGCTGGGTCTTCCTAAACTCGCAGCTTACTGCTTTTGCTATGATCTGCTGTTTTTGCCCTCTGCTCTTTTTACAACTATTAGAACAATAAATGCTCCTCCAAACCAGGTACAGCTATTGCAGTTAGCTCTCCAAATACTTGATTTGACTTATGCAAATATTTTTAAAGCCTTGATTGAAATATCCTTCAGTCCACATCCAAGACTGTGTAGACATATTAAGGCATGGAGTATATCTGAACTCAGTGATTGGCTGTGTGCGGGTAGAAGTTAGCACTTGAGAATTTTTATGCACATATGAGTTCAACATGCCTTAAACTCATTTCTTGGTAACGCTGACATTTTTACTTAAGATTATTTACTTTTTCCCCTTGTATTGATAAAATCACTTCCTCCTATTCCCTGGGGTAGATTTGTGTGTTTTGTACTTTATTCTCCCCCATGTGTTCTTTCCTCTTCCCCTCCTCTCCCTCCATTCATTCATTCATTCATATGTCTTGCACACAAGAGCACATTTACCTCTGTAAGGGAAGAGGTTCTGCTGGGTCACAGAGCCTGCTTTCTCTCCCAGGAGTGAAATGGGCTTTGAAGTCGTGAAGGACCTTTAGAAAATTTTAAAGAGAAAAAGGCCTCCAGCATAAAATACAAGCCTAGAATGAGAGAGATGATGATTTTCTAGAAGTTTGTTTGTTTGTATTGTTGTATGATGCAGTCTTAATTCTCCCTGGCTGCTAGGAAAAACCTCGCATCTAAGAATTGTTTGGCTGACTAAGCTTTCTTACATTCATGTTAAGTCTCTCACTGTTAATTGACTACCTATTATGCCTGCATTTATGTGAGTTCATACTACCATATGGTATGTGATTGTCAGGTGGTATGAATCAATCAGGTTTGTGCAAGGATAGTGTTTAAATGGGAAGACCTGAAGATGTGAAGTGTGATTCAGTAGAGCTCTGTTCTGAGTCATGCCCAAGTATGTTTTAGCTTGTTCTGTTGTTGGACAATGCTGTCTTTTTAAACACAACTTAAAACTGAGATCATGATGGCTTTGTGTTTTAATTTGAAGACTTCATTGCAAGAGCAGGGTTGCTAGTCTTCATTGCAATAATTTCAGATATGGCATCTCTTCCTCCAGCAAACTTATTTGCAAAGGCCTTTTCCTGTTCCAAAGAAGTGTTCTCTTGCATTTCTGTGGTGGTAGCATACCTGTCTAAGGAGCCTGTATTTGATCTTGAGGAGGAACTGATCTGTTCCCGTTCTCTTTTTGCTCCTTCTGCCCCCACAAATAATTTGAAATCCTTTAGAATAAAAGACAGTTTTATATACCTGCTATAAGCCGTATTTTAAGGCACTCTGGAGGTCTTTGCATTGGACAGCAAAGACATTTTAAATTATGCTGTTTTTATTTTTATGGCTTAATGTAGGCTGGGGAAGTCAAAAAGCAGACTGGGTACTGGCAAATATTACAGTGGAGCTTATAGAAGTCCTGGCTTCATGGAGATGTGGCTACAGCCTTCAGTTAAATTATTTTGGAGCATTTAAAAAGCTATTGGGTCTATAATATATTGGGTCTATTGGTTTATAAAATAAACCTGTAGGCTTAATTGGGTCATCCTCCTTTTATAATGAAATGTTAGCAGCTTTTCATCATGTTTCTTTCGTGTAGCTACTTTAGTTGCTTCTTTGGTGCTTGATACCATGGGACTTGATTTGTGCAAAGCTTGAGTTTCCTGTGCCGGAGGTATTGGATTCTAGAAGATAATGGTTAAAGCTACATCTATTAACAACCTGTTTGTCTTAATTACATTCGGCTGACTTCATGCCTATGATTGCAGTATCATATTGTTTCGCTTAAAACATCCATAGAAGCAGAACTGAGTGTAGGACGGTGCTGAGTATTTAATTACTGCTTTGTTGTAGGAAACTAAACCTGTACCAGCATCAGTGTACTCCTTCCTTCCCAGTTGTGCAAGTCTAGTACTGGTGCTTAGAAAGATGCATTGGGAAAAGCGTAGTGATTCAGAACATTTTTATGCCATAATTGCAAAGCATCAGACTTCTTTCTCTGATATTCTTCCATTGAAATCTTAGTTCTAACATCCTATTAGAATATAAGCAAAATACTGTGGGAGAACACTATTGGCCTTCTAATGTTCTGTGTCAGGAATTGGCAGCCTCTGGCCTGCAGGCTGGATCCAGCCCGTGGAACCTTTTGACATGGTCAGTGGGTTCCCCTTGCTGCCATAGGGCAGAGCACTGGCTGCCAGCACTCTCCCCATGCTCCCCTGGGGGAGCAGTGCCAATGCCACTTGTGCTGTGCTGTGGATTGGGTTGGCCCAGCCTGCGGCCTTCAAAGTTTGCAGACTGCTACTCGGTAAGTTATAAGTAGGGAGTAAAACATTGCTTTAAAATAAAACATTGTGAATAGGGAAGTGGGGGTGGCAGGGAAGAAGAAGGTGGGTTTTTTATTGCACCTTCTTGAGTAAGTACTAATAGTATTTCAATTGAAAAGTTAGCAGAGAGAAGGCTTAAGATTTAATATCAAAACTCTGTAATAGGGTTCAGTAAACACTTTATTGGAAATCCTGGTTCTTTGGTGGTATGGCTATTAGTTTTGTGAAAGTGATTCAATCAATGCACTAGTGATTGTGTGACTTCTATTCCTTGTCTTAATATTTTGGGTTTTGTCAGTTTTTTTTATCAGTTGTGACCTTTAAGACATTTGGGACCCTAGAAGTGCAGGTTTCATAATTTCTTTATACCTTTTTTGACCAAGGTAAATGTTTTAAGTGTAAAACTTTATAGTCATCAGTTCAAATTGTAGTGTGGTGTTCAAGACAGTCTGATGTCTTAATGGCTATGGGCAGAAGTTGCACACACTGGTATAAGCAATCAGAAACCAGTTCAAATCTGTTAAACAGAAATTCACTGCACATAATGCAGTTCCAAATGGCTGAAACTGGTTTAAGATAAATCTGGATGGATGTAGTATCAGACTTAACTGATTTAGATTAAATTTAGTTTATTGAACTTCTGTCCCAGTTCCCCTCCAGATTCAAGTTAACTCAGTCCCCCAGCATCCCAGGATGCTTTGCACCTGCCCTCCTTGCAGGGTGGGTGGGCTAGCTTTGGCCCAAGCTGTCTGTTCTGGTTGAGTAGGGAAGTATGCTGCTTAGGCCACCGCAGGCATATAGCTGCATTTCCAAAATCAAAAGTGAATGTCTGTTCACTTGCTTATTGGTTGAATCCATGCAGCTTGGACTAAGTGGCAAAGGCTGAATCAGTTCAGCCTCCAGCTTTTTGACTGTCTGTACTTGGCCAGTATGATGGACTAAAAATACATCTAGAAAAGATTTTTTGTAACTTTTTAATATAGACAGGTTTTCCTAAAGAATTTCTAGGCTTTTTTGAAATTTTTAAACTTGCATAATGGAGAGAGAAACTAATGTTATTAAGTACATGGGTGAAGTTGACAGTTTTAGCAAATGCAAAATTTTAAAGCTAGTTGTTTATTTTTCAAGAATTATGTGGATGGAGTTTTACACTTAGAGACCTTAAGTCCAATGAGGGACTGTGCATCTCAATGACAAAAATACTAGTTACATTCCATTAAAAAAATTAAGAAATTAATTAAGAAAAAGTGCTTTAATGAATATCTAATGAACAGATAGTAATACCCTGTCTCTCTACAAAAAAATTTGTCCTTTAAATTTAGAGAGAAGCAGTCACAGATTTTTACATGTTCATTCCATCTTCCTTATGCACATATATATAAAACAGCCTTCTGGCTAAAGAACTCGTGTACATCTTGACTTACCTACCCTCAAAGCCCTCTAGTTTGGTTGATTTTTTTTTTGTCTTAATTTTCAGTCTGAGACTAAGATACCGCACAGATGTTTAAACCACCACCCCCAAAAAAGAAAACTGTAATAAACAACCATGGAAAAGCTCTCTAAAATGTGTTTCATTGTTGCTTTGTGCTTTAAAGCAAGATTCAGAAAAGCTGGGAAGTAAATGGCACCTTCTCCTTCCCCCCCCCCCCCCCAAAACCCATGTACAAATTCCATAGGCTTGTATGAAAAGTGAAGAGGTGCTCACAGCATTGGTTGTCTGCAGCTGGTCCATGGTTGAGATGAGGCTCTGCCTGGCCAGGACTGGGCTCTGGGGGCCTCCAGCAACCCCCACCTGAACCCATCTCACCCTGCACACCTGATCTGCTGTGCAGGGCCACAGCCCACAGGGTTCCCCATAGATCTGTGGGGAGCCCTGCAGATACCATTGGGCCAGGGGGGCAGATCAGACCTGCAGGCCAAGGGTTGAGCACCCCTGACTTCAGGGGAATTGCTTTTAGTTGGGAAATGGGGTCACTGGCATGTGTGATAAGGAGAATATGCTGAGATTTTGAAAAATACTATTACTGGCTTGGGGATACTCTAATATTACAATAAAATGTAAGATAGAGCACTTCTACTGAGCCCAACACCCCCCCCCCCCCCCAAAAAAAAAAAACAACAACCAAAAACCAAACATAAAAACCCCAAACCTAAAAAACCTCACCTCCTGTATCTTCCAGACCATACTGGTGTATAGCATCATTCCAGCCCTACTACATTGCTATGCAAGACTTTCCGTATCCAGATTCCTAGTTCTTTGGCTTTTGTCATTAACCCAAAGTTACTGTTACATGACTCTTCAGCAATCTTTGTGAATACTATAGATTGTTTTAGTTTCTAGAAGATGGATATTTGTGACCAAATTGATAGCAGTTAATATTTAATTGGTCTTCTAACAGTATAAGTAAGGGCAAAAGAAGGAAGGGCTTGGAAGGTGAGTAACCATATTAATCATAAAGCTTCTTTTTACAATAAGGTTGAGGTATAAGAAAAGTAGCATGGAAAAGCTTGCTCTGCTTTATTCATAGTGTATATATTCTTGAGCAGATCTCCAATTCACTTTACTTCTAATGCACAACTTTTATATTGCCTTCTGTGTATATTCTGTGCATGAAATGAGATTTTCCAGTGACTAAAATATGCAGCTCATGAGTTCTCAGTGGGCCATAACATTTTAAAAAAAATGAAATTGGAAGTGTACATTTCCATCTTCCATTCTGTAGACTGAGCCTGTATGAAACTTCCTGTAGCACTAAATGAAATATTAAAATAGCAAACCATCCTCTGTGTATTACAGACTTAATCCAGTGCACAAATGAGATGAACGTGAATATTCCACAGCTGGCAGACAGCTTGTTTGAAAGAACTACAAACAGTAGCTGGGTGGTAGTCTTCAAGTCTCTCATCACAACTCATCATTTAATGGTGTACGGAAATGAGGTAATGCATATATATTTAAGTAATAAAACCTTTCTTGAGAATAATTTTGACACGGTGATTTAGAGTTCTAAAGACTCAAACTACTTTTGTATAATGCATTTCTCTCTACTCAGAACTTAAAAGGTCCTTTGATACCAAAGCAGCCAGAACATAAATATATTTTTAGGTGGACATGATACTTTATTATCAATTTCTGTGTAGAAACGGATCCTATTTTATTGGAACAGTAAACGTGTGTGTGTGTCAGTGCAGAAGGAAGCATTGTTGTATATGTTTGTGCCTTCAGACAAAAGGTGTCCCTGGCACAAAACATTGTTAGAATTAGGTTGTGGCCAAGTGGAATGAATATAGATGGGGCTCAACTGTCTGAGTTGTTGTAGACTTAAAGGACCTTTTGTTCTAAGCTAGAATTAGCCACCAGGGGGCAAACTGCTCATACACATAGTAGACATTTTAATTGGATGAAAAACATTTAAACTTGGCCTGATTTACTACCCATCTTCGACTATATAATTTCTAGGATATTTCTTCTGAGAATTTGAGCAGTTGTTCAGCTACATAAATACTGGATACCTAGAAAATTTAATTTGAAAGTCCTAACAGGAATTTAACATGCAAGTGCTTTTTTTTCTTTCAATTTGCAGAAGATTTAACTTCAAGAGTCAACGTGGTTACTTTAATGCCATGCTAATTTGGTTAGTCCAGGTTGTATAAAAAAGTTGTGGGCTAACAATATTCTTTTAGGATGGACCCTCTTTGCGGCTAGAAATAAGTAAAACATGAACATAAAAAATCAAGTTCTTATTAGGAAAATCAACAAATTCAGTTAAACTTCTAGAAGTTTGTGTAGAGCAGTGGTCACCAACCAGTGGATCCCAATCCACTGGTAGATCTCAGAGCCTCTTGGAGTCAATCCAAGGCTGTGGTAGGGGGCTGAGTGCCCGAGTGCATACATGCTCATGCCCCAGCCCAGCAGGTCAGCCCGTGGGGGAGGGAAGAGGTGAAGGCTAGATCGAGACCCCTGTGGTGAGGGATGGTGCCACAGAGGTAGGAGCAGGGGTAAATTGAGTGGGGCCCCGGCTGGGTAAAACTTGCCTGCTGGGGAGGTGCACCCCCAAATTTTCTCTCTCTCCCTCAATTTGCCCCCCCCCCCGGCCCTTCCCTCCCCACAGACTTACCTGCTGGGGAGAGGGATGGCGGCAGTGCATGGTAGATCTTGGGTTGCTTTTAAATGCCAAAGGTGATCTCCTACTTAAAAGTTGAAGACCACTGGTATAGAGCATCCTGCAAGCATTTGAAAAATATAATTTTTTTCCTAAAATCCTTGTCTGCTCCAGTGTGTTGCTGACTGCAGAATTATTGTTTATGTGGCTTAATGTGTACTCTTTCAGATTTTCAGAAGTGCTGAGCAGATGTCCTTTAAGAAAACTGATATTGGTGTTTTCTCTACAGAAGTCATTCCCACCTTTTTTAATACTGCAGCCCGGCAGGAGCAGAACAAGGCACATGGAGCTGGCTGCCTCCCTTCTGGGGCTGCCCCACCATGCAGCTTTAACCCTGGAAGCTGCTCACCTGAGCAAACAGGCTGGGGTCTGAGCCAGGTGCTTGTGCCACAGCCCAGCAGCCAACCTGCTGCAGCTTGGTACCGGGCCGTGGCCTGGTGGTTGGGAACCTCTGCTCTAGGTTAAATTTTAAAACATTTACCTGACTGTCTAATACAGTTACGTTTCAATACAGTTATGTTAAGTACAGAAAACTAATTGATTTTTATTTAACAAATGTATTCAAAACCTATGGTTGAATGATTCTTCTCTACAACAAATTCAAGAACCTCAATGTATACATTTAAATGTTCATTCAAGATATCCTGCCTCCTGTGCATGTCATTTTTCTTGAGATGGCTAGTAGTCATGGACCATTGATTTTTAGAAGTTGCCACACATTCTCTTAAAGCAAATTTGGCTTAAAGGCTCAGATGGCTTAAATTTTTAAGATGTGTATAATGAAAATAATAAATCTTAAGTTTTCTGCCTGTAGAAATCTATTTTGTGCAACTACAGACATCTTCAGTCACAGAAGCCTTTATTTTAATTGTATCCATCAGGATGGCCAAATATTTTAATTTGACACTTTAAATATTTAATACTGATACAGTCAGGATGTTCTTGCCCTTGAACAGTTCTGAAGTTTTTCAAATAGGTTTGAAGGTAAATATGAGTTGAACCAAATACACTAAACGTTGGGCTTTACTAACCTGGTAACAAAACAGTGAGAGTGTGTACTTATGTAAAATTGCAACTCGGCAATATGTCGCTAAATTATTCAACATTTCTTCCCTTCCTCTAGCGTTTTATCCAGTATCTGGCTTCCAGAAACACGTTGTTTAACTTGAGCAATTTCCTAGACAAAAGTGGGTTGCAAGGTAAGGTAACTTCATTATATGTACATTTAAAAAAAAAATGCTTTTTCTACAATTGGATCTAAGTTGTGCATTTAACTCTAGAAGCAGTTTTCACATCAGCTTCAAATGCAGTTCTCTTACAGTATGTCATGTATAGTTTAGCTCACTGCTATATTCTAAAAAAGGACTACCATAAACATAAACCCTGACGAAGGGTTTTTGAACCCGAAAGCTTGCTTAATAACTATTCTCCAACCATTTAGGTTGGTCTAATAAAAGATATCAAATTCACCCAAGGAACCTTGTCTACCATAAACATTAACTTTTGTGGGGGAGAGAAACCAGGGATGTCTTGAATTCTAGTCATTTTATTCCTAATGGCTCTGAATATTGATCCATATAGTGGCTATGCTATTCAGTTTCTATTAGTAGCTAATACAAGGTAAAATGTTGACTCATAGTATATGAAAACTTTACTGTTGGAGACTGTTTTTGAAGCTTGTTGGAATTAGTGAAAGCAAGAATTTTTTTGGTAGTACTTAAATTTTCTTAAATGTGCTCACTTAGCATTTGTTTGCTTTTGTAGGATTAATTATGAATAAATATATAAAAAATGGCTCAGTTCCTAATTCAGAAGTGCTTTCAAACAAGAAAGAAATCAACTCAATAGTTGCTACAGTAGGGCATGATGTCCAGGCTTACTGGAAGCCTGTTCTGTTGGACACTTTGTGAACTTACAGGGAAAAAACAGTTTATCCCACCACCTGATGTGATTAGATTGAAAATATATTTTATGTACAAGAAGACTTAAACATTGTTGCATACACTGAACTGCATTTTAATTTATTAATTAGCCGATGATTGGATTCAGTCTTGAAAAATTCCACTTGCTGCCCAAGTAACACATTTTAACAGGTGAATACTTTTTTTCAAAATGACAGTCTGACAGTTCATGAGTAGATTTTCTGTGTCTTGAGCTAAGAACTTTTTGCAAAGTTGATGTAAATATAACATCTGATGTTGGACCCTGATGACTATTGTTCCCTGTGTGGTAATCTTTTTCTGCAGTTCAGTGTGATTCAGTTCCTGTATGGAACAGTCCTTAAAGTTGCTAAATTTTCTTATGGACAGTGTTGTGGGGCATCTACCAACCTTTTATGTAGCTGTTCCAATTTATTGGTTAATTGTAGTAAAATCTGCATATTCTGGCTTCATAGTAAACTGGACTTGGCACAGGCATCAAGTTGCGACTTAATTTTCAAAGCTAGAGTGGTATAGAATATAGGGACAGATCTTTTAGATTTTTTTTTTTAAGATCTGGTTCTCCCAATTTTTTTTTATGAGAAAAGAGCTAAGAAACTCTTTTCCTGTGTCCACAAGGAAGCATTTTTATCAATTTTATGTGCCTTGCACCCTTGTATAGGCAGTAAACATCAATGGCATTTGGCCCTTTTTAAAGTAAAAAGGAGTAAATATGAACCATGGTGTTGGTTCTGGAAACTTATTCACCAGACAAGCAACACTGCATAATGTCTTTGTAAGGAATTCTTTTACATAATGTCCAAAAACTTTGTAGAAGAATGCTTACTCTGCTTCTGGGAAAATGATTGCTTAGGGTGGTCAAGAAGACGTTAAGTTGCTTGCATGATATGTTTGGAGATACTTGGGGGAAATTTAAGTATATGCAGCAAGGTGCATATTATACAATATACAGCTCTCAACAGAAAATGTGTAATTTTTCTCACAGAATTGAGGGCAGTCTTGTAATCCTTTGAGATGAGAATGGATGTGCAAAACAAATTTTAAGGAAAAGCTGTGGACAAAAAACAATCATGCATCTTGTTCCCCAGTCAGAACTTTTTGTTTATTTAAAAAAAAACCAACAAAAAAACAGAAGAATTAGTTGTTGAAACCTTTTTTTTTTCTTCTCTCTTAGGATATGACATGTCCACATTTATCAGAAGGTATAGTAGGTATCTGAATGAAAAAGCAGTTTCTTACAGACAAGTGGCTTTTGATTTTACAAAAGTAAAAAGAGGGTAAGAGCTGCAGTTCTTCCTTACCTTTTAAAGATCTGTCTTGCAAAGCATGCTAATGAGTTGTATTTGAACATTAACGTTGGGGGTTTCTGTGGGTGTTGGTTTATATTCCATGATCCATGCACTAAAAACATTAGTGTAAGTGAATGACTGCATTCCTGAATCTTTCCTGTGCCATTAGATACTACATAGGACTGAAAAAGGCTTTGCTGTCTGCTGTTGTTATCTTTGCCAGCAAATGTGTTACTTCAGAAGCTTTTTGTGGAATAGTGTTAAAAGAAAAAATAATGGAAAAATGCCTGTGCAGCAGTTTGTGAAGGCACTAATTGAAGATCCTAATTATAGCAAAAAGCTGTTCCATGACATGCAAACCTGTCTTACAGTCCTACAGTTTGGCAGCCTTGCAGTCTCTACAATTCATTTGGGAAAGGCATGGGTAAATATCCTGCTGTACCTTCTTCTGGTCTTCATCCTTTCTCAAAGTGACTGTATGAATCTCTGGTCTTGAAATGTGTATGGCTTCAAGTACATATAGAATAATCCTCCTGCTTCCTCTTGGAGTGGGGTAGAATTGTCCATTCCATTTTAAATAGAGCCAGAGTGGCCTTCATGGAAGCTATATCTAAAGCAGCTAGTCAATCTTTTTCTGCCATACTTTAATGTAATGCCTAAACCAGTAAACTAAAGCCGGACCTCCAGTAATCGTCCATGTTGGTGTTCATCCTTCTCATGGATGTGAGATTGGGTAGTAGGGTCTATTGTCATGGATGTCCTCATGCCTTCCACCTTGTCCAAGGACATGAAGGGTGGAGTGGGCCTACCTTGTCTTCAAATCCTTTTCACCACTAATGGCAGGAAGATAAAACCCAGGCAGCGCCCGCTTGCCCTTTTGCAACTCTTAGTATGATTATGTAGCTAGTTAACTTTAAACCCCATTGACCTTTTTAAGTAGATTTTCCTTGGGTTAGTTTCTCCCTAACCTGCAAACTTTATCAGAAGGGATTCCAGACTATATTGTGGATTTCTATCAATTGACTTCACACTCAGCCAATGGCATAGAAAACTATATTTTATACTTAGATGTGGTTTTGTCTGGGTGAAAGCTTGTGAGGCTTTGCGTACAGCCCATGAAAGGGTAGCTGAAAACTAGTGCATCTCCCCAAGAGATGTGTAATAGGTGTGTGCATGTCTTTTTGCAAGAAGTGCTTTCCTCAAACTCATGGTAAGACCTACTTGAGGTGCACTAACATACTTTCCTGTAAGCAAAAGTGCAGAGGCAGGCGGCAAGTGCAGGGCATGTCTAAATCACCTTTGTACACAAGGGCTAAGTACAGACAGTCAAAAAGCCCCAGGCTGAATCGATTCAGTCTTTGCTGCAGAGATTAAACTGAGAAATAACTGGACACTCATTTACTTCTGATTCAGGAAATGTAGCCACATACCTGCAGTGGCTCAGGCCAGAAGCTGGGCGGTGTTAGAGCATGACATGGGCTGTGTGTTCACTTCTTCCTGCTGCCCTGAGATATATCTGAGACTTGCAGTCCAGACTCTGAGCAGCAGGACTCTTCCTGCATCCAAGCACAGGCAGGGGCTGCTTCCAGGTGCCTCTGGAATTTGAAGTCCAGTCACAGCCAGCAATAAGTTTGAGCAGGGAAAGGGGTGTTTCTGATCACTTAAATTGGTTTATGTAACTTCTGTCACTATCCAAGGCCTTTGGCTCCCTTAAGAAGCTTGCGTAGACTTTCATGGTTTGGAAATCATGGCCATTCCTGTGGCATCCAGAATTCCTGCTTCTCCTCTTAAGAATCTAACATTCAGGTGTTGACAGGCAACATGACAGCTATGTATTTGTCTGCGAACAGACATCATCTATGCTATATTAGGAGGTCATTCAGCATCAGACTTAATGTATTCCTTACTGCCATTCATCTTTCAGGTGTTGAGGCCTTGCTAGCAGATGACTCTGGAAGTTTTCAGACAACTTGAGTAATCGGTCAAGGATAGAGTCATGTAGAATAGTGTTGCAGGACATCTTTTGTAAGTGGAGACTTCCATAAAATATACCTAAGGTTGGTCAAACCTGGTCTAGAGTAGGGATGTAAATGTCATCTAAAAATATTTGTTTAACCTCATCTAATTATATTGGTTAAACGATTTAACTGATAACACAACAGCTTGGACATAGCTGCTGCTGGGAATTGATCCTGGAGATTTTTAACTTTGGGGAAGGGGAGGAAGAGACAAGTCCAGCCAGACAACACTACTCACCTGAAGCCCTGCCCTTGTTAGCTGCTGGTTCACAGCCCTCCTGCTTAATTATAAGTCATGAGGCTGCCTTCCTCTTAAACTATGAGTACTAGTCCCCCTCCCCTCTTTGCTCCTCTCTCCCTCACTTCTGCACACCCTGCTGCCTCTTGACTCCTGCTGGGGCACAGGGCAGTTCTTCCCCCACCCCACCTGCCCTTCCCTGCCAGACTGCATGCATGCTGAGCCAAAGAAGAACCAGTAAGCTAACCAGTTATCACTGCACTTACTGGCTAAATGATTAATTTTTGACATCCCTAATCTAGAGGGAACTCTAGAGACTTGCTAGCAGATGCCTTTCCTATCTCTTGGATGCCAGAACTCATTTTTCTGTCTTGGCACTCATGATGCCAAAGAAAATTGAAATGAGATGTGACATCTCAAGTTGATAGTCCTGTTATGGGCCAGGCACTTGTGACATACGACCTGGTGACTCTCAGTACAGGCCCTGATAGCTTTTTGCCGCCTTTGCTCAGCATAGTGTCACTACACAGTTGCCAAATCCTGCACTTGTGCCCAGTGTCATCATAGCTAAGAGCCTGAGTACTGGCTGGCTGACACTAGCTAAAAGAAGTGGCTCGGCTGAAGGTAGGACCCTTTTTACACCAACGCAGGAAAGCTTCTGCTAGATCATCTTTTATAAAGCTAAATGGAAAAAGCTTACTATTTTTCAGCACTGACTACTTTGCCTGATAACTGCTACTTTAATGGCACTTGTTTCTGGACTAGTTTAATATTCTAATTGGAACGTTTATATTTGTTCCCTGGGGATGTATCTGAAAACAATGTCAGTGCTTCTGTCCATGGCATGCTTTATTTCTTCAACCTACAGTAGCTAGATTTCTGAAATGCATTTATTCATAGTTTTCAGCAACTGCTGTGCCATATCCCTTTGGGTTCTCCATAGGATTGTTGGGTCACGCCAAGACCTCTTGGCCATGACTTTTTTTCCCCCTTGATCACATTCATTAATGCCTTTAGTAGTTACTTTAAAAAGCTTGAAGGACAGGAAAGATTCCAGTCCTTATGGTGCCCTCTCCCTGCACTCCTATAAAGTAGGCTTATACTCAGGCCTCATCACAAATCCCTGCACACCTACTGGATTAGAATTCTAATGTGAAGCAATATATTAGTCTTCCAGTTTTTGGGTTACTTTTTCCCATTTGGCTTTTTCAGTGGTGATCCTAAGATTTTTTTTTTTTTTTTTTTCCCCCTGCTGAGTCTAGGGGATTCTGACTTTTTAATTTGTAACTTAAGTTTGAGGTAGAAATTTAGACTTCAGTATCAAGGCATTTAAAAAAAAAAAAAAATGAAGATAAAATTTTATGTTAGTGAGTAGTATAGAAAGCAGTTTTTTTCTTATAAATGGCTTGTGTTCATTTTTCTTTCTCCCTGGGTTATCTTTTTTCTTTTTTTCTCTTAACCTGTGCATTGTTTGGATATCTTTTTGAAGCATCCACCAGTTTAAATAATCCCAAATAACAATGATACTCTAGTTAAAACTATAAGTATTAATTGGTACATAATTAAATCTAATTGTGAGACTTTATTCAGTGTTCCTTCAGTTGCAAGCTACCACAGAGTGTTTTAGTTCTGGCACTTAAAGAGAACTTTTAAAAGATGCCGATACACTTAACTAATGCATTCTACATAATATGATTTTAAGCAATATTGAAACAACTTTAAATGATGAGAGAAATGTAAGTAACTTGTTTTAGAAATACTTTTTATAATACTTTTGAGAAGACTCTTCCAGATACTTTTGTTTTTTGAAGCAAGTTTTTATAAAGCTAGTAATATTTATGTAGTTGCCTAATGAATTGCACACACCAAAATGTAATGGTTTTGGGTGTTAAGAATTCCATGCATCTTAAAACACACATCAGTTTTTGAAGCTTCTATCATGAGTACTATTTTCTGGCCATGAAGTGTTTTTCTTATGGCTATTCTTACAGTTCTTTGGCCATACAACATTAACTATCACAAGTCTGTCATCTTTGTTGAACTGTAACTACTGTTTTGATCCACTCTTGTACTTCATTTCAATAGAAATTATTTTGGAAAATTCAATTGGGATTTTTTTTACTTGTGTTTGCATTACAGGGCTGATGGAGTCATGAGAACAATGAACACAGAGAAACTTCTCAAAACTGTACCAATTATACAAAATCAGATGGATGCACTCCTTGATTTCAATGTGAGTTTAATTGTTTTACCCATTAGTCAAACCATCAAGTAACATGGTGGAATTTTTTTCCTTTACAAAGTTCACTGTGAAACCTGATGATACAATATTTTAACCTTTCTCCTAATATGCTTGTTTTGAATAGCAAAAAATACCTTCTACTTAGTGCATAAACCATGAAGTGGCCATATCCAGTGGGTCATATTGAGTTGATAAGTAGTGTAGACAGTTAAAGAGTTTTAAAACACATTACTGAATTTTTTCAGTTTTACTGTCTTGATCTGTAATGTCTGTTAGTCATGTATTTTGGTGGGCAGACTTTATTTAATTTGGCCTCCGCTGATCCTCTATTCAGCTGGCTATTAATAAAATATGAATTGTGAGATCAATGAAACAAGTGAATAATGTTGGAACTTATCTAAAAGTTTTTCTGGTAAGTTGAGTCCAGTGCAGTTACACACACATTTTTCTTTTTCTAATATCACTAGGTCAATAGCAATGAGCTTACGAATGGTGTAATTAATGCTGCCTTCATGCTTCTCTTCAAAGATGCCATCAGACTCTTTGCAGCATATAATGAAGGAATTATTAACCTGCTGGGTAAATATTTCTGTTCTGCAGTATTGCAGTACTTTGTGTTTCAGTAAGCTGTTTGTACTTTAATGTCAGGAAAAGAGACTGCACTTGCATCTTAAGAGCACCAAAACTTTGAACATAAATGAAAATAAAATAATTTTAGTCTTTCAAGGCTTTTTATCACTAAGTATCCTTAAAGGTCCAGAGAAATAAGCAATTTGCTTTTTTTTTAAAAAGCGTGGAAAATTGTTTCAGTTTGTCCCATAGAACCATGGTGCAGAATCAGATGGCAAAATTGGCACTTGTTTACACTGCAGTCTTAAAGAATTTTCACTTTTTTTGTAATTAAGCCTTTTGGTTCTAACTCTTATAGTCTGTGGATTCCTACAGTGAATTTCCCAGTAATAAGGCCAACAGACAATATTAATAAACTGTAGTAGTTCTCGGTCTTTCCTATTTTTAGACATTAGAAGGAAGAGTGAGTGAGTGTCCCTTGTTAGAGTTGCTGCTAAACAGCCTGCAACTACAAGCAGAGAGCGGTAGCTAAGCCATGTTAGTCTGAAGTTAGGCAGATGGTGGAATAGGTGGTACATCTTACAGTATCTGATGTGAACTTTTGTAAGCAACAGTTGACACATCTCTGATTCTGTCTGTGGTGCACCTCTACTTTGCCTCCAATGTAATAGTCCCACTTCTATGACCAGGTGTTTCAGGGTAGCTGTATAGTTTTGACCTTGGTGTTCCTGTCATACACTTAGCTGAAAAGTGAATTGTTAAACATCTTAGGCTGCATCTCTCCTCCAGCAATCGGGTTGTTTTTTAAAATTCATTAGTTCATACAGGATGAAAGAATGTACAAACATTGACTGAGATTTGACTGACTGACTGACTTGTTTTCCATCCCTGATTGAAGCAAGGCTCTTTCATAGCAACTTCCACAATGAACAAGACAGGAGAAACAAGTCTTTGGATATTTTCTGTATTAAGTCATAGCTGTTACTTCTATACATTTGGAACAGAAAGCATGTACTGTATGCTTAATGTCTTAAGTGATTTGAGTATTTTTCCCATTTACAGAAAAATACTTTGACATGAAAAAGAACCAGTGCAAAGAAGGTCTTGACATTTACAAGAAGTTTCTCACTAGAATGACAAGGATTTCAGAGTTCCTCAAAGTTGCAGAGGT
The DNA here is from genome assembly GCF_030867095.1 of Alligator mississippiensis. Classification (NCBI taxonomy): domain Eukaryota; kingdom Metazoa; phylum Chordata; order Crocodylia; family Alligatoridae; genus Alligator; species Alligator mississippiensis. The sequence goes on from NC_081824.1 coordinate 459,131,934, forward strand.
AACCCTTGCCATCATGGTTTTATGGCAGAAGTGCCAGCTCTTAAACTAAAAGAAAAGATGCCCATTTAATATATCATGGAGAGTACATTGTAATCTTCAAGAGAAAAATGGGTTGTCAGTTCCATTAGTTGATTTCTTTCCAGCTGTTTGCTGTATGTCAGTAGTACTCAAATTCCATAGACTACTTTGAGAGATGAGACTCCCTGATATCTCAGTCTTGAACTTCCTGGCTTTTTCTCGAAACCTTTTCTTGTGGACCTTAATGGAAGGGTTTAACAAACCAGTTATAAACCCTGAGAAGATAACTTTATTTCAACTTCATTACAACTGCATATACACTTAACAGACAACTGGTTTCAGTTTTTATACAACCAAATTAATCTCATTATAGACAGAACCACAATTACACATGGCTTTTGCTTTTCTTGTATTATTGCACTTTAACATGATTTCTCTTTGAGCATTGAAGTCTATAAGCAAGCAGAAGGATGGTTCTGAAGCTCATTGTATTTATTTTATTGCAGCAAGTTGGAATTGACAGAGGAGACATTCCAGATCTTTCTCAGGTACATAAAGTATGCATGTGTCAATGCATGGCATGTTGGCTTCTGGATTGCATAATCAGAAAAACTTAGCATTTTGTCTTTCATTTATGCTTTTTTGCATAAGTTGTCTGTTCATGATTAATTCTAATTCCCAGGCAGGGCAGAGTGGCACCCTTTTATAGACTAGTGTTCTCCCAAGCTTAGGATCCTAATAAATGAGAATTTAAGTTGTTTACAGTTGATTAATATTTTGTGCATCAGTTCTGCTTTTAAGTTAAGGATTCTGTTTTAAACTCAATTTTATTTTCTGCTTTCAAGAGAACATAAGTCAAACAATTAAATATTCAAGTTTAAACACAGTCCTTAACTTGAAAAGCTGTTTAAAAGCATGATGGAAACTGATCTGACTGTGTGGACTTGCAGAATGGAGCAGTTGCAAATCACTGAAGTTTAGCAATGTGGCTGTTTTCTAGCAGAAGGCTTCAAAATGTTAGTTAAGTCTTTACAATGACTTGCAGAGGATATGCATGCTTCAGATTGGTCCAGCTTCCTGCTTAGTGTCCTTTGGAATGTGACTACTCACTTAACTTTTTCTTCCTGCCTTTTCTTACTGTTCACTTTTTCACACTTTCATTCAGTAGTTTTTTGATGATAAACCATCATGACCAATAACACTACCAAAGGAGGATAGTGAATACTATGTTGCCTGATGCTTTAAATGCTTTGCTCAATGATTTCTCTACTGAAAGTGAAATTTTAGCATTACTTTGTGGTTTTTCTTTGTTGGTTTGGTGTTTTTTAGACACTTCCACTTCCCTTCAATTATACTTTCCAGCACTGGGGGAACAGGGTATTAGCTTCTTTCAGCTGTTGTCTGTTTTTGTTTTGGATTTTTCATATCAATTCCCTCACTGCTCTTTTGCAGGCACCAAGCAGTCTTCTTGATGCTTTGGAACAACATTTAGCCTCTTTGGATGGGAAGAAAATCAAAGACTCCACAGCTGCAAGCAGGTACGTATACTATTACTGTTACACAGCCAATAGATGGGTTACTTAAAAACCCCTTTCTTTTAAATGCCACGAACATGACATTGCTGCCACAGTATAGAAACAGTCACTCAATATGTATGTTGTGAGTGGCTTTTATAACTTAATGTTGGAAAAGTGTCTTTACCTTTCATGTAATGATAGAACTTAAGTGAATGCTATGGAACTCATGGTGCTTATTGCTTGGAAAGCTGCCCATGTCTAGTTAGCAGTACTAGATATTGAAATGTACTCAACATCCAGGCATGCTTGTAAGATTTTAATATCTGTGGCTGTTCACTATTTAAACACTTAATAAAACATGGTTCCCTTTCTAGATATAAAATCATGAGCAGGTCATGCAAAACCTATGATATAAATACCACGGTACTGAGAGGAGAGCTCCTAATTTAATTTAAACATTAAACTGTTTTCCCTCACTGCATGCCTTTAAATAGGACATGCACCTTGTTTTTGGGAAGGCAGGGACAGAGCATAATCTTCAGCTCCCTCACCCCCTCTTCTGCTCAGCCAGGAAGTACAGTATTAACCCTTTTGCAGCTGAATTGTCAGTAGCTCTTGGCCACTCAGACAAAAGCTGAAACCAGCTGCTGACGATGACTGGACTTCATGGATAGATCTAGAATTTCGCAAAGAGCTTAAAAATAGCGTGCAGGGCAGTGAAATAGTTACTCCTGGTCTCTTCTCCTAACAGACAGAAATTGCTGAAGAAAGGATAGTTTGATTAGTGGAACATCAAGACTCTTAAAGGTGAGAAGGTTAAGAAGGTTAACACCCATGGAGTGAAGATTGAACTGAAAGGAGGTGGATTATAATAAGCTAATGAAGTCAACTGACTCCCTCAGCACTGCCTGAATAGAAATGCCACTGCTGCTGCCACACAGTTGGTTTTAAACTTTGGGTGGAGCAGAAAGCAAAACAGGGTGGAACTGCACCCTCTCCATCCCCCAAATCTGTCCCTGCTGGGTTCTGCCCCTGCCTCCTTATGGCTACTGGAAGGAATAGAATTAAAATCAGCAACAGCTATCTTACCTCATTTCTCTGCTGCCTATCCTGGGCAGAAAATCAGCTTCCCCAGTCAAACTCACCCTGATGTTCAAAGGCTAATTTTTTGTGGGGAAAGGAGTGTGGTATACAAATAAATACAGAATGTAATGTTTAGTCTTAAATATGTTACTTGTAAATATAATTTTCTTTGCATTACTTTTCAACTTGTCATCAAATTTAAAAAAAACAAAATAAAACAATAGATATGCCAAGGCATTTGGGGTGCCTTTCCATATGTGGGGGATATCGGGATTCCCCACTCAGCCAGACCAGTCTCCAGCAATCACAGAAATGAGTCTGGTTAAGTGGGGAAAAGCATTTCTGTGCTCAGCCTGACCTCCCCACTCAGCAAGGAGACAGCTGGAGGGCAAAACAGGGAGATCACATTGCCCCTGGGATTGCATCATAAAGGGTGGGACAAGGGTCAATGTTTCACCCAATAAAGTGGATCAATTGTGCTGGAACACAGTTGATTCTCTTTAATGGGCAGTGTCTCTTTCTAGCCAAAGACTTATTTTAATATCTGGCTTATGTTAAAATTTTGATTTTAATTCAAAATGTACTTACAAATAGTACCTAAGGTATTAAAACTTTCCTATGCATGTGCAAAATGTGCACGTCAGATCTGTGAAAATTCAGTTTACAATTTAGCAGAGAAACAGAACAAAACTACAAGCATGAAACTCATGTGAAGTGACTTCAGATCACTTTGCACCCATTCTTATCTAACATCTCTTCCTACTATTGTTGGTCCAATAAAAGATATCACCAAAAACCACTTACTTGTTGCTGACTCTTGTAAACTGTTTTGTATGTCCCTGGCTTAAAAGTGCACATTCTATAAATGATCTGAAAAGCAAGCAAAGCATTTTCTAATCGGGTATTCCCATCCTGTGTCATGCATGAACAGCCAATTTTTCCCTCCCTTTATCCAATTACTCTAGGGCTACTACCCTTTCCAATGCAGTCTCTTCCCTTGCAAGTACTGGCCTGTCTCTCACTAAAGTAGATGAAAGGGAAAAGCAAGCTGCATTAGAGGAAGAACAGGCTCGTTTAAAAGCTTTAAAGGTAAGCATGTCTTCTTATCCAATAGTAAGGTTGTTTATTTAACTATGTACTGTATTTTTCAAATTTTAAGATGATCCTGAATGTAAGACCCTTCACCCCCAATAATTAGGTTCTATATATGGAAAATGTATAAATGGGTTATAATTTTTTCATCTATAAAACCTAATTATTGGCAGGTGATCTTTAATTTATAGCCCCCACTGCTCTGCCCCCCCCCCCCCCCCGTGATGGGGGTATCGGTGGTGTGGGGGAGGTCAAGCAGCTTGCTCCCTTCTTGTGCCTGCCCCCTGCCACCTCTGCCTTTCCTGTGAGTGTCACTACTACAGGTTAGGCTCAGCACCCTAGGCTGCAGTGTGCTTATAGCCTGCTGGCACAGAGGAAAGGTGGGGGGGATCAGTGGGGACTGGGGGGTAGATGCTGCAGGGAGATGGCAGGGGGCAGGGCAGCCAGCAGCTGCAGCTATGATACCAAACCTGCACGGGGTGGAGCTGGAGCTGCAGCAGCTGCTGCCCCCCATACCCTGGTATTTGATTCTAAGCCAAGGGACCCTCCCTCCACCATGTTAAATGAGAGGGGAAAGCTTCATTTTGGAATCGAGTCAATATGGTACTAATATGTGCACTGCCTTAAATTGTTAGAATCCTCGAATGATGTATAGTATTTTACTTGCTATCTAGTATTACTTTCAAGAACCTGGGATTACGTAGTATTCTTTTTGCATATTGGCTTATCAGTTAACTTGTTTCAAAGATATGGAACATCCTCTTATTCTTTATAGATGTTTATCTTGTATGTATACAAAGAGTTTGTGTAAAACAAACAAAACGCCCTGATGTTATTGTATGGAGTGAGTAAAAGTTCTCAAGAATTTTTTTTCTATGTACCTCTGTGCCCTATAAACAAATCTTGTTTCTGGATTTCTTATGCCAGCTCAATTTTCCAACAGGAACAACGTCTAAAAGAACTTGCAAAGAAACCTCATACCTCTTTAACGACAGCAGCTTCTCCTGTATCAACTGCAGCAGGAAGCTTAATGACTACACCAGCCATTGATATTTTTTCTACCCCCAGTTCTTCAAACAGGTATGCTTCTAGAGTAAGTCTGCTTACAAGCCAACTCCAGCTGGGGGTCATCCAACTACTCCAATTGCATGTTGAAAGAAATAATTTTAGCTAGAGTATATCAGTCACATCTAAGTATATGTAGAATGATTCCTCCCTCTCCAAATTAATTTCTGATTTTTAAAAAAAACAAACAAACTGCTGACAATCTTTGCAACTGGCTTTATTAATATAGGAGCTGGTTTTCTACCCGGCATTGTGAAATATGTCCTGTCCCAAAGAGCCTTGCTAAATAGGTTGGAAAGATTCTATAATTCATATTGGAGGCTGCCAAGCATGGTGCTTACCTTAGTGTTCCACTTGTGTATTTTTTTTTAAGTGTGGCCAACATGCTATTGCTATAGCATGTTGTTTTCCATGTGCATGCATTTTTTTTAGCATGTGGCCTTTCTAGAACACAAGTTGAAATGCAGGTGGGTGCCTGGCGTATTAATACAGAAGAATTCCTGATAGACAGTGCAAGCTTTTGCATTCTGGATTACTGAGTGCACACTAATCTTGGCCTTACATACCTTCATTCCTGCTGTTTAGTTCTGAACTTACTTTGCACAGAAAAATCAAATGAATTGTCATATTGTATAGCACTGAAGTGGAAAGTAGGGAATAGTCTTCCAAAAGCATTTTCATTTTGGACTTGAATCCAATAAACTGTCCTTGTGGAACTCGCATAGGAACTTGTACACTTCCTTTCTAGTATTTACTGACCTTCAAAAATGGTCTGCCTTGTGATGGACTTGTTTTCTAGTAGATAACAATTTATAGGATACTATTTATGGGACACCAACAATATAGTAAATGGATATATCAAACAGACAAGGTTCCTTGGGTGAATTTTTAATATCTTTTGTTAGACCAACCCAAATAGTTGGAGAATAGTTATTAAGCGAGCTTTCTGGTTCAAAAACCCTTCGTCAGGCTAAGGAAGTTTCAGCAGTTGGTGTGTGCTCTTCCTGGATGAAATGAAAAATCAAACAGTACATTTCAGGTTACAGAAAACAACAGTTGAAGTCTGTCACTAACTGTAAGGGTTGTAGGTAGAAATGTAAATGTGTGGGACTTCTGTAGCTTGCTAAAGCCAAGGCATTTAGAATAACTAGATGTAGTTGTTTTGTATGGATACCTAAATATATGCACACTTAGTCAGTTCTCGGAAACCCAGAAATTTCACAAAGCTATTCGAGCAGTCAGAAATGCTATGCTTGGAAGAGACTAACGCAGTTGAAAAGTTATAAATGATGTAATCTATTTTGGCTTGTATTTAATTTTTAAAATGTAGATAACAACATAATGGTTCTGTAGAGTCTTTCCTTTGTCCATTGCAGAGAGAAAGTACACACACAGAAATAGCTCTTGAGTCAAATTTTGCTTGTTTTCTCATCTCTTCTCAGTTTTCTTTTCCTTTTGATGTTTTTCCTGGTCAACAGGGAGCAGTAGGCTGATCCTCTGAGTCAGTACCAGTATACTGGTAGGCTGATGAGAGATCCCAAAAAAGTCTGTAATTGATAGCTCCGCTTAATGGCCAGAGATAAATCTGCACTCATACACATGGATAGGTTAGTGGAGATCACTGGAAGCTGTGAATATTTCAGGGACTCCTAAATTTAGGGTTTTGTTTGTAACCAGCACTATTCTTACCAAACTACAAAACCTGCTGATACACTACATTTCAGCATACATTAAAAATTACACAAGGAAGGACCTTTATAATCACTGTTAGAGGACTGTTGTGGTAGACCAGTTCAATTCACAGGAAATTAATTTTTTTTGGTGTTAATACCATATGTATAGAGGTTTTTTTTTTTAATCTGGAAAGTGAAACTTTTTGCTTATAACAGGGTGAAAAAACCCCACAAATGTGTATGTAGCACAACATAACTATTCGCATATAACAAATTTAAGTGATTTTATTTGTTGTTCAGATTTTCAAGTTACTCTGTTCCCCTGTATTCCTTGCTAACATTTTAAAGGATTAAATAATATTTGTTAAGTAATTGCAAAACAAAATACACCCACATACCTCAGTGTGCCCTTCTGCGTCCCTCCAGGACTTTTTACTTTGTTTTGCAAAGTTCTAAACGTAAAATCTGTTTTGCTCTGTTGAAAACATTTACTTGTCTTTTTAAATACAGTTTCTGTGAGTTCCTTCTCTCCATTTCTATCTAATATTGAGAGGCTTTTTTCTTTCCTCAGTGAGTTGCTGCTTGGCCTTCGTTTCTGTTTTTAATTAATAGTTTAGATTGCTTTTTAGGCAGTAACACTGCTGATGCTAGTATACTTCTGGGCAGAGTATTTACTGAAACTTTTTAAAGTTCCTTAATGAGTGCTAGATCCCTGATCCAGATACTCAGCTGTGCCCCAGGAAGTTCAGGTCCCTGGTGGGAGTGGAATTCAGAGCCCTCTGTAACTTATAATCAAGGATGGGTTCTGTGCCAGCCTAGTTCCTGCCCACATTTTAGAACTGCCACAAGCAACCTGTAGTTTGTTAGGGTATTTTGGAAGCTGCAATCAATGATGTACAAATGTACCATGTCTACAACTTGATATCGGGATCTGAAGAGGGTGGAAGAAGGGTTGGTCAGACCCACCAGGTTCATCTGCTTTGGAGCCGCCCAAGGTGGGGGAGGGCAGGGGTGTCATGGCAGAGAGACTAGCTTAGTGTAGCCATCCAGAGGCTATTTCCCACAGAATTTTAAAGTTTTAGTGAGCTTTTGTTCAAAACGTTTAATCATGTCCCTTACTGTTGAATGAATCTGTTTGTAGTAGTTGACAATATCTACAATAATGTTGCCTTTGCCTTTTGTATCAAACTATTTGATATAGTTCAAACAGTTGTCCTAATTTATCTCTGTAGCACATCGAAGCTGCCAAATGATCTGCTTGATATGCAGCCAACTTTTCATCCACCTGTACATCCTATATCCACTGTGCCACAAGTAGGAGGTACATGGGGAGGTAAGAATTCTAAATTGGCTCTAGAGTCGAACTGTTGTGTAGTTGCACTCCCAGGAGTGGCATACCCCACAGCCTAGTCTGACTTTTTTTTTCATTAATAAAATAGAGAAACTTGTTGGAATGCTTTTAAAATCAACTCAGCAAGGAGAAGTGTAAGTGGCATATGAAAGGGAAGGAAAAAGACAATGCAAATAGAAATTGGAGTGCAGAACATAACAAGAGGATTTGGTTGGGTGATGGTTATAAAGTACTTTGAGATGAAAGAGCAGTGATTAAAGATTTCTTCCATCTCTTGGGGGAAACAGCTTTATGAAGACTTTCTTGGTGCCAGATATTCGAATAATAAGACGTATATTTTAAATGTAAGCACAAACTTTTAAAACTGGCATATTTGAAATAGTGTGAAGGATGCTGGTTTAAAGCCTTTGGCAAAACAATTCCAAGAAAAGTTTGAGAATAGAAGGTGAAAGACGGTGAAAAGTAGACAGTATGGCCTATAACAGATGAAGAAAGCTATAAGAAAAGGAAGCAGAATTGGTGAAGATAAATAGCAAAGGAATAGCTATAAGCGGCAGAAAAGTTTGGTTGAATTTAATATTAAACTAAGCTTTGACTCATTTCCAGAGTGTTCAGACTCCAGTTCTCCAGCTGGCTGAATGCAGTTAAATGTGTGCATTTCTTTTCTTTACCAGCTGTTTAAGCTTTTTAAAGTTTTGCTGATAATGAAAGATCTGGTAGGTGTGAAGTGCATGTTCACTGACATCCACTAATAGAACTATAGTTAAGCATAAGGAAATCTTAAGTGTGTTTTTTCTTCGTGTAGATGCACAGGATTTAGTGAGCTAGTCAGTCAGCTAACTGTGACAACATGCACACTTCTTCCAAATGTTCTAAACACCAAAAGGTCTATTAAACCTGCATATACTATCCGCATGTGAACCTTCAGGATAAAATTGCCTCAACTGAAAGAATTTAGAGACTTAGGTTTCAGAACACGAGTTAAAATACCCTGTTTATGTGCTTTTGGATGACTGAAAACAGAAGTATTGTTTTGTGGGTTTCCTTTAATTGGATATGATTGCTGAACCTCTTACCTGATGGGTTTTTTTGTGAGCTTTAGCATTTTATAGCCAATTTTCGTACTAGCAAAAGTAAACTTTTCATAAAGTACAAAGTGCATTTCCTATTCCTATCAACGTGTGTGCACATTCTGTATAACTTTGACATGTCACACTTGCCTATGAGTGCCTTACGATTTCAAGTGATTTCCTGGAAATATTTACTATAGAACAGGCATGGGTTTTGGAAGGGTTTTGTTTTTTTTCACAAGGGCTTCTGAAAGTGTTAACTTGCTCAGTGCTTCACCAGCTTTTGATATGGTAGGTTATAAAATGCAATTTTAAATTGCCTTTCATTTCTTTGTGTAAACTTTACTGACCAAAGCATCTTTCTTGGAAAGAACTGCTGTGGACAGCTTATCAGCCTGCACATGCAAAATCCTGTGAACAGAATATTTTAGGTCGGAAGAAGAAATGAGGAAAAACGTATTGGTTCCTCTGCTTTGTTTCTCTAGACCATTCAGAGATCTTCTAATGATAGACTAGTCCATTTTTGGATACCCTGTGTAAAAGAGGCTTATTTGCTCACTATCTCTAGATTCAGCTTAGTTTTCTCTCTTTAAATTTAGTCATCGTGAAGTCCCTTCATAAATTGTCGTCTTCATCTGTTTGCTTAGTGTCCTCACCTTTCTAAATATAGATTTTTCAATAACTGTAAAGGTTTCAGGTTTGGATGCCAGAGTTTTTTGGATCATGATTCTAAAATTCTTCATATTCATCTTGTATATTTGCATTACCTTTCATCCAAAGATCTAAGCGATATCACAAACATTAACTCTGACAGCACCCTTGTGAGGTAGGTAAGAAGTATTTTCCCCATTTTACAGATGGGAAAACTGAGCAGTAAAGTGACTTGCCTGAGGTCATACCGCAAGTCAGTGGCAGAGCCAAGAATGGAACCTGGACTATTTCCAGTCATGTGCTCTAACCACTGCACAGCATCCCTACCTTAGGTAAATTTCTGATGTAGTAATGTTTGTACTTGGTGTATATGGTAACTTAAAGGGTATGTATGGCAGTATAGGGGTAACTGACAGAGTACACTTGGACTGAAGATGGGACTTACAAACTCCTAAATCAGCTAGGCTTTTAAGCCTTTACCAGAAAGTTCATCTAGAACATAACAGATGGATGTATTGGTACCAGGGCATGAATATTTTAAACACTACCTCTAGACATTTTGCTAGATTGCTTAAAGCAAAGGAGGCTAGATCTTAAATCAAAAGTGAGGACAGTGAATCACTTCAAAGCTTGTGCTAGCATACAATCCTTCTAGCAATGCAGTTTCTCTGGAAAGACCATCTGTCTGTCCTTGCAGTTGGAGCAGTCTTAGTGCAGTTCCTTTATAAAGAGAAAAGTTGGGTTGAAAAACTAAAATATTGGTTTAAGTATTTTTTTTAACCTAATAAGATGCCAAGCTTAGTCTTCACTCTCCATACTCCTTTTGGGATGAAAGGGAACTGTGAATGTTCCAGGGTAGAATTTGGCTTTAAGGACCAGTTGTTGCAGTGGTGAAGGGGATTCTTCTTTGATGCTTCTAAAATGAATTGGCTGCAGCTAAAATAAATTAGCTGAATTAGATGGATAAAGTGCAGCTAATTCACTTTCAAGTTTTTGGAAGTTGCTTTTATTAGAAACAGCACAATAAAGTAACGTAGGGTGGCACCGTAAAGACTAACTCATTCAGAGGCATAAGCTTTTGTAGGCAACAGCCTACTTAGATGCTTCTGGTGAAGTACTGTCACTTATAAAAGTGTATGCCTCTGAATAAGTTACTCTAACATGCCAGCCTGTTATACCTTCTGCTTGACTTCAGACTTACATGGCTAACTAAGACAGCAGGTCAGTCACACATTTGAACAAACCGGTAATGCTTCAACTGGGATTAGCAAGTGGGCTGGAGTGGGTAGAATCTTAAACTGAAAACATTTTTTTAGATAAGAGTGTTTTAAAAGAGCAGCCAAGAGGGGTATGAAGGACTTCACTAGTATCTTGACAGTGATGCCCAGAATTTGTGGGATAACATTAATGCAATCTAAAAGCATTCTGGGAACAGATGGTATTAAGTGTTAATTATCCTTCTTGGTCCATTTTTATAGAGTAATAGAAACTGGTGTGGATCATAACTTCAAAGCAATACAAAACTAATCAACACTTCCTTCAGTGCAGTTTTAGGTCTTTTATCTAAATTAAACAGCATGTACACAGCTCAAATATATCAACAATTATTTGAATAGCCACAGAGGACTCCCCCTTGCTATGTTAGATTGGGGCATATTGTTTGCCAAATTAATTTATACATATTAGAAGTCTAAATGCAAAAGTGCATATAAACGTTTCCATGAACTTGGAGTTAATCATAGGCTGTCCTAAATGTACATATTTTTCTGTTAATTACAAGGGAAGGAAATGCAGACAGAAGATGACTACCACAAGAATTGAGGAAGGGCAAGATGGCAAAAGAGAATCTAGTTTACACTATTTTCACTGTATGCCAGAGCACAAATTTTCCTGATGTAACACCCATCACAGACAAGAACTGCAAAAAGTTTGCATAGGAATTAATTGCAGAGTGTATAGAATACACTAGTATTTGAGACTGTAGTGTTATCACAAAAAGTAGGTAAAGCTTAAGAACACAAGATTCCTATTACCCTTTCAAAATAAGCTTATGGCACTATTTAATAGTGTTTATCCTGTATTAAAAGTCATGTCAACCATCTTATGCTATTTCTACTCATTCTAGGAATTGAGCCATACCTAACCTGGGAGAAAAGCATGCCTGCTTTTTTGTGTAATAATTTTAAATTTGAATCCAAATTCTGTGTGGCTTCTAAATGCCTGAAAAGAATATAGGCATGAAATTCCACATAGCTCAGGGCTAACATGAGAGGGAAAGCTAATGCCTTAATCTTAAGTAGTATTTGCAGAAAACTCTGAATTTAGAGGTCAAATTCATGCTCAGTACTTAATTTTTTGTAAATATAATTTAATTTGCTTATACTTTTGGTTTTGGATTTGATTTGCAATCCCCATATAAGAAATCAGCCTGCATGTCCTTCAGCAAGACTTGTGAAAGCCCCAGAATTTCGGCAGGAAAGGGAGGGAGGGGGGCACAGACCATACACATTTTTACAGCTTTCATTCAGGCCCTCATTTATATCTACATTGCTTAAAAATAGTAACCAGAAAGTCTAGGCACTAGGACAATACAAACAGTAATATAGGACAACTTCCACTGATTTGGATTTGTATAATAGTATCAAGGAATATAATTCAAGAGCAGGGTGCTCTATGCTCTTCTTGACAGCTCATGATTCACACATCAGACATGATACAGATGAGCAAAGCAAATATTGATCATGCTTAAAAGGGGTGGATAATGAAGTGGCCTCTTCTTAATGAAGTACTTTGGGATCTGTGGATGAAAATAACCACATTATCCATGTACTTGCTTATTGCTTTAAACATTTAAAAAAAGTTACATTTTCCTGTTCGTAAAAGGAATTTTTCCCAAGATTACAAATAGTTTGTCAAGCCTGAGTTCATGGGCTTGGGGTTATTGGCTCAGATGTGTTTCCAGAACTTTTTGTTCAGAACTGTACTTCCTGTGCCCTGTTTGACTCTTCCATATCTTTTAATTCTTGTAATTAAATAATGTGAACTCTCTTTACCTCTCCTGTTTTTCAACTCACTTATTACTAAATCAGTTACACTTTCTTATTTCTCTATTGCTTTCTGGGATTGCACAGATCCTTTCTCTGCTACTATTGATGCTGTTGATGATGCCATTCCCAGCCTAAATCCTTTCCTCACAAAAACTAACGATGCTATTCATCTCTCTGTTGTATCTTCTGACGTACCTACTTTCACGACTAGGACACCCACACATGAAATGTTTGTTGGTAAAGTACCTTTTAACTAACTAGCTCTCTAATTCAGTTTATGAAATATCTTAAAATTTGTACAAAAGTTGTGTGATTTTTATTTTTTATTCCTTCCCTCTCCCTGGAAAAAAACTTTTTTTTGTGACTTGATATTTTATTTGGCAATTTGATTACATTTGCCCAGTTTATAATAGATAATGCATTGAAGTGGCATGGTGGTTAACTTTTCGATGTTTTTTACAATTGTAGACAGAAGTGTGTGTTCAAATGTACTTATGCTTATTTCAGGCTTCATTACCCTTGGTGTGAACCAAAAGGTTGAGAAACATATTTCATAAAGTTCCTAGGGGGAATAAGGATGAGGAATAGATGAAAACATTGCTTTTCTTTCATTATTTTGTGCTAGGAAGACTGTTTAATCTGAATAATCGTGGGGGCTTGTGGCCTCTACTTAAGAATCCATTGTTGTAAACAATATCGGTGTTAGTGGAGCTGACCAGAAGCTACATGTATTGTGGTGATGAAAAACTCTTCTTCACTAACACACAGCTCTTGGGCATCTTTTATAATGGTCAACTTGAGACGATTATAAAGAAATAGCAGTCTCTGGAAACATTATGACTGTTGTAGTAAATCCTAAGTATACAGTAATTGGATTAATTCTCAATGTTAAGAATTAATAGCATTTTTCACTGTAAAATAAATTAGTTACACTTTGTTTTGTGGGGGGGGGTTTGTATTTTTCCCTTGGAAAGTCTGGCTAGACTGGCAGATCCATACTTGTGCAGTCTAAGCTTACTGGAAGCTAATTTGGGGCAGGAAAAGTCTGATAAATTATGAGCCTTAGGCTAGGTCGGTCTCATTGTACTTCACTACTCTCTGAATGTGGTGGCATCTCAGGTTGAGAACCACTGTTGGTGCTGCCTCCGCTTACGTCTGTGCTCCTCAACTCAGACAGCCTGAGAAGCAAAAATGCGGCCATGTTTAAAACTGGTTTTTGCTTCCCTGCTAATTTTAAGAGTTAGCCGTAAGTGAGGCCCCTCCACCCATCAGCAGTAGAGGGTAAATGGGGAACCTTCCAGATGAAAAGAGCCACAGTGCAGCCCACTTCCACCGTGAATCCGGTAGGGCCCTACAGATAGCATAGCCAGGTTAAAAAAGGGACCGGACAAATTCATGGATGACCTATTGAACAGAATGGTTGGAAACTAATAGATGGTGGGTGCCAAGAAGTGTATTGAATCTAGAGATGCAGGTTAAGTGCCCTCCCTGTAAAGCATCCACTTCTGCCGCTGGCTAAGACAGGGTATTGGGTTAGATGGACCATTGGTGTGACCCAGTATGGCACTTAAGTTCTTTTATTAGCCACTGGGCTATATCATGTATACTTAAAACAAAATTATAATTCTTTAAAAATGATGTTTAAAAATGTTAGCATTATCTCACTTGTGGTAATGTAAGTGAGCAACTGTGACTATGGAATGTGGATTTAAAATGACTCTTTCTGGTTCTTTAGATCATTTCAGTCCATTTACTGAACCAAATCCATTTGTGGCAGCAAATAATGAATCTGCTTTTGGCCTGTATCATTATACTTCAGGTACAAGGAAAAATGCCTCTAGCTTTACACTCGTTAGTATCTTCCAAGAGTGTAAAATGTGACATTTGGTTGGGGGTGTTTTAACTTTCTTTTATAGTTGTAATTTTGCAAGTCTTTCCCTTACGTTATGTTACCTAGAACATAAGTATCCCTTTTGAATGTGTTTGATGTACTAGGCTGACTCTTCTGGTTCCATTGTATGGTTACAGCATACATAAATTCATTCTTAATTTCAGTTCAGAGTATTTGGTGTAGGAAATAAATAGCATACGCTGGTCCTTTCTGTAACATTCCTTCTCCTTTCTCTGCTCTTTCTGCTTTTGTGACATGCCTTATCAGATTGTGTTTGTGGTCCTCAAGCTTATCCTAATGCTTCTAATTTCTGCAATGAGCCCTCTACTGTAGCTGGTCTGTTTGGAGGTAGGTAATGTGATATAGGGTCTTACCAAAGACGCAGCATGTTATGTGCCTAGCATTAGTAGGCTCGTCATTTGGATAGAACTGCATTGTTCATGTATGTTGGCTAAAAAATTTGGATTCATACGTTGCTGCTTAGGGTAGATGCATCGTTGCAGATAGATTAGTTATTTTAGATTAGACCTTGTTGTTTTTAATTTGTATTTAAATTAATGCTCAAAATAAGCATTAATTTATAACACAGTATTCAAGGGCACTTTTCTAATCCACATGCCACTGCAACCTGCTACACTAAATGGTTTCCTGTGAAAAGCAGCTGCAACACTGCTCTGCATGTGTCTGTTAATATGTTTTCTTAACCTATACCCAAACTCTGAGATGAGGAAGGTATTCCAAAGAGGCCCCCTCCACCTGTCCCTGGTGTTCTCCATTGCTTTCATTCTTTGTTGTAGGGTCTGTGATAGGTGAATGTACTGGACATCTCTTGTATGAAATTCCTGATTTACTAATTAGGGTTGTTGGTTGTAGCTGTATGGGTCTAAGGACATAGGCAGACAAGGTTCTTTGGGATGTGATACCTTTTACTAGACCAACTAAAAGTTTTGCTTTCCCAGGTAGAATAAAAACCTGCGTTTTGTGTGTTGGCTTCTGTCCTACCCAGGAAAGCGCGCACACACCAGCAGACTCGCTGTGCCTGAAGAAGGGCGTTTGTGCCCAAAAGCTTGCAAAGAACAATTTTTCCAACTATTTAATTGGTCTAATGAAAGAGATCACATCTACCTAAAGGACCATGTCTGGTTACTAATTAGTTGTCTTTACAACAGTGTAATGTGTTTGGGTTTGTGCAACTCCTGAAATGGGCTTTGTCCTATAGATTGTACCCAATCATTGGTGACGGCCCCTACTGTATCTGGTGCAGATGGTCTAACTCAACACAATGTTGCTCAACCTTTTGGCCCCACAGTCTGGATTTCTCACAAGGTTGGCATGTGGAGTTGGGCCCCTATGCGTTGCCCTGGTTATGACTAGGCCCTGCACACCCAATACAGCGCACAAGGCCATGCTTTCCAGCCTGCTGGGCTCCCCTGGCTTGTGAAAATTGGCAGTGGGGGGACCAGCAACTAACAATGACACTGGGGAGCCCAGCAGGCCAGATGATCTGGCCCACAAGGCAGGGGTTGAGCACCTCTGGTCTAACAGACTCTTGCTATCAAGTTATCAGTCAATAGTCTATATTTAGTTGGAGAATTACTGCTTGAAACATTAAAATGCTGCGTTTTGGTGAAATAAGGATTCTTAAAATGAGAAACTAACCTTTGGGTCCACTGAATCAAAATGGTTGTGAATAGATGTCAAAATGTAAAGATCAGTTGCAGAGTAGAAGTTTAATACAGTATCCAGAAAATGCATGCAGAATCATTGATTCTTAGACTTCTGTTTTTTCTAATTTTCCCAATATAATAATTGTATGCTAAACATTGATTTTAATACCCAAAGTTGTTTGTGGGAGCGTTTTTTCTTCTGCCTTAGTGACATTTTTCAGACGTATTTCTGTGGGAGAGTAGTTCACTGGATCGGTAACAAGAACTCGAGTAAAATTCTAGCCAGCCTCCCTCCCCAACCATAGACTGTCGCAAAGAAATTGAGTCTTAAAGCAGCTGAAAAAGTTAAAATATGAGAGCAGGTGACTACTGCAGAAATTAGTCCATGTTCTAAAAAGAAAATAATACTTCTTAAAGATGAGTTTTCTGCTCTTATACTAGAATGCTTTTTTTTTATAGCTAAGTAATATACTCTTTTCCTAAAATTAGTGCTGTCCACATTGGTGTAAAAAGCAGCGTTGCTAATGTTAGTGGTCAAGAAAACCTGTTTAATTACAAATTTGTGGTGCCTTTCACATAAAAGAATTAGTACTTCAGTTACCCACATAAAATGACAACAGTTGCAGTCTAGGCATTCTTCATACAAAACTCAGTTCAATGTTGTGTTCTTTTACATAATGTATTGAATTGGGTCATAACTTTTAAATGGTTATATAGCAGTTAACAGTACATTAAGCCTTCAAAACATTGTGCTAACATTATGTAATGCCTACAAGATCTAGTACGTGAGCAGCATCTTTTTCTTTTGGTTTTTTTTTGGGGGGGGGTTTGCTTGTTTTTTACATTTGAGCATAAAACAAGAAGTTGTGTAGCCTGACAAAGCAATGTGGTAAAACTGGCTCTAGCTCCTAGTCTCTCCTCTTCTTAATCACTGGGTTTATTACTTCCTACAGGGGCTATTCAAAAATAACTGAACAGACATTAAACTATTGATCATAACGGTCTATTTTCAGCAGTGGTTGCCTTGCATTCATGTGTTTTAGTAAGACATCCTGTCATGGTGTGGTTTATTACAATGAAGGTTTCATAGATTTTTCACCTGTAAACTTATAAATGGCGTAGGGAGCTTACAGACAAACGGTTCAAAGCATTGTTTTGAAGAAGTCTTTGCCAGCCCTTTCCCTTCCAGCTTGGAGGGCTGGGTGGCTACTGTGTTGCCTTCGTACTATTGTGAGCAAGTGTTGGGAGACAGAGCTGCACATAACTACCCTCGTTCCCACTAAATTGAGTTTGAATTTGAAGATGTAGGACTTGATGTTGCTGACCTTGCCTCCAGGGATCTTTTGGATCCATAGACTTTGGGGACATGGCCTGCCCTTTCTGTAGGAGAAAACTGAAGAAAAAATATTTGGGGGTGAAAATCACTCCTGCAGTCCTTCCCTGTGTTTCTTCCTACTTCAGGGTGTAACCTGGGTTTTCATGAGTTGCTTTGTTGTTCTGTTCTTCAGGCAATTAGAGGTTGTACAGTAGCTTTTAAATATGCACTTTGGCATACCTTTGTCTTCCATAGGAAAGAGTATGGAGTAATTGCTATAATATGCTGTTCTGTTCTTTTGTTTTTTTTTTGTTTAGGGTTCACTCCATCTCCTGTTGCTCAGCCACAGCCATCAGCTGGCCTTAATGTTGACTTTGAGTCTGTATTTGGAAACAAATCTTCTAATGTTATAGTAGATTCTGGTGGTAAGAGGCTTTCATTAATATTAATGCAAGCAACAAACGTGCTTTAATCAAATGACACCTATGGAAAGTAGGCTTTGCTAATGCAAACAAGTACAGACTATGACCTTATTCCAGCTGGTGAAAGCAGACTGAGTTTAAACGTAATAGCAGCATCCTTCACTTAATTTGTTGGGGGGGTTTTTTTGCATTTTTGTAAATTAGAAGGCATCTCCCTCTTAAAGTGTTTGTATACAGATTTGTTCTAAAACAGTCATTTCCTTCATTTAGACCTTGATCCTGCAAATGCATATGCATGTAAGTAATTTCACTCAGTGAGATGGATAGGCTTGTTTATGTTGTTAGTTCAACTGAACTCAAATGATCAGAATGCTGTATGGTGATTTGCTTTAATATGCTATAAAATAAAGCTGATTTCCACTCCCCCCCCTCTAGTGTTGTGCTCTTAAAATTAAAAGGCAGTTTTATAAACTAACAAAACCTTAAGTTTACTATTCTGCCGTTTTAATTTTTATTTTTTGTGTTTTAATAGTCTGCCTTTTTCATGTCAGGACTTGTTTTAAGATCAGGATAGCAAATTTGTTAATGCTAGCACGCACTCATTTTAACAAGAAATAGAATTATTTTTTAGTACCTTCTGGGCACATCTACACATGTGCTTTTAATGCGCAGTAGCCGATTCTACTATGCATTAAAGCCTTATATCAAAAAGTGCTAACACACTAATGTGCAGTGGAATTAGTCTATTGTGCATTAAGTGTCACTAAAGGTGTGTTCACTTTTGCTATGCGCATTAGAGCAGCCTAATGTGCCTTTGTGTGCTGCCTCATAAGAGGCACAATAGCAAAAGCTCATTAATGGATGTGTAGATGCACTCTCCTTTGGTTCTTTTGAGCACCCAAGAATAAAACCTTTTCTCCATGAGAGATTTTATGCATTTGACTTGTGCCCTTTCTTAAAAAGGAAGGTCTATGAAAATGAGAGGTAGAGCTTTAATCTCCTAAACCAGGCCTTTTCCTGCAGACCTTCCACATCTGGAATTTGCATTGCAATATGGTTGAGTTTCATGCTTGTCGGGCTTGCAGAATTAGTCCTTAAAGCAGCTGAATTTTAGCTGCAAAGATGACCCCTATTTGAGGTTGAAGGTTGAAATAGCTTCATTTGTAGCTTCTCTGTAGCATAGTTCTGCTTGTAGTTCTGCTATGCTTGATCAGTCTGTCTACTTGCATTGTATTGGACCTCCCTTACCTTCTCCCTCTAATGTAAATGTGACTTTATCTTCAATGGAAGTCTCAAATAATATTAATTGTACTTTGTGCTTGTTGTTTTAAGGCTTTGATGAATTAGGCGGACTCCTAAAACCAACAGTGGCCTCTCAAAACCAGTGTCTTCCAGTTGCCAAAGTACCACCTAACAAGTTGGTGTCAGATGATCTGGATTCATCTTTAGCCAACCTTGTAGGCAGTACGTATTGGAGATCTAAATTTTTTTTTTTTTTTTTTAAGAATGAAAACAGATTAAGGTATTTAATAATGGTCTTTTCTTTCTGTGACAGATTTGGGTATTGGAAATGGGACTACTAAAAAGTAAGTATTTGCCTTTAAACAAATTTGGCAAATTTCTTTCTGGAGTTTTAACTTTACTTGCTCCTAATAATACTTCAGCATGTTAACAGTGGTTTTGAACCTATAATCTTCCCAGCCGGTGAAGGAACAAAGAATGGACTGGCCATAGGCCGTGGGATGGAGTTGGTGCCAGAGTTTGATTACAACATGGGGCAACTTTAATTGTTTTTAAACCCCCTAGCTCCTGATGTCTGTCTGCTTTATTCTAAACAGATATGAAATTACATATTTTGTTTGCTAGTTCAGCATGTAATTTGTTAATAGACTAGCACCATGATGCTAAAAAGATATATATAGAGAGAGAGAAATGCAAAACCAGTTTGGGCTTCTGTGGAGCAGTGTTAAGGCTGTCCAGGATGTGTGCCAAGTCTCTAGGTAATTTCAGCTCTGCCTGAGCTAAAATTGACCTGCAAAAACAGAGCTGAGTTGTTACCTTTAAAGTGTTGGTGAGGTTTGGGTCGAGCTTAAGTAGCTCATTAGCTAAACCAGACCTAAATACAACCCTTAATTAGATCAAGGCTACTTGTGACCACCTGCAGCTGCCTTCATTGTGTGAGTTCTTAAGTGGTGATTAATAATGCTGAAGATTTTCTCCTGAAAAGCTGACTAATGTTGGTGTCAAACACTGCAGCTGCTTACATTGTTCTTAATGCTTCCTTCTTCAATGTTTATTTAAAGTGATGTAAATTGGACTCAGCCAGGTGAAAAGAAATTAACTGGCGGTTCCAACTGGCAACCCAAAATTGCACCTACAACTGCATGGAATGCCCCAACTTTGGTAAGTGACTGGCCAGCTCTAATGTAGTGAGATCTTGACTAGAAACCAGCATGTTCTGGGGGTAGGTGGTTGTCACTCACCCTTGTGGTAAGGATGTAAAAACTGAAGAAATAGTCAGTTTACAGAACTTACTCTTTTTGTGGTAACAGGTAGCTGGATAGTCTGTTTTATTTAGGTTGTGTCTGATTCCACATGCTCTTAATTTGCATTTGAGTTCTTCTGTAATGTGGTTAAATCCTAGTGTAAATATAGAATATTATTAGGCCAGAAATGGCTTAAATAACACTGCGGTGTGCAAGTCAGAAGTGGTGGTTGGGGGTAGTTTTACATCCTAAGCATTGTAGTGTGTTTGGAGCTACACTTGGACCTGGTAAAGCTATAATGTCTTAACACTTAGCCTTTTTTGGGAGATGCAGCAGCAAGTACTTCATCCTACACTCCTTGAAGATACTGGCAATGGTGATGGTTCCCTTTAAAAATAGATGTAGTTAATACTGTCGCATCCTGATGTGTAACTGCTTCTAGTGTTGTCTTTGTGACCAACCAATCTAATTCTGACTAATAACAACTCATGCTACAGGTACTGTAACATGGGGTCTGTCCTCCCAGCCCTTACGGTATATGTTGAGAGGGGCAGAGAGAAGGAATCTATTTGAACAATTTTTAGTAATGCTAATGGACCTAAGCTTGTTTTTTGTTTTTTTTTAATTATTTACCCTCTTTTACCACAAACTTGCAAGATTGTATAAATGCAACTTTTTTTTCAGTTTGTGAGGTCCAAAAGTGTGATGGTGTGAATAGACAGTGTAATGCAATATTTTATTACTGATAGAGAAGCACTCTCTCTCCAGATGTGCTAGCTGCTGCTGTTTTGGGTGGCAGCTATTAACTCCAGTCCTTAATGTGTTTGCTAATTAATTTTTAGCAAAATAACCACTGTCTGTGTACATCTGCTTGTAACACATTAGACTTCAAAATGTACTGCTTGTTTAAAGACACTGTCAAGGGCTTTTTATGCAAAAGCTTTTTACTTATTAAAAAAACAAACCCTAAAAGACTAAATGTTTTATTTGCATCGCATTCTTTCTGCCTTGGTTCACTGATTGGTTTGTTGTAGGATTGTTTCTGCTTGCAGTGCTGCTGCCTTCCTAACTTCTTTTTTTTAAGAAGAAAAGACCTGTTTTTTTGGAAAACATAGAAAAATAACAGGCTTTGTAAATGTGCAAAGCCATCAGCCTTGACAGTATCCCATACTCACTAAATGATTTGGATTACAAGAGTATGTATTTTAGAATAGATATTAAGTGTAGTTGTGAACTAAAATGCTGTCTTTGTATATTGTGTTGTGTTAGTACTTGTTTCTAATCCAGTGTTATTGCATTATGTAATTGTTCTCCCTGGGAAATACAGAATGGCATGCATTTTCCACAATACGTAAGTGAAAAAACCCCACAGCCTTTTTGCTATCAACTGGCATGCTGATATTAACCACTGCTGTAGCAGAATCTCATAACCTTCCTGCTATTGCATACGTCTCATGTTTAAGACCTTTGGTGTGCTGAAAATTTGAGCTTTTCCTAGCACATACAAATCTTGTGGGTATTCTGCAGGCTCTTGACTCGAATGATGGCATGGGAATTACCAAGATTTTTTTTCCTTGCTTAATATTGTACCATCTGCTGCCAGAGAGCTGGGGTGTGTTTGTGCTGCCTCTAATGCACTTGGTGAATTTTGAATGAAGATGAGATGTTTGTGTTTGAGTAACTGCATGAAATCTCACAGGCTTCTGTTATACTTGGCACTTTATCTACATTGATTGTAGATCTTGCTTTCTAAGGAGGGAGAGACCAATATGTGATTTAATGCTCAACTAAAGGGAGAAAATTCCAGTTTATAAGGGGCAAGCTGTAACTTGTGTGTTGCTTTCTTTGAGGAACGCAGTCTTTCATTTCAGATAATCTTTCAACAATATTGGTCTTTCTCTGTGATTTTTTTTTTTGTTTGTTTGTTTGTTTGTTTATTGTGGGTTGTTGTTAGCAGTGAAGAATATAAAGTCCTATACTTGCACATTCTGGAAAAAAAATTAGCCAGCATATGTTGTGAATGTAGAGTGCTGACAAGTTCAGTAATTTTCAGAGTAGTTTTTTGAACTCTATGAATAGATATTTAGATAGGAATTAATTACATCATATATTCAAACAGGAAAATATTCTTAATTTTTAGAATGCTGATTAACCTTGGTTATTACATATTAAAGACAACTTGTACCTCAGTTAATCCTTATAAAAATTCTACTTATACCGCATTCTGGGGGACTTGACTTAGAAGTCACTTGAGTACCCTTGGCAGTCACTTCACTACCAGTAGAAGATTGTGCCTTTAGAACCTGTCACCTGGGCACATCTACACATGCATATTAATGCGCAGCAATACACTCTGGCGCACATCATGCACTCGGGACCACAGCATGTTGAACCAGGACAGAGCAGCTCGGCTGGCAGGCGAACTGGGGCACTCAGCCTGCCAGCCCATGGCTGCTTCGACTCGGCTCATTGTGCTGCAGAGGGGCTGGCTGAGGTATAAGGTGCTCCCACAGGGGGCTAACCAGCAGGCAACCCCCGCACTGAAGCATCCTCATGCTCCAGCCAGCCAGGTCAGTGTCTACACATGCGTTGTGCATGGGAACTACAGCTGGACAGTACCTGTATTAACAAGTACTGACCTGCTGCGGGGTTCGTTTCCTGTGGCCTAATAGGGCTGCACATGTAGACACAAAGACATTTACTGCAGAGTTAATTATGTAGCTCCGCAGTAAATGTCTCTTGTGTAGATGTGCCCACTGTTGTTCTTAAATCTAGTTTTAAATACCACAAGTAGCACAGATTCAATCTTTATTCCACAGCATTATAATGCAAGAGCCAAGCATGAAAGTTTTATAATAGTTGTGTGTATCTTCTGGCTGTCACGAAATTTCCACAGCAAAGAATGTAACACACATGTTAAATCCCTCACATAATTTATAAAGGTGAAGCAGATGAAGACAGCTGGGTAAGACATTAATTTGGCACTTCATAAATATTCAGATAGACTGTCTAAGATCTTTTCATAATCAGAATTCTATAATATAAGTGGTGGAAGGGGGTGAGATGTATCATATTCATTTGTCTTACCAAGTGTGCAGAATTACCTGTTATAAACCATGTCTTTCTGTTTTTTATGAAGTATCAGAAGGTCTTTGCATGTGTCACTTTTTTTTTTTAAAGCAAGGAAGACGGTTAGTTGACAGAGGAAACATGGAGCAGGGCTGCTAATCTTACTTTTGTCACAAGCTGTGCAAAAGTTTACCACTATGAATACACCACAATATGGATTAAAAGTGGTGACTGCTTGGTAATTCCAGGAGTCTTTGATTTTTTTTCTTTAAAAAAAATTGTGCCTGTACAAATGGGTGCAAAACATGGAACTGATACTAAAAAATAAATAAATAAATCAGACCATCGTGATTCCACAACTCTCTGATCTTTGCTTCAGGGCAAGTGTAGCCAGGGACATTTAGTACAGTGTTGACAAGATGACTGCCTCTGAATGGGGCACGGCAGACTGGAAAAATGCCAAAAGCCAGTCAACAATTGCACTTGCACCATTGCTAGAAGTGGTGGAATTGCATAAGGACTGAAGTCATCTTGGAGCCTCCTGCCCCCTTAACTTGGTTTGTGGGCTGCCTTTAAAGAGAGAAATTTCTGGATGTCCTCCATGACGGTCATTTGGCCTTTATTTTTGGGTTCCATCTTTAGAACCACCTGGACACAGTTCCTTAAAGATAAATATTAAGTTGTATACTTCATAGGATTCAGAAAAGAGTTGCTTGTTTTCTGAATCTCATGATGTCTAAAGCATTTTTATCTTTTGTGCTTTTTTGGACTAAATAGTAAAAGACCAGTAGCTGGAACACTAGGTCATTGTTGGCCGAAGTCTTGTCTTAACATAATTATTCTAATTAGTAACAATTAGATGTATGTTGAGGCTTTCTAAAAGTTTTAGTATAAGAAAACTGGCACACGATTAAAAAATTTACGCAAGACCAAACACAATTTGGTTAAACCTTACAAATGCTAATAGGGATCTATTTGTAGCAATGTTAGTCTGACAAAGAAATAAGAAACTCTAAACCTCTTGGTTCAGAGGCTGCTGATACCTTTTATTAGATGAACTGAAAAATAGTAAAAGTTCTTTCTCTGCAAGCTTTTGGGTGCATACACCCTTCTTCAGGCTGAGGAGAAGTCAAAGATTGTAAGAGTCCTCTTATGTAGAAAATAAACTTAATTTCTTCACTTTGCACAAGGGAGTTTGAGGCTGGACATATATTCCCCTGGGTCTGAGAGGCTTTTTGTGCGAGTTAGAATCATAGAAGGTGAGGGTTGGAAGGGACCTCGGGAGGTCATCTAGTCCAACCCCCGGCTCTGAGCAGGACCAGCCCCAACTAGATCGTTCCAGCCATGGCTTTGTGTAGCTGGGTTTTGAAAACCTCCAAGGATTGAGCTTCTGCCACCTCTCTGGGTAACCTGATCCAGTGTTTTTACTACCCTCCTCATGAGAAAATTCTTCCTAATATCTAACCTAGTCTTCTCTTGCTGCAACATTGCTCCTTGTTCTGTTATCTGCCACCACTGAGAACAGTCCAGCTCCATCCTCCGTGGAACCCCTTTGCAGGTAGTTGAAGACTGTTATTAAAACTTTGCCCCTCCCGCCCATCTTCTCTTCTCTAGACAAAATAAACCCTCATAAGTCAGGTCCCCCAGCCCCCAAACCATTTTTGCCTGCTGCTGGACTCTCCAATTTGTCTAGGTCGCTCTGATTCCTAACTGTACCCTCTGGCATATCTGCTACTTCCCCCCTCCACTTGGTGTCGTCTGCAAACTTACTGAGAGTGCACTCTGCCATATTCCAGGTCATTGATGAAGACATAGAACAAAACCCGCCCCAGGGCACTCCACTTGATACTGGCTGCCAGCTGTGTTGGTCTGAGATGGAGAAATACAAAAAAATAAAAGGTATCACCTCTGAACCAAGAGTTTTTAGAGTTTTGTATTTCTTTTTCTCAGGCCAACACAGCTGCAACATAGATCCCTGAAACATAAAAGATACTGTATTTTAGCCATTTTTGGAAAGGGTAAACCTCATTGCTAAACAAGAGAGATTTCTGTGCCTCCCTGCCTGCTTCTGACATGTGACAACCTCCTCCCCCCAAGAGGACGGCCTTATCTGAACATCAAAGAGAAACTTACATGAAAGGACTCTCAGACCCATGGGAGTGAGTGTGTGTGTGTGTGTGTGTGTGTGTGTGTGTGTGTGTCCAGCCTCAACTTCCCTTTGTGTAAAATGAAGTTTATTTCTTACCTAAGAGGGCTTTTACAATCTTTGATTTCTCCTCAGCCTGAAGAAGGATGCTTGTGTCCAAAAACTTGCAAAGAGAAGCTTTTTTTTGCTATTTTTAGTTGTTCTAATAAAATTAATTGCCTCTGAACCAAGAGTTTTAGAGTTGGGGGTTTTTTTTTTTGTATTTAACAAATGCTGATATACCTTTTAATGGACTTTTTTTGTTAAATTAGTAATACACTGTATGAGTGTAGTAGTTGACACTTAAAGGCAACATATTACTATGGATGCAATGATCTTTTCATGCAGCTCAGTATTTTTTTTTCTCTTTTTGTTAGGCACCACCTGTAATGGCCTATCCTGCTACAACACCAACAGGAATGATGGCATATGGAATGGTTAGTGGAACTTTTTAACTTTGCTGTACATGCTTTACTGTGAATTTACTTTGTTTACACGCACTCACGTGCATGCAAAGTATTATAACAAAATGATCTTAACGTTGAGGGGCAAGAAGGTTAACTTGGGTACCTCTTGTTCTTCCCTAAATCTTTTTTCATCCGTAAGAAAGATGACTGTTACCTAGGGCTGTTGGACTTTTTTCTATTCTGCTTCTTCACCTAGTATCTGCCTAACTTTTTCTTGTTCTGTCTGTGTACGTCTCTCCTAAGAGTGCTTTACTGATAACAGAGTAGCAGAAGGCGAAGCAGTGTGGCACTTTTATAGACTGACTTCTTCAGAGGCAGATGTCCTACTTGCTCAAGTGTTCTGGATGGGTTTGCAGAGAGCAGGGGGTACTGAATAGAAAGGATAAATATCATTTTAAATGCAAGGGCCAGGAAAAAAGGGGAAACTGCTGCGGGAGGGGAAGGTAATTGGAACAGATCAAAGGGGATGACCAAAGCAGCCCACTGAAGGAAATAGAATTATAAAAGTTAGTTCAAATAATAGGATAAAAATCCAGCTTCTCTGAGATCATATCTAACACAGCCCAGTCTGCAGATGACTTTTTATTCCAGTTTCATTTTCTAGTTGGGTTTTAGTTTTGCTGTCCAAGAACAGCTACAGGTTTCCCTCAAATTTTTTTTATGCAGCTGCTTTATATGTGAATTCAATCTTACGTGATAAGCATATTTTAGACCTGTAATTCGTTATGTGAGGTAAATGTGCTCTCTTGTGATCAGCGTAGGTGCACCCCCACCCAAGCAAGTAATTCTGTGGGGAGAGGGGAAAGGGCCTTGGCCCCACTCGCCCCAGCCCTGGCTGCAGGGCCCTGGGAGGCAGTTAGCTATGGCCCCTCACCCCAGCTCCTGGGCTGCACTGTGCTCTAGTGTCGGCTGCCCCAGCAGGGGCTGGGGTAACTGCAGACAAATGGAGCTCTGGGCAGTGAAGGGCACAGCACTCACCCCAGCCCTAGGAGCAGCCTGTGCCAGTTGTGGAGGGACCTGTCAGTGGGTGGGAGGGGAGGGTGTGCCTCTTGCTGCTCAGCATCCCCCAGGAAAGCTGCAGGCTTGGGGCTGTACTGGCCGCAGCCTGCAGTGGTAGCTTGCTGTCATGCCACATGCAGATCGGGGGCATATACTCCCTGGGAAGATCCAGGCACAGGACCCCAGCTCGCAGCCCTCCCAGGGGGCGCGGAGCAGCAAGAGGTGTGCTGCCGCTGCCCCCCCCTCCCCCCAGCTTCTGGGTGGTAAGTGCCATGCCCCATGCTACCTGGGGCTCTGCTTATTTGCACTCATGCCTGTACCGGGGCATGGTGCAGCCCAGGAGCTGGGGTGAGTGGAAACAGGTGGAGTATGGTGCAGCCCAGTGGCTGCAGGCAGCTGGTGCTGGCTGCTGCTGGGGCTTAGTGCCACTGTGTTCCTTCTGCTTTGCTCCCTTGTGCAGCCCCGGGAGTGGCACCCTGCCCCTTCCCTAGTCCCAGCCTCCCTCCCTCCCTCCCTTACCATCATGGGAACCTATCCCATTTGTTACATTATAAAGTCGGTTCACTTTCTGCAAATTTTGATTTATGTGCCGTTCTCCAGGAACGCATGTACCACATAAATCAAGGGAAACCTGTACTCTGAAGTCAGTGATGGAATGAATGCCCAGGGAAGTTAGTGTTCTTCCACAGGTTTTTGTCCGTGTGGGATTGATGTCTGATCACTGACCCAGGTGGTGTTTTATGGGGATATCTGTCACTGATGCCAGTTAAAGATTATGCCTCTGGGCACCTCTGATTGACATATGTATGCTGGCAGAAATTGCATGAGCTAGTTCTTCAGGTTCTGATGCTGGAGGCTCCAAGTAGGAGAGGAACAGTGGAGATGGCCCTGGCCAGACCCAGGTCATGCTCCCTTTCAGCATCCACTCTCTGCCCCTGTAACACAGGATACTGGGCGAGACGGACCTATGGTCTCATACAGTAAATTGTAGATCCTGTGTTCATTCTTGTCCTGCACTACTGGTAGATTCTCCATCAGTTACTTAATTATCCACACTTTGGAGTTTCCAGACTTTGTGTTTTTAATGTCCTTGCATTGAGACTTGAATTTTTCTTTACTAGTTGTCCAGTAAGGTGCTTAGAGCTGTATTTCAGGAAATTCCCACACCCTGAAATAAGAAAATTCAGGTAATCACAGGGACAGACTGTCTCTGGAATTTCTCACCTGGAGTAGCAATAAAGTGTAGAGATTTCTTTCTTTGCGCTATCTCGTATGGGACACTTCCATGCTCACAAGGCTCAGATTGATGGTACATAGGAATCTAATGGTAAAATATCGGAGTAATTCATTACATGGTCTTAACCTAGAGGAAGTTTTTTACTATGCTAAGAATGCTATTCTGATAAGTACCTCTCAAATAACAGTACGACATGGAAATATCAACTGTACAGTGTTAATCCAAATATAAACCTGGCAGTCGTCTGTGGATTGTCATCTTTTGTAGAAGAAAAGTGATGTAGTACAGGCAAACATCTCAAAACAATTCTTCGGGTAAACAATTGACAGCTATTATTCCCAAGTTGTTTGCTAATCATTTTCATAAACCGTACTTGGATTTTAAAGTTTGCTTATGCAAGTTATCATAAATTCTGAGTTTAGCGCATCCTGATGACAAAATCTGATTACTTCACTCGTACATCAACTTGCCAGATATTTTATATAAAGGGAAACCTTTGCCATGGTATTGGAGCCCAGTCCAAAAGGAAAGGTTGGTCTAAAATTTTAGAGCCTTCTCTCCATCACTGACTAAGCTATATTTGTTAAGACCAATGTTCTCATTGCTGCAAGATAGCAGAGGACAGCAGTAGGTTTTCAAATTGGTCTGGGACTTTTTGTATCTTGTTCAGGATGTTCTCAGCTGGGGTTCCTCATTCAGGAATACTGACCCCATTATGCATCCTTCTTTGGATAATTGCTGTTGTAAACAAAATAGGAATGATAGGGTTGAAGCATAAATGTCTCATCAGGGTTAATAGCATATGGCTTTTCTTTTGCCACTAGTTGGTGGCACATGTGGAATATGAACCCCATAGTTTGACCAGTGTGATCGAGAAGAACAAAATTGGTCAGCCTGTTTTTGGCCAGTGAAATGCCAACAAAGCAGAGATGGGTAGGGTGTAACTTAAGTCAACTGAATTTTAAGCAAGGTGAAGGACTCTAACTTTAACTTGAATGTCTCCATATTTTTCTTGTCATAGAAAACTGGGATCTAATGCATTATAAATTACCTACTTTCATCAATCTTCAAAAGCTTGATAATACTGGGACTTCAGTGCATATTGGATATATGAATGCATTATGTACCTGTTTTCATTGGTTCTCTGAAGTATATAAAATATTAATCTAATAACTAGCTCTTTCCATGCACTGGAGGCACAAATACAAAAGGGAGAAGTGTCAAAACCTCCATATCTGCAGTCAACACAGTTGAGGATACTGTCAAAAATCCTGCGTTTAAATCCTGCGTTTAAACCCCGGATTGTAGCAGATTTGTGCAGACAGCTTCAACGTTTTGTCCCCTAGTGCAGACGTAGTCTTGTAAATAGATGGCATAATGTTCTTTTCCAGTAACCTCAGTTTACATTCCCCTTGCAGAAGTGCCACTTCACATTTGATCATGTCAAATGAAGACTCTTCTTCTATCCCCTTCCTTCCACCCCACAAGAGGGAGGGGGAGGGGCATTTAATTTAAGCAGTATATAATTTGATTCTGTTCCTGATTTAGCCCTCACAAGTGGGAGGTGTACCGGTAATGACACAACCAACCTTGATATACAGCCAGCCTGTTATGAGACCAGCAAACCCTTTTGGCCCTGTCCCAGGAGCACAGGTAAATATGCATCCAACTTCATGCTTACTTTGTCCTCTTTGACAATTCTGTAATGTGATAGCTCATACAGTGCATTTCTGCTTCATTAATAAAAAGGTGTTGGTTGGTTCCCAGGTTTTTACTTAAACTTGTATAGCAACAAATTCTTCTTCCATAAAAGCAAAGTAAGAAGGACACTTTCTCAACTGCCAGTCTTAGGAGATTTTGGTGACCGGTGTCTCTTTCCCTCTTGTCTAGCTGAATAGTTGTAAAACTATTTTAGCCATACCAAGATTGTTTCTGTAATCACTAAAGCCCATTTCTGCTGTATCCCTTACTTCCTTTTCTTTTCCTGCCTTTCCTGAAAGCACTTCATTTTGCCGAATTGTTTCCTGCTGTTCTTTCTGAATAGCATCCCAGTGCTACACTGTTCTGTTATTTCTGCAAGGTGCAACCACTTAATATCCCAAGTCTGTTGCAACTTGCATCTTTTAAAGGAGAGTGACCTGATTGCTATCACTTTCCCAAGGTCAGATTTGGGAATGCCATATGGCTTTTGTGAATCTGTGAATGAATTGCTACATGCAGTACAGCCCTCTTTCCAAGCTCTGGCGAACTGCCCTCAACTCGTCGTAGAGATGGTACTGACCACCTTTTTTAGAGTGATTGTATTGCTCCCTGTATTTTAAAATGGATGTGGTAATGACAGAGGTTGCCCTCAGCCCTGCCTAGTCCATAGCTTGGTTGGTAGGAAACTTCCAGGAAGAATAAAGAGTCAGGTTTACAACCTGCTCTGTCTAAGCAAGAGTTAAAACCCAGTAAGTCACCCATGTTCAGGGAGTGCCCTCACTGCTGAGATACCAGATGAACGGATGTGTGGTTCTTCTGGAGTGTAGGTTGTAGCAGTGATGGTCTAAGGAGATGGGCAAACAAGGTTCTTTGGGTAAATCCAATATCTTTTATTAAAGCAACTCAAATAGTTGGAAAAATTCTTCTTTGCAAGTTTTCAGGTATAAGTACCCTTTATCAGGCAGCAGTAGTGTTAAAGGGGAATTGTACCCGAAAGCTTGCAAAGAATTTTTCTAACTGTTTGAGTTGTTCTTTCAGTAAATCTGATATCACTTATTAGACCCTCATGCACCTGTGTGGTGCTTCTCATACTCTACTTCATTTTGCACCAAAATCAGTGCTGCTGTCAGATTTGCTGAATCAGAAGTCTGAGTGAGCTGAATGCCAACCTGATACAAGTGCATAAAGTTGCCCACAGAGAGTAGCGGAGTTAAGTGCACTCTCAGGATGGAATGGGATTGGTCTCTGGAGATGAGGTGTTTGTGGAGAGTGGCTGCCAAGACTTGAACATAACAGCTGGAATAGGATTTGGGCCTTAACATATTGTATGGATTCATAAGTGCTTCTGAATTAGAAGCAGGGTAGTGTGTTGTTTCTGATATGGATAAAAGCCTTGCTTTGCAAACTGAGTGCAGGTATGGCCTAATGGCTAACTATTGGGAAGCCGTTTGCCTTCGCTTTCTCTTTGCAACTTGTGTAGTGGGGTCACTGGTAGCTTTCCTGCCTTGTAGTAATCTCATTCTTTTAACCAATTTAAGGTACGATTGAGAGGCATATACATGTACTTTTGTACTTGATGCATATGAGGAGACTTAAATCATGAAAGCTTGAATTGGGGGTGCCCCTCATGTCTTCCCTGATGGTATGAGTGGACTTCAGGGAATCCAGCCTTGGCAGGCTGGATGAATACTAGCTGCTTGCATCTCTGCTAACTTTTTTGCATCAAACCAAACTAATTTTTCATGTACTTGACCAGAAATAAGTGTTGGTCAGTGAATCCATAGTTGTCTGGTGCAGAGATCTGTGACTTTCTGCTATTTAAAGTAAAGATACTTGTGGGTATATTGCTCTATTTGGTTACAAGTGTGTACATTCCAGTGTACATTAAAGTGTATACACAGTGTATCTGCCTCTCCAAACTAAAGCTGTTCAGAAGCCTTGTTACTGTCGTCACAGGGTGTGTCCCCACAAGTGGGAACATGCGTTTCCCTGGGGGCAAATAGCATCAGCATGTTTGTGCTACTGCTAGTTGGCCCTGGGTATGCTGCTGCACACATGCTCTGGTGAGTGGAAAAGTGCTCCAGGTCAGATAAGGGAAGTGGGGCCAGCCAACCTGGGGGCCTTCTGGGGCTGCAGTAGTAGCAACATGAGCATGCAGAGTGGGCAGCCCTAGAGTGGCTCTGGCCAGCCAAGCTCCAGTCTTGAGCAGTACATACTGCAGCCACATGTGCTGTGCCTGCTGCTTGGCATGTTTTTGGACACCAGGATCTCCCCATTAAAAAAAAAATAAATAAATAAAATCTGCGGTGCTGCAAACTAGCAGCTCAGCAAATGCATGCATGTGCAGTGTGTGCAGTTTGCAATGCTGCAGATGGATTTGCAGTGCTGCAGATCGTGTGTACTCATGGAGATCTGCCCATGGTACATTGCTTGTATTGACTTAAATTCACTCCCTTGCTTTTTGGGCTTAATGGCACTGCTTGAGGTTGTGGTACTTGGCCAGGAAGCTGGGGGAGGATAGGGCCTCGCATCACTTGCTGGTTTGTCTATGATCTCAGTCTGATCTGCGCAGCTACGTTGATAGTCTCCAAAAATTCCTGAATCTTGGAGCCAGTCTTTGGAGAAAATGACTTAAAAGGATGTAATCTGGTAGAAAATCATGTTTCTGACTAAAGACATTTTTATTTCCTTGAACAGCCCTTCATTTATAACAACAATACGCAGTTATCCTCCTTAAAGCACTGTTCTGTCACTTGAGGTTTGCTTCAGGAATGAAGAGATGTATAGTGTTGGGGGTTGTGTTTTGTTAACTATTGAATGTGCAGCTGCCCTGTTCCCTTTAGTAGGGCTGGATTGAGCTGGGTAGCTGTTCTGATGGGGGGGAGGAAATACTTGTAAACAAGCTGTGTAGAACTAAATTTGCTGTGTTTAATTTTGGTAACATGTTGGCTTCTTTCAGAAACTACTGAGTTTGTTTGAAAACACACCCTTTGGCTCAGCATTCTCCATGTAACGCAGGAGTTTGCCACTGAGTTGAGCAGCCTGCATATTTGTGTGTGTAATTGCAGAGATATAAGCAAGTCTGACATCAGTAAGGCATCTTAAGAAGATGACAAAGGCTTGTTGTGAGACCCTTTTCACGATACTAAATAGAGGCAGTGTTGGCCACAGATTTTTTTTTAAATAATTCCGGTGTGGGACTATAATGGCCTGTTATACTCATGTTGTTGTATATTTAGTCTCATTCCTTATTTCTGTGTTTAGTTTTCATGAGACGTTTGGTGATATGTTTATGTTGGCACTTGTCTTACTATCTAAGCTTTACAACAAGACTGCTTCAAAGCCTTATTACATGTCAGCAGTATATTTTTCTGCAGAAAAAATTGTCAGCTGGTTCACACCATGCCAGGCAGTGAGTGCAGTGTAGGCAGTACTTGCTGACTGGGTCACAAGAAGTGTTAGATAAATGCCTTTAATGCTGCCTTCATTCTGTTATGATTCACGTTTGTTAACTCTGTTCTTTCATCCCTCAACCCTTAAAGCGCATCAATGCAAATACCAACCTTGACTTCAGCCTTTTCTACAGCAGTGGGGAAATGACTTCACCTAGTCGTCATGACTTCATTAACGGAGCATTCAGTCAGTATGTCGAATGATTAACCTGTGCACGGAGATATTTCTGTTTTGAATTGGTTGTATTGTTTGATGAAATGGCGAACAGGGATGTTGAGGCTCGAAGTACTTGTAAAGGAGCTTTAGAAAAGGGGTTAAATTGTGACTTTCACTGAAAGGGTATCATGGCAGCATTGTCATTTTTCCTCCACTCTGCCCCTTCACTCGAACCTGAAAAACATGCTTATTTACATGACTGAGTTCAGGTGTGGACTCTAGCATGGACTGGAGAAGCAATCACAGACTGTTCTGACATGGGACCAAGTAGAACCATAGAAAATTAGGGTTGGAAGGGACCTCAGGAGGTCATCTAGTCCAACCCCCTGCTCAAAGCAGGGCCATCCCCAACTGGATCATTCCAGCCAAGCTTGGTCGAGTCAGGCCTTAACCTCCAAGGATGGAGAGTCCACAACCTCTCTGGGTGACCTGTTCCAGTGCTTCACCACTCTCTCCCCTAGTGAGAGTTATTCCTAATATCTGAACTAAGCTTCCCTTGTTGCAACTTGAGACCATTGCTCCTTGTTCTGTTGTCTGCCACCACCGAGAACAGTCCAGCTCCATCCTTTGGAACCACCTTCAGGTAGTTGAAGGCTGCTATTAAATCACCCCCTCGGTCTTCTCTTCTCCAGACTGAAGAAACTGGGCTTATTTAGTCTCCCCTCAAGTCATCTAGCCACCTAACCATTTTGTTGTCCTTCACTGGACTTTCCCCAAGTTGTTCACATCCTTTCTGTATGAGGAGCCCAAAACTGGACCCAACTCCAGATGTGGCCTTACTAGTGCCAAACAGAGGGGAAGAACCTGGATCTCCTGGCACCATCCTACCAGTCCAGCTCAGGATCCTGTTAGGATTCTTGGTAATAAAGCCTTCCTCAGCTTGCTTGCAAGAATGCTATGGGAGACTATCAAAAGCCTTGCTGAAGTCAAGGTATATCATGTCTACTACTTTCCCTGAATCCTCAGAGCCAGTCATTTTGTCATAAGAGGAAACTGGGTTGGCCAGGCATGACTTGCCCTTGGTGAATCCATGTTGACTGTTCCTGATCACCACTGCTCGTCCAAATGCTTAGAAATGGATTCCTTGAGAATCTGCTCCATGACTCTTCCAGGGACTGAGGTGAGGCTGACTAGTCTGCATTCCCTGAATCCTCCGTCCTTTTCATTTCTTAAAGATGGGTACTATATTTGCCCTTTTCCAGTTGTCAGGGACCACTCTCGATTTGCCACGAGTTTTCAAAGATAATGGACAGTGGCTCTGCAATCATTGGCCAACTCCCTCAGCACCCTTGAGTGCGTTCCATCCTGCCCCATGGACCTGTACACATCCAGCTTTTCTAAATAGTCCCTAACCTGTTCTTTTGCCCTTGTTGGCTGCTCATCTCCTCCCCAAACTCTGCTGCCCTGTGCAGTAGTCTGGGAGCTGAACTTGCCTGTGAAGACTGAGGCAAAAAAGGCACTGAGCGCTTTGGCCTTTTCTGCATCATCTGTCACTGGTCAGTAAGGGACCCATACTTTCCCTCACCTTCCTCTTGTTGCTAATATGCTTGTAGAAACCTTGTTACCCTTCACATCCCTTGGAGTTGCAGCTACAATTGTGCTTTGGCCTTCCTGACTTTCCTCCTTGCATGTCTGAGCATTATTCTTATACTCCTCCCTAGTCATCTGTCTAAGTTTCCACTTCTTATGAGCTTCCTTCTGGTTTAAGCTCAATGAAGAGTTCTCTGCTGTGCCATGCTGGTGGCTTGCCACACTTGCCACTCTTCTTGCACATCAGGATGGCTTGTTCCTGCACTGTCAGGCTTCTTTAAAATGCAACCAGCTCTCCTGGACTCCTCTCCCCCTCAGACTGACCTCCCAGGGGATCCTGCCCATTGGTTCTCTGAGGGAGTTCAAGTCTGCTCTACTGAAGTCCAAGATCCTTATTCTTCTTCCTTTTGTCAGGGTCCTAAACTTGATCATCTCATAGTCATTGCTGCCCAAGTTGCCATCCACTTCTACATCCCCCCCACCCATTCTTCCCTGTTCATGAGTGGCAGGTCAAGAACAGCACAGCCTCTAGTTGCCCACTCTAGCACTTGCACCTAGAAGTTGTCCCCAACACTCTCCAGAAACTTCCTAGATTGCCTGCGCACTGCTGTATTGCCCTCCCAGCAGATGTCAGGGTGACTATTGAAGTCCCCCATGAGAACCAGGGCTTGTAATCTGGAAACTTGTGTTTGTCATCTGGAGAAAGCCTCATCTACCTCGATCTCCTGATCAGGTAGTCTATAGCAGACACCCACAGCACTCTTGTTGCTTGCCCCTCTAACTTCTTTAACCCAGATACCTTCAACAGGCCTATCTACAGTTTCATACTGGAGCTTTGAGCAATCATACAGCTTGTTTACATACAGTGCAACTCCTCCTCTTTCCCCCTGCCTATCCATCCTGAACAGTTCGTACCCACCCATGACAGTGCTCCAGTCCAGCAAGCTATCCCTCTGTTAGTTTAATCACATCATAGTTCTGTGACACTGCAAGCACTTCCAGATTCTTCCTGCTTGTGTCACAGGTTCTCAGGTGTCTGTCCACAAAAACACAGAAGTAGCTGATTTGCTGTACTTCCTTAGTAAGAACGAGAAGGCCTCCCCTGTTCTTGTGCTTCCTCCAGGCCTCCTGCTTCCCCATTTTACCTCAGGGCTTTGTTCCCTGTCTGCTGGCAAACCTTGTTTAAAGCCCTCCTCAGTAAGTTAGCGAGCCTGCTTGCAAAGATGCTTTTCCATCTGTCAGATGGATCCTGCCTCTTCCTAGCAAGTAAAGCCAAGTAATTGAGTAATAAAGTGACTGACTTGGGCTGTTTTAACATCTTCTTTGGTTTTGTACTTGCTAAATAAACCTCACTGAATGAAACACGTTAGAAAGGACTTCCATTCTTGAATCTCTGTTATGGGTTGCAAGGTATTGAAATTTGGCTTAAAAAAAAATCTGCTGTCTCAACATCAGATATTCGGTCAAATTCATAAGTGTTACCAGTTTATCCTTCACTGAGCTATTTTATTACGTAATAGATTGTTCTCTTTCATTTGAACAAGGAGCTGACGCTTCAAAAATGTTGAAAAATTAGCTTTATGCAATGATTCTAGAAACAGCCAGTTGTAGAAAGGCTGTTCTCAAGTTAATCTTCAGTAATTATCAGAGGCCTTAGTAATTGCAGTATTATTTAAACACTTCTGAGTTAACTAACATGATGTTGGTGCTTTGCTGTCATGATGGCAATAGATGGAAATAGTTTTGTCGTGGCTGAAGATAATCAGCAGGCTGCTGATTAAGCGAGTGTTGCCACGTGTTGAAAGCACAAGGGCCAGAAAACCAGCGACTGGTAGGATGGTCGTTGTTGCTGACAGCGGGTGCCCGAAGGAGGGTTGTAAGGGCGTTCATAGATGATGTGGTCAGCAGCAGCAGGTTGCCTCAAATTGAGTTGTGGCTTGTGTAATATTTTATAATGTAAAGCAAGGGGTCGGATGTTCTGGATCTGTTTCGGGAGTTTGACACCCCTGATGTTTTGCTTTCATGCTTTATTTTAAAAAAGTTATTTAGGTTAGTCACTGGAAGAACTGGAAGAAAGCTGATTTGTCAAATGAGGCTGTCAAAGCTAAGTGAATGGACAGCATAATGGTTGGTAAAAATCCATGTCCACAGATGCAGAGTAATTTGAGCAAGTAACTGGACTCTACATTAGCTATGTGTAACCATTTAGCTATAAGGATAAAAAAACGTGGCATTGTTAGGATCACCTTAATGTGAAGCAGTAATTAAAGTTGAAAGTTGCATTAAGTATTGGGGTAGAAAACCTGTATCAAGTGGTTATTATGCAGCTTGGTATGCTCTTGGTAAGTTGAGTCCTGGTCATCCTTCCCAAAGTAGATGTAGCAGAAAGGAGAGAGTCGAAGTGCTACAAACTCTTCTGTCTCTTAGTTACTGTGTTAATGAAAAGACTGAGGGGGAAATGAAGGTGTAGAACTGTAAACTAAATAATCTGTGGTATAGAGAAGATGTCATAGGAATGTTTAATAAAACAGGGGACGTGTTTAAAACTCTAAAAGTCAAATTGATGTTGTACATTGTACAGTTGACTGGTATTACTTGTGGCCATGAGAAACTGCTGCCAGGACTTTCTCATGCTTCAGAGAAGTCCTGGACTTTAACATGGTGGCCATTCTTGTTAATGTGCTAATAGTAGGTATGGCTTAAAAAAAAAATGTTCAGGAAAAACCAACCTGTAGCAAATGGCAGAGGACAGGAATGTCAGGAGATCAGGTCTGCTTTCCTTGTGGACGGGTTACTCCATGTAAGTGTGCTACCTTTTTGGAGTTTCTTGCCTTTTTGCTTAAAGCCCTTGGTCCTGACCACAGTGGAGACAGGACAGTGGACTGCTTGGATTGCTAGCTGATCTGCTGTGACACCTTCCTGTGTTTTTAGATGGTTAAAGCAGTAGACTTGAGGAGATTTGTCCCAGAGTTGTAACTCCATCATGCTAGGAGGGAAACCCTTGTCAGACAGACCTGCCGCCTTAAATGGGTTTCTCCCTACTAAACTGATGTTAAAGGTATCAAGCACCATTTTATTTTAAATGCTCTAGCTGCTTGTTAGAAACAGCGTAGAAACCTGTTCTAAATGTACCGGTGTCACTTGTGTTAACTAGCTGTCCTCTGAACAGAGGAACCTTGTTAGTCTCTTAAACTGTTTTCCACGTAGTCTGGATTGGAAATCAATCATTGTTAAGATTTTTCTTTCCTTTTTTGAGTCTTGACCTCTGTACTTCTAGTTATCCCCTATTTCAGATGCCTATCCAGAGATTTAAACCTGCTAGTATTACTCCCAGACTTCGAAATGGGATATTCCTTTGGACTTTGTGACACCTTTTCATGTTTTACTGTGAAGGGAGCAGCTGAGTCATGGAGTTGGGTCACAGCAGGCATGCCTTGCCAAAGTGACTTTCTTTTTATAGGCTGCCGGCAGTGTTTTCCATTTGTCTGCCTTAAATATTGAGGGGGCCTGTTGAAGTATTTAGACTTTGCTTTCTTAAAGGGAAGAATGTAGAGAGGGAACAGTCTTAATGCCGCGACACTGCAGCTCAGTTACTTGCAAGCTTCTCACCTTGCAAATATGCTGCTTCCGCAGTCTCAATTTATGGGCACCATATTGGCAAAACTAATTTATCACTCGCAACTAGGTTCTAGGGTTTCGTTCCTTTCCAAAGTGAAAGCAGTATGGATGCCTCCTGGGGGGCAGTGTCTGAGACTTCAGTAGATTGATGGCATAAGCATAATCTAGTGCTGGGCACAAGGTTTGAAAACCTGGAAATCAAGTCTGTAACACATACCTAAGGAGTAGGAACTCCTGGATCCCTGGGAGCACACTTCTGCCCTCTGCCAGCTGGCAGATCCACAGGGGTTGTGCTGGCACTAATGGCCTGGTGTACTGCAACTCTTGCTGTGGGTAGGAAGTTTTTTAAGAATAAAGCGTGTGCTGTTGTGCTGGTGACAGTTCAAGGGCTGACTAAACCATCTGAACCAAAGCCAGGGAACAAGCTCTGAAGGCCTGTCATTGTTCATAGCAGAAGTGTGAGAGAGGTGATATGTACCTCATGCAACACTGGCAAACAGAACAGTGTTTTAACAGACATCAGATATAGCTGAAATTAATTGATAAGCATTTTTAATGCCTTGACAAACGTATCTAGAAGTCAGAAGAAACATTTTTTTTTGCTTCTGCTGCTATTGGAGTGTGTAGGATCATGGTGCCTTCCATTGAAAGCTGTTCTAGCACTCCTGCTTTAACAAGCAGGCCTCTTGGTGACAAGCACGTGCTTCAAAATTGTCTTGCAAAAGCCTTTAAATTTATTAAGACACTGAAGTCTGTCCACGCTTAACCGAAGCCAGGCTGCGAGCATTTTGTTCACAGTTCTAAGTGATGCACATCCCTGTCCAAAGTAAAGGCAAGTCCCAGGGGCAGCACAGGCTTGTTCTTGAATCCCTGCTGGCACTCAGATTGCGACTAGGACCAAGGCATTTAATCTCTGCCTGTATCTTGTACAGGGAGAATGAGTCTGCCTCATTGTGAGGGTTAATGCCTTGCCTTGTATTGCTCCTTTATTCTTGAAAGTTCTCTGCAAATACAGTTATGAATGGGCTGACAGACAGCAGCCAGGAGTAGCATAGCCGGGTAGCATCCAGCTTGTTTCTACATTACACAGACCATTGAACAGGCCTCCAGCTTCCCATGCAATTAAACACCTTGTTTTAACAATCCATTTCTGCTCTTTAACCGCTCCCCCCTCCATTACATTTTCTGCTTTCATGTTCTGTCATTCTGAGACCTTTTTTCTTTTTCTTTTCTTCTCTGTTTGTCTTTTCAACTAGCTGTCTGCAGCATCCAGTCCTTCCAGTCAGAGTCCTCACAGAGCCTCAGGAAAGGACCCCTTTGCAGAGCTCTCTCTCCAGGATTTCTTGTAGAACAACTTAGGTATTGTTCACTATTCTGGGGAGATGGTGTTTTTGGTAAAGTGCAAGACTAAGGTCTGGTCCTACTTTCACATGGTAGTAGTTTTTAGTCATTCATCAACGTAGTGAAACAAGCTGTAAAGGGAAAGCTGGGAGCACCGTGGAAGGATCAGCAACTGCTGTGGTCGCACTGCTTGTTCAGGGAAGGAGCCTTGGGCAAAGCTGGGAGGAATCGGTAAAGAAACATGTCATGTTCTGATGCCTGACAAAGTGCTCTGACCTGGCAGAGCTCCTGCTCTTCCTAACGCTTGTAGAGCCAGTCCTTTCATTATAAATGGCAGGCCCAGGTTTTAGTGGCAAGAGTAAAAACAACGAGAAGTTTTGAGTAATGTGGTGCTTGCTGTTGAAAATGTAACTAATAAAACAATCTCAAATGCTGGTTATTCTAAGCACTGCCACTGTGAGGTCTAATCAAATGCACAAACACTAATTCTGCTTCTGTCCATTGGAAATGCAACCTGGTTTTCTGAGCTACTTCATTTCCATAGTGTTGGCAGCCCATGTACATACCAGTGCCTGACTGACTATCAGGCTGGATTGTTTTCTTGGAGCTGATAGAACTGGACAGTCAGTTGTCTTTTCAATAAAGAAATTTAAATAGATCTGTGCTTTGCCTCATCCTTCTAAAATTGTTATGGAAAGAACCATTTCTGGCAGAAAAATCTATGTGCCCACTTAACCAGGGTGAGAGAACAGAGAAGTAACTTTCTGTGGGCATGGAGAATTTTGCCATGCCGAGGCACAGAAAACACGCGCTTCAGATGCTGATTGAGCTGTTTTGGGGCGATTACTGGACTTTGAGAGCAGCAGCATTTACCTGGTTAAATAGTAAAACTTCTCATTAAAGCGGGCATGGGAATGTACGCTGCTCTAGAAGCATTGCTGCCAAGCCTTGATTGTAGCGTGTATAAAATGTAGCCCTTGTGCTCATTTGCCATTTCTGAGTAAAGAGAAGTAGGGCCCTGAGCCATGTCCCTTGAAGCTCTAGTGGAGGATTTGGCTTTTTTACAACATGCAGAAACTTCTGTTTTGGAGACGGAGAAATAGCTTAATTTTGTTTGTCATTGAACACGCGGGGCAACTTGGCAATGCTTCAGAAGTTTGTGTAGTTGGCAGTAAGGTGTTGATGGCTTTGGGTGCGTTTGACCCTAGTATTGTAAATAAATGGGTTCTGATCACAAACCTCATCGTTCTTATTTATGCTAGCCCGTGGGTATGGAGAACACTCCCTGTCCACTAAGTGCTAAGGGATCAAAGCAACCACAATTTCCAAGTTGATGTTGAATACTGGAAACTTAACTGAGCATTTCTGTTTTTCCAGATACAGTTCATGTAACTGTGGCAGATGGAAGAGAAAGGAACAGTTCCAAAAAATGTGCTCAACAGCAAACCCAACTTCCAGCAAAATCCAAACTTCAGTCTTTCCAATTTCCAACTCTCCTTTTTCCATCAAGTGATGCAGTAAACTGATGAAGGTCTATAAAGGAAACCGGGACATCTCTGTAGGAAAGCATCAATACACAGTATAAAGCCAAGAATTGCCATGATTTAAGACTTAAGATTTGTTTGTTTTTTCCCCTGGTGACTAACGCGTCAGTACTCTTCAGCTTCTATTAATATCCATAATCAGTACCTTACAAGAGAAGCCTTTATTCTGATATTATGGTTTGTATTTGGAAATGCTGTCTGGAATGGAGAATGAGTGTCCTTTACCGAAACTGAAACAGACTTTTTTGGGGGGGGATCAAATCCTAACTCAGTTCTACAGTTACCTTCGCTTCAGTCTTCACACATGTAGACCCAGTAACAAAAATTTAATTCTTCTTTAAAAAAAAAAAAAAAAAAATTATATATTCAGTTTGCAGTAGACATTCCTTTATGTATTATTGTTTGTATTTATTTATGATTATCAATTTAACATTAATATTGTATCAAAAAACCTCCTTATGAAAATGAGTATGGATGTATACAGGATGTCTGATTTTTATCCACAAAGAATGATTCCGATTCAGAATGCTTTTGAGCTGACATACAGAGCACTAAATATTTTAAAGGTCTGAATCTTATGAATTCTCAGTCTGTATGGGAATTAGGGAAGAGTTATAAAATGCATTAATCCTTATAGTCAATTCTGTGCCTAGGATTTTGCAAGGGAACAGTTAACTGACTAGAAGCACTACATTTTTAATTCAGCATTAGTGCATTGGGAAAGGAACTTTATTGCTTTGTGCTTGGCATGTCATTATTTTTACATCTGACATTATAAAGCCTTTCCAATATGAATGTGAGGAATTGCTTTCACTTCAGGACTTTTCTGTAAAAACTTTAGGAGGTATTATGTGGGGAGAGAACCTTGAATTTCATTTGGCTAGTGCCATGTTTATGATCATGAACCTTTAAAAATTATGAAAGGTAGCATCCTTACAAATGTCTACAAAGAAATTGGTTCATAAAGAATTGAAGTAGCACTGTTGATCGGTGCTTTGTTGTAAATACGCCATCACTTTTGGGTGGAGTTAGGGGCCTTCAGAAGGAGAGTCGACAATATGAAAGCAATTCTGTACATGAATTAAGCATACTTGCTGCATTGTCTCTGCAGATTCTATTTTTGTTTAAAATATTAAAATGTATGTTAGCAAAAATGGGTGGATTTTCAAATAAAATGCAGCTTCCACAGAAATTTTGTTACGGTATGAAGGTCTGAGGTGCTTCTTTTTTCTTTTGGTGCTTAAAATGTGCAAATTGCTTTGTTTACCTAATAAAATGCTAGATTGGGGTGGGGGAAAATACAGCCCAGGGACCAGATCCAGCCTCCCAGGCAACTTCATTTGGCCCACAGGTGCCCACCAGTTATGCCCTGCCCAGCCCACATGCCTTGCTCCCACCCTTGTGGGCAGAAGGGCCCAGCCCAGGCAGTGCACAGCTTCTGGGCAGGGCTGCTGCTGTCACTGCTGTAGCTGCTGAGCTTCCCTGGCCTCCAGCAACACCATCTCCCTGCTGCAGCACTCACTCCAGGCAGCAGGTAGGGAAATGGAGGGTGCAGCTGGGCAGGGAATGTGGGGCTGGGGCCTGCAGGAACACAGCCCACACCCAGGGTGGGGCAGCAGGAGTGCAGAGCTTGGGTGGACGGGGGTGTGAGGACCTTACCTGCACATACCCCTTCCTGTAAACAGTGGACCCTCCGGTACTCATGGCCTGCACAGATGCTGCAGCCAAATGGCACGTGGCTTCAGCCAGAGCTGCATGTGGTGGCAAGGAGTGCAGCCAGGCTAGCCTACCTCTATTGCTTGGGGCTCCCCATGGCATGTGTAGCTCCTGGTGCTCGCACACCACAGGGGGGCCACAGTGGAGCCGGTTGCCCTCCCAGCCACCATGTGCTGGTCCCGGGGCTTCACCGGGAACCAGGGGTTGGGCAGGGCAGGCAACTAGCTCCTTTACACAGGGCTTCCCCCTGGTTGTGCACGAGTGCCAGGAGCTGCATGTGCACTTGGGGAGCCCTGTGCAATAAAGGTGGTCTAGCCTGGCTGTGTTCTTTTTGCCATGTGCAGCTTTGGCTGGAGCTGGGTGGCAGCACCTGTGTGGGCCATGAGTGCCCCGAGGGCCTGCTGCTGCCTGCAGCAGGGACTGTGCGCCATGGAGGGGGTGGAGTGTGTGGGTGGGGGTCCCCACCCCCTGCTCTCCCTTACACCACACCCATATATACATACACACCAAACATACCCCATACCTCCCGCACACCCACCCCAACCACACCCCACACAATATACAAGAGTAACACTTTATTTTTGAGTTGCTATGCAATCACTTCTGTATACACTACTCAAACACTAATCATGATGAAAATATATTTTGTAATAAAATTGTTATAGTAGATGTTTGACTTTGTGTATGATTTGGGGGCTTTTGGGGGGGGGGGGGTCTGGTTCCAAGACGGTAGTCCCCCTCCCAAAAAGGAGTACTGGGAGCAAGAGGAGGGAC
Organism: Alligator mississippiensis; assembly: GCF_030867095.1. Lineage (NCBI taxonomy): Eukaryota > Metazoa > Chordata > Crocodylia > Alligatoridae > Alligator > Alligator mississippiensis. Next base: position 459,176,132 of record NC_081824.1, read on the forward strand.
TTCTAGTGGCACAGGTTAGGGGGGATGGGACTTCTGCTCCCAAAATGGTGACCAGCAGGAAGGGCACCAATTGCCAGGGCTACCCTTGTGGCCCTCAACAGCTCACCAAATCTCATTAAGCCTGTTCACCAGAGCACCCCAGGGGATGATGAGGTCCAATGGTCACAAACTCCTCCAAGACTGTTTTAGGCTGGACATAAGGAAAAACTTCTTTACTGTCCAAACCCCCAAGGCCTCGGACAGACTCCCTCCAGGAGGTGGTGCAAGTTCCTACTCTGGACTCTTCCAAGAAAAATTTGGATGCTTACCTTGCTGGGATCCTCTAACCCTGACTTGCTGCCCCTTGGGTGGGGGGCTGGACCTGATGATCTGCATGGTCCCTTCCAGCTCTAATGTCTATGAAGCAGCCTTCCAGCTGAAATAATTGCCCACCCCTGTGCTAGATCTATGAATGATGTGCCAGGAGCTGCACCAACACAAACCTGTGAGAGCTCTTGTATAGCTGTTGTGCCTATGGTGCTATAGTACTTACTTTTAGTGCAGTGAGCAGTCTCTTAAGATCTCTTCTGAAGTAACTGGCATTCAGTGCTCTCTGTTCATAATGGGAGGAAGCCTAAATTGGCTTAAACTAGTTTCTCTTTTGGTGTCTACTTAAAATGTTCCAGCTTAGTTCAGTTGCTGCCCAGCATCTTGCTGAGATACTAGTTGTCTACTATAAAAACCTGTTCCATGATTTCTTATGGTCTCTAAATAGATACCTTCATGGATTAATTTCCTTGTGCTAGCTAGCACTTGCCAGCATGTGTCACACAAGCTTCCTCTGATCTGCATTGTTAAATTGGAAATCTTACCTTGCTGTCCATTGTCTCTGTGTGCTTGTGAGCATCTCTGCTGTCCTGGCTAGAAACCCTCTTAGTGAATGGACTTAGTTGAGATTTATTCCTGCCCAGAATCTTGAATTTTGTTGATTAACTTCTCTCACTACACAGGCAGCTGAATGAGGCGTGCTCTCAGTATTTCAGCAGAAGGTGACTTGATCACATGCAGGACTGTGGCAATCACCCCCCAGCAATGGCACCCAAGCATGGTGATGAATTTGTATTAATTTTCAGTGGGAAATGGCCACTGAACATTCATTCACGGGGTGAGATTCTCAGGGGTTCCTTCATCTGTAATAGCAGAAACACCTGATATGCCTTGTCCTCAGAGCTCTGAATATTCAGCTAAGCAAGCAGTGGATGGAAGTAACTTGTTAGAGGGCCCAGATCGTTCTAGAAACAAGAGCGTTGAAAAAGGGGAAAGCCTTAAAACCAATCCCATAAGGGGTAAACTTAAAAAATCTCAAACAAGGGAGCTTTCCATTTTGATTTTTTTTTTTTTTTTTTAAAGATACGATCAACCAGCTGCAGTATAGGACCTGTTTACTAACAACCTCAAAGCAATTTGGATGTTACCCCTTCACATATATTCTGGGACGTGGGTTTTTAAAGAACAGCTGAAAATGCATCAAAAAGCTGCTGCTGCAGCTCAGAAAGCAAGCTGTCCTTTAGGAAGAGAAGGCCACCAGGATGTATAGAACCAATTGAAATGCTGTACATAGTAATTTGTCACCAATTCTGAAAGATCCTCCCCCTGAAATGCCATACAAACTCCTTGTAAAATCCACAGCTTAAGTTCTTCTGCTGGAGAGTATGGAGTTATCAAAAGGATTCCTTGAGCTAAGTTAGCTAGGAAAGTGGTCTTGGCAGCAGCAACATTGTCTGGATGTGAACAGGACATAACTGCAATAGGCCAGGCCAGGAAAAGCAATGTTGCAGTTTGTGGAAGGTGAGACTAAGACAACTTGGACATGTCCTAGCTGTGTGCGGTGTGCACAGACACAAATGACACTGCAGAGGCATAGTTTAAATGCAACCTGGATGTGAGGATCTAGAAACAGCTTCAAGTTGAGTGAAAGGACAGTGATGGCCCCAGGGACAGAGAGTAGAGGTAATAAGAGTTTGGGGGGAGGGGGAGTGGCAAAGTCAAGAAAATCAAAATTCTATTTCAATTATGTTAAATTGGAGGTGAAGTCTCTGACATGTCAGAGATGGGCCAAAGGTTTAGCTGAAATTTTTGTAGGCGGTAATCTAACAGTAGACTTGGGGCAACCCTTGGAAAATGGTGGCTCTTAGTTGTCACTTTCAACTACAAAAAATACTCAAGCAATTCTTCTCTTCCAAAGAACTCAGGAAGACCACAACAGGCCAGGATGTTTTTGACCCTATGGATTCCTATTTAAAACCTCTTTTATTTTGTGACTCATAGTTGCATACCTGAGAGTACTGACTTTGTGTGGTACCCCATGGTACACTTGAAAAGATCTCAAGGCACCCCACGGTGCCACGTAAGGTTGAGAATCACTGGTTTAGATCACAGATGTTTCTGGAGTGAAGGCTCCTTGTTACAGCGGAGATGGGCCAATTCCTTTTATTCATAATACATTACTAGCATGATGCCTTGGCTGACGCATGCTACTTGGTTTTGGCTGTAGGAAGAAAGTCTTGAAAGCTAGATGTATTTCACTCAACTCCAGTATGTTTATTCTATCTGAAACCTGCAAAACATCTGCAAGTAATTTTTTATTGCAAAAGTATTTCTTTAAATAAAGGATTTTTAGTTATCCTTTGACCAGATACTTTAATGGAATTGAAACTTCTTGCCCTTAAAGGCTACATAAAGCTGTCCGTGTGTCCATGTGCGGCCAGGGAGTGAGCTGCTGGCAGGTCATGTAGCCCTTGACCTGCAGGGGACTCCTGGTGCTTGCCTTCAGTGGAGGTGCCCCTTGCCCAGGCAGCACCCATGTGCTGGCACCCTTCCTGTGCAGTCCTAGGGGGCGCTGCTGCTGCTGCAGAGGGAAGCACTGGGACCCACTGATAGCTTGCCCCCCAGCTGCAAGAGAGGCAGGCAGACTTGGGGAGTGGGGGGGGGGAGAAAAAAAGGATCAGGGCCCTTAATGTCCCCCCCCCCCCCCCCCCCTTGGCAGAGCCTGCCTGCCTGCCTATTCCGCAGTGGGGGACCCAGTGCTTCATTCTAGGTCTGACTTGCCTGCATATTTGTTTAAAATACTTCAGGATCTATAATAACAACATGCTTATTGTCTGTCTGCATCACTCTGGTTTCATAGTTTCATAGTAGCTAGGATCAGGAGGGACCTGAACAGATCATCTAGCCTGACCCCCTGCCACAGGCAGGAACGAATGCTGGGTTCACAAGACCCCAGACAGGTAATCATCCAACCTCCTCTTGAATTTGCCCGAAGTATGGCCAAGGACCACTTCCGTGGGAAGTTGGTTCCAGATTTTGGCCACCCTAACTGTAAAATATTGCCCTGATCTCTAACCTAAACCTATTCTCCACCAGCTTATTACCATTGTTCCTCGTCACCCCAGGTGGTGCTGGGGAGAAAAGGGCTCTACCTATTTGCTGTTGATCTCCCCTGATGAGCTTGTAGGCATGGTTTGTACCAGATCTCTCCCCCCCCCCGCCTCCTCTTGCTGAGGCTGAACAGGTTCAGGTCCCTCAGTCTCTCCTCGTAGGGCCTGTCCTGCTGCCCTCTCACCAAGCGGGTAGCCCTCCTCTGAACCCTCTCCAGGCTGGCCACATTCCTTTTGAAGTGCGGCGCCCAGTACTGGATGCAGTACTCCAACTGCGGCCTGACCAAAGTCACATAGAGGGGGAGTATCAGCTTTGTGGACTGGCTTGAGATGCACCTTTGGATGCATGACAAGGTATGGCTGGCCTTACTGGCTGCGGTCTGGCATTGGCAGCTCGTGTTCATCTTGGAGTCAATAATGACTCCAAGATCCCTTTCTGCCTCTGTGCTTTCAAGAGGGGAACTCCCCAGCCTGTATGTATGCTGTGGATGCCTTCTCCCAAGGTGCAGCACCCTGCATTTGTCTGCATTGAACCCCATCCTATTCTCATCTGCCCACTTTTGTAGTCTGTCTAAATCTAGTTGCAGCCTCTCTCTCCCTTCAAGTGTGTCTGCCTCACCCCACCTCTTAGTGTCATCAGCAAACTTGGACAGCGTGCTTTCCACCCCCTCGTTCAAGTCGCTGATGCAGATGTTAAATAGTGTGGGCCCGAGGACCAAGCTTGGGGTACCCCACTGCTCACATCTCGCCAGGTTGAGTACAACCTGTCCACCACTACTTTCTGGGTGCGCCCCATCAGCCAATTTTTTACCCATCCAACTGTGCAGGTATCAATGCTGCAGTCGCTTAATTTATTGATGAGGATGGGGTGAGAGACAGTATCAAAGGCCTTCTTAAAGTCTAGAAAGACTACATCCACAGCGACACCATCTTCCAAGGATTTAATTACTTGATCATAAAAGGCAATCAGGTTGGTCCGGCAGGACCTGCCTTTGATGAACCCATGCTGATTGCCCTTGAGTATGATCTCCCCTGCAGGCCCCCCACAGATGTGCTCCTTGATGATCCTCTCCAAGATCTTCCTGAGCACTGAGGTGAGGCTTACAGACCTATAGTTACTTGGATCCTTCTTCCTCCATTTCTTGAAAATTGGGACCACATTAGCCAGTTCCCAATCCCCAGGCACCTGGCCAGATGACCACGAATGCTCATACAGCTGGGCCAAGGGCTCCGCAATGACCCCTGCCAGCTCCCTCAACACTCTTGGGTGGAGGGCATCTGGACCTGCAGATTTAAATATGTCTAGCCCTTCCAGAAGATCCCTAACTACATCTGCGCTGACTGAAGGCTTGATAGAGCTATCCCCAAAATTGTTCCTACCTCTGGTAGGTGGGATATCCCGGCCCCTGTTCAAGAAAACAGAGGCAAGGAACTGTTAAAAATATCAGCTTTCTTGTCTGGCGTGGCCATAAGATTACTGTTTTTGTTGTCCTTAATCCTGGACACTAGCCTGAGTTCCATCTCTGCCTTGGCCTTCCTAATAGCCCTCCTACACTCCTGGGCTGAGGAGAAGTACTCCTCCCTGGTGATAGCTCCTCCCTTCCACTGGTTGTACGCCCCCATTTTAGTCCTCAGGCATTTCTGTATGCCCTTGCTGAGCCAAGGGGGTTTCAGAGCACTCTTACCCCCCTTGCTTCTCTCAGGGACTGTTATCCTTTGGGCCTGGAGGATCGCCCCCTTAAGGTACAACCATCCCTCATGGACTCCTATCTCCTCTACCTTCTAGGCCCTGAGTGCCTCCCCCACTAGTCTCCTAAGCTCATTGAAGTTGGCCCTTCTGAAGTCAAGGGCTTTAGCCTTGGTGTGAGCCCTAGATGCCCTGTGTTGGATAATGAAATCCAGCAGGTGATGATCACTATTGCCCAAGTGGTCAAGGACCTGCAGTCCCCTCACCAGGTCATCCCCCGTGGCCAGGACCAGGTCCAGCAAGGCATTACCCCTAGTGGGGCTGTGCACTTCCTGGATAAGGTGAAGGTCCTGTAATACGGCCAGGAACCTATGCGAGCGGTCAGACCTGGTGTCTGCTCCTCCCAGCAAACGTCTGGGTAGTTTAGGTCACCCATGACAATAACATCCCTTGACCTAACCGCCTCCATAAGCTGACTGGAGAAGTCCTGGTCTAGCTCTTCCCCTTGGTTGGGTGGTCTGTAGTAGATACCCACTGTAAGGTCCCTTTTGCCACACCCCCCTTGTAGTTTGACCCATAGTGTCTCTTGTTTCAGTAAAGATTGATTGGTTGTCTCGTCAGCCAACTGGAGTGCTCCAGACAGACAGACTAAGCCTATTATTATTATCATTATTATTTTTATTATACATGAAGGTTCCTTTCTTAAGGATTCTAATTTTCCAAGGAAGTGTGATCTAGAGCAGTGGTTCTCGGCCTTTTTGGCCTCGGCACACCTTCATAACTTCTGTGAATTGTGGCACCCACTTTAAAAACTGATGTATATATTACAGCACTTTCTTCCTTGCAGCAGGGCACAGTGGAGGCAGGGGATTGACTAGGCAGAGACAAGCCTAAGCCTGCCATTATTTGCTTATCTCCTTGTACCTCAAGGCATCTTTAAAAGGATCTCATGGTATCAGAATGCTATGACTCCCTGGTTGAGAAGCACAGGTCTATAGGAAAGTACTGTACAGTTAGCTACACAGCTTGCTGGAAAGCTGTATTCAGACTAGTTAATGGCTCGCTAGCAAACTAGAAAGATGCATCTTCAAGGCCTGTCCTGGATACAGTAGAAGTGAGTGTTTTCATTAGCAACCTGGACCCTGGGATTTGAGAACGCACCTATTCTGTGCAGATAATACCAAGGTGAAAGGACAAGGGGTGGTATTAAGCACTTTGGAGGCTGGAATTATAATTTGAAATGAGTTTATCAGCTTGTAAGAATGGTCTGAAGTAGGAGGCAGTTCTGTAAAAATAGATGTCAAGTACAAAACTTAAGTAGGCATTGTCAACTCCACAAATTCACAGTCAGGCCAGCCAGCATCTCTAAGAAAGAGTCTAGGGGTTTGTCGTAAATCACAAATAATGTGAGTTAGCAATGTTGTATCTGTTGCAAAACAGCCAAGGACTGTATAAAAAGAAGTATGCAAAATGCCTGAAGAAATCCATCCAGTCTGCTTGCCATGATTTGATCTAATGGGGGGGGGGGGGGGAAACATTTTTTACGTTTCACTACTAGATTGGTTTGCAGCCTAGAAGGGAGAGGTTAACAGGCACTACAGTCAAATGGAAATGCCATTTTGTGATAACTGTTTAACTTGCTTGGATGCTGTATTCCAGACATGCATCTCCATGCATTAGGACTAGAACTGGCCACTTTTTTTCCTATTGTCTCTACAATGTTTGTCCAATATGAAGAAATTAAGTTACTTAAATATGAGCATCTTTCCAAAAAGTGGGAGGCATGAGGGAGTGGTATTTGGGAGAGAATTCAATGCAGAAAGATGCCTTGCTATACTTCAAGGGTTGAATGGTGTGTTCGTCTACTGAGTTTGCAAAGAAGTTGCTGCTGCCAAGTATGGTACTTCCGAGTATAGCAAGACAACAGAGGATAAAACTATCTGTAATGCCTAAGGATTGGTTCAGGGGTGGTGGACGTGGGAGACTGAAAGAGACAAAGATCTTGCTATGGGTCCTGCATCCTTTGTCTGATCCTGCGTTGTTAGTAAGTGACCTAACCAACTGTAAAGGAGGCCCTCTACTTTTAGATTTGTAGTTTCAAGAGGAAGGGAGAGACCTTAACAATTCATGTCTGCAGTTTGTTACAAAACATGCAAATAACCATGCTAGCAAATCTAAAACACTGGCAGAAACTGAATTGCATGTTTGGCAACTGACTGGCTTTCAGTTACCAATACCTACATCAGTCTTGAGGGAGTGTTCCTATAAACAGAAATTTTATTCCGTTAGTGATGTTACAACATCATTGCCTGGCAATCTGCACGTAGTGAAGAAATGGTTTTCTTGTCCATTGCATCCACTTTCGCTCAGTCCTCTGAGTGTGTGGAGTAGGATTGTTTTCTCATGGAGGGCTGCACTGCTTTAATGAATTAAGAATCTTCATGAGAGCAAGGAAGAGCTCTCCAGGGACCTAGCAGACCTCCTGAGGCTAAAAAGAAAGGCCTACAAAGGATGGAGGATGGGAGTCACCTCCAAGGAGGATTATTCTGCACTGGTCCGGTCCTGTAGGGAGCAGACCAGGAAAGCCAAGGCTGCAACTGAACTCCAGCTAGCTTTGAGCATCAAGGACAATAAAAAGTCCTTTTTCAGATATGTGGGGAGCCGGAGGAAAAGCAGGGGCAACGTTGGACCCCTGCTGAACCAGATGGGGCAACTGACAACTGACGCCCAGGAAAAAGCCAACCTATTAAATAGGTACTTTGCGTCGGTCTTTCATCAGCCCCATGGGACGCCCGTGCCCGCTACAGGGCCGGGAAGTCCGGGTGAGGGTGATCCCCTGCCCTCCATTAATGCTGACTTTGTGAAGGAACATCTTGAGAAGCTGGATACCTTCAAGTCAGCCGGCCCTGACAATCTTCACCCCAGGGTACTCAAGGAGCTGGCGAGCATCCTAGCCCAGCCTCTAGCGCGGATCTTTGAAAACTCTTGGCGCTCTGGTGTAGTGCCCGAAGACTGGAAGAAGGCCAACGTGGTGCCTATCTTCAAGAAAAGGAGGAAAGTGGATCCGGCTAACTATAGGCCCATCAGCCTGACTTCTATCCCGGGGAAGATCTTAGAAAAGTTTATTAAGGAGGCCATCCTTAATGGACTGGCCGACGCCAACATCTTAAGGGATAGCCAGCACGGGTTTGTTGCGGGTAGGTCTTGCTTGACCAATCTCATTTCCTTCTACGACCAGGTGACCTATCACCTGGACAAGGGAGATGAGATTGATGTCATATATCTTGACTTCAAAAAAGCCTTCGATCTGGTGTCCCATGATCACCTCTTGGAGAAACTGGCCAATTGTCGCCTTGGGTCCCCCACGATCCACTGGCTGGAAAATTGGCTCCGGGGTCGGACCCAGAGGGTAGTAATTGATGGAAGTCATTCATCGTGGTGTCCTGTGACCAGTGGGGTCCCCCAGGGCTCTGTCCTTGGACCCATACTGTTCAACATCTTCATTAATGATGTGGACACTGGAGTCAGAAGCAGGCTGGCCAAGTTCGCCGATGACACCAAACTTTGGGGCAAAGCATCCACATCAGAAGACAGGCGGATGATCCAGGCTGACCTGGACAGGCTCAGCAAGTGGGCGGATGAGAATCTGATGGTGTTCAACGCCGATAAATGCAAGGTTCTCCACCTTGGGAAAAAAAACCCGCAGCATCCTTATAGGCTCGGCAGTGCTATGTTGGTTAGCACTATGGAAGAAAGTGACTTGGGGGTCATCATTGACCACAAGATGAACATGAGCCTGCAATGCGATGCTGCGGCTAGTAAAGCGACCAAAACGCTGGCTTGCATCCATAGATGCTTCTCAAGCAAATCCCGGGACGTCATTCTCCCCCTGTACTCGGCCTTAGTGAGGCCGCAGCTGGAGTACTGCGTCCAGTTTTGGGCTCCACAATTCAAAAAGGATGTGGAGAAGCTTGAGAGAATCCAGAGAAGAGCCACGCGCATGATCAGAGGTCAGGGAAGCAGACCCTACGATGACAGGCTGAGAGCTCTGGGGCTCTTTAGCCTGGAAAAGCGCAGGCTCAGGGGTGATCTGATGGCCACCTACAAGTTTATCAGGGGTGACCACCAGTGTCTAGGGGAACGTTTGTTCACCAGAGCGCCCCAAGGGATGACGAGGACAAATGGTCACAAACTACTACAAGATCGTTTCAGGCTGGACATAAGGAAGAATTTCTTTACTGTCCGAGCCCCCAAGGTCTGGAACAGCCTGCCACCGGAGGTTGTTCAAGCGCCTTCATTGAACACCTTCAAGATGAAACTGGATGCTTATCTTGCTGGGATCCTATGACCCCAGCTGACGTCCTGCCCTTTGGGCGGGGGGCTGGACTCGATGATCTTCCGAGGTCCCTTCCAGCCCTAATGTCTATGAAATCTATGAATATTTAGTGTAAGACTTAATTTGCTGGCACTTTTTGAAATCATTTGACAAGGAGAACTAGATCATGTGGTTTTTGCAAGTTGCCAAAGGCAATGTAGGATTTTGAATCAAGGTACTTTTCTTTTTCTGGGCACAGTTGTCATTTGATACTTTTCAAAATACCAAAGACTCTTCCAAGTGACTGATTGAATGGCTGACTCACTGCTGTCTTGGACCTGGATCCCAAAGCACAGATTAATGCTTTTAATGCTGTGGTCTCTTTCCTAGGCCTGGTGGAGGCCAGAGCTGACACTACCTATCATCTTGTCCCCTTAAAAATCAGATCATTTTCTTCATTGCACTTGCAAGACTTTGAGGCCAAACACTTGAAGTGAACAGCAGTCTGGCAGGCTAGTGGGATGAAGATGCCATAAACAGCATCTGGAAGGACAATGGCCCTTACTAATATGCTTCAGAGGGCAAGGATGAGTGGCTGAGTGACAGGAGACCAAAAGAGGACATGTACATCTTTGTAAAAAACATGTCTCCAACTTCAGGCCTTCTACAAATAAGCAAATGCCTATGCCTTCAAGCTACATTACAAAGTAACTCTTGTGTTACTAAACTGAACTAGGCCAAACCAGTCCCCTAAGGCGGTATTTCCCAACCAGTGGGTTGCAAAACCAAAAGTGGGTAACACGAATATATGAAAGGGTCACAAAAGAACTTTAAAAATGGATCAATCTTAAAAAATTGATTTTCCTTTAAAGGAGAAAACATGGGATACCATGGCTTTTGCCTTGCAGGCTGGCAGAGTTCCAGCCTGCAAGGGGCTGCTTGGGGCCCCCTTATCCCTCACCCACTCCCTGCCCAACACACTGGGGAGCTGTGGCCTGGGGGCAGGAGTGAAGGCCACTGAGTCAGGACTGGCCATTGATGTTTACAAATGGGTCCTGGTACACAAAAGGTTGAGAACTACTGTCCTACAGCACTAAAATAACAAAACATTGGATCTGATCTGGAGGGCCTGAAGTGGTCTGTGTTCACCCTCATCCATGAAAACTGAGACGGAGGAGTCTGACTGCTGCAAGCTAGAAGAGAGTTCCATTGTCCAAGTTGTTCTTGAAGCTGCATCCCATGAATGGGAGGGAATATGCAGAGGATACTTAAACTGTGTCAAAATATAGAGATGGTAACTGATCATTGGGATTATGCAAACAGGAAGAAGTGGAGTGAGAAGGGAAAGGGATCAAGGATGCAGCTCTGTAGGATTCTCAGCAAAGCTGGAGAAGGGATGAAAAAATGCCTTATCCCCTATAACACACTTCAATTGGTTACACAATCATGCTAAAAATTCATAAATGAGAATAGAACACAGCTCTTGGTCCCAGAGCTGTGCTGGTTCTCTGAAGCACACAAGTTGGAAGTAACATTAGTTTTCCTTGCTAATGTGAGTGTGGCTATGCTAATATGCATAAACAAATAACCACCACAAGTGGGGAAGGTGAGTAGGTGTTCTGGTCACCAAAAGCAGAATTGTACCCCCAGAGCAAAGTTTATCTGTTCTAAACTTAGAGCTGGATTCACATGCTGTGACTGGGGTGATGTAGTATATACTCCATTTAGTTTAATGGACATGCTGTCACAAAATTGCAGTCATAGTGATGAATTGTGTCCCTGACTGGTTCACTTCCTCATGGCAGCTGCTAACTGCTCCAAAATTAAACCACACATTTGCAGTTTCCATGTATGACTTTATTTTCTGGAAAGATTAAACTGGTTGAGCACAGGGAGGAGGATTTTCAGAACTAAATTTGCCTGTAGGTCTTCCTCAGACTTGGTAGTTTCTTCCTAATTCCAGTTGTCTTGAATTAAATGTTTGGTGAGGACTATTAGTAGAGTCTGTTGGTGGTTTCCATGTATTATGCCTTCAGCACAGAGTTTGAACTTGCCATTGCTGTGATGAGGATAGCAAAGATGGACTGAGGATAGCTAAGATGGTCAGGAACAGGTCAAGTTGATGTTCTGGGAGGAAAAAGAGCTGTACCAGCTGGCAGAAGGATTCACTCTGGAAAGGAAAGGGCAAGAGCAGTGAGGAGAAAGGCTTCCTTTCTTCCCACTGGGTTCCTACTAGTCCAGAGAGAGCTCAAGAAGTAGCACCCCTATATAGCACAATTCCAAAGGTGCCAGATGCAAGCTTTCACAGAGGTAACAAATATTAGCTATAGAATTAGAATTTATGATTAAACATAAAAATGAGTAAAAACAAATTTTTTGGAAATGCATTGGGTAAAAAAGTACCCAAAAGCCTCTTAACTCTGACCACCAACTACAGAGGAATCTATCAAAAACCAAGAGAAAATCCAGTCCTAAACAATGACCATATTCAACACAGCAGTAACTCAAAATGGAGAAATAACATAAATAAGCCACATTATTTCCAGTGACAGTCTCAATACTGCAGCTTTGAAACTGGTTGGCTTTTCTCTCTTAAATCATTTGGCAAACGCACTCCCCTTCCAGTACCAGGCAAAACCACCAGAAAGAAAGAATATTTATTTTTCCTCCCACAACTCTCAAGAGTAGCTACAATTACAGCACAGGGAAGTAGTTAGCCATATTAGTCTGAAGTCAGGTAGGGTGAAATTCTACTCTGCTTTCTGTCTATAATTAGAACAATCATTTTGTTCAATTACCTAAAATTATACAGGGCTGGATGGGTGCAAGTATTATCACTGTTGCACAGTACCAGCTATCTTACCTGAGATTTAACAGTTCTCAAAGGACAGACCAAAAATGAAGGCATTATACTTCTACCAGGAGAATTGTTGCTCTCCTGGTAGAAACTAGAAGTGTACAAACATTTTTCAATAATATTTTGGCCAGTAACTAAATATGATTTGGTCACTGCTCTCATAGGCTTTTGAAGGAAGGAAATGCAAAAGCCACAAGCCTGATCAAGTGGTTGGTGTCTGAAGCAGCATATCTCACTCTTGGTCTAAGGGTGGAAGTAATAACAGGATTTTGCCTTGCAAGTGTCAAGGGCAAGAGGCTAAACCTCTGCTGGGGCATGCCTAGAGTCAGAAAAGGGCACTGACATAGATAAGTGCATGACAATGGTATGTAAATGCAGTATGCATGGCTCACTTTTAGAATCCTTCTCTTGAAGGCTGAATCTACATTTTCAAGTGCATTTGCTGGTTTTGTGATTTTTTTTTTTTTTTAATTTAAATTTCTGTCACTTTCAGTATCCAGGTGCACATTTGGTGCATAGAAGTTATAACCATTCAAGTTTAAATATTTTAGCCATTTATGTGTGAATTATGCTCAACAGTGATCTGCATTAGCTAAGTGGTAAGTACTTAAACTTAGGCTGACACACAGAAGATGTTTTCTGTTCAGTCTCTTGCCATTAAAGAGAGAACACAGAATTTGGACCTGGACTTATAGTTATGTATGCATCTACTTCAGTGGGAGTCTAAGATGCTCAAGAATTGTGCCCACAGTCTCCAGTACTAACAAGAACAGTCTTTATATTAGCAATCTAGACACTCCTATTTAACCCGTCCAGCTGTTTAAGTCTTCTAATAATTGCATCTAATGCTATAGGCACATGGAGAAGACCTTTTCTTAAAGACTTGTGCTACAGATTGCCTGGAAAAGGGAACAAAGGCTGAATGAACTGAGTCTTACATTTCTGCGTAAGCAACAGAAGTTGTAACATCTGCATTTAACTGACCAGTACCTTTTTGCTCTCAACTAAACACTGATTTGATCATCCGGTATGTGATGTGACTTTCTGGCTGAGTGATACCAAAACAGCCTTCCAAGTGGCTTTTGCTTGGAGTCTCTTTCAAATGAATAGGCATTGCTTTTCCCACAGCACTCATCAGTTTTATCTCCAGTGGGCCCAATTTTAGGTATTCCTTAAAAAGAGAGAATATTATTTTTCATCAGCAACTGCATACTAAGAGGCAGAGTTGTTTTATAAGATGACTGGTTTTCCTTCAAGTCAGCTCTGTCAAAATACTATTATGGAGCTCCATAATTTCCATATCAGTGTGTCTGGTTTACAAGTAAAGAGGTTTTTCCTCACACCACCAGCTTTGTTGACTCAGCCTGGGACTGTGGAGTCCAGCTGTGGGATTTCATGGTCACAGTTAAGCTGTTTCTGCAAAGCCATTTAAATGATGGCTGCAGTTACACCCATGCAACTCCACTGGTGCCAGTGGGTTTAAGGAGCTGTAATAGTTTGAAACGTAACCAGAGTTAATGAAGCACAAGCAACTTGCTGGATTGCCTTCTCCCCTGTGTGTGCTCTGCACGACTGACAGGAGTAACAAGAAAAATCTATTTTGTCACTTCGGTGACTCAATGAAGCTCTGACAGAAACAGGTCTATCAAGCAGGCATCTTTCCTATGCTTTTCAGAGTAGAACCACTCCTGACAGTCTTGGCAGATCAGTCTTTTTGGAATTGTTTTTGGCTAAACTTCCCTTATGCTGTTGGGAAGTGTTGCTCTTACAGCCCTGACCCAATACCTTCTTACATTTTGAACATTTTTCAGTAGAACAGTCTGAGAAAAACAAAATTGCTAAGGAATATCTTTCATGTGGAGACCAGATATTGGGGACTGCACCAGCTGTATCTGAGCTCCCTGACTCCTGCTACTTAGTTATGCTTGTCTGTTAGGGTGTTTCTACACGGCAAAAGACAGAGATGCTTTGAGCTATCTCAGGACTATCCAACCTTTTCTTTGGTGTGTGTACAGTGAGTGAAGCCTGGCTCTTCCCTTTACCCTCTTTTCCCAGCGAGACATGTTGTATGGGTAGCTCCCTCGCCTGCTGCCATGTGCACAACCCAGCACCTCCCTTGCTATGTGCACAGCATGCAAAGCCTAGCTCCTTTCTTTGCTATGTGCACATCATGCACAGCAGAGGCACCCTGGTGCCCCTGCCATGTGCACCGTACAGGCAGCCCAGTCCCCCTACTGCGCTGCCCTGCTCCCAGGAGCAGAGGCCAAAAGCTGGAGAAAGGAGCTCAGAAAACCCTGTCCTCACTGCAGTGGGAACAAGGGGGAAGGAGGGGAAGCGCGGTTAGGTAGCAGCTTGCAAGCCATATGTGACCTGTGGACTGCCAACAGAAGAGCCCTGAGCTAGCTCAGGCCAAGCTAGATTCTGTGCCAGAAGCAGTAGAGCTGCATTAGCACAGGACTGTGGCAGTCCCTTCTGACTCTATAACCTAGTCAGACGATGCTGATGCTGTTGTACTGCCTCAGCTATAGATGAAGTGCCTGCAGGCCTGGGTAGAGTATCTCTCTGCACTAACATACAGATAATCTCTTGCTGAGCAGAAGCAGTTCTTGGAACCTTGCATGGCAGTTTCCCGCTTGGAAAAGAAATCCATGATGCAGCCAGGAATGTTCTGAGGTCACTTGTTTCCACTATGTGCTCAACCCCATTTCTTCATACTGGGGACAAGATTAACAGACAGTGCACATCCCTGCAGACTATTTTTAGCCCTGCCCATGCCTGCTTTTCCTTCAGGCCTGGAGAAGAAGGCACTGCATTTGAAAACTTGTCTAATGTATTAAAATAGGATGGCATAATAGCATCAACCTTCTGACCTGTTACACTGCATCTTTGCAGCAGTAGAATTGCCCTATTATTTTTCTGCAGTCAAGAAATGAGTGAAAGTTAAGCTGGCATTTTCTGAAGGGTACCATGAGTCAAGAGAGAGAGAGAGAGCCATCCCTCTAAGATTTCTCTTCTCTGCACTTCATAAAAACCAACTGCTGAAATACATCTGAATCTGCTTTCCTCCTTCAGCCCTTCACAAGGAAAACTGTAGCTCAAGCTTCTTCTCAGGCAGCATGTTCTGGAAATGGCATGCTGACCATTTGCTTTCCTTTCAGCAGCTGCTGTATTATGCACGATAGTCAAAAAGGACTGGGGCTCAGACAAAAGAGAACCTGCACTATTCACTTCATGATAATTCCCTATTGGCACCTGTGATTGTGAGGATAGTCATCCTTGGTGCTTATACATTGTGAACAATAAGGTGCAAGCCATTAACGCTTTAGACTGAACTACTGAAAGCTGAACCAGTCCTGATGGTGGTTTGCTTCCCTGATTACAATATGCTAATGTCATGCTGAATAAAAGAAGCCCCACTGATTTTGAAACCTATACCTGGAAATCCTTTTCATCCTCGTACAACAAGCTATCGAGAGTCGGAGGCATTGGTATTCCACACAGAAACTCGTAACTGTCTTCCATCTCGGACTGGGTATCTGACATTGCTGCCTTCTCCATGCTCCATGCTCCAGGGAGTTCCATGCTCTTGGGACATTCATTTTTATCATCTTTCATTCCTTTACAGAAAAGTACAATGATATGTAAGGGGTTATACTTTGAAAAAGTCAAAATTAGAACTTATAAATGGACATGATCTTTATCATTTGGGTGGCTAGAGACCCCAAAATATGTATCATGAATAAAAAAGAACTAGTTCTATCCCATAGTGCAAAGGTGGCCAACCTGCAGCCTGAGTGCCACAAGTAGCACATGGCAGACTGGGGAGAGGACAAGCAGCACAGTGGCAGTTAGGGCAGGGAGCAAAAGCTGAGCAGCAGACTGGATAAGAGAGAGGGATCATAGTGGCATGTGGAAAGGGTGCAGCATTAATTTGGGGCACACTGTCCATCAAGGTTGGCCTCCACTGTTCTAGCTTACGAGTCCCTTTGCACAAGCACAGAGGCTCCTCAAATGCTCTGTAACTATAGTGCGTTGGAGCAGACTCAATTAATCAGTAATTACTGCACTCCAGCAGACTCCTGTGTCTCGTGTCAAACAAGCTTTAGTTCAAGTATCCTGCTGCCATTTTGAAGCATAGGGACGCTGATACATGAGACACTGCAGCCAGCACTTTAATTAGAGCAGCTCTTGGAGCCACTCTAATTAAAGCACTGCCCCCCACCCCCCGAGCACGTGTAAAAGTGCCCTATGAGCCAAGCCACTGAGGTACTGCTACCCTGAACACAGCATATCTGTATCATACACTAAAACTGAGTAACTCCCGAGCTGATGGTTAATTTGGTACCTTTTCTTGGAAAATTATTTAGTTTCCCTGGAGGGTCACCTGGCCAGTGAGAGCTGTTCTCTTCTTTTGCTGAGACAGCTCCACAAAGGAGCCAGAGCAGGAGATGGATGGCTAATGGAAAATACAAGTGGTGCTAGGGGGCCACCTTGACTTGCCTGACTGCAGGTGTTCTAGGGCCTACTTCCTTCTCTGACTGGCCAAAACTTCCACTGCATTTGGCTATATAACTCAATGTGTTCATGATTTCCAGGCTTTTTTATTATAACTCATTTCTTCTGCTTCTCTATTTCTCTTGGTTTACTTTTTCTCTTACTCACACACAGAATTGGATTAAATTGAATACTTGACTATTTGACTATAGACTTGGAAGGAAAGAGGGGAGATATTGTTCAGATTTCTGGGTTTTTTATTTACTGCTTAAGACGTTTTGTTCCCTGTGCGACTGTCACCATGGTTGACACATGCCAAGGATATGTCTGCGTTGCAGTGACATCAGTTGGTGTAGACATACATGAGCTAGCTCAGGCACTACTAGCAATGCAGCCTGGCCAACTGCCCAAATAACACCCTGCTTCTTGGGTGGAATTTGCTAACTAAGATGAGCTTTGTGCTACTGTAGCCATGCTGCTAGCAGTACCTGAGCTAGCTAATTTAAAAAGCTAGCTTGGGCATGTCTATATGTGCTGCATTTTGTTACATTAAGAGATTATTGTTGCAGCAAATTCTTCACATTGCGAAGACCACTGTAATGCCTCATTACTCATAATGTTCTATGGAGTTTTGGCACAGGTAGTACCTGAATGCTCTCCACATGCTAGTCCTTCCAAGTTTGCACTAAGCAGTTCATCTTCACCCTGCAGGCCCGCTCCCTGGGTAAGAAATAAAGGCCTGTGGAATTAAAACACAAACAACAGAAAATTCATATTAAGAGTTCTGAACTTTAATCTAGCAACTAGACTGGGGACTCCGCTGTCCTTCCTGAAGAGACAGTCTAAAAACTGTTTGACATTTAACCACAAGCTCAGAATAGTGTAGAGGTTTAAAATGCAATGGAGCAGCCAGCTAGATCAGTGGCTAATGCACTGCTTTTTTTTCCCTTAGGGCTTTTGTTCAAGTCTGTCCATAAGACCAAAAGAAAACAAATGTTTAGTCTCAAATGACTTCACAATCCAAACCACAGCTGGCAGCCTTTACTGAGAAGCAGTCCAGGTCTCTTAACACAAAATGAGCTTGTCATCCCTTGTGTGGCTAAAATCAAGAAGGTGGTGCACAACAGCTTGCTGGTCACAGCACTTGCAAAGGAAGTTGGAGACCTAAGTTTTAGGCTTTCCTGAGCCACAGATGACTCAAACCCACACCTGTCTCCCAGATGAGTGCTCTAACCACCAGGTTAAAGCCTAGCCTGGTGGAAACACCTGCCACCCTTCCTGTTGAAGTTGAACCATTGTGCAAGAGTGCAAGAGTGATGGGAACCAGGACTGCACCAAGCAAGAGGGAACCTGCCTCTAGCAGTCAGAACACAGCTGGGAGCAGAGGAAGCCCTGGGTTACAGTCCCTGCTCCAAGGCCTGTTTAGGAATTTTACATTAGACCAGTGGTTCTCAACTTTTTTTAGACTTGAGGGACCCCTTGGAAAATGCCAGCTTAGTTCTTACTTGTTTCTTTAACTACAAAAAAATACTAGAGTAATTCTTCTGTTGCAAAGAATCCAGGAAGAACACAACAGGACAGAATGTTTTTAACACTATGGATTCGTTTTTGAAATCTCTGGTTTCATCTTGTGAATCATTTTTGTACACCTACCAGTGCTAACATTGTGTGGCACTCTGTAGCACCTCAGTTGCAAATCGCAACATGAGACAGCCATTAGTCAAAAAACAGAAATAACACTAGCAGCAGGGACCCAAAACCCAAGCCTCCCATCTCAACAGCCACCATGTCAGTTGGGTATCTACCTCAAAAAAGAACTGGGTGCTGTGGATCCTGAGTGGATGGAAGCAGGGCACCAAAGCTCTGGAGAGAGGCAGGAGCTCGTATACACCCTTGTGCTATTAGCTAATTGCAGGCAGCTCCCCACTCACCTTCTGGGCTCTTTGAACCACCCTCTGAAGTCCCCATTGCCACAATGGGGTGCTTAGATGCCTACCCCAGTGTCTTTTAACTATCTTTCTGCGGCTAGTTCCATGGAGCCATTTTTACCTGGATATTCTAAGATTTTGCAGTCTGCGGTCAGACAGTATCTGTATCATATATATATTTTCTTCTTCTAGCAGCTGAGCAGAGGCTTCCAAATCGCTTACTTCCTTTTTGTAAACTTCAACCTGTTAGAGATGAGAAACTAAGAGGCGTAGGTGCCAACCTTTATTTTTGCTGGGGGGGAGGGGCTCTAAGATGATGGACATGTAACCCCTGCCCACAGTGTGTGGGGAACAGGGTGGGTGTGTGGGGAAGGGAGGTGGGCACAGGCAATGTGTGGGGGGTGGGCAGGTGATGTGGTGGGGGAGCATGTGCACTTGTACATGGCACCCCCCCCACCGCCTCCAATCGCCCTCCCTGCTCCCCCCAACCCCAAGCAGCTCCTTGCAGGCTGTAACACTGCCAGCCTGCATGGGGAGACCCCCAGTTTCCCATGGTTTTTTCTCTGTTAAAGGAGAAAATCCACCTTTTTCTACAGTGAATGGAAAACCCGGATCCCTGACCTCAGTCATCATTCCTAAGAAACATTACATAATTTTTCTCAGGTTTGGGCCCTGACATCCCTCTCTCTGAGGAGGGCCAGGGGCTTGGACCCCCATGTACTTGGCGCCTATGCTATGAGGTAATCTAGGAAAGAGAGAATGAGAGAGATGAGGTAATCTGGGAGGGAGACAAAGAAAGAGAGGGAAGGGTTGAGCTGTATACACCAACAGGTTTTGCTATCCTATCAAACTGGTCCTTGCACAGATGCCACTATCCTGGCAAGATTGCTTTCACCAATACAGTTTACACCAGATCCCTGGTGTTTACAAAACACCTTTCACAGATAAGCCTATGAACTTCACAAATCTACTGGATACAAAAAATCATGGACTAAATACAGACATTGGATTTATGACACATTATAACCTGCCTGCCATCCAATAACCCCAGGTGACCTGTCTGCATTTTACCCACTACATTCTCTCACCAGATCAACCTTCCCATTTCCCGCCCCCCCAACTACCTGTCTCACATATATCATCTCCCATCCCCACTGATCTTCACTGCCATGCATTTGCATTTTTACAGACCTGCATTTTGCATATTGATGTAAGCTTCTCTTCTACCCAGAAAAGCACACAAACTCTCCCTAAGCCTGAAGAAGGTTGTTTGTGCCCGAACACTTGCAAAAAACAAACTGTCCAACTATTTAGTTGGTTTAATAAAAGATATCACATTTACCCAAAGAACTTTTTCTGCCAAAGGTGTATAGTTCTCCACCTTGGGAGGAAAAACCTGCAGCATGCTTATAGGCTTGGTAGTGCTAAGCTGGTTAGCACTACAGATGAAAGGGACTTGGGGGTCATGGTTGGCCACAAAATGAACATGAGCCTTCAGTGTGATGCTGCGGCTAGTAAAGCAAGCAAAACGCTGGCTTGCATCCATAGATGTTTCTCAAGCAAATCCTGGGACATCATTCTCCCCTTGTACTCGGCCTTGGTGAGGCCACGGCTGGTGTACTGCATCCAGTTTTGGGCTCCACAATTCATGAGGGATGTGGAGAAGCTTGAGAGGGTGCAGAGGAGAGTCATGCGCATGATCAGGTCAGGAAAACAGACCTTATGATGAGAGGCTGAGAGCCATGGGGCTCTTCAGCCTGGAAAAGCGCAGGCTCAGGGGTGATCTGGTGGCCACCTATAAGGTTATCAGGGGTGCTCATCAGGATCTGGGGGAATGTCTGTTCACCAGAGCCCCCCAAGGGATGACAAGATCGAACGGTCACAGACTCCACTGCGACCCATTCAGGCTGGACATAAGAAAGAACTTCACTGTCCAAGCCCTCAAGGTTTGGAATAGACTTCCACTGGAGGCGGTTCAAGCACCCACTCTGAATGCCTTCAAGACACATTTGGATGCTTTTCTTGCTGGGATTCTATGATCCCTGCTGTGACTTCCTGCCTCTGGGGCACGGGGCTGGACTCGATGATCCTCTGGGGTCCCTTCCAGCCCAAATGTCTAAAAAATGTCTATGAAATCAGAGAAAACCACGATTCCTGGTCATTTTGAAGCCTAATCCTACCCTTCAGAGGACCTGCTATTTCACACAGTTTAGTGTAGTATTAGGTCAAATGGAATGACACCACGGCCACCTTCTCCTCCAGAATCTACCACTGAAAAAATGCAAAGAGTTAACTATTAAAATGTGTTCAACCCTTAAACCAAACCAACTCATAAACCTGCAGGAAGGAGCACGCCTGCTACACTTCATCTCTGTTTTTATCAATGTCCTTGTTCAGTCCTGAATGGGATAGAGAATCGGTGTTGAGCAGAACAAACAAAAACAAGGGCTGGGAGTCTTTCACCCTGGAAAATTCAATCTCCGCACTTAGGTCAGAAAAAAATTAAACACAATTTATGTAGGCTTCAACTGTAACCTGCCAGAGCTTAGTTATAGTCCATTAAGATACGAGCTAGCAAGCACCAAAGCCACAAAGTAACTAATAAAACTACCAGATAACACTCTGGGTTTCTGTTCTCCTGTACACTAAATTACAGTTTTTCTACTCATCTCCCATGTAAAACTAAGATTCTTAAGACCCTTTTTCCAAAACCACATCTGACATCCATGTCTAACATTAATACGTTTTCTTATAGCAGTCAACATTTTACATACTTTAAAATTACTCTGTAGATGTTTGCTAGATGATTTGCTAGATGTTTGTAGATGAACCCCTTAATTATATCTTTGAAGAGAACATGTTATTACTTATTTTTTAAAAACCTGATGTATGGAGTGCCACAGTCTGTAGTAAAAACTGAAATTAAGGCAGAAAGGTAGGTAGTACAACTGTGAGTAAGAATGTTCACCTTGAGATCTTAATGCCAAATATACAAAACGTATTTTTCTCTTCACAGCTTGTAATTAAAGCAAAATTCTCTTCACCTTTTTATTCATCCTTAGTGGTCTACCTTAGATAGCAAACATCTACAACCTACCACTAAGTCAAATGCATCTTGTCATGGAGTAAAAAATTGGGTGACTCTTACCTCTTCTTTTAGCCATTCATTTTCTTTAATTTCCCTGCAACTGCTTTTGTCAATGTGTTGAACAGCATTCTAAGAAAACAAACATCAGAGAACTCCTCTGAAGATAGGATTTTGCCAATAGTAGATACTTGTAGAAGACATTTCCAATAGGCAGTTTAGTTCCCTAGCCAAAAAACATCAACCCAAGGAAACATACCGATCTCTTGCGGACACAAAGATACTTCACCACGAACGAGTAGGAGGTTTAGTTCCAAAAATCAGCCATCCTTCCCAGATCATCCCAACCAAGGCACATTATCTGATTCCTCTTTTTCTGTATCTTATTTTTCCTCCCCAGCTTTCCTTTGACTTCTGAAGGTGGGGTAGAGTGGTACCTTCAAGACTAACTCATTCAGAAACCTTCCCTACCATCTGCTTGACTTCAAACTAACATGTCTAACTATCTCTTTCTACTCCTGAGGTACCCTGCACTGATGTAATAATCTTGTATTTGTAAAATCAGACTTCTGCAATGAGAATGAAGCAACACTACAAATACTGCATTATAACTTGATCCAGTGAAGCTCCTCACTTATGCAGAGGCCCATGCTAGTTAATTTGCTGGCAGAAGCTACAACTTCATTTCTGATTCAAGTAAGAGGAGATGGAGACAGGAAGGAGCAAGCCATTGTTTAGAACAGGGATGTCAAAGATACAGCTTACAGGCTGGATCTCAGCCATGGAACTGTCTCATCAGACCCATGGGGCTAGAAATTTGGCAACAGTGTTACTGACCCACGGGCTAGATCTGGAGTTCAGAGCTATGTCATCTGGTCCGTAAGGCTGCCCATGGGTTAGAACTTTGGTGACGGGATGAGCGGGGGGGGGGGCTGCTGTAGCTCCCAAAGCCGCAGCAATTAGCACTGCCACTACTTGCCCCACCACCACATTTCTGGCCCTACAAACAGCCCCATGGGCCAGATGATGTCTCTATGCTCTAGATCTGGCCCTATTCTTTGGATTCACCAGTGGACCACACTGCACTACTCATCCAGCCCACAGAAATGGATGAGTTTGACACCCCCTGTTTAGAATTGTAAGTACATAAGCTATTAGTCTGATTCTCTTCTTGTACCACTGAAAATGAAGAGTGACCTTCTGAAGTCAGCGAAGTAAATCCCTGATTGCTAAAGGGATTCAATGACAAATAGCATTCCAATGATAAATGTGCATAGATCTCTGCAAAATGCTTTCTGAAAACTGATATAAATGAGAACAATTTGGGTTCAAATATGAATGAAATGTATGTTTGTCTTTAGATTACAGAAAAGGTAAATGCTTTTTCCTATCTTTAATCACTTTTGTCCACATTCTAGTCAATATTCATTTTTGAAGGAAAAATTAATGTATAATAAAACTTTAAAATAAAACACACTAAAGCCTCAATCTTGCAAACAGTGTTCACTTGTTTAATGGCAGTTGGAATCCTCCCATATTTTTAAGTAAAGAAAACGTGTCAGTGTTTGTGCAACAAGACTTGTATCAATCACTACCAGTTTTGTTTCTCCAGACACTGGCCTTGCAGAAATTTAAAGATTTTTCTTTTTTAAATGCAAAATCCTGTTAAAATTGACAAGCTACAATTCTGAACTGGCACTAAAGAATTACATTTGTTTTGTTCCATGTTTATTTCAAGAAATAGCAATGCTTTGGCATTTTCAAAACATGCTTCTAAGTTTTAAAACAAAATGCTCATTTTTTTTTAAAGTTTCAAAATTTAATTCTACAAGGAATTAATCATAGTACAATCATAGTAGATTATTAATGATTTTCCCAGTCTGTGATAATATCAAAATTAAATTCATAGGAAATATGTCAAGTTCTTGGGCATGTCACTTTACCTCTCTGGATGTAAGCTTCCCAATCTATAAAAACTGTGCTACAAAAGTGGTAGATATTATTGCTACAGTCCATTAAAAATAATGAGCAATACAACCCTGGTCAATAAAAATATTATACAGTTATTTTATTCACAACTCTTACTCATTTAACATCCTGTAATTCACTTGGAAATGTTCAAGCTTGTATTTTTTTAATCTGGTTGCAAATGCTACTAAGTATAAAAGCAAAAATATACATTTCTGTGCATGCATAAACACATACACACATACCTCAGTGGCCCATTCCTTCTTTTGGCTCTTTTGTTTCTCAACCATTCTGTCAATTTTATCTTTTGTCATTTGCAAAGTGCTTCTATAGAATTCTGTAAAAACAAAGCAGAATTTTTTTAAGGACCAGATCCAAAAGAGAACCTGGGTGCTCATGCTGTATTTTACATTATATTTAAACACTGAAGTCAAAATGAACGTTGCACAAAAACCCTACTTATCTTAGGTACCTGAGAATAGGTAGATGCCTAAAGTTCAGCTACTGCATATGCTCAGATCTGCTGCCAGCTTGGCCAAGCCAAACATTTGGATATCTAAACTCCATGTAACGTATATGGCATTCATAAATTAGGCCTTCCCCTCTCCCTCTACTTAGTGTACCAAAATGTTTTGAATCCCAGTCCCTCAGAACCCAAATCTTTCCAGTTAATGTATATGGAACTTAGGATACTCCCTTGGGCTTGTGGACTTTGCGGCTGAAGCAGAGTACCTACTTCTGGGGATGGTGATGTTCTCTTTTGGACCTGTGCCTAAGTGACTGAATCCCTCTGACGAGAAATTGATAACTGGTCCAGTATTCCTGAACTCAAGCTAGCCTTTCTAGTCATGGCATCAATATTTTTAACAGACCTGAATGTCTGTTTTCAGAGAATATATTCAATTGAATCTTAGCATACTCTTGTTGTGTGTCAGCGGACTGATTAGCACTAACGGTTAAAATCAAACTGCATTCTACCCTGGGCTGGTATGCAAGAGAGATGCAAGGAAACAATAATCTTTCTTCCCATTGTAGTCTGGCTGACCACTCTCTCAGTTCTTCCATTTTACGAGTCCACCCTTAGGGAAAAAGGGAAGAGGCAGGCAAAGATGTGAAGTCCCTTCCCCTGCACTGACCTGTAGAACAATTGGTATATATGAGACCATGCTACAGAACATTGTACTTTATGGAGTACAACAAAGGTTGCTCTTGCAGCCTTCATTCTGAAGGTACAGTGCATGAAGCAAGGAGAACATTTCTGCAGACTCCTGCTAGCGCCCTGGGACTCTCTACCCTCTCCTGTTGGCAGTAGTTTGTTTCCCATGACCTTAAATACACAACAATGACTGGAATATAACAGCACAGCAGCAGATTTAGAGCATCTTTGTCTCCTAAAATTCTTCTTCATCCCACAGGATATTAATGATAACTAGACTGTATTCAGTTATCCTCTGGTGTATATCAGACCTAAGGTTTATTTAATCTTTAACCAGCTATAGAACTGATAGGAGAAGTCATCTCTGAATAAAAATTAATTAAACATTACTCATAATTCATAAATGTTAGAACCCAGAAGGCACCACTAGATCTTTTAGTGCTACCTCCTGCATACACAGGATATCATTGCATTTCAGCCGATACCCAACTTGATTTGAAGACAGCAAGAGACAGAATTCCACTTCCTTTGGTACTTTGTTCCCATAGTTAATCATGTTCACTCTTAAAAAGGTGTGCCTTTGTGTCATTTTAAATTGTATGGCTTCAGCTTCTACCTATTGGTTCTCATGTCTTTCTGTTCAGTTATTTCTGTACTAGATTAAAAAGCCCATTAGTACCTGGTATTTTCTCCCTGTAAGGGTGGTTATATACCACAATTGATCACCTTTCAGTTTGCTGATTAAACAGAGTAAAGTCTTTAAGTCTCTAGCTCTCAAATCATTTTTGCAGATCTTTACATCTTTTGTTTAAATACAACATCTTCTTTTAAACGTTGACACCAGAAATATTTATATTGTGAGTCTCTCCTCTCCTTATATGAAACACCTCCCTGCTCCTATTCCCATTTATGTGTCCAACAATCACATTAACTAAAGGAGGTAGTGGAATCTCTGTCACTGGAAGTTTAAGCGCAGGTTAGACAAACATTTATCTGGGACGGGTTAGACAAGAATGATCCTGCTTTTAGCAGATGGCTGGACTTCAATATCTTCTTGTGCTGCATTCCATTCCTGTTTCTCTATGATTTTGATCCTTTTTGCCATAGCATCACATTAGGAGCTTATGAGCTGCTTGTCCAATATGCCCCCTAGATCCACAGGATGCTTTTTGTTTGTTTCTAACAGAGTAAAGAGTCTTTTCATATCCATATAAGCAATATGGTTTTCACATTGTTTCAATCATCTAAGTAGATTGTTCCATGTCCTTCTGTTTCCTGCCCTTACCCTGGAGTGAGGAGAGGCATGGTGCACCGCCCACGATGATGGGGACACTTGCAAGGCACAGTGCAAGTGGAGGGAATAGGAGAGGGATATGGCTGGGGAGTTGGGATGGGGGACACCTGGGTGTCTGCACACAGCATGGTGCAGTGAGCAGGGGGGCAGGGGCATGTCCATGGGACCCTGGGCCCATGGCTCATGCTGGTACTGTCTGCATGGCATGTGGTCCTCATTGCTGCAGCTCATACGGCATGTGGGTCCCAGCCACTTAGACATTTGACAGCTCTGGCCTAGGTTATGTAGGATGTCAGGCTGTATGGTCATATTGTCCCTTCTGATCTTCAAGACAAAGGAGTCTGTATTCAACATGTTCTCTTTTTTATTAAGCACCTCAGTTGGCCCAGTAAAGATTTAAATTTATTGCAAACAGGGGAAACACAAAGTATCAGGCTTTCCTAGAATAGTTACTTAAGTGAACTGGCACAGGAGTAAGCAGTGTGGAAAACAGTTTAGATCTCAATCAAGATCAAGTATGTTTTCAGAGCTGTTATCCTAGGGCAGACAAAGAGAGTAGCTGAATAGCTCTTATCTACAGCACTTGATGCTTGGTAATGGTTGGCACTGAATGTATGGAGACACTTATATTGTTGTCACTGCCTGTCACTACTGGCTGCTTGGCTCTGGTAATGAATACAGAGATGCTTATAAGGGAAGCAAACCATGTCTTTTTTTAATCCTAAAAGTTACACAACAGCTAAAAAAACTAGCACATGATTTTAAAATCAACTGTGTAAGCAAATCTAATGGTTTTACTAAATATAGACATTGGATTTTTGACACATTATAATCTCCCTGACAACTGACTCTGGCTTCTTTACTTTTCATTCCATCCAGGAAGAGCACACTAACTGCTGAAACTTCCTTAGCCTGACGAAGGGTTTTTGAACCCAAAAGCTTGCTTAATAACTATTCTCCAACTATTTGGGTTGGTCTAATAAAAGATATCAGATTCACCCAAGGAACCTTGTCTGTCTAATGGTTTTAAGCACCCACCAACACGATCACTAAGCTCTTAATAGCTTTTAATTGTGTTCTGTTGCTTTCAGTTAGAACTGAAACAGTTCCCAGAACATGAATACTTTAGTCCTGAGGATTTTGCAAGCCCTTGCACCCATCGCCTTGTAACCAGTATACTATACTCAGATCTTGGGGAATGAGGTGCTGCTCTGTTTGCTAGAAGAGACTGATACCTGCCTCCACAAGCTCTAGATTTAAAGCACCATATTACATTCAGATTTCATCAGCTCCAATTATGTGAATTCCTGTGAATAAGGAATTTTGAAAAGGAAATTTATAGAGGATGTAGTGATACATCAAAACAGTAAGAGCATAGCAGAATTGATGAGCACTTTCCAAATTGAGGCCCATTGTTAGGCTCTGTAATCTGCACTTAGACAACTAAATAAAAGCAGCTTGAGTGTCCAAAGTACCAGGCACGTGTAACATCTAGACATCAGTGGAGCACCTCTGAAAAACAGTTTGCCTGAATTTTAACTGCCTAAAACTAGCACATGAAGCTTAAGTTCAGGCAACCAGATTTGAAAATTTTGACTTTAATGTATGTAATTAATCTGATCACAAATTACTTTCTGCAAGTTAAGAAAGTAGCTCAGGCATGTGTTTACATGGGGCATTGTGTGTATTTACATTTGTAACTGACCTGTCATTTCATTAAGGTCATCTTTAAGTGCCTGGATGTCCTTTTCCAAGATCTGGATCTGTTTGGCATGATCTCCACTTCCCACATTTTTGTATTCCAGCCAATAATCCTTCTCGAGCTCCCTTACTGAAAGTTTCTCATCATATTCACTTATCTGGGAGTTCAGATCTATTGAAACAAGATTAAAAGATAACATTATTTCCCCTATTACTATGTACATTTCTTTAGTTAGGAGGGTTTCAGTGGCACTGGAGATAGACAAGCTCTCACTGCAAAATATTACACAGGCTGGCCCTACTATCCAATGAGGTGGCACTATCTTTTCCAGAAGCAGCTTGGATTCACATTGGAAACAATGGAAGACAGCTCATTTTGAAAGGCAGTATCTCGCTCAAAGGCACGTTGCCTCAGTCTCACTGGGTGCATCTACGTGTTCTATTAGCATGGAGCAATAAATTTGGGCGCAATTCGCACTAGAGTTTGTTGCTCCTGCGCACCACAGTTGCATGTGTGCCCAGATCACAGCGATCACAGCATGCTGAGTCAGGTCAGAACAGCCCCAGCTGGCAGGGGCCCAAGGGGTCAACCTGCCAGCCTGGGGCTGCTCCGATCTGGCTCAAAGTGCTGTGGAGGGGCTGGCTGGGGCATGAGGGTGCTTCAGTGCAGGGTTAGCCAACAGGTAGCCCCTGTGCTAAAGTATCCTCATGCCTCAGCCAGCCTTATCAACATCTATACGTGTGTTGTGGGACAGTAAATGTCGCCACCACAGTACACTATTTGTTTATAAGTACTAACCTACAGCAGCATTTATTAGTTTAGTGCACCCTAATATGGGTGGACGTGTAGATGCTGAGACTTTACGGTGGAGCTAATTAGGCAACTCCATAGTAAACATCTCATATGGCTGCACCCACTGAGAACGATGGCAACCAAAACTACAAGTTATAATGGCAAAAATACCTGCTACTGTTGTTGTTGTTATATAAATATGCCAATGTAGCTAATGTATAAGATTTCAATGAGTTTAACTCTGAGGGAAATGTGAAGAGTCTGTACTATTTCATCATTAACATCATGTAGGAAAAGGGGGGGGGGGGACTTCTAAAATACAGTGTTGATTTCTTAAAGGACCCATTTCTAACTGATCTAATCTATCTAATCGATTGGAACAAGAGAACAGGAATTGGCTCCAACAGCTTGAAGAAAAAAAGAGTCCACAGGAAGCAAGCAGCAAATAAACCACCCAATCATGATGCATACACTTGCAACTACTGTCACAAATCATGCAAATCTGATTGGACTATTCAGTCACTTGAGGCATTGCAAACCATCTACACTACAGCCTGCAATATCCACCGTCTCACAGATGAAAAGATGCCAATCACAAGGCACTGGTAGGTTTTCATATCTAATAAATTTTAACTTGAACTATTTTACGGGTTTAATTAAAAATTCCCAGAAGACTAATTCTATATGCATAAAGTAGGTGCTTAATCTGGGAGTGGGAAAGCCATGTTCTTTTGTAGGTGATGTAGTGGCTCAATCTCTGCTTGAAGTGCAAAATTCTACTCCACCCTA
This sequence comes from Alligator mississippiensis, assembly GCF_030867095.1. Lineage (NCBI taxonomy): Eukaryota > Metazoa > Chordata > Crocodylia > Alligatoridae > Alligator > Alligator mississippiensis. The sequence goes on from NC_081824.1 coordinate 459,205,615, forward strand.
GCTGTGGACCTGCAAGCTACTACTCACCTTTCAAAAGCTGTTCTTGGTCCCTAACATACTGACATTGCTCCTTCATTGCCTCCTCTACATCATCTCTGGTTACAACCTCCTTTTCCTCAAGCAATTTTTCATGTTTTTTGAGGTCATTTAGTAGATCCTTGATATAACCCAGCTGTTCCTCCTTCAGCTGTTTATTCTATGAAAAGAACAACAATAAGTTGTGCATTACTGGTTTTTTTATCTATTTTTTCAAAAATTTAGAAATAAATAGAATAAGACTTGGATTAGTGCTAGGGTGCTTTGCAAAAATATCCAGCTAGACAGAGCTATGTTGCTTATTTGAAAATGGCTTCTTTTAGGGAAGTGGGGAAATCAGTGGAAGAGATTTGTATTTTTTGTTAGTTTTGTTAAGTCCTGAAAGTTTCTAAATAACTTCCAGGCCATTGTCACAAGGTAATGACTCTGATACTCTTCTTCCAGGCATTTCTATTGCATAGAATCTACATATTGTTTTAACAATATTTTCTTACTTTGTTTTATAAGCCACATTTTATAGCTGGCAAACTCAAACTTAGACAATGTGACCTGCCACAGCCATAGAAGAGAATTTACCAGAGCCAGGACTCCTAACGGGGACTAGGGTGACTACCTTTTCAAAATGGAAAGATGGGACATATGCCTGCCTTTCCCCCGCAGTGGCACAGCAGGAGCAGAGCCAAGAAGACCCCATGGGCAGGGCAGGGGCAGATGTGGGCTGCCAGGAACTCTGCGCCATCCACACCACCATGGCAAGGTGCCCCCTGACTGCCCAGCAGCAGCAGAGACAAGGGCAGTGGCAGTGGTGGTAGAGTTGTCCCTCCTGCTGCGAGCTGTAGGCACCCAGCTGGCATGGGGCTCCTGGGGGGAAGGGCAGCAGGGCAGGGAGCCCCAAGCCTGCAGTGGGCAGCCCGCATCCACCCCACTCCACTTGGCTCTTCTGCAGCCATGCCGCTGGTGGAAGGGGCAGGAGGAGAGGTGAGCATGTGTCCCATCTTTCCATTTTGAAAAGCTGGTCACCCTACTTGTAGGGCCTGAGGAGTTTGATACCCTTGGGCAATACAATATGTTAATGCATTACAGGAGATACTAGAAATTATAATGCCCAAAAATTCAGCTCAAATACGGTTACGTGTAATGAGACATTCATACTTATTTACCCTTTCTCGATATTTTTCATTCTTTTCTTCCAGTTCCTTGAGTTCTAACAGAAGCCGATCAATTGCTTCTTCCTTTATCTGAATTCTGAGAAAAAAAAAAAGGAATATATGATGAATTATTACAGAACTCTGGCAGAGAGTGGGAGGGATTATTTTAGAATATATTAGCTATATATTAGCTATATATTAGCTTTTTTTATCTGTGATCTCCCAATTGCTCTGCTAAGGTGGATCGGCATTGTTACCCCCATACTTCACATGGGGAGACTCAGAAATGGAGCAGTGAAGTGACTTCTATAAGGTCTCAGAAAGAGGACCAAGGTCTCCTGACCCTGTACCTCTGTAAAGGATATGGCTAGGACCATGCTGCCTCCCTGATAGGCTAGTGCTTCCCAGTGCATGTTTTTGAGTGCAAGATGGGAAACTCCATGAATGTTAATTTGATTTATCCAAACTGTCCTGTCTCCTGCAGCACTGGCAGCCTATTTGACTTCCTGAGGCCCTTACAAACTATTCACTCTCTGCTAGCAGCTGTACTGTTGTCCGCTATGGTCCCCCAGTGCTCTGGAGGTTTGTTGTGAGGGAGTTACACAATGATTTGTGCTAAAATGATTCCTAAGCAGATATTTCATCAGACAGTCACTTGGATCAGAGGGAATCATGCAAAAAGGTTGTTCCCCAATGTGACCTTCCCTCCTCAGTGGTAGGAAAAAGCTTCCTTGATTTCAGAGGCAGGGACAATAGAGAGGAAGCAGCAAACTTCCTGTATTCTCCCTCACCTCTACTATTAAGACATAAGTAGGGTGGAACGTGACCACGTACTAGGTAACTTCCCAAATCACAGGAGGTTATGGTTTGCCTACTAAACTGCCACTATGCTAAAAGGAAAAAGAAGCATATAAGCAAATCCAGGGCTAATAGCACAGCCCTTGAAAATTACTACAGTATATAGTAGTTTCAGAGTAGCTAGGGTCAGGAGGGACCTGAACAGATCATCTAGCCTGACCCCCCTGTCACAGGCAGGAATGAACGCTGGGTTCATAAGAACCCAGACAGATCCAACCTCCTCTTGAATTTGCCCAAGGTAGGGGTGAGGACCACTTCCCTGGGAAGTTGGTTCCAGATTTTGGCCACCCTAACCGTAAAATATTGCCTTCTGATCTCTAACCTAAACCTATTCTCCACCAGCTTATTACCATTGTTCCTCGTCACCCCAGGTGGTGCTGGGAGAAAAGGGCTCTACCTATTTGCTGTTGATCTCCCCTGATGAGTTTGTAGGCAGCCACCAGGTCCCACCTCAGCCTCCTCTTGCTGAGGCTGAACAGGTTCAGGTCCCTCAGTCTCTCCTCGTAGGGTCTGTCCTGCTGCCCTCTCACCAAGCAGGTGGCCCTTCTCTGAACCCTCTCCAGGCTGGCCACGTCCCTTTTGAAGTGCGGCACCCAATACTGGATGCAGTACTCCAGCTGCTGCCTGACCAAAGTCACATAGAGGGGGAATATCACTTGTCTGGACCGGCTTGAGATGCACCTTTGGATGCATGACAAGGTATGGCTGGCCTTGCTGGCTGCGGTCTGGCATTGGCAGCTCATGTTCATCTTGGAGTCCAATAATGACTCCAAGATCCCTTTCCACCTCTGTGCTTTCAAGAGGGGAACTCCCCAGCCTGTATGTGTGCTGTGGATTCCTTCTCCCAAGGTGCAGCACCCTGCATTTGTCTACATTGAACCCCATCCTATTCTCGTCTGCCCACTTTTGTAGTCTGTCTAAATCTAGTTGCAGCCTCTCTCTCCCTTCAAGTGTGTCCACCTCGCCACACATCTTAGTGTCATCAGCAAACTTGGATAGCGTGCTTTCTACCCCCTCGTTCAAGTCGCTGATGAAGTTGTTAAACAGTGCAGGCCTGAGAACCAAACCCTGGGGTACCCCACTGCTCACATCTCGCCATCATTCACTTTTATTCATCGTTCCTAGACAGAAAAGGGATAGCCCCTCACAATGATCTAGTTTATCATGGGCCAGATTTCCAAAGGACATGGAAACCAGCAGCTCCCACTGCAATGCTTACAGCAACATTTTCCAAGGAAATACATCTATGGTATAGGGTATTAGGTACTTTGGTGCTTAAAACCTAGCACTGGGAACCAGCTCACAACATATGTGCTGCTTGTTGATTGATTTTTGTAGTGCCCTTTTGTGGGAAAGCTGTTTTTTCAAAAGAAACTTTTTCTTACAGTGTGGCTTATTTAGATTCTCTCAAGCTCTCAAATCTCCTTCCATCAGTTATGTTGGTTTGTCAGTGAAGCTATATTCCAAAATCATCATTTAATCTATTTCCTATCTCTTCCCAGAACTCACTTACTCTAGGGCACAACAGAGGCATGTAGAACCATTACCATCAAACCCTCTGCTGTTCCAATATGTATCACTCCTTGATTATGCCTTCTTTTTTGTTCCTACTGATGTTTATTAAGTTGAAAAGAATTTTTTTTTTCCTGGAGAAGTCTGAGCTTTAGATCATGCAGGGATTTAGTCATGTAAGTTACAAGTTATTAATATTGCATCCTCTGGTGTCAGTGTGCCACTGGATAGCTGCTCCAAAGCATTTTTCAGTTTTTCCTTCAAACATTTCAAATATATGAAGTTGAAAGGAGATGCTGAAAATATGGAGTCACAGGCCATGGCAAAATTGTACTAAAGATCAGAAACAGGTTATGACTTGGCAGTATATAATGCTCATTTACTAAGCTGTTTTTTTCAGTCTATGTTACTATTCTGCATACTGATGCTACACTTTATTTCCACCTTAATGGGTGAAAGAGACTTCTATTATACTGCAAGGCTATCTATTTGGTGGTATTAATGCACCTCATTTTGGTGGTATAAATGCAGAAGCTGTGTACATGAGGTTTTCACCATTTTGTTGCTAACTGGAACTTTCTGATTCGAGTTTTCCAAGAAAATCATCAGATTCAAGGAGTTATTGTTCAGCTTGATTGATACTGTATTTCTGAATTAACATATTTTGGATGCTATTGTTTATAATACAAAGAACCCCTTTAAACCACATTAAAATTAAACTTTAAAATTAACTTGAAAATTACACATTAAAATATGGTATCCAACCTTATATTATACACTAGTATCCAAATGGTTTGGTAACTCCTCTAGGGGGCATTACTGTTTCAACAATTCATTACAGTGCTGTTTCTACCCATTGCTGAAATAGAAAACTACTACTGACAATGCAAGGAACAGAAAAACACCAGGAATAGCAACAGTTCTAGTTTCTTCAAACAACAGAAGGAAAAACAGCACCAGGTGTTATGTGCCACTTGACACATTAATCCTTAAAATACACTTAAGAGGTCAGTTCATATGTCTCATTACGCCCATTTGTACAAATAAGGGAAATGAGGCAGAAAGCTTTACAGAGGTTGTGAATAAAAATTTGAGATGCACATTTGATATCTTCTACTTTTGTACTGGGAAATAAACAAACCTATGCATAAGTAGTACAACCCCAATTGAATGGAAGACTCTCCTGATAATAGTCTTTTGCTTGAATGCTGAAATATCCAAGGGAGTAAACTGACCATAAAGTTATGCTACTGGGCAGCAAAAACATTCTTTGATTATTCCACAGTGGGATGATATACTGCTTTATTTGTTGTTTATAGGTCAATATATATCCCCACTATGAGACAGCTTATATTAGGGGCATGTGCAGCCTGCTCCTTACAAAATGCTAAATGAGGTTCATACCAGTCTACAGAAATCCCACACAAAGTCCTGCACGCTGCAGTAGAATTGTATGCAGCTGCTATTCTGTTGTCTGGAAAAGGAAATAGAAAATGAGGCCGGACAATGAGCTAGTACTTGTTCTTCAAATGCTCATTTGACTTGTTGAATTTTGATGCTGCTCCAGTTTATCCTTTGAAATTAAATCTATTTGATAGAAGTCACAGAGCAAAGCATTAACTTTTCTTCCCATCATGGATCTAAAGAGATCTGTCATCTACAGTCAAGTTACAAATGTTGATTATTTCTTTCTTTCCTGTCTTCAGCTCCTTCACTTTAACAGTCAACAGAAATTTGACAAGTACCCCGTTTTTTCTTGAGGATGAAATAGCTTGCCTTGCTGTACAACTACAGTTCTTAATCATGGCTATGCTAGAGGTTCAGTCATACAGTAACTGATGACCAGTAATACACTTCAGTTCTGTGTACACACCATCATCATAGCTGTGCTTATGTGGCCTCATCTACCAGGCAGCCTTCTTGTGCCTACAGGAGAAATCTATTAACCATTTTAAGTTGTAGCACCAGGGAACAGCATGCTGAGGCACATGTATGCAGAACAGGAATGCATACAGGAAGGCACAGTGCCAGGAAGTATAGCCAGTCAAACTGTATACACGAGGCTGGTTTGGGAGTGTTGTCTCCATTAAAGAAAATGCCATGCTGGAGTGGTTACAAGAGCCTAGCTAGGCCTCTGGTAGGGAAAAAATGCTATTAACTGATGTAACCAGACTGTAAGCACGTGCATGCCAACACAAATCATTTTTAAACTCTGCCAGTGACTGGTTGTAGTCAATGAGATACTGTGTAGACTAGTGGTATCCAACTCATGCAGCCCTATAGGCTGGCATGGGGCTGCTCTGCAGGCCCAATCCAGTGCACGGAGCCAGTTAGTTCTCCTCAACAATTAACACTACCACACTTCTAAGCTGCCCAATTTCTGGACCCATGGGGAATCCTATTGGCTGGATAGCACAGCTCCATGGGTGAAATCTGGTCTGTGGGACATACTTTGATCACCCCTGGTGTAGACAAAGCTTTAGTCTGTTCTGGGTCTATGCCAGCAGAAGCTGTTATCTGTCTGGTAAGTAGCGCTTGTTTAATTTTGACATTATTATTTGGCATTATCTGGCATAGCTCAGGAAAGGTTTGGTGCCCATCAACACACAGAATTCTTGTACTACTATCCAGTCACAGGAACCAACAACTACACGTGGCAGGGGAATTGCACAGTTAAGTGTTACCAGTTAGTATCAAATTATTAAGTGTGCTGCGAGCACATCAATCAGTCCATTAGGATCATAGGTTCATCAGAAAATAGGGCTGAAAGTGACCTCATGAGGTCATCTAATCCAACCCCCTGCTCAAGACAGAAACATCCTTGACTAAATGATCCCAGCCAAGCATCTATCTAATCTGCTCTCAAAAATTTCCATGGATCAGGAATCACAACTTCTCTAGGTAACCTGTTCCAAAGCTTCACCACCCTCATAGTCAAAAAGTTCTTCCTAATCTCCAATGTAAATTTCCTCTGCTACAGCTTGAGGCTATTGCTCCTAGTCCTGTCCTTTGTGGCCACAGAGACTAGTCTATCTCCATACTCTGTATAATCTCCCCTCAGGCATTTGAAGATTTATCAAATCCCTCCTTAGCTCTTCTCTTCACTGTAGTTCATTGAGCCTTTCCTCGTAAATTGTGCTTCCCAGGCCTCTAATCATTTTTGTCCCCCTCTGCTGGACTCCATCCAATCCATTCACATCTTTCTTGAAGTGTGAAGGGGCTCAAAACTGGACACAATACCTCAAATGAGGCCTCACGAGTGCTGAGTACAGAGGAAGAATCACTTCCTTTGATTTGCAAGTGACTCTCCTGTTAATACAAACCAGGATGCTGTTGATTTCTTCTGCAAAAGAGCATACTGTTGGCTCATATTCAATTTATTCATATTTAGCAAATAAATATTCAGTCACCCCCAGGTCTTTCTCTGTGGTGCTAGCCAATATATTCCCCAGTGTATATTTGTGCATGCAATTTTTCCATCCCAAGTGCAGGACTCTGCACTTGTCCATGCTGAATTTCTTTTGGTTGATTGCACATCATTTCTCCAGTCTATCCAGGTTATTCTGGATCCTAGTCCTACCCTCCAGAGTGTCTGCAACTCCACCCAACTTAGAGGTATCCTCAAATTTGCTAAGCAAACACTCGATCCCATTGTCCAAATCGTTAATGAAGATGTTAAATGATACCAGCCTCAAGATAAACCCCTGGGGAACCACACTCGATACCTCCTTCCAACCAGACACTGAGCCATTGAAGACTATTTATTGAACACAATGATCCAACCAGTTTTCTACCTACTTTACAGTACTTTTCTCAAGTCTGCATTTCCTTTGTTTTCATGATATTCTCATTAACAAACTGTGTCAAAAGCCTTGCTAAATTCAAGGTATATCACATCCACTGCTCACTTCCCAGCCACGGAGCTTGTAACCTTATCATTGAGGGAAATTGGGTGGTTCAGGCATGCCAAGTGCCTGTTATGCCAAATGCCTAATGTCATTAGCCAATTGTGCTGTCAACTTACATCCAGCTTTTTATCTGTTTCTCAAAAGTCAGGGTGATTAAGGCTCTGTATTATTGTACTACAGATAAATAACTACAAACAAATGTAAAGCTACAATCTTGCCTAGCACGATATCTACACAGAATAGGGTAAATTGGACTGCTAAGAATTTTTTCTTTCCGTTTCTGATCCTACTTTTAATTCATTTGTGCCTTGAAAAACTAATTATCAGTAACATTCAGACAACCAGTAACATAAATCAGTATTTGAAAAAAAAAAATCTAGGGGAAGCAGAGGGAAGGAAGAAAAGAAAGTTCATGTCAGGCTTATTTATTCTGGGAGGTAGGCTAATGAGAACTATCAGGGTCCTTGACAGTTTGGTTGTTGCTGTATCATAGCTGGGACCACACTCCTATGAAACTGATGGGAATAAATCAAGGAATCCATATTATGCTGATTGACTTCTCCAATGAAAACTCTTCAGGTCTTTAAATGTAATAAACAAAAGCATTGTAAAGATTTTACTAAACAGGGATTCCAGGTAGAGTGAAGAGAACAGAACAGAGAAAGTACCTTGGGCAGGGGTTTTTTTGGAAAATTTGGGTTCATTGAGTTTTAAAAGAGAATTTCTGTCCTCAATTCTAATCTCTATTACAATCATCTTCCACTACTACAACTACTAATTTTAACTACAGTAACTTCTCACTTGTACTGCTGTAACTGAAATCAGAATCAGGTCCTTTATAGGAACTTAATATTGATCCCACTCAGGCTGATTTTTGCCTTAACGTTAATGTAATCTGGTCAACATAAGACAGGGATACCCTACTGGTGCAAGACAAGTAAGAACCCTTGAGCCTAGACCAAAATGTATCCTGAGGGTCTTTGGTAACTGGCACAACTGGAAGCAGCCACAAAGCTGCTTGGGAACTGCCTGGTATCTAACAACTTGAAGGCTTGAGGAATCTAAAGCATCTTTGTGCCTCACCCCAAGCCTGCATCAAGAGGATCAGTCTTGGAGAGATGGCTTATTAACTTTTCCTAGTCTTTACATGGATTTAATTTCAGAAGAGTATAATGACCAGAACCAGGTATCAAATTCAAACTTCAGTTTACTGTACTTAAATTAAAATCTTTACTATTAGCAGATAGAAAAGGTTGTTTTGGACAAGTGTTTCCTTAAAAAGAGAGCCAGAGAGGTTCCCAATTTCTAACTTTAAGGAAAAATAACGCTTGACCCACTTTAGATGTTTCCTCCAGACACATTCACTTACAAGGTATACATTTCTGGAATATCCCTGAAAACAAAAAACAGGTACAGAATAGTAAAAATAACAGCTATTTTCATTTTTATAATGTAGCCAATACTCCGAGTGGCTCAGATAAGAGCTAGCTGCAGTTTGTTTTGTGTATGACATGTTTTATATTACTGAGATTTTAAATTAATTCAACGTACTGAAATGCCAGCAAAGCTTCTGGGAAAGATGATCTTGCTTCTTTGTACAGTTGTTCTAGATTCTCTTTTTTCTTCTTTTTCCCCATGTTTTATGCTGAGCTTATGCTGGCAACTGGAAATGAGCTAAGAAAAGCAAACAAGAGAAATGTATAATCTTTTTTAAGTTCGTATTCTCACGTGGCTGTGTCTGTGCAACAAACAGATCTGAAATAGAACAAAAGGGTTATTTTATCAGTGGCAACAGAAATACTGAAAAGGAAACTGCAGGCTAAAATGGATCACTTTTCCAAAGAAATTTCACATTTCCAATTTCAGGTAAGCTATTGATTACAAATATTAATTCTAAAAAAATATCCTGAGATTAACAATGGTGTAAATTTACTTACTTATTTTACAAATAGCAGTACTAGACATCTAATCAACTTTTTATTTCCATCTGGACAATGCAAATAAGTTTATTGCATCTTATTTTTCCTATTTCATTTTACTATCAAAAACTTACATCCTGGTCCAATTTAGGGCTTAAGTTTCAATCGATTCAAATAACTGTAGGGTGAGCCTGTGCCATTTTAAAGTTTTAACTGGGATTTTTAACAAATAATTCTCTGAAATATTTTTATAAGATTTAAACTTAGGACCTTTTGTTCAGATAACTGAAATGTGCTCTAAACTCGTTTTACTGTTGTATTTGCACTGTTTGCAACCATAACAAAGGAGTGCTGTGCAATGAGTTCCTGACACCAAAGCTGAAAAGTCACCTTTCATTAATCAAATTGAGAAACATGCAAAAACTAAGCAGTATGGATGATGAAAAATAAGTTTTAAGTGATTTAAATAGGCTTACTTTATTTAAATAAATGTGTGAGTTCATCCTTCGAGAGCGAAGATGACCGCATCCAGCAGGGGAGGCAGGGAAAGGGAGGGGGAAGAGAAGACAGAAAGGAAGCAGCAAAGGAAAAGTGGGGGAGTAAAGAGAAAGAAAGAAAAGAGAAGAAAGAAAGAGGGAGTCGGGTGGAGGCTAGGTTTTGTGGGTAAGTAGGTGACTTATAACCCTAATCTTTGCCCTGAACAATCTGCTGCAGCAGAGGCAGGAAAGCAACGACTGGACATGAGAGGTCCTCATTTTCCTGGCCACGCACTTCTTCACTGCCTCTGCCACATGCTGCTGCTCGACGGCTAGTGCTCTACTCTGGACCGATGACCTCCAGGATGGACGGTCATGAGCAATTTGCTCCCACGACTCCGGGCTGATGCCGAAGCTCTTTAAGACCTTTAGGATGACCATGTACCGCTTCTTTGGTGCTCCGTGAAAATGTACTCCATTTGACAGTTTGCCATAGGTTTTCTTTAGCAGGCGAGTTTCGGGCATTCTTGAAAGGTGTACGGCCCATCTTAGCTGTGTCAGTTTCAGTAAGGTGTGGATACTGGGGACAGCTGATCTTCTGAGCACCTCAGTGTCTGGAATCTTGTCCTGCCACTTGATCTTTAGTATCTTTTGCAGGCAGCCCAGGTGGAAGTGGTTTAGTTTCTTGGCGTGACATTGGTAGACGGTCCAGGTTTTGCAGGCATAAAAGAGGGTCGGGAGGATGATGGCTTTGTAAACTTTCAGTTTCGTTGACATTCTGATGCCTTGGTAGTTCCAGATTGACTTACAGAGTCTGCCAAATGCCATGCTGGCTTTTGCTAGCCTCGCATTGATTTCATCATCGATGTGGACATCAAGGGAGAGCGTGCTGCCTAGACAGGCAAAATTGTTGAGCATCAACAGTTGTTGGCCTTGAACTGAGATGTGTGGTTCCTGGGGTGTTGTGCCAGGCACAGGTTGCACTTGGCACACAGGCAGCTCAGGGCTTTGGGTTCCTTTCTACTGGACAGAAGCAGCAGTAGAACTCGGCAACCCCGAGTGACTGAGCAGCCCTACTCAAGACTACCCTGCTCCCCTCCCCTGAGGAAGGGGCTAGAAAAGGTGCCCCAAACATTAAATAAATGCACACATATGTTTTATATTTACATTGCAATATTTTATATTAATTTAAATAATATAAGTACAAAATATACATATAACATGCAAATATAAATATTGAAATAAATATAAAATATTATAAATACTGGGAGGCATTTTAATGGCATACTTTTTTAATCAGGTAATGGGCCTGCTTATGTCAGCTCTCAGTGCAGAGAACTCCCACTAATCAAATACATCAATATATCATCAATAATATATAAATAATGGCAGGACTCTACAAACCTACTCTGATGAGCGTAATGCTTTGCTGCACTGACCTTAACAGGACAAATGATGATGCCAACCACTAGGCTTACCTGGAAATGCTTTCCAGATCAGGTGCGGAATTCAAGAAAGACCTTAAAACACCCAGAGAGGACTCCCCCTGTTGAGGCACTTAACTAAAGCATGTGCTTTTGTCCCACTGACTTTTAATACTTAAATACTGTTCTGAATAGGGCTGTGTTCTTGCATAGGGATCTATGTCAGCAGCTAGTAATTGCATTCCTCAGCATGGGTAGAATTTCACATTCTCACAGATCCAGCCAGCAGTCAGTCATTTCTTTGCTAACCATTTGTTTCGTGTCATGTTTCTCTTCAGCAGACCCCTTCTAGCTCCCTTGTTAGTGTGTATTTTGCTTGTCCTTCCCTCTCTTCTATTAAAACTATGAGTGTTTGTTATTCACTGCAGCTCTGATATCCATTTTGATTGTCATGGCTGGGAATAAAAGGGAGATGCATATAAACACACCTAAGTGTGTTGTCAATTGCACTGTACACCTCAGGATTCTGTAACTAGACTGACAGCACAGACTTAAAAAAAACCCCAAAGTCACACTAAAAAGTCACCTAAAGAAGATTCTTCATTATTACATGAAATTTCAGAAAATCAGATATCAAATTCAGGCTGCCTGATTTCGCAATGGAGTAGAAGATATTACTGTCTCATTTCAATATTACATTTCTGAGCTGTGCGAGCTCCGATAGTCAGGTCACGTTCGCCTGCTACCATAATTTGCAGTAGATGGTACCTGAGACTGTTAACACCGAGTGTTGGGCAGCGGTTAAATAACCTGACAACCTCTAGGGTGTCAATAGCTTCAGGCAGAAAAGCACCTTAGAGAAGGGTACCAGCCTTAACCCTGGCAGAGGAAATGCCCCAGAAGATGGTGGAACTGGGGTCCATTCCATGATAGGGTGGACTAGGCTCTTTAACCCTGGTTGGCAGCCAGTCTAGGAGTAGAAGCCTGACAAACAGACAAAGAGAAGATGTCCTCTGCTCCAGCTGCTCCTACAACCAAGCTGGCTCCAAATGTACTGGCATCTGCCTTTCCTTTGAACTAAACCAGCAAGGCCAAGAGAGGGAAACCGGTGTCCATATATACTATCCCAAGCTTTTGCACCCTGGCGAGGTAACTCCAGCTTTGCAGCCGCAGTTGCACAAGTTCAACGAGCTGATGCCTCACTCAGTGCAAATCTATTGTTTCATGAGACAGGCAAGATGCCTACGTGTAAACTTTGAATGCTACCACAGACAACTACTATAAAAACAGGGTTCCTCCTAGTTAGTGCTGTAAAACAAGCAGCATTACAGATAACAGGATAGATTCTGTCCCAATTACAGCTCATACAAAAGAAAGAGATGTAAAGCCAAAAAAGCAAGGAAAGAAAGGTAAGCTAACTCTTCATACCTTTTATTCCTCCACCTATACATTTCACTACCATCTACCACAGACTGCAACAGGAACTTCAACCAGTGCTTCTCCATAACCCTCTCTGAGACAATATTTTTCTCCTGAGTCACTGTATATGTCTGATTCAATAACTCTGTTTGGAGGAAGTTGTTTGGTAAAAGGTGTATGTAGGAGCAATAGCAGGGTAGTATTCCTGGTGGGGCAGAATTTGGGTTGGACAAGATAATAAAAATCACTGCCTTTGAAAATCCCTTCCATAATATTTAATCTAAAAACAATTTCACCTCCCCAGGTAAACTGCATGTCATGAAATCTTTTTTCTGTTGGGGCTTGATAAATGGCTGTATTACAAGATCAGCTGTTTTAAATCTGATGCTAGTAAGCCATTGCCTTATCTCAGCTAACTGTTTTTTCTCTGAGTGACAGATCTGTTTCTAACAGTGGAAACTTCAGAATCCCAGCCGGGACCTGGCATCCTGGGAAGGAGCACAGATCAACATGTTCATAGTTGTGTATCACTTGAAAATATTTTCACTGTGGAACCTCTTTGTGATGATGTTACAACTATGTAACTGCACTGTATGAAGAAATCCTTTTGCTCTCTCACAGCCCCCTTAAGGCTTAAGCTCTGATCAGTAGATTTGTCCTTTATGTGTGTCCTGCCATTATTAATAAAGTTCATAGATTCATAGATGTTAGGGTCGGAAGGGACCTCAATAGATCATCGAGTCCGACCCCCTGCATAAGCAGGAAAGAGTGCTGGGTCTAGATGACCCCAGCTAGATGCTCATCTAACCTCCTCTTGAAGACCCCCAGGGTAGGGGAGAGCACCACCTCCCTTGGGAGCCCGTTCCAGACCCTGGCCACTCGAACTGTGAAGAAGTTCTTCCTAATGTCCAGTCTAAATCTGCTCTCTGCTAGCTTGTGGCCATTATTTCTTGTAACCCCCGGGGGCGCCTTGGTGAATAAATACTCACCAATTCCCTTCTGTGCCCCCGTGATGAACTTATAGGCGGCCACAAGGTCGCCTCTCAACCGTCTCTTGCAGAGGCTGAAAAGATCCAGTTTCTCTAGTCTCTCCTCGTAGGGCTTGGTCTGTAGGCCCTTAACCATACGAGTGGCCCTTCTCTGGACCCTCTCCAGGTTATCTGCATCCCTCTTGAATTGCGGCGCCCAGAATTGCACGCAGTACTCCAACTGCAGTCTGACCAGCGCCCGACAGAGGGGAAGTATCTCCTCCTTGGACCTATTTGTCATGCATCTGCTGATGCACGATAAAGTGCCATTGGCTTTTCTGATGGCTTCATCACACTGCCGACTCATGTTCATCTTGGAGTCCACTAGGACTCCAAGATCCCTTTCCACTTGTGTGCCACCCAGCAGGTCATTCCCTAGGCAGTAGGTGTGCTGGACATTTTTCCTCCCTAGGTGCAGCACTTTGCATTTCTCCTTGTTGAACTGCATTCTGTTGTTTTCTGCCCACTTGTCCAACCTGTCCAGATCTGCTTGCAGCTGTTCCCTGCCCTCTGGCGTGTCCAAATCTCCCCATAGCTTTGTGTCATCTGCAAACTTGGACAGAGTACATTTCACTCCCTCGTCCAAGTCACTGATGAAGACATTAAAGAGCATCGGTCCAAGGACCAACCCCTGCGGGACCCCACTGCCCACACCCTTCCAGGTCGAAACCGACCCATCCATCTTGACTCTCTGGGTGCGACCCTCCAGCCAATTCGCCATCCACCGGACTGTGCAGTCATCCAAGTCACAGCCTCTTAACTTGTTCACCAGTATGGGGTGGGATACCGTATCGAAGGCCTTCCTGAAGTCTAAGTATACGACATCCACCCCTCCTCCTGTGTCCAGGCGTTTCGTAACCTGGTCATAAAAAGAAACTAGATTGGTCAGGCACGATCTGCCTGCCACGAACCCGTGCTGATTTCCCCTCAGCATAATTTGTCCTGCTGGGCTCTCACAAATGTGAGCCTTGATAATTTTTTCAAAGACTTTGCCAAGGATGGAGGTGAGACTGACTGGCCTATAGTTGCCCGGGTCCTCCTTCCTCCCCTTTTTGAAAATGGGGACCGCGTTGGCCCTTTTCCAGTCCTCCGGGACTTGGCCCGTGCGCCACGAGCGTTCAAATATTCCCGCCAGTGGCTCTGCAATGATGTCGGCCAGTGCCTTCAGCACCCTTGGATGGAGCTCATCCGGGCCTGCTGACTTAAAGGCATCCAGTTCTTCCAAGTGACTCTGCACCACCTCAGGATCTACGTATGGAAGTCTGGCGCCTTGCTGCTGCCTCTCTACAACCCCAGTGAGAGACTTGTCGTGCCCCTCGCTTAGGAACACTGAGGCAAAGAACTCGTTGAGGAGTTCAGCCTTGTCCCCCCTGTCTGTCACCAATTGTTTCTGCCCATTTAGCAGGGGTCCTAGGCCTCCCTGGGCCTTCCTTTTACTCCCTATATATCTAAAAAACAATTTCTTGTTGTCTTTTACTTGGGTTGCCATCCTCAGCTCCATGGTAGCTTTGGCCCGTCTAACTGCCTCCCTACAAGCATGAGCAGAGGAGGTATATTCGTCTTTGGTGATCTCTCCCTGTTTCCACTTCTATTAAATTCTCTACTTGATCAACATTTTTTAAATAAGAAAGGCAAGGTGTTGATTTTAAGGTTGATATTTTCCAAGGGGCCTACAAAGTAATGTAATCCCTCTGGAACTGAGCATGTAACTTCAGGAGCTTTTGAAACCACCAGCAAGCTGCTCTACAAAATTTCGCCTTTTCATTTCAAAATACAGGACTAAAGATATAAATGAAAACCCATTTCCTCTTTCAATCTGTATAACTATTGTACAGGTTTTTCTAAGAAACAACTGGTGGCTTGTATCCTGCTCCTCCATTCCCCAATACATGCATAGTTCAGAACTCTGGGCTTCGCTCTAAATGGACAATCTGGTCCTGTGCTTAGTGCTGAACAAAGAAATAAATAGAGTCAACATTTCAAGCAGTAATTGGTAATATTTTGACAAAAGTCTGTTCTTGAGATCAGGTGAGCTTCAGTGATTTATTTGTGAAATTCTCCCTGGGAAGGCAACACACAGTTCTCCGAACTGTGGATTGGGGTGACTGACATCATTAGTAACAGGTTTACTAGATTATGCAGGCTGCCCAGAATATACAAAAAGGAGAGGGCGGGGAGCAGAGAGTTGATTACACATTTCAAGTGAGCAGGAACAATTTACAAGGGGAGCAAGACTAATTAATCTTCCCTCAAATAAGAAACCACTAATCCTAGCTTAAACACAGACCACTATCATTACAAAAGCTTCAACAATCAGTATAGGTATAGCCCCTTGCTACTACGCTACTATTAATAGTCCCATTGAGCCAGACCCAACCTCCTGCGACTGCTACACTCTCCTGGCACACCATGCCAGCAATTAACAGCTGAACCCTATTCATGGTGTTAGCAGTCACTGTAACCACTGCCTGGACAACTCCCTCTTACAGTGGCTCACTCCCTCTTCTCCCAGGTGCTGACCGTTACCCCCCAACCATTAGCTCATGACCCTCCCTGCATCTCCTATCCAGTATAATAAGCTTGTGCCCTCAGCAACAACTCTCTTCCTGCCTAGCACCATCACTGCCCTCACTCCTAGTGTCACTTCCTGCATCTGCAACCACCAGCATCTCGGCTGGGTACTGTCCACACTGCCTGTAGGCCAGCAATCCTTGCTTTTGCTGTTGATAGATGCTGCTCACTCACACCACTGTGCCGCACTGCACCTTCAGCCACTATCACCAGCACAGTCATCCTCATGCCACCCCTCCACTTGTAGCCACTGCTGTATTCACCCATTCATGATGTCAGCTGCCATCGCCATTGCCCCCATGCCTCATACCTGAACCACCGCCTGCATGACCCCCATGCCTCATACCTGAACCCCTGCCAGCATCACCCCCATGCCTCATACCTGAACCCCCGCGCGGCAGCATCACCCCCGCGCCTCACACCCGAACCCCCGCCAGCATCACCCCCATGCCTCACACCCGAACCCCCACCAGCATCACCCCCGTGCCTCACACCCAAACCCCCGCCAGCATCACCCCCATGCCTCACCACACGAACCCCCACCAGCATCACCCACATGCCTCATACCTGAACCCCCGCCAGCATCACCCCCGTGCCTCACACACGAACCCCCACCAGCATCACCCCCGTGCCTCACACCTGAACCACCTCCAGCATCACCCCCGTGCCTCACACCCGAACCCCCGCCAGCATCACCCCCATGCCTCATACCTGAACCCCCGCCAGCATCACCCCCATGCCTCACACCTGAACCCCCGCCAGCATCACCCCCGTGCCTCACACCCAAACCCCCGCCAGCATCACCCCCGTGCCTCACCACACGAACCCCCGCCAGCATCACCCCCATGCCTCATACATGAACCCCCGCCAGCATCACCCCCGTGCCTCACACACGAACCCCCGCCAGCATCACCCCCGTGGCTCACACCCGAACCCCCGCCAGCATCACCCCCATGCCTCATACCTGAACCCCCGCCAGCATCACCCCCATGCCTCACACCTGAACCCCCGCAAGCATCACCCCCATGCCTCACACCTGAACCCCCGCCAGCATCACCCCCATGCCTCACACCTGAACCCCCGCAAGCATCACCCCCATGCCTCACACCTGAACCCCCGCCAGCATCACCCCCGTGCCTCACACCCGAACCCCCGCCAGCATCACCCGGGCACCCCTTAGGCTTGCCACCTCTCTTTGAATCTACCCTGGGACGTTTCATCACAAGACACAACGACATGAATGACTTTACATCAGGAAGGCAACAATACACACAGACTTATCACCTTTTAAAAACCCACCGGCCTACGATATACATCAGATTCAACGTTTCATATTTCTTTGAACGAATGCCCTCGCATTTATCTCCCGGGTGATTTCAGCACTCTCCTGGAGATATACTTCTCACTTCCGGAGACGCCAGGGCTGTCTGCAGGGTTGGCACCCCTGTGCCCCCCGGGCACCTCCGCTCGCTGCCCTGGCTATTGTCGCTCCCTCCCCGGGGCCCCGCTCCCCAACGGTCCCAACCGCCGCTCGCCCCCGCCCCAACGGTCCCAACCGCCGCTGCCCGGGGGGGGGGGGCGTTACCAGGGCTCCCCGGCCTCGCGCTGCCCCCGGCGCCTCAGCGCGCCCAACGTTCCCCGGTAACCACGGCAACGCTCCGCCCCCGCCGGCGGCCTCGCATTGGGCGGGCAGCAGCGACCCCAGGCGGCCAGTGCGGGGAGCTGCAGCTGTGCGGGCCCCAGCCCAGGGGGAGCTCGGAGCAGCTTTGCTGCAGCTGCTGCTGCTCTGCCCCTCACCCTCGTGCTGCGGGGATTGCGAGTTGCCTCTGCCCTGCCCTGCGCTGTGCCTGCTTGCTCTGCAGTGAGACCCAGCAAGCAGTGGTCAGGCTAGCCAAGGAGCCCTCCCACACCTTGGTGGGTTGCGAGCATTTGGCACTAAAGCCTTTTTGCTGGGGGCTGCTCCAAGCTCCTGCAAAGGGTGACTGCCATGGGACAGGGTGGGTGGCAGCATGGGCAGATCTGGGATTTTGAAAAGGAGGTGGTGCACCCTCGCCCTTGCCACAGCAGCTGTTTGTCTGCAGCAAGCTAGAAGCTTTCCTAACAGGCCAGGGGCTTAGGATTGGATCAGATGGAAACAAAAAACAACTTGAACTTCCTTGGAATGAGTTAAAAGTAAAATGCCGGGCTGTGGACCAGGAGCTGCATGAGCCCAAGCAGACAGCTGCATGGCATTACAAAGGGTAGCTCCGCTGGTGGAGTACAACGTTTCAAGTTACAACCTTTCGCACTTACAACGTTTATAAATTGACACCCTGTTTCAACTTTAGGACGTCAGTTTCGACTTTACAATGTCAGTTTCGACTTTACAACACTGGATGCATGCCACGCCTGCGAGCAAGTTCACTGCATCGCTCATCTCCCTGGAGAACATCTGTCCAAACTTCCTTGGACACGTCCTTTAAGAAAGCAGACGAGACTCCAGAAAAACCTGCAGCCAGGACTCCCGGGAAGACTGCAGCCAAGAGCCCTTCAAAAAGTCCAACCAAGAGCCATTCAAAAAGTTCAGCAAAGTCACCTCAAAGAAGTTCTTCCGAATCAATATGATTGCTATTTACAATATAAATACATTCACGTAGATACATTACTCATCTATAATTGATCGAGTACAAAATTCTGGGGTATTTTTGGTGAAAATAGGGTATCAGGCCTTGGTTCAGGAACCAATCCTTCACTTATAACATTGTTCCTTATGAGAAATTGGTTCCGAGTTACGTTTTGACTTCAGACGCGGTTTTCAGGAGTCAGTTGTGTCATAAGTCCGAGGACTGCCTGTATAAAGAGGGTTAAAAAGGAGAGAAGGTTGTTAACACCTGTGGCATGAAGAGTTTAGAAGGGATCAGGTGGATGATAATTAATCAGCCATTAGCACTGCCTGACTAGAAATGCTGCTGCCACTGCCAGGCAGTTGGTTGTAAGCTTTGGGTGGAGCAGGAATCAGAGGGGGGTGCAAATGCACCCCCTGGATCTGCCCTGGGGTGACAGGGCTCCAGACCCAACCCGCAGGACAATGCCACAGCTTTAGGACTTGTTACTGCTCCTTAACGCATTAGTGCCTGTTGCAGGGATGTATTTGGTAGTCGTGTTGGTCTGAGACAAATAGAAATGCAAAACTCTAGAACTCTTGGTTCAGAGATGATGCCTTTTATTAGATCAACTAAGAAATCACAAAAAAATTATCTTCTTGTACCTATTGCACACCCATTAGGGCCCAGTGTGCAAGGTGCAATACACACACAGCACTAAGAGGGCATCTCTGCCAGGCCACACAGGGCTTACGGTCCACATAAAACACACACGTTAAGGATGAGTACTAAAGTAATCTAAGAACAGAAGCAGCAATAGGGAAAGACTAATGAAGCATATTTGCATATCCACCCCTGATTGCACATTAAATAGCTCAGGCAGAGCTCTTGCTTACTACCCGGCATCCTGGGAAAGCAAAAATAAAAAAAATCACAGGTGGCATGAGTACATATTAGCAGTTACAGATGTCAAGGAGAACAGATGAGCGTTGTTTATCAGCCAGTTACTTTGTGATTATTGTTCGTGTTCCCAGTCCTTGAAAATGAGCATAAGGGGCTTAGTGTAACATAAGCATTACTAAGAATTGAAGTGGGATTTAAGTGGGATACAGGAATTGTTCTGGCCCTGTACCCAGAGGTAATTTCACCCAGTCATTACAGTGGATGAATCCTACTTCACTCAGTGGGACCATTCCTATAAGGGCTATTCTCATTAGAGAGGGTTGCAGGATCAGGTGCTGTTGACAGCCACGCTGAAATGTTTCGATATTATGATGGGAAGGCAGTAGCTGTTTATTTGCACATAGTAGCTGTATATACCTGGTCAGGTGAGAAAGCAAGGAATATAATTCCTTTTAAGCCCGCTTCCTATAGTAAGGATCCAAAGACTGCCATCTAGGTATAGTATTTACCTGGTGCATAACATAAGCACTCAACAGCATGAAAATTGAATAGTTAGGAACACCCGATCTTTGCCAGCTCCATAACAAACATAAACTGCATTACTAACCTCCATTAGGAATAATTATGCAATACAAGAAGCTTAGATCTGACCCAAAACCCTGCTATGATACAAAAATAAGTGCATGTAACCATGGATGGGGTTGACCTATATTTTTTTGCCTGTGTGGACATAAAAGATATGTGTTTGTTAGGAAGTCACATATTACACCTATGAAGAGAAAAATATATTTTAATATTTCCTTGGGAGTTCACCATGTATGGTAGACTATAATAAAAGCTATAGTTACTCCTTGAACTTTTTTTAAGACATATTTGTTAACAACAATATTATTTGTTAAAATATAATAGGAGGAACCAGGAGAAAGAAGAGGAGAACAAATATGGAAGGAATTTTTTATTACTGTTCATAACAAGTTTCTGAGGCTAGAGCTGAATACTTCCTTCATTATAGCTTGTAGGGATTGTATCATCATCATCTGTATAGTAGTAGTAGTATTCCAGTAATGCTTTAGGAACCCCAGTTTTGGGCCCAAGGCCCACAGCACTGTATAACACAGAACAGAAATCCTTGCTCTCTGTTTACCATCTAAGTATAAGACTAGAGACGACAGACAGTCCAACCATTTTGAAGTTCTTGCAGAAAGAATTAATGAAACTGTTACTTGGCATGGCAGACAGTGGTCTCAGCAAAGCAGCAGCTTAGTTGTCATCAAGCTTTTCTGTAGATATTTCAGGAAAGGAGAGCTTTAAGGAGGTATTGGAAGGAAAACACTGAAGTGGCTTTGTGGATATCTGTGGGGAGTTTTGCCCACAGGAAGCATGGGAAAGCACAATGGTGCTTGTTTGCACTGCCTTACCCAGCCGTGGGAGCCAGGCAGGGCAGTGCCTCATTGAAGTCAGTGGGAATAGTGCCATTGATTTCTATGCAAACAGGATTTTACCTTATGGTATTGTAGCTGTTAGGTTTTAGAGGTTGCGTGTTCAAGCAGATAAAGCAGTGGACTGGGACTAGAAATCAAGATATGAGTGACATGAGTTTCTATTCCCAACTTTATCACTGACTTACTGTTTGACCTTGAGTAAGTCGTTTCCTGCTCTATGGTTCAGTTTCCCTGTATGCAAAATGGAGATAATGAGACTAACATCCTTAGTAAGACCTCTGAGATCCACTGATATAATGCACTACATAAGAGTTAGGCATTAAAATAATTGCTTTAATATGCAGAAAGGTTATTACATACTATGTGATGAACTGTAGCAATAATGGGAACCGTACAAGCTAGATCCGTGCTCATGATAGTCGCAGGACACTCATCTCATGGTCTTTCTCGAACGCAATAAAAGGTTGCACAGGGTTCATAAATAATGTGCTTCATTGTAATTTTTCTTCCATATTTATGTAATTTTTTTTGCTTCAGTCTGATGATAAAAATGTGAGTGACTGTTGCTGACCTGTTACCCCCAGCTCTGAGTGGCAAAATAGTATGTTCTGAGTGTCCGTAAACTCAGGCATATGCTGCAGTTAACCCACTGTTAGGGGCTGAGTGAGAAGCATTTCTATTCGGCTTGTTGCTGTATTTTACTGTGGGCTATAGAAGGCCGCCACTCAGTCATGGATATTCTTTGGACTATAGACTGCTCTATAGAGACATTTGACCCACCACACCCCATATCTATCTATCTATCTATCTATCTATCTATCTATCTATCTATCTATCTATCATGCAACACTGAAATGGTTTAGATTCGTATGTAATAGTCATTTGGAGGGCACACAAAGATCGTTAATAAACATGTTTAAATTGGTTAATTAACTGAATTATTTAGTTCAAGGAGTATTTTCATGTAGGTATGAGGGTCTGGTAGAGGAGAGCTGACTTATGTTTTTGGTTCTGCCTCAAATTTTTTGGATGGTTTTGGGCAAGTCACTTAATCTAGTATGTTGGTGTTACTAACTATAAAGTGTAGATGGGACTCATGTCACAGTGCTGTAAGGAGGCTTTCTTCATTTATGTTCTTTAAGGCTCTTTGAGGTTCTCAGATGGAAATGCAAAGTTTATTGTTGTTCTTTATTATTCAGTCATTAACTCTCATCATTTTAGAGTTTTCAGGGACACTGGCAACACCTTTTAGTGAGTTTTAACCGTGGGTTTAACTCTCTTTGTAATTCCTTTGAACCTACTTGATAACAATAATAACAAAAATGTTTTAATCCCAGTTTTCTTCTGGCAAACATTACAGTCCTGCAAAGTGTTAAGTTACTCTCTGCTATACTGACACCCTTGGCTTCACTGGGTGTTGACCTTGAAAGGCATTCAGTGCCTTAGGGTGCCCGTACACGAGCGTGGAGGTTGCTCCAATGTGCTGTAATTACAATGTGTTGAAGCAGACTCAATTAATCCTGTAATTACCATGCTCCAGCAGCCTCCCACATCTCACGTATCAGCATCCCTGCACTTCAAAATGGTGGCGGAGGCACTTGAACTAAAGCTCGTTGAATAAGCTTTCAAGTAACCCCGCTACTGTTTTGAAGTGCGGGGACCAGCGTTCCCTCTAAGCTGAGTGGTGTACACAGATGCGCAGGCACACTCAACCCATGTTGCCAGGCGCACCTGTGCAACCATGCATGCCACACAGCTTAGAGGGAACAGTGGTGGGGACACAGATACACGAGGCACTGCAGCGCTTTAATTAGACCAGCTCTGGGAGCCACTCTAATTAAAGCACCGCCCCTCCACCTCCGGAGCACGTGTAAAAATGCCGTTAGACATCAGGTCCAATTATTATTTTGCTTTTATGTGACTTCCTGATCCCTAACCATAAGGTTGTGAATTAATGGCCTCAGCCTTGCCAAGATCTACCCAAGTACTTCTAACTGTAAGCATATCAGGGAATTCAATTAGCTTGTGAGAAGTCTTGAATTGAATTCAATGGAAATATTTATGCTCAAAGTGAAGCATATGCTTATGTCTTTGTAGTGATTGGGGCATGATCTGAAAAACTGACTTAGGTGCTTAGCTTCAACCTATAATGATAACAAAAATCCAGTGAGACACCACTGTGATCCTTTGGTTACTGTCTATTCCTGGGGGCACCTAGGTTTCTGCTGGTAAAGTTCCCTAGGCACTCGATTTCTGTCAGCAGGTATGCGCAAAACTGTCTTGACATTGCTGAACTGTTCGCCTATCTAGCCTCTGGGACATGATCCAGTGGGCATTCTCAAAGCACTGATTGGGCTGGGTTCAAAAGACTTTTGGGGGCTGGCTGGCTGTGTCCTACATTATATTAAAAAATTAGGACATGTACTTGGGATTGGGAGATGTGCATTCAAGTTACTATCCCAATTAATATTTTTTATACAAAGTAGAAGAGAATTTCTCCAACGAGAGAGTGAAAAGCGTTGTCTGGTGTGAGCCTAATAGCCAGGTATATAGGGTACTTTCCTGACTTGTGAAATTCTTGGTCTAGTGACCTGGATCTGAATCAGCGAGAGTGGGAGGAATTGGAAAATATTCCTCCACCTCCCAGGCGAGGGCCCTAAACCACTAACCTACTACTTATAAGTGTGGGGCAGTTGATTTCTTTAATTTTGCATGACCTGACCTGACCGGAGGGTTCATGGCAGAAATAAACACCTTGGCTACCTTCACTGGGCAATGTTGGCTACCCCCACTGTTAGAGCCATGTGCAAAATCTACCCTCCCACTGAGCTACTGTGGGGGTTTGAAAGAAGAGCACTGCCTAAGCAGCTGCAGGGTTTCCATTTCCCTTTCTGAATAGTGAAGTTTTGGGCTAGAATTAGGCACTTAGCTGTCTTTCAAGGTGACGTTTAGGCACCACTCTTCTCTTTGGCATTTCCAAATCTGTTAGCAGACATTGCATTAGACCTAGTCCTGATTGTCCTGAGTTTTTTGACCCAGATCAAAGCAGGTCCAGCACAGTCACATGCAACCCTTTCAAGCTGCATTGATTCTCCTCTGTCAGTATGTGGCTAGTGACACCATACATCCTGGCCAGATTGTTAGGGAATGAACTTCAATAACCTTACTGATGCACACTGTGGTGTCCCTGGAAAAAGCGATAGTACATTTTCTCTCTCATATTTGGTGGGATTTGAAGTGGGACAGTGGACGTGTATGTCTGTAGGGTCATGAGACAAAACATATTCTCCCGGAACAAATGTGACATCTATTTATGGTGCAAATGGCTACCCCAGATGGGTCTCTGCTTAATTTGCTGACACCTGTGCCTTCTTCAGCACTGAACACTTCCCAGGCAGTGCACAGAAGGCCTGGGTGCCTAAGTGCAGATGGTCTGAGTGCCTGACTAAAGGCTGAGGATTCCAGTAGGTGGCAGGCAACTAAAAGTTAGGTGTTGCAATGCATATATCCCTTTTGTGGATTTAATGTTACAACGCTCCTACTCTTCTTAGTTAATTCCCTTTTAATGCACAAACATTACAGTGAAATGCAGAATCCCTGGCCCCAAAAAGCATCCTTTTAAAGGAGAACACTTGTTTCCTTAAGAGCAAACCCCTGGAGCTTCTGTTTAACAAATTAACTGAAACAATATCATTCCTGTTGTTAATACAGCATTAACAATGGTACTATCCTAACGAATGTAGGATCAATTGCCGTTCACAATTTATACATTCTACCTTTGCCCCCCATCCTGTGCCTGTCTTGCCTATTGCAGGGTAACCTCTTTGGGGCAGAGACAGTCTATGCCCCTGTGTTTGCACAGTGCTCAAATACAGTAGGGCCCTTATGATGTCTGATTAATAGCCCTGATTTAAAATTCTAAATTATATGATGATGTAATGCAAAAATGGTAAATGCAAATGACAGCTATTTATGTATGCAGTGGAGTGGTTTTAGCAGAAGGTCCTTATACTTCTATCCTTCTCTAGAGCAGTGATTCTTAACAAGGGTGCCATGAGATTTTTTGAAGGGTGCCAGATAGATTCATAGATGTAGGGTCAGAAGGGACCCAAGTAGATCTTCAAGTCCGACCCCCCTGCCCTGGGATGGAGAGAATACTGGGCTCAAATGACCGCAGCCAGGTAGCTGTCAACCCTCCTCTTAAAGACCCCCAAGGTAGGAGCCAGCTATCACTTTCCTTGGAAGTTGGTTCCAGATCCTAGCTGCCCTGACTGTGGAGTAGTGCCTTGTAAATGTCCAGCCTGAACCTACTGTCTAACAACTTATTGCTGTTATTCCTTGTTACTCCGGGAGGTGCTCGGGTGAACAGGGTCTCTCCCATTCCCTGCTGGTCCCCTGGTAAGTTTATAGATGGCCACCAGGTCCCCTCTCAGCCTTCTCTTGTGAAGGCTGAACAAGTTCAGGTCCCATAGCCTCTCCTCACAGGGTCTGCCTTGCTGTCCCCAGATCATACAAGTGGCCCTCCTCTGGACAACTCTCAATGCTGGGAAGTGATAAGCAGATAAGGACAGGCTCAGACTCTCCCTGCCTGGCCACTCCCTACCTCTCTGCAAGGAGGTAAGTGGGAGGAGGTGGTGCCAAGCCCCTACCCACCAACAACATGCTTAATTTGTTCCACTTGCCAATGATATACAGGTGCTTTGGGTATGAAACAGGAGTTTGGAGTAGTCTAGGACAGGAATTAGAGAGAGTGTTACACAAGCAGGTAGACCTGCAGGGGGAAATTTATGTAGGCAGGATGTGGTCACCACTTATTAAAAGTCTTGTGGGATATTTAATGACAACAAGAAATGAGGAATTCAGCTTTACATCTCGACTGAACAGTGGTACAGTGCTGATCACAACTGAATGCCCAGCACTACTTTCTGTACTAGCTCAGTTTTCCTTCCTTCCTTCAAGTTCAAATCTGTCCTGATTCTGCTTAGCTGATGATAAGCTATTAGATCACAGTCCAAGGCAACTAAATACGAGAGAAATGGGCCTGCTGCAAAGACCCACATGGGTAAGTAAGAAGCTGTTTCTAATTTGGGATTTCCCTCAGCGATTCAGTTGAGCATCGCTGTAACTGGTTTAAGATGCAAACTGTCCTTTTCAAGAAGAGGTGCCTAAAATTCAGCTCCTAAATCCAGAGGTGTAGCAAGCTCATTGAGCACCTAGGGTGTAAGGGGGTATGCTGACCACTTCAGATGGGAGGAGAGGGGCATGGGTGAGTGGAAGGGAAAGCTTGCCTCCCAGGGCTACTGCTGTAGCAGCATCAGGTCCACTCAGGTGACAGCTGCCCTATGGCTGGGTTCTGCCCTTGTTCATCCACCACCCCCATTACATACATACATACTGGGCAGAGTGTTGTACTTGCTCTAGCAAAGGCTCCCTGGGGGAGGGAGCAGGGGGATCACCATTCTACTCACTCCACCTTTCCCACATCCCCAAGATACACTGTTCAGTGCAGCACTGTCCTGCTTGGCTCTTATGGTTGGGTAAAGCAGTACAGGGCTACTCTTCCTGTAGCAAAGACTCCCATGAGCAATTCTGCACCCACTCCTAGTCAGCACCCAGGGCTGTTGCCCCTCTCACCTTGCCCTAGTTATGCTACTGCCTAAATCCATATTTAGGACTTGAATAAATGTCCTGATTTTAGAAAAACATCCCTATAAAGAGATGGGGTAGGGGGGAATGGCAATGGAGAAAACCATTCTTGATTGAGGAAAATAAATTAAAAAAAACAATAGTCACAAGAGTATTCCAGAGGTCCTCTCCTTCTGTTGCACTCCAGCAGGTAAAAATGTAAGTGATGTAGAAAAAAACCCATTTTGTTTGTATTAGCTTTTATAAGCCAGCTTTTTTATTTTTATTGGCTTTGATAAAAACTTCACACACAATTTTTAAGGGCATTGACAAACAACTGTGTTATCATGCATAATTTAATGCAAGATCTTAATGCAGTGAGTTGCAAATTCACAATGATCTCCTATGATAATCTGGTTGAGGGGAAACCTTCTACAGAGTTAATACCTGATAAAGAATATGTTTAAAGGTAGGAATGTCCTGCTTTCAGAAAGGAAGAGAGTGGATGAACATATGGACACAATGGCCTTTAGTCCAGGATTTAGGAGACCTTAGTTCAAGTCTGTGTTTTGTCACATATTTTCTGCATTAAGAAGTAATTTAGGAAATTTAGGGACAGAGAGGCTCTCTGTAAACGGAGAGAGTCACACCTCCCATCCATGGATGTTGTGCAGTTTAGTATGTTAAACCTTGTGAGGAGCTTGATTACTGAACCGGGGGGGGGGGGGGGGGGAAGAGATGACTTAAACTTGTTGTAAATGGGGTAGACAATGATCTACTGTTAGGTTCTGTTCATATAGCTATTTTGCTTCTAGAAGCAGGAACCCTTCAACATGTACACTATCCCATTTTCGGATGTATCTTTCTTATTGCTGTTATGTTTCCACATACAAATAACAAAACATGCATTATCTTTCTAGGAAATACTATATACACTACATATTCCTTATACACTAAGGAAAATATCAGCAAGGAAGATGGAAAGTATCTGTTCCTCAGTCACTTAGAAGCCTTAAGAATAACAAGATGGGGACAGGCTTTACAAGCAGGTATATGCTAAAAATTTACATAAAAAACAAAAGGTATCATAGCTTCTGTTTCAAACAATTGTGATTTTATGCCATTTTTCTTTAAATCTTTCAAATATCACAACTCATGACTGATGTAGAATGTGTGAAAATTCAAGGGAAGGCAGTACTGGAGCCTTTTCACATGTAATCTTTCCTCCACTCCTCATTTGGATCCATTCAGAATAGCCACTCCTCCTCACCTCACATACCAAGTTTTTGACAAAATAAACATTTCTCTAAAAAGGCCTGAACCCCTAGTAAATGGGGCTCAGGACTGAATGGGAGGAAACTTTATGGCTGCAATGCTTCAGCATGAGTCACCAGCCAGGTGACTTGGGTTAGGTCTGCAAACAGATGACTCAGAATAGGTTGATCTAAGGTGCTAGAATAAAATATTTATTGACAAAGGACTGACAAATTGAATATGAGTTACAGCCTTCTAAAAAATGGAAGAGCCATCAAAATTTAGGGTATCAGTCCCTAAGGTAACATTGGAGGGTTTTTTTTTCCCCTTGCTCAACCATAGGGCCAACCATAATGTGTCTCTTCCTGAAGCACAGGTCTCCCTAAATTGTAACTTCAGTTCAGCAAAAAAGACTGTTGAATAAGCTCTCTGTCATGAAAGTTATTGAAGTCCCTTCCTAGAAAACATTAAGCCAGGACTTCAATAACTTTCATGACAGAGAGCCTATTCAACAGTCTTTTTTGCTGAACTGAAGTTACAATTTAGGGAGACCTGTGCTTCAGGAAGAGACACATTATGGTTGGCTCATCTAAGAGCAGGAGAGCCAGGGAAAACTATAGTCATATCTTTGTCCATTATTCTTCATAAGGAATCCCTTTATAATATTTTTTAGTGTCAAGGCCTATTTTTTCACCACTATAAGGAACTCTACATACAGCAAAATTACTGTTATATTAAGCTTACACAGCACCTGAGCTCTTTATTTTTATTTATCCATAGTGCAGTAGCAACCAAAGGTCCCAGTCACAGATCAGGTACTAGGTGATGTATACAGTACAAAAAAGATGGGAAGAGTCCACAAAACCCTATGATGCAAGTGTAAGGCAAGAGACAGTAGGTGAATATGACAAACATTTCCTTGGCTTCCTATATCTGAGGGGACAAGATCAGTCAGTGGAGCTGATTGGAAAACCAATTTTTTCCCCATTCAAATTTTTTTCTAGAAAATTTTGGGGCTTTCTGAAAGAATTTTCTAAATTAATTAAGGTTTCATTTGGTTCAAAACACTTCATAATATCAGAACAACATGTCAGAGTACCTCCCTCCTCTTTTTTCAATTTTTTTCCACTGGGGGATTGGGGGGGGGGGGGGGGGAAATCAGTGTAAAAAATAAAAACTGAAGCAAAAAGCCAAAAGTGTTTTACATTTCAAAAATAAAAATTAAAAAATGTTTTAATCGGAAAACAATTGAAAAATTGTTTTCAATTAATATTTTGAAATAAAATTAAATGTTTTCAATTTGAATTTTCTGGTTGGACATTCAAAACACTTAGATAAAACTGACAACAATATTTTTCACCTAAAAATATTCTGTGGTTCAAAAAATGTGGCCATCTCTAATAAAAAACAGTATAAGCACTGCATATCCTTTGCCTAATGATTGTCAAGTGTTTTGGAGACCTCAGAGAGGAGAGTTAAGCTTGAATGTGAAGGAGAACAAGGAGATACACTCAGTAAGAGCTATGAGGCTAAGGGGCAGCAAGGAAGAAAGCAGAAAAGCGCTTCTTCAACAATTTGAAATGGATGATGAAGGCTGGCACACTGACAGTGCTAGTGGGACCCTAGATCTAGTGCAAACCCTCTGGCTAATGTGGAATAATTCCAGGAAAAGGCAGATAGTTTCTATTTGATGCTGTAGAGAAGGGGGAGCTAGTCAAGGGATCAAAGTGGGTAGTGATGTGGTCCAAGCAATTATCAAGGGAAATGAAGTACACAGTGAAAATTAGTTGCAGCTGAGCTAACAGGTGTCTCACTTCAGTCCCAGCAAAGATGTGGTGGGTTGTTTTAAGGAGATCTATATTCTCTCTGGATTAAGCTAGAACAGAGGAATCTACTTCATCTAAGTGTTCGGTTCGCTGGGAGCTATGCCAAAGCACTCATTTATCTCTCTTTGACAACAAAAATGCAAGGTGGGGGGGAACAACCCATAGGGAGTTTGCCCATGGCCAGGGGTGCTGATTACCTAAAACTGCATTCTAAATATTTCAGAAGAAGCTGGGAGCAAAGATTTCTTATGGTGAT
The DNA here is from genome assembly GCF_030867095.1 of Alligator mississippiensis. Classification (NCBI taxonomy): domain Eukaryota; kingdom Metazoa; phylum Chordata; order Crocodylia; family Alligatoridae; genus Alligator; species Alligator mississippiensis. The sequence goes on from NC_081824.1 coordinate 459,235,802, forward strand.
ATCTTTTATTGGATCAACTGCATCGTTTGAATAGTTAGACAAGCTTTCAAATGCAAGAAGCTGGGACATCTCATCCTAATGATGCGCAGTCAGGGCTTCAGCAGTCAAACAATCAAACACAAGCACAGCTTTAATGCTAGTAGGAAAAATATGTCCCATGGATCAATAGTATCATCAAGTGCCCCACTTGATCTATATCTAACTTGCTGTGATTTGTTTCTTGAGCTGCATCTGTCTCAAGTTCAGTACTTGTGTGTGGACTGGAGTAGGTGATAGTTCAGCCCTCTTCCTGTTTACTTCTCTCAGCCTAATGTGGACAAGAGGCACTTGAAAAAACAAATGTTACAGCTGAGTAACAGAGACTTAGGCCTTAGTAAGGTCACTCACTCTCTCCTGACTCACTTGAATGGAAATGAAGTCTTATCAAACATCTAGAATTTTATGAGATGACGTATAAATTGTATTATAATCATTGCATTTCTAATATGGGGAAGAATGGAACTACTGGAGGTTGTAGGTAGAAGTTCCACAGTTAAAAAAAGAGAGAGAGAGAGAGAGAGAGAGAGAGAGAGAGAGAGAGAGAAAGCAGCATTAGAGATAATACTGTTTTACTTGTTCTAAAAACCGTTTACTCAGTATTAGGGGAAAGAAACTTATCTCTGGTTTTTTTTCCATCTGATGAAGCAAGCCCTCTGCTTACCAAAAGCTTATGCCATACATCTCTGAATATCTGGAGGGGATAATTTGGAGAGTGGTTGCTAGACTACTTGCAAATAACAACATTGTTCCATTTGAACTCTGCATTCTTCTTGCAAAAAATATTGATAAACTGAGTTATTATGAGCTCTTACAGCACTGTAGCTTTCTACTTCTATTATTTAAAGCTTGTAAATATTTTTCTCTGAAAACTCAAACCCTTAACATATTTTAATCAATATACTTCCACTTTAAACCTAATATCTCAAAGGGTGAGCACATGTGCACATACCCAAGTTTAGGAAAGCAATTAGACTTCTCCCCCCTAAAAAGCTACTGCATTTGTTTTTGCTTGTTAAATAGATTTTATAAGGCAGCAAACTTCCAGACCTGTGGGGAGCCTTGAAGGCTGGATGACAAACACTCTGAGCTGAATTCAGCCCATGGCCTGGAGATTGAGCACTAAGCTAGAGCAGAGGTTTCCCAACCCCCAGGCTTGGTGGGTGGGCTACTGGACTGGAAGCGAACTGACAACCAAGTCTTTTTCATACCGAGTATAAAAGGGTTGGCTGCTGGTCCGCAGTACACCAGTCACTTCCGGACTGCAGTTTGCCGGTCCATGGTCACTTCTGGTCTGTGGACTGGTCCGTAGTCTAAGAAGTTTGGGAACCACTGGGCTAGAGCATTTCATATTCCTCTTCAGGAGGATAATTCTGCCTCCTTCATGATCTGAGGTTCAGTATGTTCTACTAAAGCTCTTATGCTAACAGCAGACTACCAAATACAACTACTGTTTTTCAGTAAGATTCACTCTTTTTGTTCAAAGGGCAGTCCAACATGATCACAGTACAGACCTGTAACTGCTTATTTACTTAAAAAAAAAAAGAAAAAGGATCTTGAATGATTGAAGGTGATGTTGAAGGAATAGAAAAATGTGAACTCTGCCATAAATAGCCCATTCATAACATCTGACAAAGCAGGCTTTTGCCTATGAAAATGTATGCTTTTCTGAACAAGCTAGTCTTGAAAGTGCCACTCCACCCTGCTTTGTGAATGCCTAGTATATGCAAATGAGAGGTCTTTCCTTATTACTGTCCTAATTTATCCTTCCAGAAAACATAGAATTGCCTTGACACAGATATACAAACATCTTCAAAATGTTCTTGTTACTTTTAAAGAAAATTTGTGATGCTTAACTCCAGTTCATTTCAGATCTCTGGCCTAATTTCAATTCACTTCACCATAATGGAGGCAACTTTGTTACCCTGAAGCACAATTATTCCCTGCTAATATAAATGACATCACTTTCATTTCCCTTTTCCGATAGAAGCTAGATGCTCATTATCAGCTTGATTTTTTTTATTTTTTTTTTACTTGCATACCAAAAAAACTCAGCTCAAATATCTCAAGTCTACACTACTTCTATATTAGTTCAAACTCAAAAAACTTCAAATCTGCATACTATATCAGGTCAATTATATAATCTATTAATGCTTGGTAAAGCATCAATATGGATATAATTTGAGGACTTCTTGGAAAATTTGCTTTAGCTAAGCCGTGCTTTAGTTAAACCAGTTATCAACCTCAATACAGCAGCAATTGGATGAAACTAAGTGGGTTGCACTCTACTGGAAGTCAGACAAAGTGATCTAATGAACCCTTCTGGGTTTAACCTCTATGAATAAGTTCACCTACTTAAAACTTGGCCCTCACTCCACAAACACTTAAATACAATAAGACTGTTAATTTAAGCCGCTTGGGGCATTGCATAGAGAATTAAGACACAAAACTAAACAGCCTAATTGAATTAGCCCTCAAGAAGAATGTACATGATCTGAAAGTGCCACCATGAAAGCCCTCAAAGGGTCACGGGACAGTGCTGTTGCGCTGCCACTTAGGACCTCAAGCCAGGCATGCTACAAAGACAGGGTGCTCTGTGTCACCTGCTGAGCCCAGCAGGCTCTTCTGTTGTGCTGAAGATGTAGCTTTGCACTTAAAAGCTGCTGACCCCTAAAATACCATGACCAGGGACTGGCCAGATGACAAGAGGGGAAACTTGTTAGGAAACAGGAGCGTGTCACAGTTCTGATAAAGGGGCTTTAGCCACTGAAATTATTTTCAGTGGTGAAAACAAAGCCCTCCTACAATCTTGGCCTACGACCGAGTTCCTGCTGCTGCTGGAGCCCGCTCCCTCTCCCGGTCCGGCGAAATCACCCCAGGCTCAGGCGTAGGTGTGACAGGACTCTGTTATCAATAGACATGGCTAAACTTCTTTTGGTCTGACGCTCGCGTACAGACAGAACAATATTTCCATCAAGTCATCCATATTTATATACAAGAGATGTAAAAAAAATAAAATAAATAAAAATAAAATCCAGAATGGAGGTAAGGAAATCCAGGGCAAGGTGTGCCAGGAAGGGGGTCGGAGGGGGGTAGCCCGCTGCCGCCGTCCGCTCCCTCTACCCAGGTCCCAGGCAGGGCAGGGGCCAAAGCACTGCAGAGGTCAGGCCAAGGCAGGCTCCACAGGAGTTCGGAGCTGGGCAGAGTGAGGGGCAGCAGCACTGGGGTCCCAGGTGCTACCACCCCCAACCTGCAGGGCCCCAGCTCCCGCACCAGCCACCACACGCCTGTACATACTAAATTCATTAAAAAGAAAAAAAAAATTGGAAAAAACACCCCTTGTTTTGTGCAATTCTGAAAAGGTCAGTGGATAAACATTGAAATTAATGCTTTAAAAAAAAAAAAAAGACGACAACAACAACAAAACCCATCCAGACGCTGATTTTAGCTGTGGCAATTAAAAGCAAACCAAACCCCGCGCAATCTGGCGAGCTGCCTCGCCCTCAGGCCAGGGGCCTGAACCTGATGCGCCCCGGGGGGCAGTCGAGTCCCCTTCCCACGAGCGCTGACTCCGCGCTCCCGGCCGGCCGGGCGGGCACCGCAGCGCCCGCCCCAAGCAGGGCGGGCCGGGCCGGGCCGGGCCGGGGCCGCCTCCCCGGGGACACTTGGCTGAGGACTCGGCGGAGGCCGGGAGCGCAGGGCAGCAGGTGAGCAGCGGTCGGGGCTTCCCCGGGGGCTGCTGCTGCAGCTGCCCGTGCAGCGCGGGCCCGGGGGTGTGGTGCAGCACCTCGCCTAGCCACGGCTTCCCACCTGGAAGCCCGGGGGAGCCGCGCGCTCTTCTTTTCCCCCAGGCGGAAAAAGGCGCGGAGAGGACGCTTATCCGAGGGTGAGGCGATGGAGAACAGCTGTTTTAGGCATAATGGCGATTTACAGCCGTGTTTTCCTTCAGGTGACCTGTCGCTCGCACCTGGAGGCAGGTTTATCTCACTAAGGCACCGCCTAACTCATAAAAAATGTAGATATATATATATATATATATAACTTTGGGCGTGAAACTCTCTATGCTTGTCCTGCTTCAAACAAGCGGAAAGGCAGCCGATTAAGAGTGCCCTAAACAAAACCGGAGCGGATACGTGGGATTGCTCTGCAAGTCTCTTGTGCGTGGAGTCTTTGGTGGGTGGTATATTTACTGATCAGTCTTGTCTGCCTTCTGTGTAGATGTAGATGCTGTCAAACCTACTGGTACTAGCCAAAAGTAAATTTCAACTAAACATATAACTGACTTCCTATAAACTAAACAAATCTGGTTGGGAGTTGAAATCCTCTTTCCCTTGTGAGAGAAGTACATGTATTTAATGGAGAGTAACTGTTCTAGGAACAAAGTTGTTTTAATGTCCTGGAGCTTTAAGAAGATGTTAGTCACCCCTGCGCTGCTGGACACATTTAGGAAACAGGGTGATGAGGGCAGCGTAGGAGCCTGTGGGAGTTAAAATTGAGTTTCTAAAGAAACCTGTTCTTAATCCCTGTTGACTCTTAAAGGGAGATTTTATAAGGGTCACTAATGCCATGTAAGGGCGAAGTTGAAATCTTTAATAGAAATGCTACTGTTTGAATGAGAAGGATCAGCCACTCGTGTCAGATTACCCAGACTTTCTTACAGGGCAGCACACACCGCTAGGGAAGCAGGCAGCACACTGGGATTGTTCCACATTGCATGGACTGCAACTGCCTCTGGGTTTGACACACCAGCTAGTGTCAGTCACTCAGTCCCGCTTCAACTCCTCAGTTGTTCCCATGATTATCTATATTATCCTTTTTTAGCATCTGTATTTATTCTCTTGCACTGTCAGTATGTGCTGGAGAACTGGAAAAGGGCCAATGTGGTCCCCATTTTCAAAAAAGGGAGGAAAGAGGACCCGGGAAACTACAGGCCTGTTAGTCTTGACTTGGTCCTGGGGAAGCTCTTTGAGGAAATTATCCAGGAGTACATCTGCGAGGGGCAAGCAGGGAAGATTATGCTTAGGGGCAACCAACATGGGTTCATTCGAGGCAGGTCCTGTCAGACCAACCTGGTGGCCTTCTACGACCAGGTCACAAAATCCTTGGACTCAGGTGTTGCGGTGGACGTAGTCTTTCTGGACTTTAGGAAGGCCTTCGACACTGTTTCTTCTCACCCCATTCTCATTAAGAAATTAGGCAACTGTGGCATCGATGCCTACACAGTCAGATGGGTCGCAAATTGGCTGGAGGGCCACACCCAGAGTGGTGGTAGACGGGTCTTTTTTGACCTGGAGGGACATGGGCAGGGGGGTTCCCCAGGGCTTGGCCCTTGGGCCCGCAGTGTTCAACATCTTCATCAGCAACTTGAACAAGGGGGTGAAAAGCACTTTGTTCAAGTTTGCGGATGACACTAAGATGTGGGGAGAAGTGGGCATGCTGGAGGAGAGGGACAGACTACAACTAGATCTGGACAGATTACAGAGGTGGGCAGATGAGAACAGGATGGATTTCAATACAAACAAGTGCAAGTTATCGCACCTGGGGAGGAAGAACCAGCAGCACACCTACAGGCTGGGGAACTCCGTTCTAGTCAGCACAGAGGCAGAAAAGGATCTTGGAGTCATTATTGATTCCAAAATGAACATGGGCAGCCAATGTGAGGATGCGGTCAGTAAAGCTAAATGCATGGTGTCATGCATCCACAGATGCATCATGAGCAGGACCAAGGAGGTGATCCTCCCCCTCCTTGCGACACTGGTCAGGCCGCAGTTGGAGTACTGCATCCAGTTCTGGGCGCCACACTTCAGGAGGGATGTGACCAGCACAAGGCAGGTCCTACGAGCAGAACCTGAACCTGTTCAGCCTCCACAAGAGAAGGCAGGGGGTGGATTTGGTGGCCGTCTACAAACTAGCCAAGGGTTACCAGCAGGCATTGGGAGATTCCCTGTTCCCCCGAGCACTACCAGGAGTAACAAGGAATAATGGCCATAAGTTGACTGAGTGTAGATTCAGGCTAAACAGCAGGAGGCACTACTTCACAGTCAGGGCGGCTAGGATCTGGAACCAGCTTCCAAGGGAAGTGGTGCTAGCTCCTACCCTGGGGGTCTTCAAAAGGAGGCTGGATAATCACCTAGCCGGGGTCGTTTGACCCCAGCATTCTTTCGTGCCCATGGCAGGGGGTCGGACTTGATGATCTGCTCAGGTCCCTTCCAACACTACCAACTATGAAACTACCTATTCTTGTTGGTCTATTTTAGTTGTACATTCACTTTGTATCTTTTTGCTCCTTTGCAGTAGACTGCAAGAGATGTCTTCTCCTGGTGTTAGAATGTAGTCAGCTGTTAGAACGACATTACCTAACCTGCTTTCTTTTTATAAAACAAAAGAAAAATGGAAATACTCTGCTGAATCTTTAACTATTTCCAATGACACTTTCAGTTATTAAGGAAGTATTTCTCTAGCATCTTTGCAGCCCAAACACTGTGGAATTTGAAAGCCTCAAACTGATACAGGTTTCCCTCACTATGCTGTACATACATTCCTGGAAAACAACGTATAACTTGACTTTGCATGAAGAAAACCCACTTTACAATGTAACAAATAGGGATACATTCCAAGACCTCGACTGTACTGACCCCCCAGGCCCATTTCTACCACTCTTACAAGATAATTTTGGTGCTTGCCAATCGCAGATAGTACACACAAGCACAGGGTGGTGGTGAATGTGGGGATGGTAACTACAGAAACATGTGTCGCAGACAACAAGCGAGGAGCACAGATCCACACAGGAGACTATATTTTGGTGTGCGTCACTCCCACAATGCACCGCACAAAGCAGCTGACTGTGGGCTTCCATCACGCTGATCGCAGAAGAGTGAATTTACCTTGCATATAACGAGTTTTTGGTATAAAAAGGGTCATTGCATAAGAGTGAATTCACACATACAGAACCCGCATAAAGTGAGGGAAACCTGTACTGACTATAACAGAAAAATGATTTTGTCTGAGTTAAGAAGATCAAGATTAAACAGCACCAGTAGGTCATCCAGTCTAAGTATTTTAACTCTTTTTCCAAAGATGAATGTCTGGAAAAGTGACAGTTTTTCTCTGATCTACTTCTGGTCTGCAACTGATGATTCAAAGTTCTAAACTAGATTAATTTTGTTTTACAAGCCAGGACTTGCCAGTTTCCTAATAATATTCATAAATACAGTTCCAAGGTAGTATTTTGGAAAAAACCCTTTGATGCTAGTGCAAAATGTGGAATCTTAAGTGTTGCAGCTTGCAACAGAGATTAACCAGGAAACTAAACAAAGTGAAGTAAAAAGAATTCATTGTTTTTTACCTTCTATCAAGTTTCCTGTGTTTATGACTAAAAGGAATCTGGTCGGCCAGTGATGAATAGAGCACTTTTCTCTGCTGTGAAGGTACTGAATGCATTCTTTTAAGTAATGCAGACTTAAAACATCACACATCTATTTATCTAAAGGGAGTTTAAGATGATGGTTAAGCAGTCAATGGAAAAAATGTTTTCTTGCATATTTAATTTTACTACTTTTTCCAGCTGGCATTTGGCATCTTCTGCAGAACAAAACTGATCACTAGTTGTTATAATAAAGATGTGGTCTCATACCTAGCCAGATGGTGCTCTTCATCATGATCCCAGATGCTAAAATAGCAAAAGAATCCAAAGGCAGTGGTTTGCTTTCTCAGGATTAAGCTGTGTGCTTAAACAGTTGGAAATGTAGTTGAATGCCACAACAATGTTATAAAACCCCTAGATCAGGGTGGGCAAAATGCAGCCCGGGGGCCAGATACGGCCTGCCAGGCCATTCTATCCAGTTGCGGGGCCCCTAAAAAATTTAGAAAATATTTATCTGCCCTGGGCTGCCTGTCATGTGGCCCTTGATGGCTTGCCAAAACTCAATAAGCGTCCCTCTGCCCAAAATAATCGCCTGCCCCTGCCCTAGATCCTAAATTCCAATATTAGGATTTTTTATATTATTGTATGTCAAGCTCATGATAGATTTTGCTACAGTAGGTTAGCTGCCTTCAGTTCCCTGCTTTATTTGGGCTTCAAAGGTTTGGCTGGCTGACGGCGTTGGTTTCCAGCAGACTGACTGAACAATTCATTCCTGTGATAGGGAGTCATCTGGTTTCACCCAGGTACAGCAACTGGCTGCGCTGGTTTCTTGCCTCATCAAAAGAACATGGTTTTCCTTTTTATGTATAATCTAATGCTACTTGTTGCATCTGGAGTGGCAAAAGGAGGAATTGTGCTGAACTCTGAACAGACTGTTAGCACCCTGGGTTTTGCTGTTACTGAAGATATTGAGAGCTCTGCCACTGACATCAGTGGGCATGGGATGACTGTTACTTTTAATCACTATTTGTTTTTATAGAGGTAGCTTCTAGCTAGGACCAAGGACTTAGTTGTGCTAGCTGCTGTACAAACAGGCTAGAATTTGCACTTGTTAAACTAGATTGGTGATTCTCAATCAGGATGCTACAGCACACAGGGGTTCCCAAAGATCCTTTGAAGGGTGCCCGGAGGTGTGAGGAGATAAGCTGCTAAGTTCAGGCTCTTCCCTGCCTGGCTGTTCCCTACCCTCATGGCCAGCTCCTTGGCAAGGAGGTAATGCCACTCCATTCACAAAAGTTATAGAGGAGTGCCTTGAATCTTGTGAAGGGTGCCTTGAGACTAAGAAGGTTGAAAACCACTAAACTAGACAAACTCCTTCAGAAGTGCAACAAGCACTCTCTGCACCATAGGCAGTGGCCAGGCTGGTGATGGCAGCTGCTATTTCTGTGCCACCTCAAAATCAGGGCTCATGCCTCAGTTGCCCGCTCCTAGTTACACTACTGCAGTTGTTTTACTAATCCTAACTGGGAGTGATGGGGGATTCTCAACCTGTAGTACAATCCCTGGCTTGCAGTTGCTGGTATGTAAATTGGGTTTATTGGAACAATAATCCATTGTAAGTACAATCATGAAATAGCCATGTAAACTTCTGAAACTCAGGCTGTACTAAATAAGTGTTGGAGAACTACGGGATTAGAGAACTACTTTAGCTTTGCAGAATTAGGAAACCAGTTCTACATTCTCCCCCGCCTCCCCCCTTGTATCTTATTAAAGGCAAATGGTTTGTGTCATATAGCTTTCAAAATGGAACAGAAGTTGCAAAGAATTCAGTTCTCACTGAGATGTGGAAAGCATGGGCAAAAGATTGCATTGCATGTCTGGGCAGCAGCGTATAATACTCAAACAGTCGGTCCCAGAGTGAAATGTTCACAGCTGAGTGCTATTCTCATGATTTAATATCAAGGTTAGGAGGACTGATGTTGGTTTCGGCTCCTTTTTTTTAGCCAGAATTAAGTTATCAAATTATGAATACAGGAAGCACAGATGTGTTACTGTGCACCAGTCCTTTTGGAAGGGACTGTGGCTGATCGTGTATTGTATTGTGTGGTGTTAATTTTTAATTTCTGAAGTAACAAACTAGTTTACAGTAAACCTAAAGGTCTGTTTCTGGTGATAAAGACAGAATTGTCCAGGAAGCAGTTCTTTTATACAGCCTGTCTGATCTGCTCTGATTGAAGAAATCTTTCCTTCCTCTCCCTTGTCCTTCCATCCTTCTATTTTCCATGTCAGTGCTGAAGCCATGAAGACAATTACTGTATAGTTTTCTTTGCTTCCAGCACCCGATGTCCATTGCTAACTTGGTCCTGCTGTTAGAACAGGTCTGTAGTTGGGCTACCAGCACTGAGGACTTGCTTAACTGATGTTAATACAGAACACATGCAAGGTACCCAAACTACATGGTGCTAAGGCTTGTCTGTTAGAAGGATTATCTGTTGCTGATAAGCATCTGAGGCAGAGCTCTACGTGCACTTAAGAAGGGGTGTCCATGGTGACTAGTTGGTCAAACGCCATCCCACAAGAAGGAACAACCAGAGAACTTGGTTAGTCCCTAGGCTATTTGCGTGCAGTAGTTATCAATTAGAGCAGAGCTATAGATACAGCAATGGAAGCGATGACCACAGCTGCAAAGCAGGGTAGCTATAATGACAAGCTAAAATCTGGCGATGAACCACGGCTTTCTACACAATTAAATGTGTCTGATGATGACAGATTGGCCTCTGGCAACATAATGCATAATCTCTGTTGAGTGCAGTGCCACAAGCAAAACCATTGAGCTGTAATAGTGAGCGCTGTATGCTGAACAATAAGGTGCAAAGCAACACCATTACTTCCCTTGGGGCAAAGCATCTGGAAAAAGCTGCTGTTTTGATTTGGTAGTGATTTGTGCCCCACTTGCACTTGACACCACACAGGTGCAAAGCTTGCAGTGGGGCACCTCCTGGGAGCGGGGCAGTGTAGCAGGAGAGGGTTTGGCTGCCTGTGTTGCGCATGCACACATGGCAAAGAAAGGAGCCAGGCTTTGCCTGCTGTTCATGTGGTGAAGGAAGGAGTTGGGCTGTGCATATGGCAACAGAAGGGGTGCTGCCTGCATGGTGTGCTTCCTTCCATGGCGGGAAGTCCTGTGCATGTGGCAGGGAAAGAAATTAGGCTTCATGCACTGTGCATATGCCAAAGAAAAGGTCTTGGGCTACCTGTGTGATGTGCCTGGCTGGGGTGGGAGTCAGGCTGCCCCTACTGTGCATGTGGCAGAGGAAGGGGGCCTCCTGCACGGTAAACAGTCCATGTGACTCCTGGCTTTGTAGACCAGGTAGTGTATGGCCCCTAGCAGTCTCTGTTAGGCAGCCCTGCCTTATGTGGACAGCTTGATATTGAAGTTTGCTGAATTCAAGTGGGTTTAGGTGCAATACCTGCAGCAGTCTAAGACTTATCTAGTCTTTCCAGTGTATTCCAAAATTGCATTTACATTGCTAGATACCATAAGGCAAACATGTTCCTGGCCTCTTTATCACAGTTTCCATTATGTGAGTTTAATAGTGTCACCCTTTTATTAGAAGACCCATTTCCTAAGCAAATAATGTAGACTTGGGTTTTCTACTTTGACTCAAAGTGACAATGTAAGCTTGAGCTGATTAATCTCCACTGCACAAAAAGCATTTAAAGAACAAAAAAGCAGGAAATGTGTCATTTCCCAGTAGTCTCTGATAAAAAATCCCTTGATATAACTAGTTGACTACTTTTGGTTTGCATGTAGCTGTTCCTTACTTCTGTAGCTGTCAGAGTTTCTTCTGTAGTGGTGAGTAGAAGTGTACCTAAATATTAGTGAATGCTGGAGAACTGAGGGAATGGAAAAGGGTATTTCTGACAACATTTCAACTATGTAATGTTGTCTATTTTGGGGAGTCTCATAACTTGATAATCTGTTCCCAACGGAAAACTAGCAGATGCCATGATACTGTGGTAGCGGCTTTCTTTAAAATTTAAAGCATAAAAAATATAGGGTTAGATGCCTGTTTGAAATTATAAGAGTGTAGACAAAAATGAGAGACTGGGCAGGGATGTATATTTGTGTTCCTACAACTTTGGGAATGTCTCTTTCAGATGTGGTTTTTATCCTGCAGTTCTTAGTGGCTTTCTCCAAAAGTCTCCAGCACTTATGAGAAATCTAAGATGAATAAGTGAGCTATCATTGACTGGAATGCAGGGGATGGTGGCACCAGGGAGTGTGGTTTTCTCAAGCCTGCTGATCTGGTCTCACTGGATCTTGTTTTGCAAGTTGAACTTCTCCCAAGTTTTTCTTACATGTGAATATGTACTCACTGACTCAGTCTGGGCAATCTCAGACATTAGACCAGTATAATGACTAATAGTTTGGGCCACATTAGGATTAAGAAAGCATTATTTTGTGCTGAAGTTGGGGGAGGAGCAAAAGAAGAAAAGAGGCTGCCAATGAATTGAAATTTTCTTTCTATAGGACATTGTGGGAGGAGAGAGGAAGAACCGACCTTTTTGGTAGATGCTTTACAAATGTATAGTAAGGTACAATCTTTATATAAGGTGCTTGCAATGTACCTTGAAGATGCAAACAGGTAAATCTTAACAGGAGGTGAATAATGGTGATGAGATGATAAATGGCAAAGGCTGGTGAGTACACCACTCAATGAATCTGACTGGGAACATGTGGGTCCTTAAGTTCAGTTTGGCTAAGTTTGGATCCAACAATACTGATGTAGAGAGTGAGCAGCACCTCAGCTGTTGAGTGCAGCTGTCAAAATGAACCATTGCTCTCTGTCAGGAAGCAGCGCAACCTGGTGATGCAATAAGGGATGGTTGACACTATCCTGATAGGCACAGTATGGCTGAGCTGTTCTCAATTGAACTTTTAGTCTTCTCTGCTGGTAACTAAAATGCTGCTTATTATATTGTAGCTATGTGTGAATAGGAGCTTGAATTCTTTGCTGCTGCTGCTGCTGGGGTGGGTGGCAGCAGTGTTGGGAGGAGGGACTGTGGTAAATTTTGGGGTGGCTGTAGCCCCCCCCCATAAGCTCCCTCCCAGCGCCACCTGCCCCGAGCACAGCCCCCGGATAGCCCCACCTCCGGGAAGAGCCCAGCACCGCCCCTGGCCCTGAGCACGCAGCAGGCAGCTCACCCTCACCCCGCACACAGATCCGGGGGGCCCATGCTCCCTGTGCCTCCCCTGGGGTATGCGCAGTGTCAGGAGCCACCTCTCCTCCCCGTGCTCATTGGACGAGCCACTCGCAGCTCTGTCCCATGCCCTGTCCCGGCTGTGAAGCCCCAGCCCCAACCTCACTCACTCACTCACTCCCTCACTGTGGGGGTCTTGATTTCCACCCCCCCCCCCACACACACACACACCCCTTCCCCGGCAACAGACTTACCAACTGGTCACTGTTCTCCAAGCTGCTGGGCTGCATATTGGCAATCGGATCAGTATTGGCCAATATGGCTCATTAATCGGCCATCAGTATCAGCCCAAAAATCTTTATTGGTGCACTTGTACCCTATTCTTCTCTCCCTACCTGCAATTTGCCCATATAGGATATCTTTTGGGATGCACCCCTCTTCCATCCTGCAGAGATGGCCAAGCTAGTGTAGGCACTGCTGTTTGACTAGTGCAATGATGGTTGGCTTTGGTGATGACCTATGTGTTGGTGATTCTGTCTTGCCACTTGATGTCAAGGATGCAGTGTAGCCAGTGTAGGTGGAAACTGCTCAGCTTCTTTTCTTGATATGTATATGTTGACCATGTCTCACTGCTGTACATAAGGATGCTGAGGATACAGGCTTTGTACACAAGCAGCTTGGTTTGGATTGTGAATTTTGTATTGTTCCAGACTCATTTGGAGAACTTACTGAAAGTGGTAGCAGCCTTTCCAATGTGCACATTTAGGTCTTTGTCCAGTGACAGGTTGTCACTCACTGTGAATCAAAGGTAGCAGAACTTGTTCACAGCCTCAACAGGCGAGTTGTCAAGGCTGATAGATGGTGACTGGAGAGCACCCTGTCTTGGGACCACAGTCTTCTTAATGCTGGTCAGGGCAAACATCCTGCAAACATGGGAGAGGCAATTCACGAGTATTTGTAGTTGTGCGTCTTCATGGATGGTGAGTGAAGCATCGTCGACAAGAAGGAGCTCCCTAATGAGTATGTGCCTCACTTTTGTTTTGGCTTTTAGACATGATAGATTGTAGAGTATACCATCTGATCTTGTGTGAAGGTATGTGCCTTGGTCCAAGCTATCAAAAATGTAATGCAGCAGCATAGAGAAGATCCCAAAGAGTGTGGGCGCCATTGGAGCCAAAACTGAATGAAGAGGATACTCTCATCTTTGCAATATGTGTGGGCAGAGGCAGTAATGATCAATATAAATGTCAGCACCTTCAGCTCCAAAATTCTGTCACATAAGCACAGCCATATGAGTACATAAATATGAAATAAAATTAAAAAAAACAGGTGAGTGTCTAAATAAACTCCTGGTGCTGCACCTCAAATTCTTCCCTGGAGAAGAGGATATGATATTAGGCTGTTCCCTATGCTGCTGAAAAACATTCGGATGCTATGGTAATAAAGGCAGTATAGGCATCTATATAGAAACAGAAAATGAACGTTAACTGTGTTTCTCAGGAAAAGATCAGAATCATATTCTGCTTGGGAAGAATTTGTAGCTTTCTATAATTCTGTATTTTTTTTCTCTTTCTGCCCAAGAATTCAGAAATACCAACAAATGGTCCAGACTATAGTTTTCCATATAATAGTTTTAAAAGCCATTATTTTTTTTGAATAAATTGTCTTTTGGCTTTACAGGCTTTTAATCTTCCAGGCAGAAAACATGCTGAAGAACTGAGTGATCCTTTTCCTAGCACATATTTTACTGTTGTATTTGATGGGCAGTTGTGACTTTTCAGTAAATCACTGCCAACTTTGTTTTAGTCCAGAGGTTTCCATCTTGTAAAATAAATCCACGTCCCTTATACCTTGTTTTAATGGCACTGAGTTCTGTATAATATTCTTTTTTTGTAACGAGCAACAAATTTACACTTCATAGAACAGCACTGGAAGTGTCAGTATTTTGTAGTAGAATGGGCAAACCTCAATCTTAGCTTGTAACCTGTTTGCATGACTGTCTCTGCTTTAATTTCCATGCAAAATACCATATTTACTTGAATAGAAGATGACCCTTACTGTCAAATTACTCCCAATAATTAGATTCTACACATGAAAAACTTGTAAATTTATTACAATTTTCTAGGTATGGGATCTAATTATTTGAGGATATCTTAAATTTGTGCCTCCACTACTGCAGGCAGTGGAGGGAGAGATGAAGAGGGGGGCAGCAGGGCAGGCAGTAGGGAGGCAGTAATGAGGCAGACACTGTGGATGTGGTAGGACAGGCAGTGAGAGGCAGGCAGCTTGCCCCCTGCTGCCTGTTCCCGCCCCCCCTCTCCCCCAGCCTCAGATTTGCCCCGATTCCCTGTCCTCCTCTTCCCCTTTTCCATGCCACTTTTGCTACCCACAGCCTCAGGTCCCCACACACCTTCCTCCCATTTCCCTCCCCTTCCCCAAGTCTCTCCTCCCTACCCCCTCATCTTACCTTGCTGCAACATGGGCACAGAGCATGGCTCTGGCCTGCCCCTTAGCAGTAATGAGGAGCTGGCACTGCTGTTCTGGCCTGGGCCCCATAGCAGCAGAGAGAGAGGAAGGGGAAACAGGGGACTGGGGGCTGCAGGGGAGGAGTGGCACAGGATGCAGAAGTAGTGGGTGGGGGGGAGGCAGCCCTAACCCCAGCCCCAAACTGAGGTTGGGGCTGGAGCTGCAGCAGCTGCCTGCAGCCTCCCTCCTGCCTTCTTGCACCTCCTTGTGCTTGATTGTAAGGCAAGGGATGCTTTTCCTCATGTCTTCTAATCAAGAAAATGTGGTATGTACTAGCACAGAAGGGTATGATGCCAGTTGTATCCTTCAGGAACTACACTACATTGTTTAGCTTGTTTATTTTAATCCGCCCAATACAAAAATGATATGCTATACGTATTACAAACATATCTGTAGTATCTGTTTGCTCTTCACAGTCCAGGGGTCCCTCACGAACAGCATTTCACTTGACCTCTTGATAATCTGCTTTTGGCTGGAATCAAGAATTGTAAAGGAAGAATTATCTCAAACTTTTTCCTGGCCACCCCTTTTTATAGTCTGTAGTCCTCTTTTTATAGTCTACTTTGTTTTTGGAAGAAGTAGTGGACTGATTGATTGTCTTACCTACTTAAACATGGAAGGTATAAAGAGTTGCATTGTGAAAGAAATACTGGTAGTTTTTTAAAGATTTTTTTTGTTTTTGAAATGGGATAAGTAGTAATAATTGCATCTAAGCATACTGGATTAAGATGCAAGAGTCATGGACTGCTGAGGACAAAAAATGGTTGTTTCAGAATAATTGGCTGCAGAAAATTAGTTTTCTGGCACTAAACATTTCCCATCTGTTTTCCTTCCCTCTCACTGCATTTAAATATTTACCGTGGAAACTTGCTTGCCCCTGCTCAGCTAATCCTAAAGCCTCTGGTTGAAAAATATGAAGAGACTAGTGAATATTTGTCACCCAAGTTTTAATACCAGGGAGTTGTACTAAGGTCTTGGGTTACGAAATGTCAACCTCTTGTTTCTGAGAGAGATCTGTTCAACTTCCTTGACCGATCTGATGCCCTGGGCATCCAGAAGAAGATTCTTTGATTAATATAAACCAGTGGTTCTCAACCTTTTCCTACCGGCACCCATTTGCAAAGATCCGTGGGCTGTCCCGACCCACACCCCCTGGCCCTGCTGGTGCCTGAACCTCAGTCCCCTGCCTACCCCCCCGGGCCATGCTGGTGTCCCTCATTCCTGTCCCGCTCGGGCCGGAGCATGGTGGCTATGGCGGCTCCGGCTCAGGTGGGCAGCAGCAAAAGTGGGTCCAGCCTTGGCACAGGTTGGAAGGAGAAAGAGGAGAGTCCTGTGGCACACCCCCCTGCCCTGGGCTGGGGCTGCTGCGCCACACCAGGCAGCCTGGTCATGGCCCCTCCTGCCCCTCAGCAGTGTCTCCCAGCTGCCCTGCCCCTGCGAGCATGGGCACTGGCCTTGGTTCTGCCAGCCTGGCCATGCAGCTCTCTTCTGCCCCTTTCCCCCTGCTGGAAGTGGCAGGTGCCTTCCTGCTACCCCTCTGGCCTGCTGCGAGTTCACAACCCTTTGAAATATTCCTGCAACCCATTTTTGGTCATGATCCACAGGTTGAGAAACACTGGTATAAACTGCTATGGCTCCAATGTCAGAACTTCCTTAGCTTCAATTTGTACCGGCTGAGGTGTGGTCTTTCAGATGCTTATGCACATACTTAACATGACACAAGTAGTTGGAGTGAAGTTGGAGGGATTCCTTGCACATAATATTTCTCATGCATAAGGATCTTTAGGATGAAGGCCTAAAATATATAGCTAAACTGTGCCGAAAGGCATTTACCTATTCAAGATTATTTTTTGAGAAATTACACATCTTGTGATGCTGTACCCTTGAGTGGGATTGTTCGTTTTGTGTCAGTGCCTTACAGGAATAGTTGCAACATTGGAAAGATGGTGTTCTTGTGTTTCAGGGTTCTGAATTTATTGTTTCTCACTTCTAATTGTTTTATAGAGCTGTATGAGTATATACATAGGAATTGCTTTACTAATCATTGAAAGTGCTCTCTAACATAATGGCTAATACTTTCTACTAACCTCTCCTCTATATGAATAGTACGGATTTGTTAAGCCTTTTTGAAAGAAAAGAATGTCTGCAGTTAGTGTGTCAAAGAATGGTGATGGGAGAAATAGTAATTACCTCTCCTAGTTGTATGTTCCTTACTATCTAAAACTGACAGGTCTGTGATTCATTTCCTCAAATCAATAGCCTCAGGATCATATACTCTTAAATATGTATAGGGAGTAACATTCCAAGGCAGGGCAAAGCTGCCAAGTAACATCTAAATGTTAGTAGTAAAAGTTTCCTAGTAAAAGGAATGGCAGGTTGCCATAAATTTTGTCAGAGGAACCAAAACATCTTGTTATTGTCCCCTTAAGTATTTTTAAATTGATATCTTGTGTTGATCTTTTCAGTGTTAATTAACTTTTGCCTTCTGGTTTAGAACACTTTCATTACCCAAACAGTGGAGAGTTATTTGTCAGCTATTAACATGTTGAAAACTTTGATCTCTAACCAAACAATAGTAAATTGGGTTAGGCAATTCTGTGTAGCCCAGTGTAGTTAATGATGCAGAAAAAGAGCAGTTTTCCAAAGTGCTTGCATTGATCTGCTTCCATTTCCATTAAATTAGTGGCAGTTTGGCTAAAGCCAAATGCTTTTGAGTATTCCACTTCTGAAAGCCAACGTTGTTTTGTCCTACTGGCTTGTGCGTTGTTAGATTAAACTTTCCACAAACTGCAACCCATTACATATGGGCTTGAAACAACCAAACTAGTCTCATAGAAAGTGGGGAAGGCTGAGTGTTCAGTGTTACTCCATTATGGTGATCCTTGGGCTTACAGAGGAGAAGCTTTGCAGAAATATGTGTTTGCTCTGCATTATAACAAGTTCTGTGTGTAGGAGTTTTTTTAACCAAGACATTTAGAAATGGAATGAAATCACTTCAGTCTACTTGTGTTTGCAAGATCATCTCCAACTTTGCCCAGCCTTCTTCTGGCTATGGAGGAGACAGTGCTTGCTGTGGGAAGAAAAGACAAGTCTAACAGAATATTCTTTAGCTCCCTTTACTTTTAATATGTGTTTGGTTAATACTGGTCTGCAAGGTAATTGATGGCACTGTCAGTCAATTGCATAAGTAGGGCTGAGTGAGCAGTGCCCAGACCTGGCTGCTGGTTTAGAGGAAAAAATGAGCTGGGCAGAAGACCTGTTGCACTGCCTGGCCATATGAGCAGGGTTTGGGGATGCCAGGGGCAAGTAAGGCTGACCTTCCCCTCCTTTTCCCCCCTCCACCAACTCTGCACTCAGTACCCCCCACCCCCTTCCCACACAACAGGATACACAAGAGTTTTGGCTGGGGTGCAAAAATAGTTACAACTCCTGCTGTTATACTATGATAATGCTATATTGACATTTAGGTTTTATCATTTTACAAATGCTGTGAGAACTACTTCAGGGAGGCATAGAATCAGCTGGGCTGGCTACAGATATACTTGTATTTATAAAGATTTAGATGTGTAGATATGATGGGAAGAGACTTCTTGGGTTGCTGGGGTCAGAGCCTCTCTTACAGGCAACCATGTCATATAATCATTTTCATCAAATAACTAAGCTTCATTCCTGAAGTATCAGTTTCTCTTTTTGTCTGCAAATTATATTTCTTTGGTCCTGGCTTCCTCTTCCCTTAAATGTAGTGATCTCAGCTTTTGGCTTATCCTGGTTACTGGCCGTGGCATTTTGTGGAATGAGTAAAACAAAACTCAGAAAGGGGTTGCATTCATGCATTTTTAGCAACATTATTTCCCTCCCTTTTTTAAGGAAATCTGAGGGGCATAGGTGGTTGAGAGCATGACTAACTGAATATGTGCATGGTAATGGAGCTGCTTATCAGCTGGGGCTGCAAAGTGACGTTTCACGGTTACGAGTTGGCTGCATTGCATGGCAGCATCTGCCAAAAACCTGAGAGCCAGAAGGCATGGGATTGGCATGCAACTTTTTTTTGCCTTGAAAGAAGGCAGAGGCTAGAGGGAGGCTTTTCCTAAATGGAGTTCTTGCTGGCAGCCTGGATAAGACATATAAGAATTATTTGAGATGCTACAGTTCAATGTTAGGGTCTTCTAGTTTTTTGTGTGCAGGAGAGGTTGGATGGCACATCTCACAACATGTGGTAGGGATTAGCTTCTCCATTTCATATCATACTGGCAAAGTTGATATCTTTGGGTTACCACTTACGCTTCAACACATGCAGCAGGTAGAGACAAAATTGTGATGCATTGATACTGCATACTTTTTAGGTCTAGCACTTGTGTAGTGAAGTTAGGACTACGTTTATGCAAGAATACTCTCCAGGAGAGAAGTGGGGCAGGCTAGAGCTTGTGCTTCTTGTGTAACTGCATTAAGGGGCCCTAATACCTGATTAGGCTTTGAAAAAACTACTGCATGAAATCTTAGTTTGTAATGTTGCCAGCCCCTAAGCATTTAAAAACCAGGAGTCAGGTACACTGTTAAGTAGCTTCATCATGAGACATGAAGAAAATAAACGTGGGTGTCTTTTTATTTACTGTCTTGTTACCAAGCCTTTTAAGTTGTACTTGATGCATGTTTTAGGCTTTGCTTGGCTACCATGAAGACTGGGAAGTCTTTGAATGGAAGCATTTCTCAAATACTTGCATGTCTGTAAAAGCTGGGGATTCAAAGAAAAGAACCCAAATATTACAAGAGTTGGAGTTCTTAAAGTTGGCAACACTGAGGTCAGTTTCTTCTGTACATGTGGTTGGAAACTAGATAATGCAGTGTATCTCTCAGTTTCCATTATTTAAACAGCTTGATAACAGTGGTGACCCTTACTATATTAAGGAAATGAATTTTGGTTAAACACTAAAACTTTGCAAAGCTGTCACAAGAGAGACATGGTAGTAACTGTGTAACTTACTCAGCTGGGAGTCTTTGTGAGATGCATGTTGAAAGACACAGGAATTTATGTGCTTGTATCCTTATCGTTCCAATAACTCAACTTTAACTGGAGAGTTGAAAAGTGTGTGTGCACGTGCACATGTGTGTGTTAAGGGGTGGGGTAGAAATATAGAGCACTGATTCTCAACTGGGATTGTGCAGCATCCTGGGTTGCCTTGACATCCCTTCAGAGGTGCTGCAGGGTGCCAGGCTATGCTAACAGGGTTAGGTGTACAAACATGATTCCCAAAATAAGCCTAGAGTTTTCAAATAGGAATCCATAGTGTCAAAACTATTTTGACCTTCTGTGATCTTTCTGAGATCTTTGCAACAGTAAATTTGCTCTATTTTTCATATTAAAAAAAAGAATGAAAACTAAGCGCTGGCATTTTCCAAAGCGTGCCTTGAGTCTAACAAGGTTAAGAACCACTCATATAGAGCACGCAGCCACTGCTCTAGTATTTAAAGAGCTCTCTCTCTGTTTTCTTTAAGGATTAGTTGTTCCTGGTATTTGGAAGACCTTCTCTAAAATACTGTCTTCTTTCCCTACCTTTGCTTTTCTTAGAAAGGATTAATTGAAAACAAGCTTGAGTGGAAAGCGAAAGATTAAACTACAACACTAAATGAAGAGCTGGGGATTATTTTACCTGCATCAAATATTAGCCAGTTACTCACATTCCCCACCCCCACACCTCCTCCCAATCCCCCCCCCACTCTCTTTTTTTTTTCCTAGAACAAATAACGGTTTTTAGCAAAAGCAGTGGCTTGATACAGATATGACAGTATTTTGACACTGCATTGAATTTAGAAATCTAGTTTTAAATTATGGTGCACATAAACTCAAAGTTTTATGATTTGCTACTGGAATAAATGCCTTGTGTGTTTAGCAGCAAATTGAAGCCCTGCCCTAACCTGTCCTGAAGAGCCACAAACTTGGCCATGTGCACAGAAAAGAGTTTTATGCTTAGTCTAGAAACTGTGTAAAAGGATGTATTATGTGCTAGTTTCAGTTAGTGGTTGGCATGTGTCCAGCAAGCAAGCTACTGGGGAAAATCAGATGTTACAAATCTACTTTCTCTTTATCACTGGTTACTTATAACTAATCAATTTGGTGATTTCAATAAATTGGACCCTTGAGTATGCCATGACCACTCCTTTACTGATGTGTCATGCTGTTGTTGACCCGAGTACTGAGTGACCAGGGGTTTGAGCCCCCACCTTGGCAGGATCTTCAGCAAAGGAGGTGCTTGGCCGTTGACTAGAGCAGGGCACCACAGCTAGGCAGTGGGAAGAAGTGGCAGCAGCAGTAGCCAGGTCCTAGTGTCAGTCCATCTTTGACTCAAGCTGGAAAGATGCCTGCCTGCCTCTGGAAAACTTTGTTGATTACTGGGCTACGGATTTGGGAGGTACTAAGAAAGCAAAATACCCTGCAGATGCTCATTGTTTCCAGTGGTATGTTTTAGTAGGGGGTGTTCTGGGTCTATTTCCTGTAAGTAAGAACAGGATAAACTAATCCAGTTCAGGGAAGCACATCCAATTATGCTGTATCTTTGTATGGAGATTTACCAGTATTTTATGTTTCCTCTAAGAATAGAGTGTGACGTAGTGGGGTTTTGCTTTTGTGTATGGCTTGTAGTTACTGAGAGCTAAGCCTGTGCTCCAAGAGCTGAGCAGGACGGCATGATTCAGGCCTTGCCAGAACCAGTGTTTATTTTGGGGGGGGGCAGAGGTCCTGGCTTCCACTATTTTAACTAAGTTCAGCAGTTTCTGAGAAGGCAAGACAGAACTCAGCTTGCTGAGTACAGGGCCCTCTGCTTCCCTTTTCATACCTTAATGATACATAATGACTTCCAAAGGTAACACCTCTTCCTTTGGCTGCCTTCTAAAGATATTTCTTGGCCTGAAGCAGGCATGACTGATTTACATGACAATTACCCGATAATTCCATCCAGGAGCTGTCTGAGGTTCTTGACTACAATGTATTTGCTTTTACTGTTGGCAGATATGCACCTGCCAGTAAGCCAGTGGCCAAGGCTTGGGTTAACAGTGGAAATGCTGACATGGCTGATATATTATGACAGGTACTTTCCATCTGTGATAACTAAAGCTGATCATCTTTGTTTATTCCTCCACTTGAGTGGAGAACAGTAAATATGATCAGCACTGCTTCTTGACATTAGTAGCTGGAGCTGGACCGAGCACTTTCGGGTACTGGCTTACACTTAAAGAATGGAAATTCAGATTGTGTGGGGGAGGGAGGGGGTGGATTTAGATTTAAGTGTTCTAATAAAAAAAGTTCTGTCCAGGTCACTAAAGGAAGGATATACAACCTAAAAGACTTCCATCAATCCCTTTAGATTGCCCACTGATTATAAAGTGGAAATCTGATCAGACTAATGCCTGTAAAATGGTACCATCTTCCTTTAGGACTTGAAGAACATGTTCAATCTGCTTGTTTCAGTGTGGAAAGGGAACTTGAGCGTGATTAGTCGAGCCAAACCAACTGAGTCTTGTACCTCAGTGCATTGTGATCAGAATTGTTAGCTTAATTCCGGTTGCTACACTTGCTTAGTGATAGCAGTAAAAGGCTGAACTTCTATATTGTAGGTTGTTAGTACTTGCTATTATAAAAACTTTGGAACAAAACTGAGATGAAAAATTTTGACAGGATAAATTATGGCAGTCTAATGTCACTTTTCTGAATAATAGCCTGGATTAATTTAGCGCCTGGTGCCTTTCACCCATCTGCAACAAGATGGGTTATCTGTTGACATGAATTTTTTCCTTTGTATAATGCCAACAAGATTATCTTGCTATAATCTCATATTTGAGCTGTTTCCAGATTACATTGCTACAGTGAACAAACAGGGTGGTCAATCACATGATGTGGTTTAGTTAAAATGCCACAGATGTAGTTAAAGTGCCAGATGTTTGTGTTAAAGTGCAGGGAGATGTGGGGAGGGTGGAAGGAAGCCCAGAATGTTTCAGTGATAATTGTTTCATTGGTGTAGCTATCCTAAGGGAGGAGTCTGCTTTCCACCCAAGTAGATAAAGGCTGCTGTCTGCATGAACAGATCCAAGATCTCTGCAGTGGGGGTGCAGCCACAGCCCCTCCCACAGTGTGGTGCATGCCACACACCCCTTGCCAGGGTCCTGGATGCCAGTGCAGCGAGCTCTTAATGCTCACCAACATCTTGGCACAGCTCTTGATCGGAGCTCTGTGAGGTCTATGAGCTCCCTGACTGGTCAATCCCTGTGGGGTCTGTCTGGAGTATCTGCTTTTTGGCAGCTTCCGAGTGCAGGGGTAAGTGCCACAGCTGTTCACCCTTCCCTTCCCTGCCACTGAATTCGGGGGCTGGGAGAAAAGAGGCAATGGCAGCAGTGCTCACCCCCTGGGCTCCAGAGCTG
Organism: Alligator mississippiensis; assembly: GCF_030867095.1. Classification (NCBI taxonomy): domain Eukaryota; kingdom Metazoa; phylum Chordata; order Crocodylia; family Alligatoridae; genus Alligator; species Alligator mississippiensis. The sequence goes on from NC_081824.1 coordinate 459,259,338, forward strand.
CATGGAAGCAGGGGCTGATGCTGCCATCCCTGGTTTCCCTCTTCCCTATCAGCAGCAGGAAAAAATTGGAGAGGGGACAAGCAGTGGTACTCGGTGTCTGCTTTCGAGCAGCAGCTGGTGGGCTCAGCCTGTGCCAGCCAGCTGGTGGGCTCGGAGCTCGTGGCACATGCAGCGCTCCAGCAAGAGCTGTGGCTAATGCACAGGTGAGATCAGAGGTCACTGTGCATGTGGCATGTAACCAAGGCAGGGTGCAATCATGTTGCTGCATCCCTTCTGGATCTGCCTCTGTCTGAGTAGCCTCCTGAGGATTTAATTGGGGTCTTGGTTGTTTTGTCTCCTCTTCTCTAACCTCAGAACATGCAAGTCTTGGACTTGGAAACTGCTTTCACTTTATAATGTTACCTTCTATTGTTACAGCCCATACAGAACTATGACAACTCCATAGCTTACAGCAGTTTACAGTGTGGGGGGGTCAGAGGAAAGAGTATAGGAAAGAGACACGGGAATTGGCCATTTTATGGCACTAACACAGGCTGGTCTAGTTCAGGGGTACTCGGTTTTGGCTCTACCAGCCAGATGAATGGCATGGGGCTAGTCTGAAGGCCAGATCAGGCCCCCATGTCAGGGCCAGGCTCCAGGGACCCCTCACCATGCCAGTATTGGGACCTATGCTGTCCTGCACGTGCAAGCTAGCATGCAGGACCCTGGCCTGCAGAGTGCCCCACATATCCTTGGGGAGCCCTGCGGGCTGTATGTCACGGCATCGGAGCCTGGATATGGGCCAGGGGTTGAGCGCTCCTGGTCTAATGAACATAAATCTTACGTTATCTTGAATAACCCATGTCATGGATGATTCATTTGCAGTGTAGCATGACAAATTTGCCATGCTGATGTGACTGATACTACCCAGCAGTTAGTCGCCCAAGACCATACTGGAAGAGGGAGGAGAGGAGGGAAGTTTTGTGCCATTTCTGACTCGTACCTCATGTCACATCTGCCATAATGTGTTTTCTTAAAGCCCCAGTTCCTGGATTCATGAGAATCTCTGCTTTCATCTAAAAATAAAAGCAAACGTCTAGCTCTTCTGGGTGCAGAGAACAGCTCAAAAGTGTGATGCAATTCACTGTGAAGGTTACAAAATCAGAAAGTAAATAAAAGAATTCTCAAATATATCTACGCTAACTTATTCTTGGGCACCTGATATTTTTAATACTGGGGTTGGTAATACATCTTGCTTCATCTCCCCGCCTGCCAACACCTTTTTCTTGAGGATCTTTGCAAATGAAAACAAATTGTCCCTCAGCTACCTGGCACAAATCTTCGTTTTACAGATGAGGGAGACTTGAGGCATGGAGTTTGACTGATGTGCCCCAAATCACCTGGAAAAACTTGAGGCAATTGAGACGATGCAGTATACCCAAGTCCATGTGTTTGGATGGCAGGGTGTTATGAATAATTTCTCTGCAATGTACCCTTTCTATTTTCAATTCTTCCCTAGATTAAAAAAAAAAAATCATACCTATGTGGAACTTGATGCTCTGTCTTTTCATGCGTGAGTCATGGTATTGGGCAGGAATATAGTTTAATGACCATTTTCCTGAAGAAGCTGCTAAACAGGTTTGACTTGAAGTGACCATTTTAACTTTGAAGTATCATTTTTTTTTTTTTTGCACTGAACAACTTGTTAGCTATATTGGGGGGTAGGTGGGGGAGGGCAAACCTAATGCGCTTCCCTTAGTCAAAACATCAGACCTTATTCTTCCTTGTGTTTTTACTTGTAGGTAATGTTTGAATGCTTCTTGCCATTGGATTAACAGTCTGTGCTGGGTCAAGGAACTTCTTCACGAGAGAGAGCTGAGAGATGGGAACTTTCATAATGCTTGTGTGATCTGAACAGTCAGGAATGCGGCACCCTGTTGAGAGCCTCTTACCGAGAAAGGCACATGCACGTTCTTCTATGAGCAAACTGCAGAATTCAAGGCTTTTCAGACCTCTGACTGCAACGTGGTCCCAAAGAATCTAGTGCTGGTGAACCGTACAGACCTGAGACCTCAGTTCCTTTGCATTTTTTAAAACAGACTACAAATTCAGTCATTCTTCTCTACCTCCAACCAAGTGGGACTTTAGGTTTCTCTGATTTCTTTTGAAGCTGTCAAAATGATCGACTTAGGCTTCCTAACAGAGGAGGAGCAGGAGGCAATAATGAAGGTGCTCCAGCGGGATGCAGAGCTAAAGAGATCAGAAGAGGAGAGGGTCAGGTAAGCAACAGACACTCCCAAAGCACTTGATGCTTGGCTACTGCAAAATACATCTGCCTGCTTGCCTAGTGGCAAGAAAAGAAGAGCTCAAGCTCTGTGGAAAGTTACATTTCTTAGGCCTCTTCTATACTTTGCTTTGTCTAAAGCCTTTAGGATATTTATGCCTAGTATAGGCTGGTGCCACTGTTTTAGTCTGATTTTTACAGGTACAGCTTGAGCAAAATACCAGGGAAAAATAACTTTATAATGACTTTACCTATCCAGCATAAATGAGCTGCAAGCATGGTGGCTGAAATCCTTATTGTAGGCCTGCCGTTGGCTCTTTTTGCAATAGGAAAAGTCTTGCATGTTAGCTTTTTCAGTCAGTTGAGGTGCTAAACAAAGATTGATAGAAACGTGGGAGGGGGTAAGTCCAGTGGAAGAGTGTTGGTAAAACTACATCTGCAACAGCTGAGGTGAGATTTGAAGTCCCTCTTTAATTATTTCTAAATGCATGAGGCCTCCTTGGGATTATCTTGCTTTCCATGAGTTGACATTCCTCTTAACATCTGTTCAAATAGTGTTCTTCTCAAAGAACATCTGTCCTGTTCAAATATATAGTGGTTGTTAAATGGATGTCGTATGGGTAGTGCTGCTGTCCTAGTAAAGAGCCTTTCCTGATAGACCCCCCCTGATGGTTCATATTGTGACTTGAAGAAGAGATGTCAGGCTTTTACTCAGCTTGACAACTTGCTTCCCTTTCTTCATCAGACCAGTGCTGTTCAGGTGACTGAGGCAGGAGTTACACTGCAAGCCCTTTGGTTGTACATACACCTCTATAAACAGCAAAAATAGTCAAGTGTCTGAAATGACACTTTTACAGAAAGGCATGTTAAAACCATTCCAAAAAAACATTCTTAACGTCCTGGCCAGCTGGGGTAATGGCGTGGTTCTTTAAAGAGATCAAAGGGTAAAGTTGGTCTTCGTAACACAGAAGGCCTATTGCCTCCAAGTTAGGTGCTGCTTTCACATGCAGTAAGTCAGAATGAGTGCCTTTGTGTCTTAAGAACAGGCAGAGAAATATCATATTTAATCCTGGAGTTGTTTAAAGTGATGCTCATACGCCTGGGTAGGAAAAAAAGGTAGTGTGTTGGGGGTACCCAGGACTGAATGTGTTTGGGGCACCCCAGGGTAGAAGCAGCACCTGGTAAAGGCAGTGATCAGTGGAACAGTGCAAGTGATTCTAAATGTGCTACATGCATTGTCTGTGTCTGCACCATTTTGCGTTGGCCATTAGTTCTAGTTCAAGCATGCATTTCCATAAATGTGTTGAACTGTAGGATACAACAGCCTATACTTTAATTAGTTGATGTGTTTCTTTTGTTTTTGTGAAATGAAATTTCCTTTTGGTTTCTCAGAAGCCAGGACAGTGGAAGCTTCCATCTAGAGCTGTCTATCCAGATCCCAACTGCAACAAATTAAACTCTCCTTTTTTGTATACAACCATCTAGTCTCGGTCTCCTGAACCTCGATTTGTTCTCAGGTGAACTCCACAACCATGCACGTGCTCCTAGAGACGGCTTTAGAGAAAACGGTATTCTGGGCAAACTTGTCAGCAGCACTGCTTCAGGCAGAGGCATGGGGCACAGTCTGGTGGGGAGGCAGAGTGGCATAGTGCACCAGGTGGGCAGGCAGGCAACACTACTGCTGCCCACACTGGCTGGCCTGGCTCCTCTTAAGCAGTTTCTGGAAGCAGGGGGTGGGCTGGGCACCGTTCCTCCTTCCTGGGGTTGGGGAGAGTGCTGCTGTGAGTGCAAGTTGCTCACATGTATGTGCACAGTGCCCTGGGTGGTTGCTCACGTTGCCCACCCCTAAGGCCAGCTCTGCATGCTTCTGGACAGCTGGGATAGCAAATGCTATGTCAACAGTACATGTTGACAAGAGTCAGTGTGCATGTAATTGAAATCCTAACTTCCTCCACTGTTGTATAGAGAATCCTAGGTTTGAAAGAGCAATTACAACAATCCATTCTTTCAATGATCTGCAAATCAAGTGCTCTCAGAGAGACTGCACAGTAGATCCCTGCTGGTAGATCTCCTCTTCCTACTGGTCTGGAGCAGTGAGTGTGCTCTGGAGAGCTGGTCTGTGAGGACAGAAAAGCTGTGACTAGCAGCTTAGTCCATGCTGCTTCTGTCAATCAGCGTGAGCTACCTGCCTGAATTTCTGTTGCATCTCATGAAATTGAGAGACTCACAGCCAGAAAGCTGAGATCACAAGCATTAGTCTCCCTCCTGCAGCTGAACTGACATTTGTCTCTAGTGTACCCAACCCTAGCAGGGTGTTGGTAGTCATCTACACAACTGCAAATGAACCTGCCTCATTGTTCACCATCATAGTTTGCAGTGCTGGGTGGGTTAAGGACACAGCAGAGAATTCCTTGGCGTTTGCTTCCGAGCAATCACTGGCTCTTCCTTGCTCTTTGTGGTTCAGAATAAATACAGCGTGGGGCACTGCTAGGGAATGGTGACATACAACAGAAATATGGTTCCATTTGTGGCTTCTTGGTGTCTCCTGTGGCCAAGTGACTGCCCACTGGCACCAGGCTGTCTGCAACAGCAAAGTGTTGTGGTTGTCTTCACATCAAGATTCCCTGCTGTGGTTATGTGCCCTTTTTTCCCTGGAAGAAGCCCTTGAGTCATACATAGAAGATGCTGTCATGGGTTCTGCATTCATTTGTTTGCTCCCTCTGTAAATTAGGGGAAACTAATGACAGGGGAGTTCTGACGTGCTTGTAGACAGATCTGTCTGCAGTCACCACCACTGTACAACATGCCAAACCACATAACATATATCTTGATGTGGTGAAGTTTCTAAGGGCTCTGGGATGGTGTGATAAAAGCAGAAGACTTTGGGTCTCACTCTACCAGTTCCTGAGCACCCTCAGAAGCTTCAGCAGGAGTTGATCCCTACAGGGATTGGGTTGCTTCAACAGGTTAAATTCTTTCTACCAAAATGCATCCTCAGGTGCTGAGGGGGTAAAAGATTGAAACGATAGGCCTGTGCGAGGCTTTAGACAGAGCTTCAGATCCGGAGAAGCTTTGGACACTTCAGGGTCCGAAGCAGCGCATCCGGGTCGAAGCACTGCCTCGTTCGGCTTTCTGAAGTGGTTCGGAGCCTCCTTGAAGATCCGGCCATAGGGTATAATGGGGAAACAATAAAATACCTATAACTTTGTTATTTTGTGTCCAGTTTGGATTAAATCTTCAGGGATGATAGACTCTGCAGAGAGCATGAAGTCTGCCAAGTTTCAAAAAGATCGGTGCAGGGGTTTGGAGGAAACAGCACCCCAAATTCTTGAAAGCAAAACACATGTCACATCTAGGCATTACAACATAGTGGGGTGAACACCACAGGGGTGGTAGCTCTTACTGAGGCCACAAAGCCTGCCAAGTGTCAAGAAGATCAGTGCAGGGGTTTTGGGGCATCTGTACCCCAAATCCTTGAAAGTAAAACTCCTGTCACATCTACGTGTTACAACACAGGGAGGTCAAAACTGCTGGGCTGGTAGCTCTTACTGAGGCCATAAAGCCTGCCAAGTGTCAAGAAGATTGGTGCAGGGGTTTGGGGGGAACTGCCCCTCAAGCTGCGGACAAGCAAAGCTGGTGCCATGGGTGCTGTGGGACTATCTGTTCTGGGGTGGGGAGGGAGACACTGCTGCAGGCCTGGCTGCTAAGCTGCTGTGTTCCCAGTTACTAATCAATCATGGTTCACACAGGGACCAGGGGACCAGCTCAATGCACAGGACCTGGCTACTACATAACGACTTAACGAGAATCAATTAGCACCTGCAAAACCAGGCTAAGGAGAGGAAAGAATCAATCCAGACAACTGCCTCAACCAAGACAGACACAGTCTTGGCACGAGTTTTTACCTGTCAGCAGCTAGGGGTGCAGGGCCCCAGACTCCCCACCGCACCGATCTCCTCCACAGCTGGCAGGCGTCACAGCAGGGGCCACCATCCCTGCAGCTGTCACCCCGCTGCGCCTTAGCACACGCAATGTCACCCATGGCACCAGTTTTGCTTGTCTGCAGCTTGAGGGGAAGTTCCCCCCAAACCCCTATCTCCTTGAAACCCACCTATCTCCTTGAAACTTGGCAGGCTTTGTGGTCTCAGTAAGAGCTACCAGCCCTGCAGTTTTCACCCCCCTGTGTTGTAACACACAGCCATGACATGAGTTTGGCTTTCAAGAATTTGGGGTACAGTTCCCCCCAAACCCCTGCATCTATCTTCTTGAAACTTGGCAAGTTTCATAATCTCAGCAGAGGCTACCATTCCTGCAAGTTTCATCCAAATCAGAAAAAAAAACAATAAAGTTATAGAGATTTCATTGATTCCCCATTATACCCTATGGCCGGATCTCCGAGGCGGTTCCGAAGCTTCAGCTGGATTGAGGCGGAAACCCGGTCTGGAGCTCCAGATTGGATTCCTGGCATCTGAAGCAGCCAGATCCAAAGCCGGATCAGCTCACTGACGACTCTCACAGGCCTATGAAACATGTTACATCAGCTTTACATTGCATGCAGATTTGTAGTGCATTACAACAGCTTTCATTCCAATGGGATTAAGGCATGTTGCAAACCCAACATAATATGGAAATGCAGTCATCTCAAATGCAGTTTGGGATGTGGTTGTCAAGAGTATGCCTCATAAGAGCTATAATACAAGCTGATGGAGTTACTGATCTCTCCCCCAAAACAACTTCCCTTTGTCTTTGCTCCCAAGGCAACTCATCAAAGCTCACTTATCCTACTTTGTACATCTCCCATACTTCCTCTTAGCATACAAGTTCCTTCTGTGTGGAAATACTCATGCAACTCTAATTGACCTCCTTCTACCTATGACTGTTGCTCATTTGAATCCTGAAGATAAAATACTATTTCTTTCATAAACAGATGCTGCTTTGTTGCTCAGTATTTCTCTTCTGGGGTGTCTGAATGACACTCAATCTTTTAAGGTTTTCATGATTTCAAGACATTTGGAGAGTGCATATGCTCTCGCACCTTGGCTGCAGCCTGCAAACAGAATGGCAGCTTGTGTGGGTAATGTAGGCCTCCCAGCCCGAGTGTTGATCTTTTAGAGCCTTCAATGTGATGCTGCGGCTAGTAAAGTGATCAAAACGCTGGCTTGCATCCATAGATGCTTCTCAAGGATATCCCGGGACATCATTCTCCCCTTGTACTCGGCCTTGGTGAGGCCGCAGCTGGAGTACTGTGTCCAGTTTTGGGCCCCACAATAAAAAAGGATGTGGAGAAGCTTGAGAGAGTCCAGAGAAGAGCCACGCGCATGATCAGAGGTCAGGAAAACAAACCTTATGACGACAGGCTGAGAACTATGGGGCTCTTTAGCCTGGAAAAGCGGAGGCTCAGGGGTGATCTGATGGCCACCTATAAGTTTATCAGGGGTGACCATCAGTATCTGGGGGAACATTTGTTCACCAGAGCGCCCCAAGGAATAATGAGGTCGAACGGTTATAAACTACTGCAAGACCGTTTCAGGCCGGACATAAGGAAGAACCTGAACCTGTTCAGCCTCCAAAAGAGAAGGCTGAGAGGGGATCTAGTGGCCGTTTACAAACTAGTCGAGGGGGACCAGCAGGCATTGGGAGAGTCCCTGTTCCCCCGAGCACTCCCGGGAGTTACAAGAAACAACAGACACAAGCTAGCGGAGGGTAGTTTCAGGCTAGACATTAGGAGGCGCTATTTCACTGTCAGGGTGGCTAGGACCTGGAACCAACTTCCAAAAGAAGTGGTGCTGGCTCTTACCCTGGGGGTCTTTAAAAAAAGGCTGGACGAACATCTGTCCGTGGTCGTTTGACCCCAGTACTCTTTCCTGCCACGGCAGGGGGTCAGACTAGATGATCTCCTCAGGTCCCTTCGACCCTACAACTATGAAACTATGAAGAATTTCTTTACTGTCCGAGCCCTCAAGGTCTAGAATAGCCTGCCATTGGAGGTGGTTCAAGCACCTACATTGAATACCTTCAAGAAAAAATTGGATGCTTATCTTTCTGGGATCTTATGACCCCAGCTGACTTCCTGCCTTCGGGCAGGGGGCTGGACTCGATGATCTTCTGAGGTCCCTTCCAGCCCAAATGTCTATGAACTCTATGAAATACTGTAACACTGATCATTCGTATGCATGTCTTTCACAGCCCACTTAGCTCCTAGCATACTGGTGAATTAAGAACAAGCTGTTCAGCTGTCTGCAGTGGCTTTTACTTGGAAGGTCATTGCTTCTCTGGTCAGCTGGAGTACCCTACCTTTCTTACTTAACTTCCTGTTGTGGCTCTGTATGCCCTGGATACTTTGCAAATCCTCCTCTTCAAGATGGGGTCAGTATTAGGGTTCTGCTGCATACAGCTTGATCCAGAGCTGTGGAGCAAGGCTTTTGCCACATCCTGGCTATGAAGATCCTGGGTTCAGGGTCAGGTTCCCTGATCCTGGGGTCCCTGTGCACCAGGACCTTTAAAAATCACATGTATATTCCAGCTGTACATGTGGTTTTCAGATGGTGGTGCACAGAGCTATAGGACTGACCCCAGTGTGATCCCAGGGCTGGGACCAATGATCTGGAACTATCATCTGTCTGGCAACTCGAGCTGTCAAAAATTCCAAAAGGTTGGAGAATAGAAAAGACACTCTGATGCCAGCTAGGGAAAATGAGCTGACCAGCACAGATGGAGGAGAGCATTGCATTACCTCCAGCTTTAGGACATGTTGCAAAACAATAGTTTGCAAAACAACCAGCTCTGGTGCAGTCCTAGTGCTGGGATTGACAAACAGATGATTATCAGTCCCATCCCTGGGACCAAACTAGATCATGCTAAGTTGTGTGTGCACCTGGATTTCAGCTTGCTGGTTCAGGGGGAGCCTGGGATCATGATCCTAGTCTCTTCCTGTACTGGCAAGTAGTAATGGTGCAATCTGGATCAGTTCCCAATCCCCAAATTGCATGTCCTGCTATGCAGTTGTGACTGGGGCTTGAGATTAATTCATAAAAGTCTCATTGGTTTAATTCTAGTGTTCCTAGAATTCAGGATGAGAACAAAATGGGAATATTCAGGATACAGATTTAATCTGATTTATTCACATCACCAGAATGGGTATGTGTCCATACTTCCCCTGCCTGCCACATAGAGTTAGGGGGATACTGCTGCTGATCAGAAATAAGGTAGTGAGGAACAGAAAGAGTAGGAGAGCTTTTCTAGCACAGTGCTTACACACTACCAGAGCCTATTCAGTATTGTTTATACTTTCCACCTAAAACAGTTGACTAGGCTTAAAAATCTCTTGTTTCTCACATTGACTACTCGGTCAGCTTGCAGAGAAGTTGCATGTAGTCACTGCTCAGGATTCATGTCTGCTGCTCACAAACCTCTTCCACTTAGTTACCAAATGAACCCCAGAGGAGTAGCTGTTCCTAGGGGTTATTTAAACATCTGCAGACTAAAAAGGAATGTTTATACACAGCTTAATGTTTAAACAGTGTTCCTTTTGCATTGCGAATGCTCATGGCTGCTTTCCCACCTCCAAGATTCCTTACTGAGCTCCGGGAATTAAAAAACCTCAGGCACTTTAGAAGTTAATGTTATAATCCCCTACATCTGGCATTCTCATCTTCACTTGTTTAACTAGTCTATAAAATGTTTTTACCTCTTTCAAAAGTGCCTCCCCTGACTTTTTCAGAATCCTCTGTGTTTTGATAGTGCATTCACAGGGGAGAGGTTCTGACAAGAGTTTGCAGATGCGGTGATGCAGGTTTTTTAAACAAGCAATTTCCCAGTACCAGCCCCGTGTTTTTGCCTTATACTTGGAACAGGACTCCAGGTCGGCAAGGTGAAAACTCTCCTTTAATAGTGGTGTCAGATAATTAAGCTGTCTCATTGCAGCTCCAGAGGCAGGAGCTAAAGCTATCTTCTGGTTTTGCAGAAGCTGCCTCAGGTGATGCAGCTGTAAATGGGGCCTAGGGTCAGGCTGTTGAGTCAAAGGCAACTGGAGATGATGCTAGATATATCACTCCCTACTGTACCATTGGCTAGAGCATAGGTGGCTAACTTGTGCTACAAGTGGCATGGCAGCTTGTGTGTGGCATATGGCATATTGGGGAGGGAACAGGGAACATAGGGACAAATAAGGTAGAGAGCAGAATAGTAGATCAGGGAGGGGAAGGGGATTGGAGTTGCACTTGGGGAGGGCTTGGGGTTGATTCATGGCACACCAGCTAGACAGGTTGGTTCCCCCTGGGTTACAGAAACTGGTGTGCCTTATCCTCCTAACCCGATAGGCCACTTAGGCTCAGGTGGACCTTTGAACTACTTAAATCAAGTTTCTGGTAATAACTGATTGTTTCAATAGCTTACTAAATGGGCTGGGCACTCGGTGAACTAGAGGGAAGAATAATCCCCGTCTCGAGAGCATCACAGTTTAAGAGGGGTGAAGGGTAAAGCAAAGTGATGAGAGTGGTTGGCACATAATAGATTACTTGTGTGGTGGTCTGTAATAACACCTTACATTTTAGGTAGTGAGGGTGAGTTAAGGGATCCTCTAGTGACAGAGGGACCTTGTGCTGCATATGAAAAGTATTAGAATTTTTCATCTGATTTCCATGCACCAGTTCATATGTAAAGCAGATCTCATGTTTCCCATGCATCTTTCACAGGATCAGACTATTGTGGTAAATAACCTGAACTAGGGGTTTCCTATATGGCTGATTGGTCTGTATAGATTTCATGTCTACCATGTGATTTGACTTGTCACGGACATTGTAGAATGGGCTCCTAAAACACCCATTTTGTAGTAAGAGCACGGCATTTGTTCTGCATACCGATTCAGTGCAATTTGGCTCTTCTCCCAGTGGTCTCTCAAGGTGAGTTTTGCCTTACTTGCAAGGAAGAGTTTAACCTAGTTCTAGAGAGCATCTTTTATGCTGTGCTGTTAACTGATGTAGACTGTCAAGTAGCTGGAAAAATCTCTTCACATGCAGACTTTTAATCTGCTTTATAATGCTCTCCTATAATTCTGTACCCTCACATTTTTAGCTAAACACTGCTGTAGAAAGAGGCAGCTAAGCACAAGCTTTCTATAGTCAATTTTCAGAGTAAAATTGCCCTAAAAAGTATGTGATGGGGCAGCCAATACATTACTAATTGTTCAGGAACTGTAAAGTAAAACTGTGCAGCTAATATGTGAAGCTGTGGCTGCGGTGACTTTTCTGCCTGCCAGCTTGGCAAGCTGCCTGGAATCTCAGTCGAGCTGCATGGTGATGCTCGTGTCAAGAAGTGTCAGCACCTTAGGCTCCTGGGAAGTGGTCCATGGTCCTATTACTGGGTGAGCCAGACCAGAACACAGCTGCTACTCCTGGCATGACATTGCTGTTTAGCAATGCTAGTAGACCTAAACAACCATGAGCGACTGGTGCCTCCTGAATCTGGGGGGCACCCACAGAAACCACTGACCCTGTTGGGGGGGCATCAGTCCTACTGACAGCATCAGTGTCGGCTGTCAGTGGGGGCACTGGCCCTGTCGGGGGACATGTGCACCCCCTGCCAGTCACCTATGTAAACAGCAGTAGAAACTGTTTTAAGGCTCGAGTTGGCAGATCTAATGATGAGCAGGTTGCTAATTTTGTCCCTTTCCAGTGAAACCGTGTACTCGGCGTATATATTGCTAGCAGGAAATGTAACTAATGCTGCTTTGGTTTGATCAGTTTGATTTTTTTTGTGCTGATGCTAGTGGTAGCCCTTCTCGAGCCCTTCTTTGTGTAGCATTGTATGGATTTACAGCCATGACTGCAGCAGCTGCTTAGGTGTGTTTGTTAAGACAGTGGGGTACCTGCTAATGAGGAACATCCAGAACTTTTCCTAGGAACCACAGGTAAGACCTGAAGGGAAACTGGAAGGGGCCCTTTGGACCAGGGTTCTTATGAATGCTTCACTAAGAAGGGAGGTCTGCTGCCGAGTTGAGCACAGGGCTTCTTCTCAGTTCTTTCTTGCTTTGTTTCCGCTGCCCAGAAAAGCATGGACCAAGGGTGCTGAATGCTCTGCTGTTACCAAGAGAAAGAGGCAGGCTGGGGGAACAGAAGTCAAGCAGTCAGACCAGAAAGTCGAACAGAGGTCAGCAGCAATAGTTCGTAAGCATGAGAGCCATAAAGAGCGCCAGTCAATGCAGGGGAAAGAATTAAAGGCCTATTTTGTGACCTATTAAGAAGGAGCTGGGTCAGTGCATTTGGAGGCTTTGCCTGGGGCAGCCACACCTACTTTGTGTGTCTGTACAGTGTTGCATCTGGTTCTGCAAAAATAGTCTAACGTGACATAATTTGGTTAGTGCTAGATAGGGGATGTAGCAGCCAGATCTAGCCAAGAGGCCTGAGTTTCACTGGGGTGCAGACCAAGAGCTGGCACTGGTGATTCAGCACAACACAGGACTGGCCTGCAGAGCGGTTTTCCCCATGCCCCTTGGTTTCAGCAGCCAGCACAGCGGGAAAGGGCTAGCAGTGCCTGAGGCAAAAGGAACTGCGTTGAGCAGACTCAGCTGAGGAACGCTGGCTATGTGAGTCAGTGCTTCCTCCTCGGGAACCTCGGGATGTGCTTGTTGCAGTAGTGCCTGGGAGCCCCACCATGCTGGGTGCTGTACAATACAAGTGAAGTAGCCCTGAGGAGAACACATTCTGGTATGACACATGGAGGGAGCGAGGACAACAGGCAGCAGTGTAAAAACCCTTGTGTACTATATTAATCATCTCTCCTTATATCTGCACTTGTGGCTGTGTTATGAATTGGCTAAGCAGGGATAGATAGGCTGATGGTTGCTGGAGTACAGTGGAAGGGCCAAAACCCCTTGGGGTGAGTATCCAGTTGCTCCTTTCCTCCGTTTCGGGGGCAATTGGAAGGAGCATGTCACAAACCAAATGGCTGGAAGCCTGTTGGGCGGGAGGCACTGTGGTGTGCCTGCCAACAACTCTGGGCTCTGCCACAGTCCCTATCAGGAGTGACTTCACAGCAAACTGGTGACTATAACACTGCTACCTCTCAAGGGGATGACTCTTAGGGTGCCCATTATACACCTGATCCGATGTGTTCTGATTAGAAGGAGCAGATTTGATTAATCCAGTCTGCTGGAGCATGATAATGGGAATGCTGCAGCGTCTAAAGCTCATTGAATGAGCTTTGAAATGCCCCTGCTGCCATTTTGAAATGTGGGACAACGAATACACAAGATGCTGTGGGCGTTCAAATTGGAGCAGCTCCTGAGAGCAGCTCCCCCCCCTCCCCATGCACCCTAGAGCACATGTATTGCCACCCTTAAATTGTATTACAGAAGCAGCTGTAAGCACTTGTCACTGCTCTCTTGTCCTGCCAATGGGCCTCTGTGCAATTCACTGGTGCCTAGTGCTGCCATTTGTTATGTAACACCAGCTGGCTGAGACTTAAGCCTCAAGAAAAGAAAGAAGGAAGGGGGAAAGACCTTTCTGAGAGTGGAGGGTTAGGGTTTGCTGACAGTGTTGCTTCCAGAGATCTGAAGGATGCAACACCAAGAACAATGGTAGCAAGTTTTCAATCTTTATTGCATCAGAAGCTACAAGTGCATTGATCCTTTCTTAATACAAGGACCTTGACCATAGCTGCTGCTCTCTGTATGTTCCATTATTGACTGAGGGGTGTTGCTTGTCTCAAGCTTGTCATCAGCGACCAAAAGCTGGAGTTTGATTAGCTTAGCCCACAGCTATAGGAGAGGCCCTCTTAGGCATGATGGCTGTATGTCCTGTGGTTTGCACCTCTGTTATAGAAAGAGCTTATTTTCTCATAGCTCATTTTATTAGCTTATTTGCTGAAGGATGTGTCACTGGGAGGAGTAGATAAAGGGTGATTTAGCACCAGGCAGGTTGAATTTAGTTCAGCCCTGTATAAGTTTAAATATCTCAGGTATATATCTCTATTTGACCCCCTTTCATGCTTGTGTCCAGGCTACTCTGGCAGTTATATGCGAGTAAATTCCAGCAACTTAGATGCACTGAAGAGAAAAGCAGACCTCCAAAAATGCTCGCAGGAGCTTTCTTTTCTGTTCTATAAAGAACCATTCATAAAATCAGGGTGATCTTAGAGGCAGAACTAAATTATTAAGAATGATCCTGCCAGGGCAGGATGTTTTTTAAAATGCTTCCAACTCGTGGTCAGCACAAACACAAGATTTAAACCCCTAAACTTGGATTACCGTTTACCCAAATTGACATTGTTCCCTTGTGACTGCTTGCATGTGCCAGAGTTATCACATAACTGCTGGCAGATGAGGCACAATGGATTGGGAACAGATTTTTTTTTAAGCTAAGTTATTTTGGTGCATGGCTGGTGCAGGCAGCTCATGGGCCAGGCAGTTCCCAAGGACTCTGTAGCTCTTGTACCAGAGAGCAGCAAGGCTCCCTCTGTCATGCTGTTCTGCCCTTTCCATTCCAGCCTCTGGAAATTAGGTTTCTGTGGGATTGTCCTTGCCCAAGAGTCTTACTGAAACATACTTTATAGAAATTGAGACTTGTGGACAAAAGAAGAAGCTTTCCAAACACCTCCCTATTCCACCCCGCACGCTGAAAGGCAGCTACTGACTGCAACAGATGGTGGCAGCAGCCAGGTAAACCATTGATGCTGGAGGCAGCACTATAGGGAAGAGTGGTTTTAGCCAAAGTTCCTGGACCACTTCCCCACTGGTGTGATGACCATCACGAGAACTCTGTTTGCAGAGAAAAGGTGAGGTCTTAGCCTCATCTTAAGGAATCGGCATAATTAATAGCTCAGAATTCAGGTTCTTTGCCTTAGGAAGGCAAAGGGCTGAGGTAACTTTGCTACAATTCAGTTTAACAGTAACTGGGTATTGCCAGCCCAGGAAGTGGGAATGTATTTGTAGTCTAACATATCCCAGAAATGCAGGTAGCTCTTGGTCTCGCTGAAGTTTGCAATTCATAAACTAACTTCGTGATGTGATTGAAGCTAAAGAGATTAATAATTAGCCATGACTATGCACTGACATGCACAAATATTAGTGGTGCCTACGCTTGGAAGCATGTTATGAGAGGAGCAAATATCACCCTGAAAATAAGTTTATTGGTCTCTTTTTAAAAAAAGATTCCAGGTGAAGTCAAGAGGCTCTTGCACAGTCTACAAGCTGTAATGACAAAAGGTCGATGTCTTCATGAGCTGTCTTTTCAACAGAGAATAAAGAGATGGGATCTTTGAAGCTTCCTAAGGGTATGAGAACACCCAGCCCACCTTATCTGTGGGCAGAGTTTGGGTCCTGCAGCTATTGTCCTTTTTCCCTTCCCCGTCCTTATTTTAATCACCATTTGGCTTAACAAATCGTGGAAAACTTGCTCCTGTAGGAACAGTTTCATGTGAGAATCAAATCTCTACACAGTCTCTATTCAACATTAGAGGAACTAACTGATTTGAGTCTTAAGTTCTGTATGAGTAAGCATGAGGCACCATGCTTCCTGCTCAATTGAAATACTTGTTTGAGAGGCTTCTCCAAGACCGACATCTGAGTAAACAATGGCACTCTTTCAATTGATGCAGTTTAAAGTTGGATCTATGTGTACGGGGGGGCTTTCAGGCATCTTTTGTTTCCATGTAGACTTGTGAGTTGATGCATGCTATTGTCAAGTCAGTAGAAGCTGAATATAACACAAGGCCCAACTCAACTTTATTTGAGTCATGCCTGAGGTCAGGCTTTGCCAGGACGTAATGACTGAACATGTGAATGTGGAGCACAACTGATAAGTGGATGAAAAGATAAAGCAGCAGGAAAATTGCCTGTTAGCTTTTTAGTACTATTGATATATAGTTCTTTTTTCCTTCTACCCTCTTCCCCCAGTATCACCACTGCCAAAGCCAAAAACCAGAATCAGACCAGCAATTTCCCTCTACAGTTACTATATATAGATGACATTTTTAATTATTATTATTTTGATCATTGAAGTATTATGTTTATTCCTTTTTCAGGCATTTACCAGAAAAAATCGATGATGATATTCAGCTAAAGAACATGAGTGGGCAGTGGTTTTATGAGGCCAAGTCAAAGAGGCACAAGGATAAAATACACGGAACAGACATAATTAGAGCATCATTAAGAAGAAAACCTGCAACAATAGGTAAGTTTATTTGGGGAGTGCTTGTGGAGACCTGTAGCACTTTGTGTCTTGGAAGGTGCTTTCTGGAAAATATTGGCATAGTGGAGTGGTTTTTATATCTTATGGAACTTGTTCTCATAATACAAAGTTCCTATTAATATTAACTGGTGATGGTGACAAAGTGTTGTTTTGGCACAGGACTGAGCGTCCCCTTTAGACCTGAATTCTAGGCTCAGCTCTGCTTCCTTCTATTCCTCTGAGGAAATCTTGGGTATTGGTCTCAGAAATGGCCACTGACTTTGGATGGCCCTTGCTTTTGTTGGTGGACAGCTTGTGACTACTGAGGTTTGGCTCTTGTTGGTGATTGAAAGTGTTTGGCTGGAGCTCAGTGCTTGACATCAATGAAGAGTGGACCTCAAGAGGTCTTGAGCTGGACAATGGATCTCGATCTCATTTGATCTTAATCTGCCTAGCGTAGTTTAAACCTTTGCCTCGTGGCTTGCCCTTTGTGATGAGGGAGGACTTTTTTCTGTCACCTTTATGGCAGCCTTTTGAATGTTAGAAAGCTGATATCAGTTTCTACCCACTTTCCCCTGTCTCCTTTTCTCAAGAACATTTCTTCAGTTCTTTCTCAGGCAGTTTGTATGCCAAACTTTATCAGCATCATTGCCTGGCTCTAGGTCTTCTCCATTTTCCTTGTTGGTCTTAAAATGTGGTGGCCCAAGCTGCACACAGTGGTCTAGTTGAGGCCTAACCAGCAAAGAAAAGAGTGTTGTTATCTCCTTTCTTGCATTGACAGACGCGAATGTGAAATCAGCTATTCCCCATTGTCTACGTGGCATGTAGCTTTTCTTCCCTATGCATGGTACTGTTTCATATTTGTCATCTGAATTTTATTTATTTGGTTGCCTATTCATCAAGATCTCTTTGAACTTGATTTCTGCCCTTCAAAATGTTCAGTCTCTCCTAGTTTTGTCTCATTGTAAATTTGTCTGCTCTCTCTTCCTGCATCCAAGTAATTATTAAAACTGTTTAAATGGGCTCTATGCAGAATCCTCCTTGAGACCTACAAATCTGACACTGATCTGTTACTATTTACCCTTTGCTTGTAGATAGTCAACCAACTATCTACTTTGTTTAGTGCTAATTCTGTCTAGCCCACATTTTCCCTGTTTGTTTGAGAGGTATTATATAGAACCATGTCCACTACATTCATTTTATTTGCCAAGCTAGTTGTCTGGTCAAAAGGAAACTGAGTTGGTTTGAAATTATTTCTTTTTAAAAAACTCATGGCTTCTGATGATCACCCTTTTATGTCTGTGTCTGACCTTTGGGAAGTCATTTATTTCTAAATGAAAAGTTTTTAATACACTAGTTTTGAGAGAAACTAGGAAAATAAGGTATTTTTATTCTGGCCAGTTTGAGTTAAAAACTTTTAACAGCCATCACAGACTCTGTCTCTTCTGTGTGCAAGTGAAGCAAATGACCCTATATTCCATGGAGAGACTGCAATTTGTACAATTATGCAGTTGCTGCCTGTTCCTAATGGACTGCAGTTATCCAGTCTCCTTAATCACTTGCTCCAAATTAAGCGCAAAATTGATTCCATAAATCATTTTAGGCTAGTTGTAGCCTGGTTGTTGTGTTTAGGAGGAAAAGACAAGGCCCCAAGGAAACTGAAATACCACAAATGGATTACAAGCAAGGAGAAACCTTTTTGCATTCTTTCCAATTCAGTTAGCATATGTATTTTAGGTACAGTATCTGCATCATACAGCCTGAAGCAGCAGTAATTATTTCTAAGCTTGTTATTACTTGAACAGGCAAGGTTTCAGACTGAGATGTTCAAAACTGGCTGAAGTCTGACCTGTATGCTATGCAGAACTGTTTTGGCTTCAGTGGTTCAAAAGATGATGAAATATGTTTCCTTTGCAGCTATGCCCTATGAAAACGAGAACACAAAAGGCTTGCTACTGTTCTTTCTGCACGCTAAGAAATGTATTTTGTTTTCTGAGGTATTGCAGAAGGCAACAGAAGAAATGCAGATTTTCCTAAAACATTATGGAATGTGTCTTGACTTAAGTAAAATAGGATTTCTCTCTGTCCCAACTCAAATAAATTGCTTGGTCTTTTGCTCTTCATATATTTTATAGTTTATTTTTTCTTCTATAGCAGTTGGTCTTAACTGTTTCCTGCTTGGGGATCAAGTCAGGACCACCTTCCAAATTAATACAGGAGCAGTAGGACTGTTGCACTGCTTTGCCACATGTTTACTGGGCACCCAGTATTTTACATTATTCTGCTCCTTCTACAAGGACCAAAGCTTGTGGGTTTTAGTCTCCTGATGATACTGATATGGAATCCAGGTGTTCTGAGCTGTGTTAGGAACTTCAAAATCACAACCTTTATTCACTGGTTTCAGGATACTTTACTAAAAAAATGCTTTAACATTTAGAGCTCAGTGCAGTAAATGTTATGCTGGTGTTGGAATTCTTGTTTAAAGCTACCCCTGCTAATCTACTTGGGGTATCTCTCTGCGTACTTACAATTTCAATGTAATGTGTTTAAAACTTATTGTGAGCCTACTGTAAAAGTTTGCCGATGTTTTTAGTGGAAATCTGTGTGAACAAAAACAGGAGACAAACTTGGTCTTGTTTTATATTATAGGTGAGCTGAGTTCGAACAGATCGGACAAAATGAAGAACAGTTGGGTGAACAATGTCAATAAAGAAGCTGTTGTCACACCAGAGCTCTTTGGTATCCAGGAACAGCCAGAAGAAGGGGAAGCAGAATCCAGTCCAAGGTAAGAAGCATCTCATCCAAACAGAACTGGTGACTTCACTGTTTGCATGTGTGTACAAACGTGCATCTCGTCTAGGACTGAAAGAACTAAAAGATTCTCTTTCAACATGTCACATAAATGTGTCCTCCATCTAATGCTTGGCTGGCTCTTAAGGCCCCTAATGCATCACTCTTCATTGAATTTCAAGGAGCTGTAAATAGTTCTTTACTCTAGCTTTGAAATCGGTCTGCAATATCTTAATGTGTTATGGTTTCTCATGTTATGTTCTATGCTCCTTGACAAATAAAACAATATTGCACATTTCAAAATAAGTGCACCCCAGGGCAGGGAAAGATAGGCAGTCTTGTTTCATTTTCAGAACTTAGATTGGGATTCAGGATCTGGGATAGTTGGTTACATAGACTGCCTGGCAGCTGGACACTGGAGGAATGCAGCATTCTGAATCTCTCTAAATGTAGCCTAAATGACTGTTAATCTCATTTTACTTCTCACGTTACTTGAGTGTGGGTGAAGCCAGGCTCTGGACTGGTGGTCTTGATTAGGAGTTCATGATATTGTTGAGGAAACCATATAAAACCATGTTCTGAGTCTGCGGGACCAAGGAAGAAGCATTTTCTAGAGTAAAATGGCTTTCACTAAGAATGTCCTGCTTTGGAACTCAAAAGGAGCAGTTCTTTTGAGTTTCTTGAATGATCTCTACTGCCATAGTAAACCTTGGGGAGAAGGGTTTGCTAAGATGGTAGCTACATTTACTGTTTCCATGCCTGGATTGCTTCAATGTAAACTAATCAACTCCGCTGCAGGTTAGTACTTGTAAATACAAGTACTATCCTGCAGTAGAGCTTTTTACTCCACAGCAATGCATGTATAAACACTGATGGGGCTGGCTGGGGCACGAGGGTGCTTCAGGGCCTGCTGCTTGCCAGCTAGCCCCACACTGGAGCACCCTTGCACCCCAGCCAGCTCCTCCACAGCTTGTTGAGCTGGGTTGGAGCAGCTCTGGATTTGCAGGCTGACCCCCTGAGCCCCTTGCGAGCTTGTGCTTCTCTAAGCCAGCTCAATATGCTGTGGTCCCAGACACGTGTTCAAACATGGTGCCCAGGAGCAATAAACTCTGCTGCAATATGCGCCAGAGTTTATTGCTGTGCATTAATAGCATGTGTAGATGTGCCCACTAAGTGGGAATGAATGGATGGAGCTTGCTTCTTTAGGCCCCTGGTGCATGTTATGTTTCTGCCATGATTAAGATGGTAATTTTGCCAAAAATAGCAACTGGCCACACATTCATAGAACTTATAGGGACATAAAATTGCAAACCAGCCACAAGGATGTTACTTAGAAGTAATATCTCTGTGGCTGGTTTGTAAGGCGCCATAACTTGGAATGTGTAGCATGCCCCAGAGCGGTCCCAATCTTACTCTTTTTAAAATGCAGTGAGCCTTAATGTTTATAGAAGGGGTAGGTCTTTGTTTTGGGGGTTGATGTCTTGGGTTTACCAACTTAACAAAGCATGAGTGGCAGCAGTGTGGACTTCCCTACACATATGTGATTACCAATGTGGCCTGCCCCTAATTTATTGAGGCATCAACTGTAACAGGACTGGTATACTGGGGTGGACTGTGCTAGCTAATAGGAGATCAGGATAGCCCTGCGGCTCAAACTCAGGGGTTGTCCCAGTCAGCATCCCTGCTCCAGCCCTGATGTGGTCCCTGCCGGCCAATGGCCTATCAGAGCAGCCCTAGGTCTGAACCCTGGAGCTATTCTAATCAGCTGATCTTCAGCTGCCAGGCTGTAGTTAGAAGGGATGGATTCAAATTTAGGGGTTTAACTAAATCAAGCATAGTATAAAAAGAAAAAATGAAAAATTTAGTTGTCAGTAAAAAAAATTTGCAGCAAAAATAAATAAATAAATCTTGGGTTGGCAACCATGCTTAACTGCAACAATGGTTTTACTGTGCTGTCCCCACCCCCACCCCTATTCCTCCCTGATTGCATTCTGCACCATGCTGCCTCACCAGTTCCATTCCTCCCATCTCTGCATGGACCTCTAAAGAAGCCTATTTGCAACCCAGCAAAATCAGATGGGTGGAGTGGAGTGGTTCATGGTTGGAGAGTGGCTCTCAGAGTCCATAAGGTGCAGAGGGGAGATCAGGCAGTTCTTTTTTAAGTTCTTTTTTAAGAATGCAGAAAAGTGGTTCTGAAAGTGGTTAAAATTTGGATTACAATTTGAGGAACCAGGACTGCATTATTTCAGGTCACAACCAGCTCTGGTCCATCTCTCTACTCCACTGCTCCAGCCATGTCAGAAATTTCCACAGAACTCAGGAGCCTACAATTTTTGTTTACTTTGCTGTGCCAAGAGCTTTTTCTAGTTCATAAGTATCATCTTCATCTGAAAATGAAGATGCAAATGTTAGTAATCCCTCCTTTTTCAACAAGTGTTGCACTTAAGTGAAGAGGTAAAACTAAAATTCAAGGTTTTTCCAACTTCCATCCTCATGCTTAAGCCACTTGACCATGATGCTGTCTTTAAGGAAAGATTGTACTATATAGTTGTCATCTTCAACAATCCCTTGCAGTTGAGGATGATCGTCTTCCATGATTGTCTTACCTGTGGGTCCGATGAGACCAATCCAGGATCAACAGACTTTTGCAAGTTGGGCGTGTTTTCCTTTGTAGAGTAGATGCGGAGTCTATAATGTGCTGTTTTTGCCATTCCCACTTTTCTGTCCTCTGTTGTTGGTTTCAAAGTACTGTGATCCTTGCAGCAGACTCTTCTTCCATTTGGAGTGGTCTTGGACGATAGTCTCCAATCAGTTGATGTTGCATTTTTTTCAAGTTGGCCTTGAGGACGTCCTTGAAGTGCTTTCTCTGCCCTCCTTTTGAGTGTATGCCTCAACTGAGCTGGGAGAATAATACTTGCTCCACGAGTCTGGAGTTGGGCATCTGGATGACATGGCTGGCCCAGCAAAGTTAATGTTGAATGATCATCACCTCAATGCTCATAGTATTTGCTAGCGAGAGGATGCTAATGTTAGTGTATCCGCCTACCCACTGGATTTGAAGGATCTTCTGCAGGCAGCATTGATGGTACTTCTGCAGTGACTTGAGGTGTCTCCTGTACCTTGTGCACATCTCAGCTTCTTAGGCATCACAACTGCTTGATAAACCATGAGTTTGGTTTCAGATATGATGTTGTGATCTTCAAACACCTGTTTCTTCAGGCGTCCAAAGGCTGCACTTGCACTTTTAAGGTGAGGTTGGATTTCTTCGTTAATGTCAGCCTTCTGTGAAAAATGGCTTCCAAGGTACAGGAAATACTCAACGTTCTCCAGAGTCTAACTATGAAGCTGAATTACCAGAGCTGGGGACTGCTCATTAAGAGCTTGTTGATGCAGGTCCTTAGTCTGCCGAATGTTAAGCCATTAAGCATCAGTCCCATTTTCTTTTATGCCTCGGTAAAGATGTCAATGATTGCCTGAAGGTCTGCTTGCGAGTGAGCATAGATTTACAGCATCATCAACATACTGGAGCTTGATGATTGAGGGCAAGGTGGTGTTGGTTTTGGCTTGGAGTCAACTGAGATTAAATAGCTTACTATCCATTTGACTGGAAGCTTGTTGGTGGTCAGATGTACCACTGTGGTAAGGAATATTGAGAAGACTGTTAGAGTGATGATGCAGCCATGTTTATCTCTGGTCTTAACCTCAAAGGGATCTGTCATAGATCTTTTGCTGAGAACTGCTGCTTGCATACCGTCATGGAGCAGGCAAAGAACGATGATGAATTTTGGTGGCCACCTGTATTTCAGAAGGATCCTTTAGTGTTGCTTGGTTGACAGAGTCAAAGTCTTTCATAAGGTCAGAGAAGGCCATGTAGAGAGGTTTATGTTGTTCCCAGCACTTTTCCTGCAGTCAGTGAGCAGTGAACATCATGACAGTTGTGCTTCTTGTTGCTCTAAACCCACACTGAGATTCTGGAAGGAGCTGTTTAGCAAGTAGAAGGTGATGGTTCGGGAGGAGTCATGCAGTGATCTTTCCTGTGGTGTACAGCAAGGCAATCCCTCTGTAATTCTCAGTTGGACTTGTCTCCTTTCTTGAAGATTGTCCCAATCATGGCATCTCTGGGATCATCTGCGATTTCCTTATCCTTCCAAATCCTTAAGATGAGGGCAAGGAGCTGTGATATAAACTCCTTTCCCCTCTGCTTGAAGATTTCAGTGGGGATTCCATTAGCTCCAGGTGCCTTGTCATTCTTCATTCACTCCATCTGATTGATGGCTTTCCTCACCTCGTCAAAGGTTGGAGGGATTCTGAGATTCAATCCCACAACACCCAGTCGGACACAGTTTTGAGCACTCTCATCCACAGCAGAGTCTCAATTGAGAAAGTCTTCAAAATGCTCCTTCCAGTGGGCATTGATAACTCCTCTTTCCTTGATCAGGTCTCCTCCATCCTTAGGTCTCAAGGGGGTTGGTCCCTGAGTGCTTGAATGGTAGATGGCTTTGATGGCATTGAAAAAACTGTGCATATCCTGGATTTCAGTGAGATTTTGAACCTCCTTTGCCTTGTCTTCCCACTGTCTGTTCTTGATGTCATAGGTCATCCTTGGGACTTCTGCCTTGACTTGGTGATTTCAGTTTCTTTTGCTTGGATTTGATGTTGTTCTGCCAAGCACAAAGGCCTTGCACTTGCAATTGATCAACTCTTGGGTTTCTGGTCATTCTCATCAAACCAATTTTGTTTGTTTCCTGGTAGAGAATTAAAGCGTCTTTTTGTAGGTGCTGCTGATGGTGGACTTGAAGACCTCCAAGCACTGCCAGTATTCTCCCATTTTTGATTGGAGTTCACCAGTTTTTTGTTGAGGTGCTGGTAGAAGGGGTGCTCGAGTCCTTCAGTGTTGATCTTCTGTTGTCATTTCTACTGTAGCTGTCTTTTGGGAGCCAATTTGAATGACATAGCTGAGCAGATGAGTCGGTGATCAGTCTGGCACTTGTCAACTCCTGCATAGCTTGGTGATGCAGACGTATTTGTAATATCCAACACAAACAATGATATAGTAAATTAGGTGCCAATGCTTAGATTGTGGGATAGTAATTTTTAATGAAACTGTTCCCAGGTAAAACCTGGAGTAGGAATATAATCTAGACCCCAGTATTTGTATTGAGCAAAACCTGGTCTCTAAAAGCAGGAGAAAGTACTAGTTTTGTAAGTGATAATTACAAAACTAAAGTACTAGCTTTGTAAGTGGAACATGATCAGGAGCTCTGTTTGAGATATCTGTGGCTATGTTGGGATGAGTATGAGGACAGGCCAGTTGTTCGGCCCGTTTTAGAGCAGCCTTCTAGCCTGAACATACTTAAAATTAGTTACAGTCTTTCCTGGCTGTGTGCCTATCTCTAATAGAAACAGCTGAGCAGGAGCAAATAAAAAAATATTGATTCCAGAGCTGCTAACTCAGTGTGGCGAAGGGTTAGCCAGTGATAGGTTTTACATTGGAAGTGTATGTTGAACATTGGGTTCAATATTCAGGAAACCTTCAACTGTGGGTCCTTCACAATTCGCTTTCTTTGCATTTTTCTGAAGGAAAGGAAGGGTCAGCTGTCTCAGACACAGCTGAAATCAAATGTGAACAAAGCATAATTCTTACCTTTTAATTTTGCATAACACAGGTTAAAAAAATGTCCAGAGTGCTCGAATGTCAGGGTGGCTTAGTCTCTCAAGAGCTGTTACTTGTTATTATTAAAGAAGCTTTTAAAATGTGATGCAGGCTAGGGACCCATTGTTCAATCTTTACTTAGACAAAACAGTTCTTGACTTCAGAACTTGGCCCTGATAGGACACTTAAGTCATGTCACAGTATCTCAAACAATTGCCAAGCCAACAAAGTGATACTTGCTATCCATGAATGTCTGGAATAATACCTTCTAGCAGAAGATTTTACTGTGTAAGGAAAATCTTATTCTTGGGCCAGATTAATGCTGAAGTTTAAAAAGTGCTAGCTTAGTTTGGCCTTTTGATTATGTATTCAAATTGGAGGACGGTTCTCCTTATTCTTCTTTCCCTTTTACTGTCTAACTCCAAATACCAAGCTGTAAATGATGTTTTCCTCTGTGTTAGATTCTTGTGATATTTTGACACGTGATAACGTTTGTGAACTGGGTGTGCAAAGTGTGTCTTTGGGGATGTAACCTTTCTCAGAATGAGTTTCAATAGAGTGACTCAGTTTGTCAATATTTTCTATTCAACTATATCTTTAGGCTAAGCATGTAAAATATGCAGTTCAGGGAAGGGCAGTGTTCAGGGTTTTCCTTTGTGTACTGAACTGTAGGAAAGTGTAATATTTTAGTCCAGAAAAGTCTGGGCTATAGTGCACTACTTGAAAATGTTAATACCATAGCCTCACAGGGTTAAAGGTTT
The DNA here is from genome assembly GCF_030867095.1 of Alligator mississippiensis. NCBI lineage: Eukaryota > Metazoa > Chordata > Crocodylia > Alligatoridae > Alligator > Alligator mississippiensis. Next base: position 459,284,970 of record NC_081824.1, read on the forward strand.
TGTCCCAAATCCTACTCTTTTAAAAATGCAAATAGCCTTAATATTTATGAAAGGGTGAGGGGGATAGGTCTTAATTTCTGAAGTTGATGCCTTGGGTTTACCGGCTTAAAGCGTAAGGAGCAGCAGTGTGGACTTCCCCACACATGTGCTTGTCAGCATGGCCTGTGCCTGACTTCTGGAGAGCTCAGTTGTAAAAGGCCAGGGCAGGTTAGTTTTGTACGTCCTCTTAGTCCTTTTGCTGACCCTGCCAATGACAGGCAACTGCTATTGTATGTTTCTTATAATTATGATGGAGACTTTCATAGTCCATAAAATGGTCTCCAGAGGGAAACAGCTTTACTACTGACCTGGTTATATTTGTGCCAGTGCTGTAGAACAGGGGTGCTCAACCTCTGGCTGGTGGGCCAAATGCAGTCTGTGGAGCCTTCGAATCTGGCTGGTCGGGCTCCCCATGAGTTGGGATTTTGGTGGCAAGGGAGCAGCCAAATCCCAAGCCCTGCATGACAAATTGGAGCTGAGCTACAAGCTTCCCCCTGTATGTCCAGATCAGGGTCAGGAGCTGCCCCGCTTCCCTCAGTGGCCAGGCTAGAGCTAGGCTGTGTGCCCTTCTCTGTGCACAGCTGTTTGGGGCCAGGCCATGCTCTCTTCTCCTGCAGGGCAGGGTACACCTCGTTTCTTCCACCTGGCTAGGTTGGGGCCAGGCCCCCCCGCACTGGGCTGTACCACTCCCCCTCCCCGTGCAGGGCTGGTTTGGAACCTGGTTATGTCCCCTCCCCTGCCGTTCGGGCCAAGCCATCTTTCCTTTTATGGCTGGAGCAGGACTGGGCTGCCCCTCCCCTTCATGCAGCCGGATAGAGCTGTGCTGCTCATACCCTGAGCTCTGGATTGGGTCTCTGGCTGGATCCAGCCTGCAGAGGGGCTGGGCCCCACCCATGTGACCCCATGGACATAAAGGTTGAGCACCACTGCTGTAAATGATTCTACTTTAAGAACGGTAGGGAAAAGTCTTCTTCCATCGCAGGGTTGTTCCTTACCATCTGATTTTCCAAATCTTTGCCCAGCCTCTATGACAAATTGCAGTTCTGTCCATTCTGTGATAGACGTCCAAAGTGTAGTCGGCTATGAAGAAATATAGTTGTGCTAAATAATAAATTCTTCAAGTTCCTGACCAAACCAGGGTGGGGCGTGTTAGACTCCGACTCCATGCGGCGCCCAACGACTAGGGAGACGACAATCCGATTACCCATGGATCCTGTTGCTCAGTAGCCAGAGCAGAGCAGGGAGCAAACACCACCACACATTGCTCGCAACAGCTTTATTTGAAATGGAGACAGCTTCAGACAAGGGCCTCACGCCAGAAGAGATGGGGTCTTGCAATGAACAATAGTTTTTTCCCACATTTATACACTTTGGTTTATACTCATTAACATTTATTCTACCCTCGGTTCTCCTATGTTCCACCCATTTCTCTTCCCATCTTAAGCTCTGCCTCTGTTTACTGTTTGCTTCATTAGCATGGAATTGCCTATGCATTTTATTCACTTACATGTCTTTTTGCAATGAGCGGATGTCTAAGACCTTGACTCCTCCTGCTCTTTGGTCAATGGGCAGACTTTTACCAAAACCTGGAAGCTTCTGGAGCCTTCTTCATCAATTACCATTCACCTTTTTGCATATGTTCATCTTGGATTCTGTTACCAATTACATGTTGTTTTTCACATTCCAGTCTGTTTTTCTGTCTCAGGTTGTACCATCTTCCACCTTTTTTGGCCTCTATATCTTATCTTGTTCCTTGCTGTAGCTGGTTCACAGCACACAGACTCACACAGATTTACTTGCTGCTTTTCCCTCAGAAAATGGTTAACACAGTTAAAATGGTTACTTACCATAAGCAAATAGCTGGCTTAGCATAAGCATTCATAAGCAAAATCTGGTTGCCTAAGCATCTTGCAATATATTTTTAATATATCATTCTGCCTTGTGGTTAGCAGCTCTGCTAGGCCACAGGTCATGCCTTTTCATAGATTTCATAGACGTTAGGGCTTGAAGGGACCTCGGAAGATCATCTAGTCCAGCCCCCTGCCCAAAGGGCAGGAAGTCAGCTGGGGTCATAGGATCCCAGCAAGATAAGCATCCAGTTTGCTCTTGAAGGTGTTCAATGTAGGCGCTTGAACCACCTCCGGTGGCAGGCTGTTCCAGACCTTGGGGGCTCGGACAGTAAAGTAATTCTTCCTTATGTCCAGCCTGAAACGGTCTTGTAGTAGTTTATGACCATTTGACCTAGTTGTCATCCCTTGGGGTGCTCTGGTGAACAAACGTTCCCCCAGATCCTGGTGGTCACCCCTGATAAACTTATAGGTGGCCATCAGATCACCCCTGAGCCTGCGCTTTTCCAGGCTAAAGAGCCCCAGGGCTCTTAGCCTGTCATCGTAGGGTCTGCTTCCCTGACCTCTGATCATGCACGTGGCTCTTCTCTGGACTCTCTCAAGCTTCTCCACATCCTTTTTGAATTGTGGAGCCCAAAACTGGACGCAGTACTCCAGCTGCGGCCTCACCAAGGCCGAGTACAAGGGGAGAACGACGTCCCGGGATATCCTTGAGAAGCATCTATGGATGCAAGCCAGCATTTTGGTCGCTTTACTAGCCGCAGCATCGCACTGCAGGCTCATGTTCATCTTGTGGTCAATGATGACCCCCAAGTCTCTTTCTTCCATAGTGCTAGCCAACATAGCACTGCTGAGCCTATAAGGATGCTGTGGGTTTTTCTTCCCAAGGTGGAGAACCTTGCATTTATCGGCGTTGAACACCATCAGATTCTCGTCCGCCCACTTGCTGAGCCTGTCCAGGTCAGCCTGGATCACCCGCCTGTCTTCTGATGTGGATGCTTTGCCCCAAAGTTTGGTGTCATTGGCGAACTTGGCCAGTCCGCTTCTGACTCCAGTATCCACATCATTAATGAAGATGTTGAACAGTATGGGTCCAAGGACAGAGCCTTGGGGGACCCCACTGGTCACAGGACACCATGATGAGTGACTTCCATCAATTAGTACCCTCTGGGTCCGACCACGGAGCCAATTTTCCAGCTAGTGGATCATGGAGGAACCAAGGCGACAATTGGCCAGTTTCTCCAAGAGGTGATCATGGGAAACCAGATTGAAGGCTTTTTTGAAGTCAAGATATATGACATCAATCTCTTCTCCCTTGTCCAGGTGATAGGTCACCTGGTCGTAGAAGGAAATGAGATTGGTCAAGCAAGACCTACTCGCAACAAACCTGTGCTGGCTATCCCTTAAGATGTTGGTGTTAGCCAGTCCATTAAGGATGGCCTCTTTAATAAACTTTTCTAAGATCTTCCCCGGGATAGAAGTCAGGCTAATGGGCCTATAGTTAGCTGGATCCACTTTTCTCCCTTTCTTGAAGATAGGCACCACATTGGCCTTCTTCTAGTCTTCGGGCACTACACCAGAGCGCCAAGAGTTTTCAAAGATCCGTGCTAGAGGCTGGGCTATGATGCTCGCCAGCTCCTTGAGTACCCTGGGGTGAAGATTGTCAGGGCCGGCTGACTTGAATGTATCCAGCTTGTCAAGATGTTCCTTCACGAAGTCAGCATTAATGGAGGGCAAGGGATCACCCGGGGCCCGGGTACCACTGCAGCAGGGGCTGGGGTGAATGCTGTACCCCATGCCACCTGGGGCTCTGCTTGTCTGCGCTCACCCCAGCCCCTGGTGCAGCAGTCCCAGGAGCAACCGACACCAGCTGTCTGCACCACAGTGTGGCACAGCCCAGGAGCAGGGGCGAGTGGGGACAAGCAGAGCCTAGGTGCAGGGGGACAGGTGGAGCACGGTGCAGCCCAGTGGCTGCAGGCAACTGGGGCCGGCTGCTTCCGAGGCTGCTGCAGCAGAGGCTGGGGTTAGTGGGGCCCCAGTCCTATGGCCCTTTCCCCTCCCCCCACAGACTTACCTGCTTGGGGGTGGGGGGGCGCTATGTCAATCGCATAACAGCGAATTTATGTCTCATACAACGAATTAGGGCTCTAAAAATGCTCATTGCACAAGAGTGAATTTGCATATACAGAACCTGCGTAAATCAAGGAAAACCTGTGGATCATCCCAGCCAAAGCTTTGTCCAGCTGGATCTTTAAACCTCAAAGGATGGAGATTTCACAATCTCTCTGGATAACCTGTTCCAGTGTTTGCATAGAATTATAAAAAATTAAGATTGAAAGGGCCCTTAGGAGGTCATCTAGTCCAGCCCCCTGGTCAAAGCAGGACCATCCCCAACTACATCGTCCCAGCCAAGTTTTACTACCTACCTAGCGAGAGAGTTTTTCCTAATATATAACCTAAACTTCCCTTCCTACAACTTGAGAACATCGCTCCTTCTTTTGTCATCTGCCACCACTGAGAGCAGTCCAGCTCCATCCTCTTTTGAACCCCCATCAGGTAGTTGAAGGCTGCTATTAGATCCCCCTCAGTCTTTTCATCTCCAGACTAAATAAGCACAGTTCCTTCAGCCTCTCCTCAAGCTATGTGCCTCAGCCCCAGAGTCATTTTTGTTGCCCTCCGCTGGACTCTCTCCAATTTGTCCACATCCTTTCTGTAGTGGGGCCCCCAAAACTGGACATAGTACTCTGGATGTGGCCTCACCAGTGCCAAAAAGAGGGGAAGAATCACTTCCCCTGATTTGCTGGCAGCGCTCCTACTAATGCAGCCCAGTATGCCATTAGCCTTCTCGTCAACAAGGGCACACTGTTGGCTCACATTCAGCTTATTGTCCACTGTAACCCCCAGGTCCTTTTTCTCTGATTTAAAAAAAAAATCTCCAATTTTTGGATTTAAAAGAAGCTTACCCAAAATCCACATTTTTCTGTGATCAAAATGAAACATCACTTTCAAAGTGGGTGGCGGCGTCAAGTGCAGCCCCAGCCCAACCCCTGCACTGGGAAGAGCTCAGCACCCCTCCTGCCCCCAGCCCCAGTCTGCAGCTGCAGCCTGCCCTCTCCCCGTGCACAGATCCGGGGTGCACATGCCCCCATGCCTCCCCTGGGGGTGCACATAGTGGTGGGATTTGACCCCCCCCCCCCCGCGCCATCCAGATGAGATGCTCGTGGCTCCATCCCCATGCCCCACCCTGGTTGGGCAATGCCTGCCTCAGCCCCACTCCCTCCCTCACTGTGATGGCCTCCATCTGCCCGCCCCATGGCCCTTCCCTCCCCCCGTCAACAGACTTACCAGCTGGACACTGCTCTCCAAGTTGCCAGCCTGACCACATGTATGTTGTGGCTGCGTACATGCATGTGGCATTTATTGGTGACATTTTTGGTCATAACCAGCCAAAAAAAGCTGATTGCCGATAATGTAAATTTTCCTCTTATTGGTGCCAGTATGATACGGACTGATGTGCTGGTGCATCTCTAACAACTACTACTACTACTACATGCCAGTGTAAAGATGTATCAAATTTTCATGCCAAAATGTCTTTGCTTGTAAGACTGTGTGTGGAAAAGGAAAATTTCATCCCTTTCCTTCATAGGTTAAGACTGGAAGAAACTTGTTTTCAGACCTGAAAGGAACAGATTTGTGTAGAAGAACATGCCATCATGTTGAAGTTGCTTTTTAAAAAAAATCTGCACCTTAATTTTAATTTCTCCAGTCCTAAAATGATGTCCTGATTTCATTATAAACTTTTGTTTTCTCATAGTTCTCATGCTTCGACAGTAACATTAGACAGACTACAGGAAAGTTCCATGAAGGCAGCAGTGTCGCCAGCAAAGGTAGGCCCAGTATTGAAGTATCAAGGAAGCATTTCTTAAAGCTGTTGTGTGCCTTTTTGTCACTTTGCTAATAACGATAGTAAAGAATTTAAAGATAATAAAATGAAGGACTTGGGTATTTTTGCCTTATGGAAACATCACAGTGGGAATATCTTGGAATGTTAGTTGGTGCAAAGCCATCTGACTATAACCCAGGCTGCATAGCAGCACATTGTGATAGCTGGCAAAACCAGCTTTTAAACCAGTTTAGAAGATGGTCACCTATTATTACCAGTCATGCCAGAGGAGGTCTATTAGTACTAAGGTTTAGATCCATAATACAGTTTTCTGCTTGCAAAACTTTTGTCCTGATTTTAGGACAAAGTCAGACATTCACTTTTTTCCCAACCAAAAAAATAACCATTCTTTCCTTCGTTCTTCCAAAGGCGGGTGTCTTGTGAAATATTTTGATTTTGTGAAGTTGGTGTTCTGACAGGGAAACATTTTCTTAAAGGATTTCTACTAGCTCTATATTTTATGCGAGTCATGCATCTGAGTATTCTTCTATCCTATCTAGTCAGTATGTTGTACAGTTTCATATGTTTTAGAAAAGCAGAAGTGAATCCAGCCACAAATACCTCCCATATCCTAAGTGTTGGGACATCTGGAGTATCTGTGTGTCCCACAGCAGTATGTGGTGTATAAAAGGCTGGAGAGATGTAGCTCCTGTTCATGTTTCGATGGTTAAAAAAAAATTGTGATCCGTAGATTTGTGGTTCTAATGCCACCTACTTTGCCCATGAAAGAAAACTGGAAAGTGAGGAAAACAAAGGCAATCTAGCTAGAATATTTTTATGGGTCTGAATACTTTCTGGAAGTCACAGTAGCAGAGATGAAACTATAGTTCCCAAAGGGTGGGATATTCAAATTCCCTCTGTTGGTCTACATCAGTCATGCTCAACCAACATCCTGAAGCCCTAATTTGCCCCTAAAGTGACTGGATCCAGTCCATAGCACAGGAGATCAGTGGCAAAAATCGTGCCCTCATGCATCACCTTCTCTGCCCTGTGCCAGGCTGCCAGTACCTCCACAGCCCTCTCTCTGACTTTGGCAGCCACTTTCCCTACTGGAGAGGACTGGGGGCCCTCAGTGCAGCCAGATAGCAAGTACCCCACTGATCTAAAAGGTTAAGTATCACCAGCCTGGATTCGTTCCCAGTGATTTCAACAAGGCAAAGTTGGGCAGTCACTGAACATGTCAGAAATTGCCATTACTTTCACTATTTTGTAATGCTGTGAATTCATCATCTTATAAGAGACTCAGTTAAATGCTTTTCTGCTGGAAAAAAATTACTGTGCTTCCGTGGAATTAGTTTTGGTAAAAAAAAAAAAAAAAAAAAAGTGACATTAAATGTTTGATGCACAATTTATGTCCTTTCTCTTCTAGCAAAGGAAAAATCCCTTTAATGACTCTATTTTACCTGATGATGATAATTTAAAGAGCAGGGAGTCAGGAAATGGAACAGCTGGTCTATCTTGGACACCAAATGAAGGTAAGTGTATCTGTTTTCATGTCCTGTATGGACTTGGTGATACTCTTGGCTGTGCTAAATAATAATTGTCTTTCCCAAAGTTGCTGCATCAGAGTTATGTGGAGGGTTTTCTTTTCTTTTGGTATCCTGGAATAAAACAGAGTGCCATGTTTTAACTTCTGTAGATGAGCCTGTCATATAACCAACCAACCAACCAGTTCAATTCAAGTGGTTTTTAAAATATATATATAAGACTCTCTAAACATATTGAGGGAATCATCACTCAAAAATATTTGAGTTTTGGTTATCCCTTTTCCTCTTGCCTGTGCCCCTCTATATGCCTAAAGTAATTCAGTCTCCTACTGAGAGATGCTCTTTTGGGGCTAGTCAGGCAGCAGCTTAAGATGATATCTTCCTTTATATTGTGCATAGCTGCTTCTGCTTTTCCCAGTCACTGCTCCTCATAGTTTAGCAGCAAGAGATCAAGCCCAGGCTGCAGCCTTTGATTTCTTCTTCCCCTTTACTGTACCCAGCCTTTCTTGTTTTCTTTTGTTTATTTTAGGCTCCTTTTTTGGTGACAGCATCCTTTTTTGTAACCAAATAAGGTGTCAGAGATGACATGTCATAATATAATCTTGCAAAATTGTAATTAGAATATATTGGCCAGGGTACAAAATTACTCGTTTGCCTCCTACCATGATACTTAATAATAGGAAAGGAAAAATTAAAATATTGCACATCAGACTCACTTAAGCTGCTGGGGAGTTAACCGTGCCAAGTTTTACGTTGTTCTCCATGACCATTAAAAAGTCTTAAGTTCCTGTAGATGCAAATAGAAAACCCCAAAATAAAATTGTTGGGCCCATACAGGAATTTAGATGACTAAATGTAAAATCAGCACAGTAGATTTTAAGAGTCATTAAATAACTAATCAAAACATTCCTACCAGTTAGGACTCCTCATTACAAACAAATTAAATCAAATATCTTTGTTTTAAGTATGGGTTTTGTCTTTATATTGTCAAATTTTTGGGCTGCGTCTTTCCATTGCATCCTGGAAATACATGAACAATTGCAGCAGGTGTCTCTGTAGAAGTCTTTATGCTTTTGCTAAATGCATATTGTTGGGCTTATCTGTTTTGTGGTATATTTTTATTTACCCTTTCCCTGTAAGCATGTCTTGTCTTGCAGATTCTCTCTCACCTTCAAAGGACAGCCAATCCAAGACAAAGTTGCTTAACAGTGGGTCTGAGGAACCTAGGCAAACTCCTACAGAACCAAGTGATGAATCACAGAAACCTACAGATCAGCCACCTGTACCAAAAGCCAGGAAAGTCATCTGTAAAATAACAGATCCCATGATGCAGAAAGATGCCTCTTTACCCAAGCCTGCCAAAAGGACAAATCAGGTTAATGGGGCTAGTACACCACCTCGGGGCATTTTGAAACGCAGCTCAAGTTCCAGTTCCACTGATTCAGAAGTTCTTCGTGTTAATCAGAAGTCAGATGCCCAAAATAAGAATGGTGTGCCCACTTCAGCTATTCTTGAAGACGTAGCTGAGAAGAATTCTCCTATAGAAGTAGCAGAAGACAATTCACAAAATTCATTGGAAAGATTAAAACAAGTCAGGTTCTCTTATAGTATAGGTGAGAGTGAGCAACTGCAGAGTCCCCCATTGCATCAAGGCAAAGAAGTAGGAGAGTTTGACTTATTAGAATTTGATGATAAAAATAGTGCAAGTAACACTGGTAGGTCGGGTGCTCCTGGGAATGAACAGTCTCTTGCTGTAAAACCTTCACATTCTTCTTCATTGGCTTTAGATAGTAATGTGACAGGCAGAGACATTTTGCAAGAAAACATGTTGGTGCTGAATTCTCATGACACTGAAGGGTCAAGCTTATCAGCAACTGAAACCCCACAGCCAGAAAAAAGCTCTTCTGCAGAACTCATGACTCCAACAGCCTTCTCCAGCAAGATCTCAGTAAATGGCATAAATGTACCAACCGTCAGCGAGACATCGCCAAACAAATCTAAGCCTCACTTGAACCCTGAATCAGAGTTGCTCAAGAATGCTATTGGTAAGAGAACCAGTGGTTAATGAGTTAAGCCATACAAATCTTAAATGCAGTTGCAAATAACCTGTGTTAATATTCTAATTGCAAGAATAAGTTTTCTGTATTATCCAGAATATTTCTGCTTGCTTACTAATGTACCAGTTTCACACACTAAACTGCTTATCTTCCAGCATTCTAAATATTGTGTGAAAAATACGTTTTGGGAATATATTCTCAGTTTTTGAAAAACTGATTAATGCTGTCCCTCACTCAATGCATGAATGCATATATTTATTAGCTAGCCTGTGTGGGGAGACACATAACTGTGAGGGTGGTTAATCATTGGAAACAGCTTACCTAGAGAAGTCATGGAGTCTCCATCCCTGGAAATTTTCAAGAGTAGATGAGACACACCCTTGGCTGGGATGGCTTAGTCAGGGATGATCCTTGCCTCGAGCAGGGAGCTGGACTACATGACCTCATGTAGTCACTTCCAGCTCTACTTTCCTGTGATCCCAATTAGCGCACCAAATGCATGTCCTTATTTGGCAAAATTCCTTTCTTGAAAACTGGTATTTTGCCTATATAAGAACTAAAGAATTTAGTCCACTGCTAGGTCGGTAGCAAGGGAACTGTAACCTAGGGGTTTGGGATCACTTATCATTACCATGTGATAACTAATAAGCTAATAACAAAAATGTGTCTGTCTGGTGAGCAAACATTTTTGTGAAATTGTAGCTTGCATTAAAGCTCTTACTCCTAAATTGTTTCAGTTTTGTTTTAGAAAATCAATGATACTAGCTGTCTGCCAATATATTGGCATGCTTCCCTGCACATGTATGGTGATCTTGCCCAGAAAAAAAGAATATATGGGGTGTATTATAAACCTCTGTATGTTACCTTATGTAACTTGTAGTGGAGCCTGGGGGAGGGGAATGAAGTAATATAGGGATGCTCAAAGGAAGCATCTTAACCCAGGCATGAAAAATGCTGAGCCTTGCCTGCTATCTGGTGCATTCAAAAAAAGAGAAGAAAAATGTATCAGGTCTAAACTACTGTTTTTATGTGTAAGAACATCTGGAACTTGCCCCATGTTAGAATAACGTGGTCTAACCCTTTCTACATACTGGCAATAGCATTTTGATGGGTTCCCAGGAATCCCCCACCCTGACATGTATCCCTCTGTTCTTTAAATGTTTTGTTTTTAGCTTGCTGCCTTCACTTTTGAAGGAGTAGTTTCAAAATGCAACCAATGATGCTAGGCTTAGTTTATCAAGATGAGTGGAAAACCTATTTCAACAAAATTGCATGTTATTTCCTCTTCAGCTTTGAAAGGCTTTTTTTTTGTGTTGCAGATCAGCCCCTGCCTTCTGCTAAGACAGAATCCCCTCAGGTGCCACGTGCAGACCTTCAGCAAGGTAAGCCTGCTCTTGTTGAGGGTCAAAGTGCCAAAACCACTTCCCAGCCTGATAAACACATTGCTGAGTTTATGAAAGCAGCTGATGAGTCCATATCGAAAGTATTAGACTGGTTTAAAAGAAGCTCCAGTGCTGGCGATGACAAAACTCAGTCAGAGAAATCTCAGGGGAGGGAACCCAAAGAAGAACCAGACTTGCCAGCCAAGACAGTTGCAGATAATGGAGAACCATGCAAGGATGAAAACAAACAACCGACAAGAGAATTTTCATTTGGTGAGAATGGGAAATCACACAGTGTTTTGCCCAGAGGACTTGAGACGGAAGAAAAGCAAATGCTGAAAGAGAAGGAAAAACATAATCAAAATGGAGAGAGAGAAGAAACAAGATACAATGAAGAAGCATGTAAAGAACCTAAGTTTCTTAAAGATGACAAAGGCCAGACAGGTTCAAAGAGTTTTAGCTCTACAGGAAACCTAATTGAAGAGTCATTGGAAAATGATATACAAACCAACATAAAGGAAGAAGGGGAAAATATGTCTACTGTCAAACCACCTTTGAAAGAAGGCAATTTTACATTACAAACTGGATTTGATCATAAAAGGTTAGAGCAAGAACCTGACTTGCTTGATCAAGGAAGCATGCCATTAGATCCACATACTTTGAGGGGAAAAACAGATGAATTGCAACAGTATGAATTTAAGCAGTCAGCTCAGATAACTATTCCAGATGAGGCCACAAGAGAAAAAAGAAAAGTAAAGGATATTAGGACACTCTGGGAAAGGGACAATGCCACACCTATGCATCCAAATAAAGAAGCTATTTTACATACGGGCCCAGCAGCTATTAGCACAGTGCTTGAAGAAAGTAGCAAGGTAAAAGAATCAAAAGACCAAAGCGAGTCTTGTTTGGTTGCCTTCAGGAGAGTTGAACTAACAAGTGATGAACAGTCATCTGAAGATGAATATCTAGAATCCTCTAACACTAGATTTGATATTACATCCAAACCTAAAGCAGATGAAAAACTAACAAAAACATTTCCATCTGATGGGAAGGGTAATGAATTTGCAAAATTGCCAAAAACAAATAATTTGTCCCCAAGAATCAATATTTCTTCCATCTCCTCAAAAAGCAAGTATGAAGATGGGCTAGAAATGTGTTCAGAAAAAGATACCACCTCTCCGCAACAGAAAGCCAACTTTAAGGTTTTGTCTTTAAAGGAAAAAATAAATGAGAAGTCCAAGAATCAAATTTCTAATCCTTTGCAGTTTCAGAGTTTGAGACAATTTTGGGGTAGTGGAGTTAAACTGCAGGAAAATGAAGGTACTTTACCAAATACTGTCAGTACTGTAGCCTACAAAAAGGAGTCAAAAGAGGTTAAAGAAACCAAAACTGAGCCAAGCAGAGAAGACCTAATGATTCAGCAGCAGAACCAACTGTCCCAAAGAGAAAGAACGGAGAAGCTAACTTTCAAAGGGTCATCTACACAGGAAGGGCAGCCTGCTCCCTGGTCACTGAAAATGACCTCAAAGGGGAATGCAGAAGCTGTTGAAATAGTAGAAAAAAATGTAAGACAATTAGTGATCTCAAAACCTGAAGAAAAAGTGGATCCTCCAGATCGGGAAGTTAAAGAATATATAGAAAAAAGTATTGTTCTGTCAAAAACACAGGATAGTAAATTTAACAGTGGATTACAGAAACTACTTAAAGAAACATCTGAGTCTTCCTTGCCACCATACCAACCAGCTGGTGAGAAGGATGCTAGAAGAGGTGAGGCAGGAGCAGACGAACAACAAAATTCTTCTGTGAAAATGGTTCAGAGCAAGACTGCCCCCATAGACGTCAAAGAACAAGCAGAACCTCCTAAGGAACCGGTTTTAGAGACAATAGACAAAACAGTTGCCCTACCAAAAGTGCAACCTGATAGGTTTAATGCTGGCCTAGAAAAGCTGCTAAAGGAAACCTCTGAATCATTATCTTCTTCCAGTCAGAGCACACCGGAAGCCGTTTCTGAAAGGATGGTTTCTTCGCCTGGGCAAGCAAGATTCTTTGAAAAGGTGATGGAACGGAGTCTCAGGATGTCTCCTAGTGCTCAGAAAGAGGAATTGTTTAATCGAGAAGTGAAGGAAACAATTGAAAAAACAGTTGCTGCACCCAAAGATGTGCATAAAGAATCTAAAATTGGTCTAGAGAAGCTTCTTAAGGAATCTGAGGCCTCCTATCCCTTATATCAGACAACAAATGAGGATGAAAGTATCCAGAGAGAGACTTCTTCTGAAAAAATCTGCCCAAATTCTTTCCAAAAAGTGTTGCATACTAACATACCTGCTCTTGTTGACACCCAGACTACAGCACAGGCTCCTGGCAAGGACGTTTCAGAGACTGTAGAAAGAACAGTCATTCCACACAAATTTGAACTCTGTACTTTTGATGTTAATTTTAAAAAGCTACTTAAGGAGGCATCCACAATCTCTCCTTCATTGTATGATACAGATCAAAACCTCAAAGCAGTCTCTGATGATAATTCTAGAAAAGATCAGCAGGAGTGTAATGAGCTGCTGATAGACCTTAGCCAGGAAACAGCTGAGACCCCATGGGAGACTGAGAGCACTGCAACTATATACAAGGATAATGTCAAGCCATTTGATACAAGCTTGGAGAAACTATATGGAGAGCCAGCTGAAGTGCTGTCACCTTCACATGGGAAAAGTGGAAAAAATGTAAGCTCTCAACTAAAGGAACATCCTGATTACTCTGCTTCTTCCTCTTACCAACCTGGAGAAGTAAATGAAATGGTGACAACAACTGTTCAACCAAAATCTGATGTCGGTGAGTTTAGTGCTAGCTTGCAGAAACTGCTGAAAGAAGCCTCTCTGTTTTCGCATCCTGAACAGAAAAGCTTAGACACTGTAACTCATGATATAGTGAGTGTTAATCTACAGCCTAAGCAGAGTGTGGAGTCTGTATCCCAACAAGATATTACCTATCCTCAAGAAGAAAATGAAATAATAGAAAAAGCTGTTGCTCCATCCAAAGCAAAATTCAGTGAATTTAATTATGGTTTAGAGAAGCTACAGAAGGAGGCTTCTGAAACATCACCTGCTAGCCTGGGATGTATGGACAACGCTGTGCAGAGGACTGCTGATGTACAACCTGTAGACTTGACCTCTCAACAAAATATAAACCATCTTCAGGAAGTAAGTGAAGCAATAGAAAAATCTGTTGCCCCTTCCAGATCTGAGGTTGGAGAGTTTAATACTGGTTTGCAGAAACTGCTGAAAGAGGCATCTGAAATACCACCTGCTGACCTGAAAAGTTTGGACAAAGATGGAACGCAGCCTTCCCAACAAGAGAATGGCTGTGTTCAAGGAGTGAATGAAACTGTAGGAAAAACTGTTGTTTCAGCAAAACCAGAATACAGTACTTTCAATATTCATTTAGAAAAACTTCTTAAAGAAGCATCAGAAGTTTCCTCTCCTTTATCCAAGGAGAGGGGTGAACAGGAAAAGCCTAAGGATTCAGTGTCCCAATCAGAAAAGGGAATTTCATCCATAAAAATGTCACCATATGGTCAGAGGGCTTCAGGTGGCTATCGTACACAGCTTAAGATAGGACTCAAGAGAGAGACTTTGAAACAAGATGACAAAGCCTTTTTAAAGGAAGATATTGCAGTAAATGAACCACAACTTTCTGATCCCCATGAAAGGGGTGCATTTCAGAAAACAGAACTGATTAACTTGGCATCAACTGAACCAGCACCCCAAGAGACAGAGAGTAGTGCAGCTATAATCAAAATGCTAAAGATACAGGAAAAAGCAGGAGAGGCTGATAAAAGTGGTTCCTTCGCAGATACTGTTGAGAATGCACCTGAAGTGAGCAAACCACTTGGATTCAGAAGAGCAAGCACACCACTTGAAGGTAGCTCGCCCAAGATAAGCAAAGGACAACTGCTTCTAGCACCTTCTTGTCATGACGATGAAGATGACACGATAAGTTTAGGCTCAGATGCCTCAGATGGAAATTCTGATCCTCAAACAGGAATCAGGAGGAGTTCAACTAGTGAGCATTTTAATTCTTAAACTCGTGGTTGTGGGTCTCTGAATCTGGTTAAATTTTTGTATTAAACAACCTGAAGAATGGTGACCCAAAGGTTGGAGAGACTTTTCTTTTTAACAGTTATTATTAATTGAAGTGTTTGGGTATTTTCATTTTTTCAGTAGGGAACCCAAGCGTGTGTTTTGCTTTTGTTGCTGTGTTTTGTTTTTTTAATGCAGAAATCACCATGGGTCTTGAACCATGCATTACATTTGCTTTTTAATCAGGGGATTTGGACTGGAATAACCCTTGCGCATGTTGGGTTAAAAAGGTCAGACTTGCATATGGCTCTTCATTCTTTTCCTTATTAAAGTTCTGATTTGGGTACAGATGGCAATCTTTTACCATCTTTTCTACTTTCAACTTAGGGCTATGGACTTTCCTTTTGGACATAGTAGGCAATTGAAACGGATTTTCATTCTTTACATTAGCAAGGGATATCTGGATAAACTTTCCAATGTCAAGCTCTGACTTCAGGAAGCTAAAAGAAGCCTATTTGTCTCTTAAGCTAGAAACAGACATTGCCAAACTGAAGAGGATCAGCTGTGGCAGGACACGTGGCAGGCACCCAGTGTAGAACAAAGGGTGATATGTTCCTCTTGCTAAGGGACTCCCTGTCTCCCTCACTGCCCTGCACCTCCTTGCAAGGATCTGCCCTAACCTGTCCTTCTGGGTGAAGAATGGTTCAGCATGGGTCCTGGCATGGTGGGGCAGGGCAGCACAGGAGCCGAGAATTCCCTGTTTAAAGAGACTCACCCCTGGGAGGCACGGGAGGAAGGGAATTTCTGGTGCCCCATGCCAGGACTCATCCTGTGCCGACCCTTGCTTCACGAGGTGAAATGGGTCAGCGTGGATTCTGGCTTGGAGGCATGGGGCAGCACAGATGCTGGGGATTCCAGGAGTGAGATTTCCTGTGGTGTGAGGAAAGTCAGGCAGGTGTTCAATCCTGCCTGGGTGTTTCCTGCAGTGTGCAGGATCAGGCCCCTCAAGCCTCTGGAGCACATCCAGAGCTTGGACTGCCCGCGCTCTCCTGTCACCAGCAAATGAACATCTGCTGCAATAAAGCAGCACAGTCTATTGCTATCTTTGTTGCTGCCACACATTTTGGGCATTTTTGGCACAACAAAAGGGTATGGACATCAGTTTGCACAAAGGCGAGGAAAGACTATATCTGTTTCCACCCTGGCTTCCTTGCTCCTGCTTGCTACTGAGCACAAGAGTGAGTTTGCCTGTGTACAAAATGTGATAGGCAGCCCTAATGTAAAAACACTGGAATTGCTTGAGTGAGGTGGGGTGTTTTCCCATCCTGAGAAATTGGGTCTGGTCTCTTTACCTGGAAAGCTCAAGAAGCTCATGAACTTCCAAAGCTTTCAGTTGTGATAACTACTTTTAACTAGTTCTTCATTTTTGACTTAAGAAAACACCTGTTGGAGCCAAAGCAGCTTTGGCTAAGAAAATAAACAAATAAGGACTCTAGGACTTCAGGATTTCACCCTTGCTGAAATTTTGCATTTTGGGATCACTTCTTGGACCTTTTGGAGGATAAAAGTGGGATTAGGTATGAGATTATCCTAAAATAAATTAACTCAACAGACCCTGAGGACTGGGATTAAATTGCTACCAATAATGTTGGTTCCAATCTGAAAGTTTATGACAATTTTCAGACTACGTAAAAATGAACAGATGGTCCTTTGGGGTTCCCCCCCTCACCCCCTTTTCCTTTTTTCAAAAGGACAGATAACCCCCCTCAAGAACACAGCTAGTCCCTTGTTGGCAGAGCTGACACACAACACTACTGATGCGCTCTCTGGTTAAACTCTTGTTTTATTTGTGGACACAGCTGAGTCAGTAGGAATCTTACTTGTGCTATTCTGAATCGGGACTGGCTTGTAATACTTAATACGTGCCTACGTAGGGAATCAGCAATTCCTGTTGAGATCAATGGAGACCCTACAGTTATGTATCAGGGCCTAAAGCTTTGCCCCTAACACTGTAAAGCTGATGCAATTCTAGTTAGTTCTGTTTTGTTTCAAGGCAGCATTTCTAACTATAACATTGACACACCAGTCTCACGTGTCAACTTTCAAAATAAAGCTTGTTTCAGGAATTGTCTAAGTAGCATCAGCTATTAAATTGAATGACAACCATCACACTTGTCTTTACCACCTGCACTTTTGTTCAATAATCTTGAGTTATCCAATCCGTCATTCTAGTTCTGCTTTCTTCGACTTCTTGTTTAAGCAGTTGTCAAGACCTGGAAAGATTTGGTAAGGATTTAATGCATCTTCATTGTGAAATCATGAGCTGTTTTAAGTAACTCGCTTCAAAAGGCATGTCTGTCTATATGTGCAGTGTTCATGTATTTTGTCTTGTAACAGGTTCAGAAGAAGAATTAAATCCTGTTTTGATGGCTTTGAAAAGGAGTGCAGATAGGAAAATGCCTTCCAAAAGTCTAGAGGATATTTCATCAGCCACACCAAGTGAGCACAAAGCTTGTCTGCTGTCTTCCATGCCCCTAAGCTTAAAAGTGCTTGTATTATTCCTCCATCCATCTTCAATCACTTGCGCTTTCATATCCCAACAGTGGGATTTGGCAGGAAAACTATTCTCAGAATAAGCATATGATGAAGGACAGAGAAAAACAAAATAGTACGTTCTATGAAGTCTCAATTGCAGTACTTCATGTCCATTTTGAATGTTATTGCCAGCTGCCAAATCTTAATATAAAAGCAAGTCTCAGTTGTAGTGTGCTTAAGACAGGCATGCCTTTTTCTGTCTCTTCTCTGCCATTCTTGTAGCCATCTTAACAGTTACATCTGCACTGGCACTGAATAGGAAAGTGAAGATATCTCTTCTTGATTTCACTGTTGTGCTAATTTTTTTATAAGTAAGAAGACTTAAGCTTTAAACTTTTTAAAGGTAAAACTATAGATGTTATTCTTTTAAACTGAGAGATTGAACTCATATTTTTGTGAGACTCCTTGAAGTATTCTAAGTTTCTCTTTTGCCAGATCTATTCACAAATAAGTTACTATGTTTATGGAAGGGTTTTTTTTTTCTTTTTTTCTTTTTCTAAGTGGGACCTGGTCTATGCAGCAGACTTCTTCCAAGAAACAGAACTTGAAACTGGTCTGTGTTAGCATGGCATTGCTTATCATACAAAACACTTTATTTGTTATAAAGTAAGGGGATTTGCAAATGCCCAACAGGGACACTCTCCTCTGTTTATGTACACACAAGGTTTGGCACAAAAATTAATGGGGGGTTGTATGTGAGAGTAAGTCTGACTTCAATAAAGTTTTGCCTACTTACACCAACAATGCATTTAGGTTTGAGTTCATATTCAAACTATGCAGTCAAATATGCTTAAACATGAGCTTGGGGCTGTGAATCTTTCAAAATCTCATCTTCCTCATTATGCCCAGTAATTAACGTGTCAACATGTAAAATTTAATATAATGAAAATTTATTTGTGAGTAGATCTGAATATTTGGGACGGTGTAGGCTATTGCAGATATTTTACAAATTTGAAATAAAGACATAAGAACCCTTTTATGACGATGCCAATATATGCCCATAGCTAGCTATCACTGCTCAGGAACAGTGCAGCAATATATTGGTATACACTGCATTACCACTGACCAGAACTACTTTTATAGTGCATAAGTTCATCAGCCAGGTAGAAATTATCTTTTGGAAGGCATCTCTTTGTGCATTTAACCTTGCATGTGGCTTTGATTTTTTTTACTTTAATCCTTCTAAGCTCTGTGGTTGCCACTTGTAATCTGTGCTACCTTGAACAGATTTTTCTAACTGTGTTTTACTTTTACTTTTTCCCTGCGCAGATACAGGAAAAGTAGATATTCCGAGAGAAGAATTAGTTCTTAGTGCTGAAGATGGTAAATATCTTATTTGTGTCTGCATGAGAATATTATTCCTTTCCAGTGTCCTCCACTTATTGTAGAAAAGTTGTCAAATTTAAGGATTGCATTGTTGCTGTAGACTTAGTAAATTTTTGCATGATTTAAATATTTTAGTAGCATTTCTCTAGATCTGCTTTTATTCTAAAGTAACGTGTTGGCATTATATTATGTCCCACCATTATTATGAAATACTTAGTGCCATTTAACAGTGTATAATATGGGCACATGATACAGTCATTCCACATTGTGCAGAACTGGGCCCCTGAAATATATATTTGCATGGTTACATGATGCATTGGAGGATGATCCTTAGTGATCACTTAAAACACTAGCCAGATGTCTCAGTCAACACCTTCAATTGTTGACAGTGTGCATCACTGTCTCAGTCCAACAAAATAGAATCACTTGCTCTGAGATATCAAATGATTCACTGGTTTACCTACTGTTGATACAGACTATTTCCTGACTTAACCTGCATTGTATGAGCTAAATTCTGTATCAGTTACAGGTACAAAATTCTCATTTATGTCCTTGAGTGTGTGGGTGGAGATGGGATCATTAAAGGGTTCCAAATTTTAAAACAAAACTTCTTTAAGAACACAGTACTTCAAGATGTACACAGAAAAAAATACCAGATACTAAAATACTAAGATACTGACTGACACAATATGGTGGTATGTAACATATTGCTCTTTCCTGTTAAGTTGTAGTACAGAGACATCACAGTTCCAGAATTAGTCATTAAAAGCTCTATTTATTTTTATGGAGTTTTCTGCATGTTTGTAGTTAGTCTGTAGTGGCACGTTTTTGTCCCATGTGCTGCTGTCCACTTAAATAACACACTTAACTTTTTGAGTGTTTTTCTGAAATGGGGATACAAAGTAATAGGTTTCAGGAAAAGGAAGCTGTATGCTAAATATGTTTTATCTGATCATTTAGCTGAAACACCTAACTTTTTCTTCCCAAGTAGGAAAATTACTCTTGTGCACAGGCCAGTTTTGGTGAGGACTGACAAAAATTTAAGGTGCGATTTTTTTAGCAGTGTTTGGCACTTGGCCAAATTGTCAGTTTTCAGTGCAAAGAGAGTCATGTCAGTATTAAGCTCTTTAGAAAACCCACCTGTAAGTCTTTGGCTTCCCTTGAAGCCTATAAACTCCAATTGCCATTGTGGTCCAGATTCTCGAAAGAGGAAAAACCATATATATGTGTCGATGTAAATGTAGATATAGATATGCAATAAGGGTTTGTTATTGCATCTTGGAAATCTTGTCTAATGATTGCAGGAAGGACAAAAGGATGATCTTGACTTTCATGTATAAAATCTGTTGGTTCTGCTATTATCCGTGCCTGATTAGTTCTTCTACTCAATGACAGACGTATTATTCTCAATGTTGCAATTCTGAACAGATCAGAAAACAGATGAGCAACAAGAGAAAAATGAAAAAGTTCCCGGAAGTGAGTAATAGGATCCTTCCAGCAAACAAAAGGATATAATTCTTCATTGACATAATTTTAAACCTATTTTTAATATCAGTTAACTAGTAGTCAGTCTCCACTAAGTGCCTGCGGCCTACAAAACTCACAACTTACCGATAATATTGTTTTTAGTGTACACAAGGTACATTTTCTTTCTCGAGGAAAGTGGGATTGAAAGTGCTTGACTTCTGATAGGCTTTCTTGTGATGTTTGCTCATGTTAGGAAGGCTTACAGTTTCTGGACTATTTTGCTTGCATTTATCTTGCATGCATTTTGCCTGCATAGGGCATGTTACCAGAATAGCACTTTGTCCTGGGATAGTGAGTGTGATTTTCGCAGTGAAAGGAATTAGTGCATCTTGAAAATGTGATGGCTCCTCAACCCGAGAAATTTAAACTGGTGTTGGGGTTCATATGAGATGGGGCTCCTCGTATGGTCATGGTATAAAAGATTGGAAAACTGGCCTCATGCAAATTGGCATTTTTAAAACTAGTTCCCACATTTCAGCTTTGTGTGACGACTCAAATTCATAATTTGGAAGAGAAATTCACTAAAAATATATATTTTAAAAGCTGAGATCATAATTCAAGATACCACATCGTAACTGCATCCTGAAACTCAGCATGGTCTAGAACTAAACCCTGCCCATTTTACATGAGTGACCCTTTGACATAAATGAAACTAACTGTGTATAGGAGGGCAGGGTTTAGCTTTTTTGATTCAATATTAAGAATAGGGTGGTTCTACTTTCGTAGCTACCTTGTAATAACCTTGTTAACATTGAAAGAGTTTAGCTCCCACCTCTGTTCCAGAAGAAAATCAGAAATACAAATATTATCAGGCAGACTTTTAAAATATTTTCCAGTTAAACTCTAACTCCTTTGGTCAAAACATAGGCAGTGCCTAGATTTGTATATTATAAAGGATGCAGAATTTCATATTTACTAATATGTAAGACATAACCTACTCAAGGTGGTTCTGTGGTCTGTTTTATGAGGAAGATCAAATTTAGATGATCTTAATAGTTGCTGCTGGCATTAAAATCCCACAAATCTATGAGATTTTGTCTACATGTTATGTTGCAGCATGAGCATGTTGGTGCATTTTGTCCAGACTCATTATCCTAAGCTTTGCTTACTGGGACCTAGTTCTTGTTAATGCCAGAACACCGAGTATATTTGAAACTTGATTGCTGCTCTTCAGTTTCCACAGTGCCTTCAAAACCTGATAACCAGTTTTCAAATCCTGAAAAAGTTAAAAGGCTGAGCAAGTCGGTACCAGCATTTCTACAAGAAGAGGTAAGTTCCAACTTTTTTGGGGAAAAAAAAGACCCTAAAACTTACTCCTTCTCTACTTAACATGCGTTTCTACCTCTGCTTAGTAGTAGATTTTCAGGCCTTCCAATTCAGCTTGTCATCAGATCAGTGATGTGCAGCTGAAGAATTTTCCTAGCATAATTTTTATTTTATTTATGTCAGTCCTTGGAGCCAGTTATAAGCACCATGTAGGCCAACCCCTGAGTGCAAATATCAAATCATTGGTGAACATCAATTTAGCTTGAACCCAAGAATCATGTGTCCTCATGAAATTGCCTCTCTCCTCAGGTCATTTTGCCATAGTTGAAGTCAACAGGGAACCTAAGCTGGATCCCCTTTATAGCAACAACAACATTATTATTAATGATGATGGTAATAATGACAACAATAATAACGTGCGTGCTGACTGGGTGGCTTCAGATTAATGTGGCTAACTACCTCTTTCTGGGAGACCACAGACTCTGGAATTTGCTTTACCATCTCTCTCCTACTCCAAAAAATCCTGCATTTGGTACCTTTGAGGAATGCTGCAAAAGGTATCTGGCTGGCAGCTTTTGGAAAGAGCTGTTTGTTTTTTCCCTGAGCAATGGAGTATGGAAAAGAATTTCTGTCGGTGGCCGGCTGGGTTCCCATTGGGACAATTATGGAAGTATTTTGGGGAGTTCAGCATGTTGTATAATTAGTGAAGTCATTGCTGAGCTCTAAGTAGGTTATTTTCTTAGGATTTTAATCTAAACAGGACTTAAAAAAAAAAGATGAGACTAGTCATTCTGCTTCTGATACCTGAAATAATCAAACCAGGACCTTTGGTTTGGAGGCTTAATGTACTTTGGCATAAAGAAAAGAGAGATCTCCTGCCTAGTTGTTTATTGCTGATATTGTAACACAAACTACTCAAAAGACCCATAGCTCAAACTTTTTGGCATGTTTTTTGAGGATGCCAGTGATTGGTCATCAGGTGGTTAAATCACCAAAAACAAATTTAAAACTTGTCAGAATTAGGGAGGACCCTTCGTGAAAGGGGAGGACCTACACTGAGGCAAAGGATGCTACTGGTCAGGCTAGAAAGGCAGGATAATCTTTTTGCCACTCAAAGACACTGTCAATTCTTAAATTAAAAAAAAAAAATCCAAGCTGTAGCAGGGCTGAGTCCCGGGGGGAGGCCATGATGTCCCCTGGTTGTCTTGTGAATCCTGCCCTGCTCAGGCTCTCCGGATACCCTCCTTCTTTGTTCTTGCCTGCCACTCCTTGCTGTGAATACTTTATATGGAGAAAAGGAAAGTTGCTCCAGGGTCCCAGAGTGAGCCTTAGTCTTCCTCAAGTCTACAGGTTCCTTACAACACCCCCCACCTGCCTCTGTTTCCCCTCAGACACTAATTCTGGCCTTTCTGGCCCATCCACTCCTGGCCTGTGGCCCCATCCTATCTGCCTGGTTGCCTTTGCCCTGCCCAAGTGGTCCCAGGCTGATCTCCATAGAGACCCAGTCTGCCTGCTACATCTGGTGCCCCTGGTGGTGGGTGTGAGGCAGATGGGCTGGGATGCCCAAGCAACGGGGCTGGATCCATTGGCGATGGTGGCGGCAGTGATACTGGTAGTGGCAATCGAAAGAAGCCTCCACTGCTGGGAAGCAGAGTCCAGCTACTGCACTGCCTCAGCCCTGCTGTGCACCTGGGGGCAGTGGGACCAGCTGCACATACCATGCTTGGGCTGGGCAGGCCCAAGGGACTCACTGTGGACTGGATAAAATCCCTTGGCGAGTTGCATTTTGCCCATCTGGTCCTGCCCTCTAAAGTCTCTGCCCCTCTTGGGCTGTACTGTAGCATGTGCCCTGCCTGGCAGGCTGGGTCCAGTCCACCAGTATAACTATAACAAAAACATTAGCATACTGGCTACAGCACAAGCTCTAAGCCTACTGGCTGTGTAACCCTCTCTTTCCCTCCAGCCAGGCAGCCAGCCAGACATTTATTCCCTACTTGCAATCCTCATGTCAAGCAGATCCCAGCTGGTCATAGTCCTCTCATGGCAGAGCTCCTTCCCCGGCTGCTTGCAGGCCCACCTTAGCTCAAGTGCTGGGCTTGTATAGTTCTTAAGCCCTGCCCTTGCAGGTCATGTGGCTCCCCAGCTGCCACCGGTACTTCCACTTGGGTCTACTAGTTAGTCTCCAGGGCAGCCTGCAGCTGCTGTGCTAGTCTTGGTGCCTTCCTTGCCCCAAGCAAGGTTCTGCCCAATTGTACTATCACAGAGCTGCTAGCTCTGCCATAGGCACTCTGCTGCTCAGGCCTTCTCTGTCCTGTTGTCATACTGCAGAGCAACTGGCTCTGCAATAGACACTCATAGTCTCTGTCCCCTGGCTGCCTATTTCCCTGCAGTGTTCCCTTCCACCTGGGGAATCTCCCTGGGCTGTCTCTTCTTGAACGTAGCAGGAGCCCTGGGCTCCCTGTCACACAAGCCCCAATATTTTATTTCTAAAACAAGGCTTAGCCTCAAATACACTGGTCATGTCCAGATACTCAGTTTCTCCCAGGAGAGTTGCTGCTGACCCAGGAGAAACCACAAGTGTACAGATGTTCAGGATTTTTCTCTTAGAGCAAAAATGAGCACTCCAAGAGAAACATAACCTGGGAACAACCAGGGTTAAATCACTCCCGGGAAAGTGAATGTCTGTACGTGTTCTCTTCTGAGAGCAGCCACAGCACCATGATAGACTACATCATTGGAAGCAGGGATGTAACAGAGATGGCTGTGCAGACCTAAGGATAGCAGGGGCTTCTCAAGAACTCTGTTTAATGGACGCCTGACAGGAGAGTAGTGCAGTGGAGTTATTTCTATCCTATTTTGGTGTTCGGATTGAATAAAAAAAAATTGGCTGATGGGGCGCACCCAGAGAGTAGTGGTGGATGGGTTTTACTCAACCTGGTGAGATGTGAGCAGTGGGGTACCCCAGGGCTCGGTCCTTGGGCCCACACTGTTTAACATCTTCGTCAGCGACTTGGATGAGAGGGTGGAAAGCACGCTGTCCAAGTTTGCTCATGACACTAAGAGGTGGGGCGAGGTAGACACACTTGAAGGGAGAGAGAGGCTGCAACTAGATTTAGACAGACTACAAAAGTGGGCAGATGAGAATAGGATGGGGTTCAACGTAGACAAATGCAGGGTGCTGCACCTTGGGAGAAGGAATCCACAGCATACATACAGGCTGGGGAGTTCCCCTCTTGAAAGCACAGAGGCGGAAAGGGATCTTGGAGTCATTATTGACTCCAAGATGAACATGAGCCGCCAATGCCAGACCGCAGCCAACAAGGCCAGCCATACCTTGTCATGCATCCAAAGGTGCATCTCAAGCCGGTCCAGAGAGGTGATACTCCCCCTCTATGTGACTTTGGTCAGGCCGCAGTTGGAGTACTGCATCCAGTACTGGGCGCCGCACTTCAAAAGGGATGTGGCCAGCCTGGAGAGGGTTCAGAGAAGGGCCACCTGCTTGGTGAGAGGGCAGCAGGACAGGCCCTATGAGGAGAGACTGAGGGACCTGAACCTGTTCAGCCTCAGCAAGAGGAGGCTGAGGGGGGACCTGGTGGCTGCCTACAAGCTCATCAGGGGAGATCAACAGCAAATAGGCAGAGCCCTTTTCTCCCCAGCACCACCTGGGGTGATGAGGAACAATGGTAATAAGCTGGTGGAGAATAGGTTTAGGTTAGAGATCAGGGCAATATTTTACAGTTAGGGTGGCCAAAATCTGGAACCAACTTCCCAGGGAAGTGGTCCTCACCCCCTACCTTGGGCACATCCAAGAGGAGGTTGGACGATTACCTGTCTGGGGTCTTGTGAACCCAGCGTTCATTCCTGCCTGTGGCAGGGGGTCAGGCTAGATGATCTGTTCAGGTCCCTCCTGACCCTAGCTACTATGAAACCATCCTCTGGTCCAAGGTTTTCCACCCCCCACTCCGCTGGGGACAGCATTGCCCACTAGACTTTGCTCCAGCCTAGCAGAGAACAGAACACCACCCTTCACAATTCCCACATTGTGCTGGGGAGACACACTGCACAGCGCTTGCACTGCAAGCTCTTTGCTGTTCAGGGGCTCAGCGTTGAATGTCTGTTCAGGCATTTCCCAGGAATTTTCTCTACCAGGAGAACAAATGTGGGGGAATTCTCCTAGATTATTTAACTGTATGTACACAGCCTCCATCTCATTTCACCCTTAAAAACCATGAACACATACTTTCACAGCTCATTTCAATTTAAAATAAATTTCTAGGAGCATGAGGTATATTATGCAGATTGCAGTATTTGAAGGCTTTCAGGGCCACAGTCTGTAGAAATGCTGAGAGAAATCTCAAATGATGTGAGGCCACTAGGCCTATTAAAAACCTAGAAGCTGAAGATTGGACCCAGCCAAAACTCTTAGCATCTCTTAGTCTTTGGTAACATCACTATGTGCATTCTTGTCAATAATGAGTGTGAAACTATGATTATATAATGCACATTGATAGCTAAAATGGTGATCAAGGTTGACTCCACACAGGTAACATGGAGTAGATCTTTATTGCCTATTCCAGCCCATCTCTGGGACTAATTATAAAAGAATAATTCCTCATTTTTATTTTTGTAATGCTTTGTCATTCCAATGTTTGTACCATATATTTTGGTATTAGTTTCTTACCATTATGGTAAAGGAGGGATGACTATCCAAAAAAATAACCTGTACTCCAAAAGAAAGAGCAGCAAAGTCCCTTATTTGTCACTGAACTAAGCTTTCAAAACACATGCGTATGTTGCCTTCACAAAATGTACTTGCATGTACATTTGATAACTATCTCTGCTTAACTTGCAGCTAGCTGCTCCTTGGATATTTCCTAGGTCTGATACAGCCATGTGAAAGAGCAAGCATTGTCAAGTGGATTAAAGACAGGATTGGGAGTGAGGAGACATTGGGGGTCAATCCTTACTCTGCCACTGGCTTGCTGTGTGGCCTTAGGCACATCACTCAGCCTAGATCTATTTCTTTCATCTGTAAACACTTTGAGTCAAGTGCTGTTCGACCATTCTATATTTATTTTCAGAAAATATTAACTTTTTGAACCCACAGTTGTTTTAATTTAAGTCTCTTCTCCTAATCAATGTTGATGGGAAGTCTGAGGTGGGAGCAGCTCAGAATTTCAAAAGTCCACAGGGGAGGGGGAAGGGGACAGGGAATTTCCCTTGCTAAACCTGTATATACCCATGTGGCCCACAGTTGGAGTTCATCATATTTTATACAATGACATGCGGAGGAATTTCCAGGGGAGCTTATGGAAGTGGGCAGACATTGTTTTCTGTGTTATAAAGCAGGGCAACATAGGCAAGGTAGCTGTTATCGTGTGGCCAAAGAGTGGCTGAGTACAGCAAAATGCATATTTCTTGATGTAACTGCTAGGCTGTGCTTCCTCTCTTGCAACAAATTCTTTTCATAATTGCAACCAGTCATCAGAGCATCTTCCATTGATTGTCTTTCATTCGCTTTAGCATGATGGCTACTTTAAGAGATGAGTGAGACATGACAGCACATAGCATACGGGGACTGGTTAAACTTTTTAGAATTGTGATAATTTCACTGTACTAATGCATGGAAAAAGTGAAACTGTTTCTACTGTAATTGTTGATGCTTAGAGTAAAAATATTTTTTACTTTGTCCCTTTTGTGAGTTTGATAACGATTTTTAACCAGGTAGCAATTTTTAAAAAAATGCCTGGCTTTCACCTGAAAATTTCCCTTTACCTTATTCTTGTTTTAGCAAAATTTAACTTGCTGCATGCAAAAAAGCAACATGACCTAATTTAAGGAATTATTCAGTACCCACTAGGGCATGCGATTCCTGGTATCCACTGACTCCCAGCATTTTCACATCTGCTTTTTAAAATTCTGACACTTTTTTAAATGTTCCTTGTGACTAAGTGCATACACAGACTTTCTTTGTGTGATGTTTTGTAGAGTGATGACAGAGAGACAGATACAGCATCAGAAAGCAGCTATTCCTTTGGCAAAATCAAGAAGAGCCCCAGCTCTCTAACCAATCTTAGCAGTTCCTCTGGCATGGCATCCTTGTCTTCTGTATGTAAACCAAAGCTTTGTTTTAATGGCACTTTGCTTTTGCTAGTCTTGTCGGTGTCACTCTAATTCCTTTGTATCTTTCTCTGTAGCCTTCCATCACTGTTGTATGAGTCTAATGTTGTTTAATGCTCTATTTCTTTGACTTCAGGCAGTGTATAAATGTAACAAATTATATGTTTCTTTTTTTAAAAAGGATTATGGCATTACAAATACCTTTTATTATTATTGAGTGAAATTACTTTTCATATTACTGTAACATCTAGGAGCCTTAGGCCAGTGGTTTCCAAATATTTTGGAAAAAGTCATCTGTTGACCCTCAATTTCTTGAGACCCATCATGTGCTCTTATCAGAATTTTTAATTGAAAAATGGTGGTGGTAGAGGGACAGCTGATCCACAGGACACTTGCTTGCTATGGCTACAGTTTGGGAAATGCTACAGTAGCTAGAACCCAAATGATGTAAGGTGCTATAAGCATGCAGAAGAAAGTGGTTCCTACCTTGAGACTTTGCAACTTAAAAGGTCAGAGATGACATGCACAGATAGATGGGGGTGGGAAAAGGGTACAGAAAGCACCAGGAAGCTGGTTAGAATGATTAACAATGCTATCAGCACGCTGACAGCTCAAAAATCATTGAGTTTAGCCTTGGCCTCATAGCAAAGAAGAGTTTTAAAAAAAGAGATTTGAATGATCAATGGCTTTTTAATATCTCTTTATTTGTACCTCTCCCTTCCCTTTCCATCCACCTCTGTCATGTAGACACACTGCATATTTTTTCCCTTCTCTTCTATTTTTGGCATGCATACAGTGCTCATCACCATAGTATCTGTCCCAATTTCTGTGGGGAAGAATGGCTAAAGAGGCAGTAATACCAAAAGCTTTTAACTAAAGAACACTGTATATGGGGTGGGATCTCTTTCTTTGTAAGTATGTTGGTAAATATGTTTGCACTTACATTTTGCTTGAGATTTTTCAGGGTCTTCCAAACATCAGTATTCTTTTATTATAAAAACTTAAAAAATGGATACTATTTCTTATTGGATTGCTTAAAGTCTGTTATGGTTAAACATGGGTTTAGTGAAGTTGTTTCTTGACTGTCTCTCAATTCTGTACAGGTGAATTTCTTCTCTGAATTTAAACGTTTTGCATTCTGATAATGTAACACACATCTGACCAGAAACAAAAACTAAGAACTAAATATGTTTTCCTTTTGCGTGGTACAGGTGAGCGGAAGTGTGATGAGCATCTACAGTGGAGACTTTGGCAATGTGGATGTGAAAGGGAACATTCAGTTTGCTATAGATTATGTAGAACAGCTGAAGGAACTCCATATTTTTATTTGTCAGTGTAAAGACTTGGCAATTGCAGATGTTAAGAAGCAGCGTTCGGACCCGTAAGTGTAATCGTGGTTGCAGTTCTTCCTGAGACAAGTTTCAGTGTTGTGTGTGGAAACAGCAAATTGAATCTTTTTGTCAGTATTACCATTACCTTGGCTAGGGGGCAGTAACAAATGTAAGCTTCCCTAAGAGCACGTAAGCTGCTATCTTGATTGGTTGCTTGACTTTACAGAGTGTAGAGAAAACAAAGGTGTATCCATTGCACAGGTCAGAAATCCCATACACTGGGGATGCTCTACCCCCGGCCTGTGGAGCCATGTCCTCTGGCCTGTGGGGTCTTTATAGGTCTACAAAATTGGCAGCAGGGGAGCAGTAGCAGTATTAATTGCCACTCCCCTGCTGCTAAATTTCCGAACTTGTGAGTAGACCTGGAGGCTGGAGTCTCTGGCCCTATGCACAGAGTTGGGTGTGTGGGGCTGAGACGGAGTAGTGTGGGATCTGGGCTTGTGGGGCATCTGGAGTGCAATTCAGTTGGGTAAAATCTGGGCATGTAGGGCCAAAAGGTTGAGCACCACTGACATACACTGCGACTATAGATCTATTTACTTTCATGGCAGAGAATAATGTGGGAAGCTCAATTTATTCAGAGCTCTGAATTCCATTTTTGATGCTCAGATGAACATTCTCAATTGCAAAACCTCATTGATACAAAACATAAATCGACATATCTAAATGAATTTGGTTGTTTTACATATATAAAACCACTTCTTACAGACACTCTGCATTCACAAGGGTTGGAGACAAGATGATCTCAGTGTTCTCTTGTCTCCAACTTCTGTAGTTACAGATGTGTGCATTTATACTTTACATAATGCACAAACTATCACTGCTTATTCTGAGATTGACTACTGAGAAAATTCCTTAAAGTGGCAAATGCCAAATGACTTAAATGCTGGGGAGAACATGTTATGCCAACTTTATTGTAATTGGGGGTTGTTCTTCTACTGTCAAATAGTTTCATTTTGGGTTTTGTGCAATTTGGGAGGAAAAAAAAATATTGTCTTACAGCTTTACAAGATATTTTGAAGTCCTTATCCATCTTTTGATTGTGTAGGTATGTAAAAAGTTACCTGCTGCCAGAGAAATACAAGATGGGCAAAAGGAAGACCTCTGTGAGAAAGAAAACAGTGAATCCTGTCTTTAATGAAATACTGCGGGTATTTATTCAACTAAATGCTATATGTGTAAATCTTGAAAATTTAAATCTCAAATATTTTAGTACTCATATCCTAAACAGACCCAAGTTCTGGCAGCTGAGCATTTCAGGTGTGATGTAAAATTTGTCTTTTTGAATTTGAGACATGGGATTCAGAACTTCATTATTGGAATTTGGGGAGATGAGAAGAACAATAATAAAGGAATTATAATACTTGGCACTTGACCTCCACAAACTGCAAAACATGTCCCAGAAGAAGATATCTTTTCATTTTGCACACAGGGGAAACTGCGGCACAGAGCAAGATGGTGGCAAAAATATCCTGAGGCCCCGCCAACTAGTCCCATTCACAATCTCTTTCATATTGTTCAGTATTTTTGGTTCATTTATGTCACTGGCCTTGTGCATGTTGCATCTCAGTTGTCACCAGAAGAATTGGCTTTCTTTTAAAAAATGAGACCAGAAGGAAATACGATCTCGAGTTTAGAGAACTATAAATTGGGAAGCCTTACGTTCCCACCTAAGTTTGCCATTAACCTGTTGCTTAAGCTTTACAATTTAGCAGGAGCAGCTTAAAAACAGGGAATCTTGCACAGATGACACTGAGGACCCTTCTGATGCTGAGTCTGACTTAATTTCCATGTCTGTGAAACAGAAATACCTAGCTCAAAAGAAAATGTTGAAGATTAAATGTTTACACATCTCTTTCAAAATGAAAAGCCAAATATCCATAGTTACAGCTCTGATGGTGTATGTAATTTTCACAAACCTAGGCCAAACATGAATTTAAGTATCTAAAAAGAAATGCTAAGGCTTGCAAAGT
Organism: Alligator mississippiensis; assembly: GCF_030867095.1. Classification (NCBI taxonomy): domain Eukaryota; kingdom Metazoa; phylum Chordata; order Crocodylia; family Alligatoridae; genus Alligator; species Alligator mississippiensis. Next base: position 459,315,996 of record NC_081824.1, read on the forward strand.
AGTTTGCATCTCTAGACTGAAAATGGGTTGCTAAATGAACAGAGAAAAATGTCTTAGTACAACTGGATTTTTTCCAGTTTCATTGTTTCCAGACTCTGGGGGTAATTATTGGTTTATTTAAACTCCAATTTTGTTGTTTCACTCTGCAGTATAAAATTGACAAGGACCTCTTAAAGAACCAAATACTAAATCTCTCTGTCTGGCACAACGATATATTTGGACGCAATAGTTTCCTGGGTGAGGTGGAGGTGGATTTGGGAACGTGGGACTGGAATGACAGAATGAAGAAGCAGATGAACTGGTTCCCACTTAAACCAAGGGTAAGTTCTTATATTTTTTATATATATATGAACTAATATGTATGTGGGCCTATGTAACTTGTAAGCATAGGCTTCCATTTGTCTAGACTTGGAGCCTTTCCCTTTTCACCCTCTCTACCCAGTCCAGTTGGTGGTGGTGTAATTATAGGTGGTCCTTCTTCCAGACAGGCATTGGGACCTTCAGGTTTTCTAGTGAGTGTCTGCCCAGTCAGATGCCTCTGAAGAGAAGCAGAAAGTGTCTACCAGCCCAGGGAATGAGAACCCAAATTTATTTTCATAAATGTTGTGCTGTGTATGCTACCCAGCACAAATGGGGGCACAGTTCATCAGTTGTATCCTGCTGCACATACAGCTAATCTATGTAGATTCCGTATTAAAATGATTTCCTGTGTGATCTAATGGTATGTCTGTACTAGGAAGTTTGAGTGGTTTAGCTAAAAAGGCTGTTTTGTTGAACCAGTTCCAAAGGTGCTATGGATACCCAAAATTTGGTTTAGAGGCTGCTTGAGTCTGTTCAATCAAAACTTAAAATAAGCCATTTTTTTTAAAGTACCCAGGTATCAGTTTGGATTTACTTTTTTAAGCAATTCTTTTGTTACTTAACTTAAAGCTAAATGAGTCATTTTCAAATTAAAGTAGTCCTAAGAAAGTATGGTAACAAATATTGTATCTCCTTAATTATGTTTTCAACATGGTTGAGGTGTGTTAGACAATAGAGAAATGGGGATGGAAAGAAAGGAATCTCCAGCTCAGGGTAGGATCAGCCCTGACTCAGCCATTCCAGACAAATGTTTAACTTATTCTTAAAAGCTCCCAAGGATGGAGATTTCAAACTCCTCTAGGCAATGCTTAACTACCCTCATACTGAGAAAGTTCTTCCCCATATCCAACCTAAATTTCCACTGTTGCAATTTCAGACAGTTAGTTGGTTTTTTTCCCTGTATTGATAGTTCTTCCTGCCCCCTACAGCCACAAAGAGTCATATCACTATTGAATGAAACTAGATACGTTATTTTGGTGGTAACCAAAGGTAGGTTCAGTGCTCCTTAACAGATCCGAGACAAGATCCATGCTTGAGAGATCATATATTCTTACTTTAGATGCAACACCTGAAGGGGAAAAGAATAGAAAATGTTTTGAAGGCAACGTACCATTCTCCCTATAGTTTTATTAATATAGTTGGAAAGGAGGCACCTGCCTTTGGTCTAAGGCAAGGGTGTCAAACTCAACTGGAGCCCCAGGCCAGATCTAGACCATTGGGATCCTCATGTGAGTAGACATGGAGGCGTACGGGTGGCTGTCATGGCCAGCAAGTCAGTGGGTGTGCCAGCGACAGGAAGGGTTTTGGTGCCAGTGAGAGAGGTCCCATAACTGCTGACCCCATTCTACAGCTGGCCATGACCCCCAACTTCAGGGAGCTTAGCAGGCCAGATAAAGAGGCTCTGTGTGCTGGATCTGGCTGTGTTTGACGCACCTGTCTTAGGTTTAACCCATTTACCATACCTTATTTCAAACTCCGTCCTTTTCCTGCACAGTGAGGAAGACGGGAGGGACTTAGAGCAGGGGTGGGCAAAATGCGGCCCGCGGGCCAGATGCGGCCTGCCAGGCCATTCTACCTGGCCCGCGGGGCCCCTAAAAATTTTAGAAAATTCATATTTATCTGCCCCAGGCTGCCTGTCATGTGGCCTTTGATGGTCTGACAAAACTCAGTAAGTGGCCCTCTGCCTGAAATAGTTGCCCACCCCTGGACTAGAGAATGCAGGTTCATAGCAGTGAAGCTCTGCTTCATGCTGTAATACTTCAGTAAAATGCTTTCTTCCTGTACTACTTGCTCTGAAAGATTTTGTACTGGTAAATTGTAACTGATATCCATATGCAGCATGTAAAGTGCCATTTTTTGCTGTGCACTGAAGGACACTCAAATGTGCTGGCTTTTCATTTCACAAATCGTGTTCATTTCACATTCATTTCATGTGCGAGATGTTATGAAAGGGGGTATCATATTACACGAGATTCTGAACAGTTTGAGTTTTCTTACTTTCAGACTCCAACAGCAGCTCTCAAACTAGAAAACAGAGGAGAGATGAAAGTAGCCCTCCAGTATGTCCCAGAACCTGTTGGGGGTATGTGCTCCTTTTTTCATGTGCAGGTTTGGGAGGGGAGTTGGTTTTAAAGCCTTTTATTTTGTCAAGTTCAACACTTTAATACAAAAAAAATATATTTCTAAACAACAAGGTAAAGCTGGTTTTGAACTTGAGGCTGCTGATATTGTTTTTATTAACAGAGGAGGGAAAGAAGGAATAGCTGTTACTCAAACAAGATTATACACTTAACAGATCACATGGAATGAGATTCCTCTTCTCTGCTTTAATTAGTGCAGTGGCAGTTAGCTGTGGGGGCAAAATACCCACTTGCTAAATGAATAGTAGTAGTCCACTGAACTTGAGCAGCATTGCGTGTGGGCAAGAGTAGTTACTGGTTTGAGCATGGCTTACTGTAGCAAAATGTTCTGTAGGTTGCTAGTTCTCTCACAGTTAATAGTTGGCTGGCAGGAAAGGGGTTTAATTAAATAAGAACAAATTCATCCCTTTTTCGCACCATCTGTGAGGTAAGTTGTGCAGGGAGACAGAAGAATAGCAGAACCTTCCTGAACTGGAATGTATTAATATTTAAATTCCCATCACTCATGTACCTAGAAATCGTGTATGCGCACAGTGAGCATTAGCTGTCAGTAAATACATGCAGGTATGTTTGCCTACCTGAAATTTTGGCCCCAAGAATGCTAATGTGTATGTAAAATAAGCATGTTATTAATTGTGTGCATTAATATAGCATGAGGAGCCCTAGCTCTAGACCAGGTCCCTGTTCTGCTGGGCTCCATGTAAACAACAAATGACCTGAGCTTTTTGATACTAAGTTAAGTAGAAGACATGTTAGACGTGGGCAAACGGGGAGACTCAAGGAAACTTAAACATAGCATTGGTCTGCATGAAAGGCTGGGAGCTTGGCATACCAGTGGCCTAATAGTTGCCAAGGTGGTTTCGTGGCACAAGAGTGTTTGAAAGGTAACTTAGTTTTGCAGTTTTTCATAGAGTTGTTAATTTTGCTTCTCACACTGCTTCCAAGGGTGAGAAGCAAACTCAGAAGCAAACTCAGAGAATGTAAGTGGGTGCTAGGGGCTGATAGCATGGGTGAGTTGGAACTGAGTTGATTTTGATGCAGGGTAGGCTGCGAAGGACCTTAAAAGTAAAGACTGTTAGTCTCTGTTAGAGACACTGTTATTGGTAGAGGAGTGCAAAGAGCTGGATAAGCTGAGAAAAACTACCTTTGCATTCTGAAAAGATACGAATTGGGCAAGAATGCATTTGTTCAGGACAGAGAAAAGGCTCCTGTAATAATCAGGATGAGATTCATAAATAGATGTCAGAGCCAGGCTGAGATTTTAGTTTGGATAGAAGGGACAGCTCCGCAGCAACAAGATAGATCTGCAAGTCATGCATATTGCTCGATTTTTGTGTGTGCAAATACGTTTATCCAGAGATTACCGGTAGAGAGCAAAGGGAATGGAACTAAGGAAAGACTCCTTTAGCACACCCACAGCAAAGGTGGGCCGGGGGTGGTGAAAATGAGGAAGATTCTCTAAGCAACAGAGTGAAGGAGCACTAGGAAAGGTAGAGGCAGGGAAGGACTGTCAAAAAGCCCACGGGAGCACAAGATTTCTAGAAGGTGGCTGATGGTCCGCTGATTCTTACTTTTGGTTGGAAGAGGTCACTGCAGAAGAGTAGCTTCAGGGGAGTGCAAGGTGAAGACAGGAGATGGGAGAAGTCTAGGATGAGACTGGACAAAAGGAACTTCAAGCAACAATTGCAAACCGTGCTTCATGATTCATAAACAAAAAGGAGATGGGCAGGTAGTGGGAGAGGAAAGTAGGGCCAAGGAATGTTTTTTGACGGAAAAGTTCTAAAACCAGATCACATTGTGAGGGGAAGAAGCCAAAGGAGCAAGAAGTGAGGCAGAAAAGTAAATGTTACTGTTTCTCAGTGTCGCTCTCCACAAAGGAAAAGGAAAGCAGTAAAAGACAGGAATTGCTTCACTCTCGCCATTGACATACAGCCAAGTTCAACACTGGGGCGGAGCGTGGCAGGCTAGACCACGCAAGGAAGTGTACAGCAACCTTGTCCAACTGCAACAACCAGGAAGCATGCCTGTCACAACTGACAGTTCTGCTTTCCTCAGTTTTTGGTGCGCAGATCAGAGGAGGCGTACTTCCAGTTGCTATGATTGTGAAGAAACTAAATTTGAAGTAAATTTAGTGCGATCTTCCCTTGCTTTCTCCCTTCCTTTTGCTACTGCTTTTTATTTATAAATGTGCAAAGCAGCTGTTGCTAAAGACTTGAATTTCTGAAGGAAGGGAATGTCAAAATGTCTCCTACTTGTCCCTTTTAAAAGGAAAGAAGACCTCGCCCACAGGAGAGGTTCATATCTGGGTGAAGGGATGCAACGACCTCCCTCTTCTGAGGGGCAACAGGCTCAACTCTTTTGTTAAATGGTAACAGGACGTGTTGGTAACAAACCCTTTTTTCTTTTCTTTTGTAATCTAGTATCTTTCTGGGCCTTTCTGATTGATTTCCTCTTAATTTATATGAAGAATATGTTGGTACCTTCCTGGGTCCTATCTCTACAATCCCATAAACCAGTGGTTCTCAACCTTTTTTAGACTCAAGACACCCTTTGGAAAATACCAGCTTTTAGCTTTCACTTGTTTTTTTTTTTTACTACAATAAATACTAGAGAAATTCTAAATAGATAGATACTAGATAAATACTAAATAAATTCTTCTGTTGCAAAAAACTCAGAAAGGTCAGACTGCTTTTGATGCTGTGAATTCCTGTTTGAAATTTCTTTGTGTTATCTTGTGAACTGCATGTAGGTGTCCACACACATAATGATGCTAATATGACACTGCACCCTTAAAAGGCTGTCATGGCGTGGAATCACTGCCATAAATCTTTAAAGCCAGTCTTTTGTCAATATTTGTCAAGCACACTGCCTCTGGAGTTTCCCTTTTGACTTCCAATCTTTCATTCTGTCCCCCTGACTCCCTGGCTAGGCAGAACAGCCTGCAAGTCCATCGGCTGTCTTCTGAAGCATGAGGATGGGTAAATTGCATCCGTGTGGGAGAGTGCAGGCACGTACGCTCTCTCAGAGGCAGTGTGTACTCATTCAGCACCCGGGGTTGGGAGGAGGGTGGTGTGATGATGACCAGTGTAGAGTGGGTCTTCTAATGGCCACAAAATCCTGGAAGACCGATTCAGGCTCAACATTAGGAAAAACTCCTTCACAGTCAGGGTGTCCTGACTGTGGAATAAGCTCCCTCCAGAGGTGGTGCATCACCTACCGTGGATATCTTCAAGAGGAGACTAGACAGTCACCTTGCTGGGGTCGCCTGACCCCCAGTTGTCTTTCCTGCTTGGTGCAGGGGGCTGGACCGGTGGTCTTCTGAGATCCCTTCCAGCCTTTCAGTCTCTGAATCTATGGGGGCAGGATTCTGTTACCCTCTCAAAGCTGGTGCTTTCTCACCCCACTCATTGTGCTACTGAGCTCTCTTTTGTTTTTTTTCTTCTCTTTTAGGCCACAGCCTTTTCTTAGGTACCCCATAGTATATTCTTACAAAAGATGTTAATGAATACCTATGTTATTGCATACAAGAGCATGAGGCCCAGTGTCTAAATGTCACATTTCTTTTCTTTCTAAAGTACCATTCTTCCAGACACTAGTAGAAAAAGCCGCCAGAAAACGAGATCAGTGGCAAAAACTACCAACCCAGTGTTCAACCACACCATGGTTTATGATGGCTTTAGGCCTGAAGATCTGAAAGAAGCCTGTGTAGAACTCACGGTCTGGGATCACAACAAACTAGTCAATCACTTTCTGGGAGGTCTCAGGATAGGTCTTGGAACAGGTACTGATTTTTTGATTTATTTATTTTTTTGTCCATCCCTAATTTATAAAATACAATCTTGATCTTGCAAAATATCACTGAACAGACCTGCAGATATTTTACTGACTACATGGCTCCATAAGGACAGAAGTGGTCAAGCTGTGTTGGGAAGCATGAGCCTAACTGCATTACTTTCCATTCTCAGAGGTGCTGATCATCTACAGGTTTTGTCATGGCTAAAAAATAGTCCACTACTTCAGGAACTCAGATTTGAAAATTTTGGCTTACTTTCTCTACTGTTAGGAATCCTAACAAAATGAGTTTACAAACAATATAATAGACTAACACGAGAATTCAGAGATATAATGAGGAACAGGATTGCTGGATTGATTTTGCTCAGCTCTAGAAGATTGTCTCTGCTCTAAGTGTGAGGAGAGTATTTGTGGGGAAAAACAAGTGCTTTAAAAATGTTTAAATATTCTAGGTAAAAGTTACGGAACAGAAGTTGATTGGATGGATTCTACTCTGGATGAAGCTGCCCTATGGGACAGAATGATGAAGTCTCCAAACACATGGGTAGAAGATACGCTACCACTCAGGATGCTCATGATAGCAAAGCTGACAGAATAGGAGGACTTTGTAACTGATAATGGCCAAAACAGATCTTGAAAGTTGTGGGGAAGGAATAAAATAAAGCTAGAAACTTGGTGGACTTCATAGAACAGTATACTGTGGCAGATCTTTAGACAGCTGTTTTGTCTTGTTCTTCATTTGTGCTGCCAAATGCCTGCAGAATTTTTTTTTTCACATGAAGGCCTTTCATTATTTTCTCACTGAAAATGAGTGAAAAGAACAAAGAATGGTCGAACAGAATGACAGCATAGGTACCAGTGGTGTGTTTTAGAGTTGAATGGAATACCTAAAAACTGTTGGTGCTTCGTTCAGTAAGTTTAAATTGCCAGAAGACTAAAACCAAAAATCTGACCCTTTCCAGCTCTTTCCAGTGTCATTTGCGGGGCATTGTTAGCGGTCTGATAAATGGACAGTACCTCGTTATATTGGCTACTGTGGGTTAATGCATCATTCAAGTTTTCTTAGCAAAGGGTGTAACAGCCATAGTTCATAAAAGGAATTCTATCTGTTTTAAATTTCCAGGGCATGGCGAAAGTTTCTAAATTGATTAGAAGCCTTCTGTGAAGTAGTGGTTTTGGTCTCATTCTGGTAGGACACTTGGTACCCTCAACTCAAGCTCAAGTCAGTGGGAACAAAGGGTTGCAGAGTACGAAGAATCAGTGTCCTGAAAAGGGTTTGCCTTTGTGTGTTACAAATGTTATTAGTCTTAAACGAATCTCTAAATTGGGGAGACTGAATGAAAATGATGACTTCTAATGTACTTTGTTCAAATGTTACTCTGAAGAATCTTTTTTTTTTCCTCATTGGTTATATTGCTGGTTTTATTATTGAAAAATTGAATATTTATTTAAGAAAAATGTTCATTGCCTGCACCGAAGACTGATTTGCCTTGTAGGTGTGTGAAGCACTTTGTTTGTACTTCAGTGCCATTATGACACAGCAGGGATTGAGATGTTCTTGGCTTAAACAAACCTACAGCATATGCAACAGGAAGCAACCGTCTCAGGTCTATAGGAATGTAATATAAGAAAGCTGAACGTATAACTGGGGCAAGAACAACAAACCTGGGCTTTTAACTAAAAGCAGCCTGTTAAAGCTACATTGTGCTGGGAATAAATGTTTAATTAAACAATACACATGATCTTATATTTACATCTTATAAATCTATGCAATTTTCATATTGTATTGTAAGCTACAGTCCTCAAAATAAATGCACGTGTTATATCTGTGTGTATAGTTGTTGTTACTATGTAGGGCTAGAATCTGGTAACTCTCTTTATTAAATTACATATGAGGAGGGAGAGGGGAATGGGCAGGTATGGGATTGGGATGTCTGGGTTTTTTGTTTTGCTGTTTTTAATGGAAATGGAATTAATTTATGGCCTTTTAAAGTTGCAGGCCAAAATGACCCAGTTAAGTCCCACATAAGGACCCAGCTGCTACTGTTGCTTTTTTTCTGTGGCAGCAGGGAAAAGTGACTGCTGTTGAATGCTCCCACCGCCAAAGCCTCTTGTCTGCAGGCCACATGAAAATGCTTTATGGCTGAATCTGGCCCAGGGGCCATAGGTTGCCAATTCTGGATTTATGGAATTTTTGAGTGACAATTTTTTTCCCCCAAAAGTGCCAGCATGGAGTCATGGCTATACTACTTCCTACTAACTTTCCAATTAAGGGTATTTTAGGAAAATAAAGGCATAGTAATTGCCTGCTTTTTAAAATGCCTTTTTATATACATATAAAGAAAGAAACTTCTGCACTGAGAAATGTATACGCATAATTAATATTTTTGTAGTTGTACAATAATATTTATGTGTGACTTGAATTAAGAAACATTTTAAATCAAATTTGCATCGGTATTGTGTACACATTCATATTATCTTTGCATGACTTGCAATTTAATAAGCAAATATAAGTATACTTTTGCGTACACAGCTTAATGAATGATTATTTTAAGTGTCTTTAGGAGAACAAAGGGCAGGTTTTGAGATTTACTTGCCGTAGAGCTTACAATTTGCTTTATTTCATACAGTGCAAAGGAATTTTGACACAGATTTTGTGTTGAAAAGACGTGACTGGTATCTTTCAGTGTGTCTGTATTTAAAATATTTGCCGGTTAGTTATTGTTGTTGTCCGAGGAGTTTTAGGTGGTTGCTCCTAGAGCCGCGGAGCGAAGCACCAGGCTCTGTGTGGCTCTGCAGGAAGCCCTGCAGGCAGCCTGGCAGCAGCGCGGGAAAGCAGTCTCCTGCCAAGAAAAGTGGTGAGCATGATCTTTTTTTTTTCCCCCTGCCTGGAGCCTGCCTGAGCTGCTTGGGGGTCCAGTGCATCCTTCCCTCCGCAGCTGCGGTGCCCCCCAGGACTGCCCGAGCCGGGTGCCTGTGGGCGGGTGCCCCGGGCAGCCAGCCAGGCGGCATGTGCGTGCCCTGCACATGGTGGGCACCAACACACTGAGCCCCGCATCACTTGCCTGCAAAGCCCCCCGCAGAGGGGCACCCCTGCCCTCATCCCCTGGCCCCGCTCCCAGCTGCGATGTGCCGCCTGGGGCCGGCAGCACCCCCTGCTCCCTCAGACCCAACCATCTCCCCCAGCCCTGCACCACAGGCCCACTTAGCTCCATGCTCCAGGGGCAAAGGTGTGTGAGAGCTTGAGCCCAGCCCAGGCTGCCTCAGAGGCTTAGACTCTGCCCTCCCCCGTCTCCCTCCCCCACTGGCCAGGGCTGGGGGTTTCTCGCCCTTTTTGCAATTGGCTCCTGCAGGCTGGAGCTGTGAAGCCCTGTAAGAGCGCTTAGCAAAGTGGAGAATCCGCAGCTTTCTCTGCTAAAAAGAGAAATCCACCTTTTCTCCGATAAAAACAGGGAATCCATGGTTTTCTCAATTTTCTGTGCGAAATGGAAAACTCGGATCCCTGGTGATCACCTATCACCAAAGACTGGAAACTTTTTAGAGCGTATACTGTTCTTTTCATACTTGCACGGAGTATGATCGAGCCCCAGTCCGGGTTGAGGACTATACCAGTATTGCCAACTCTCATGATGATTGGCGTTGTTCTAAAGTCTACCATTTGGAAATGTGCACAACTTAGCTCTTTCTTTTATATATATATATATATGCATAAAAGCAATAGCTACATTTTTCACGTTCCTGAAGCTTAGACTTTAAGAACAGTGCCAAAAATCATGAGAGATGGCAACACTGCTATACTGTAACAACATTTCCCCCTATTTTTCAGATGAGGAAATGGAGGCACATATGGTGGCATACCTGAGTTTATACAAGGAGCTAAAGTTAGAGTAGAGCTCAAGTTAGAGCCCAGGTTGCTAGGCTTCCCAAACCAACTCTAAGTATGAAATAGTTCTACTTGCAGTAGTGTTGAAGTGATGCTGTAGCCATGATGGTCCAGGAAATGTGAAGCAAGGATTTATAATCTGAAAAAGAATGCAATTGATTTGAAAGCTTGTGTGCCCCAGCCATGCAGTTGGTCCAATGAAGGATATCACCCACATAGATCCTTGCCTCTGCTGGCCTCTGCTTGCAGTAATAATTATTAGCAGTTAGTGTTCTTACATGACTAGAACTCCAAGCTGTGCAAAAGAAACAGGCACTTCTCATTACTAGAAAGGATACATTGTCAAGGATTTTAGCATCAATTAGAAGGCTAGTGCAATAAGCTTTGCTTTGAATTGTTAAAATAAGCTGTAGTTTTAATATCAACAGGGCCAGGACAGAGGGTGGAAGAACGCTGTCTATGGAATTGCCTCCAACTTTATTCCTTTCTTTAAGTAAACTATTTTTACTTGCTTGGAGTCACTGCAGCTGTGCGCCGCCAACAGCAAATATACGCAAAGGTTTCTTCAAATAAATGGGTGTGGATAAGGACTAATCTAATTCTCTAGACTTGTTTTCTCAGACATTCCTTAACATTGCATATGTATGACAGGGAACTGCGCTGTGCTTCTGCAAGGCCAAGACATGTGATGTGTTTGTGGACTGCGACCTGCTCCAGAATGTCCAGGACTTCTCCCTTGTGATGCGATAGAATTCCCAGAGCCCCTCTGCCAATCGCAGCGCTGCGGGCCAGGAAACGAGGACCGCTAGGTACTGGGAACTCATTTCAACATTGCTACCACAAGGGGCTGCAAAAGCGGACGAGTTCAGCTCGGTGAGAAACAGCACCTCCATGCCTCAGGATGAGGAGGGCCCAGAGATGGCCTGTCTCTCAAATGGCCCACCAGAAACTGAATTAGGAACGGGAGACCTAGCAGATCTCTGTAAGGCCTTGGAGAAGCTCCATGAGCTCCCTGCAGGGGAGAAGGGTGAGAAGGCTTTTCTACGCTCCCGCCTCCATGAGCAGTCTCAGCTCATCTGCATACTAAAGAAACGAGGTGATGAAGCCCAAATGCGTTGCAAGGCACTGGAACAGCTCAATGCGGAGCTGGAGGAGCTGAGGATGAAGGATGCTGCAAACCTGAAAAGCCAGACCCAGCGGGCTCAACAGCTGGAGGAGCGCTTTATGGACCTGGCTGCCAACCATGAGGACATGATCTACTTTAAGGATGAGCACAAGCGTCAGAACATGCAGCTGAGGGAGGAAAATAAGCGTCTCAGAGAGGAGAACCAGAGTCTCTTCAGCCAGGCCCTTAGGGAGAAGGAGGCCGAGATACTTCAGCTAGCTTCCCAGGAGAAGATGGTCTCTCGAGAACTGGGTGCCTTAAAGGAGACCTGGGCTCAAGAGAGAGACAAAGCTCAGGAGCGAGAGAAGGAGCTGCTGGAAGCTCAGAGCCAGCAAGCCAGTGATCATGCCAGGGAAGTTCATTCACTGAGAAGCCAGGTACAAACCCTGCAGAAGTACCAGCAAGTGATTGCACAGCTGGAGCAGGCAGAAAAGCAGCAAAGAGTTGAGGGTAATGAGTTGCAGGCCAAGCTGGACAGGGTGAGCCGGGAGAAGGAGGAGCTCTTGCATTTGGCCATGGACAGGGGCAAAATGCTGCAGGAGAAGCAACGGGAGGTCCAGCAGCTGGAGAAGAAGTTGGAGGCTACAGAGAAGGCTAAGCAAATTGCAGATGAGCGCTTTGAGAGGCAAGCAGCAGTAGTGGATAGCGGGCTGAGGGTCCAGGAGCTGCAGCGGCGGCTGGAGGGAAGTGAGCAGGCATATAATGAGCTGCGGAAGCAGTTTGAAGCTTACAAGAAACACAGCATGGACTTGCTCACTAAAGAAAAAAAGCTGAATACCAAACTCCGCCACTTCGCTGCATGATCCTCACACCTCCTTTCCTCTCCCAGTTCTCAGCAGAAATATCTACTGCTCCAGCTTTTTTTTTTTGTGATCTTACCTGATTTCTGATTACTGTGCCTGCTGTCTTAACAATGGGCTGGTTTGTAGCTCACTTCTATTATGCTTCCATGCTACATATTGCACATCTCAGTCTAGATGTGGCACTCTGAAACAGTAAAACAAATTTATATTAAATAAATGAGGAACCTAAGAGTGGAAGGTCTGTAAGTATGACTTGGATTCTTCTTTGGTCCTGTCTCTCCTCATTGCTGCAGAACATTCAAACCGTGTTAGTTGCTTTCCTAAATGAAGTGCCGTTATGATGGCCCCAGAGAAAATGCAAGCAAGATTTGTTGATATCTTATAATAGATTAAATGTTTGTATGTGGGAGAGATGTTGACCACCTATACACCTTATAAACCAGGGGTACACAACCCCAGCCAACAAGCCAGATCTAGCCCCTGGCACCATGCAGTCAAGTGCATGACTCAGTCAAAAGATGGAGTGCCACTTACAGACTAAAAAAAATTATATGTAGAGCAGAAGCTTTCATAAAATTGAGCTGACTTCATCAGATGTTGTTAAAGGACAGCACAGAGCAGTGTGTAAAGTGGGATGTGTGATTGGAATACAAAAGGTAATTTGAAAAGAGGAAGGCAGGGGGCAGTCCTTGTTTAAACCATGCTTAAGCCAGGCTGTGGATGATTTATTATCCTGCATTTTGCTAACCTCATGGTTTTTGTTCTCAGGCTGCAAAAAGTTTAAAAACCTGTTTGGGAAATTGAGGAACAAGAAATCACAAACTGAATTGTCTGGAGAACTTGAGTGTGATGTTGGAGCAGATGCTCTGAGTTGGTCGTAGGGGACCTGATAGGAAGAGCACTGCTTTTGCTTTGACTGCCAGAGATTTGAGCTGTTTATTTTGTTTAGACAATAATTTCTCTTTTAGAATACAGGAAAGCAATAGTGCGTATTTTTGTGCGACTTGTTTTTGCTGCAATGGTAAACTACTACAAGGCAAAAGATGCAACTAAAACAAATGCCTACATTTATTTTTGCTGACTTCAGGATTTTAAACACTTTCCTCTGGCCTAAAGATTTTAATAGACCTTTTCCAAATGTGCTAGAGGAATAATTTGAAAACCGGTGTCCAATTTGTATGATGCAGCTACTATTACAAACCATAACCCAGTCATTTAAGGGGGTTTTTTTTATACGGGCATACAAATGAGGCTAGTTTCTCAGTTGGAAGAAGCAGAAAACCAAGTCGATTTACAATTTAAAATTCCTCTTTCTACTTGATAGGTCTCAGAAAAAGTATAAAGTATCTTTCGAGATAACATGGGTTATTAAATAGCAGAACTCAGATGGCTGAGTAGTCAGAGAAAATCTGCATCCTTAACCTGAATCTCAGTTTTATCCTAATGTCGCTTAAAATGAGCGAGAAACACGTTTCAATATTAGGCATTTATCCTAATGTCGCTTAAAATGAGTGAGAAACACGTTTCAATATTAGGCTTGAAATAGCAACTAGCCAGTAACTATAGCATTACACTCATGTTTTTTCATGTCCTAATAGACTGAGTAGATTTTTACACTTGATGAAATGTTTCTGCACTGAATTGTTGTCTCGAGTCAGCATTCTCGTCCCGAGTGTTACAGCGCAGCAACTAAATTCTGTTCTTTTTTTCATTGCAAATATCTTGCAAACTACAAGTTGAACTACAAGCATGTAGGTGACTAGAAAATGTACTAATGAAGAACTTTCTGCTATATGAACCTGTGAGGCCCGTCCCAAAGAGGCCTCTGGGTGGAGGCCAAACTGATACCCCGAAGCGGGGGGTCAGCTTCACGGAACCCGGAGGCCGCGGGATCATGACCTAATGCATCTGCTGATCTGCTGAAAGTAAGAAAAGGGGAACTGCTTTATGTAACTAACTGTTCTGGAAAAGTATCCGAAATAACGGCTCTGGAAAGGGGCACTGCGGCAAGGCCTGAGGTGACCCTGCTTTGCAGCATATGATGAGGCTTGCTCTAACCTGCAAAAAGTGATAAGGTTAGAAGCTTTGCGTGATTGGAGGATCCAATGGAGATGGGAAGCAGAAAGGTATAAAGGTCATGAGAACAAAGGCTTGGGCGGAACTACTTCAGGGAGTGCAAGGCTGAGGACCTGATAAAGGAGCTAGTCTTGCTACCCTGGACGCAGGGTGGGGTTCCCGAGACCCATCAGGTCAGGACAGGGTGGGGAGTGCCTTTCTTCCTGCCAGACATGCTAGCTGCTTGTGGGTATGATAATAATAACTCTGTGTGTGTGTGCATGTGTGTTGTACTCATTGCAATAAAGACTCGTACCTGAGTTTTATCTTGGCGTGTGACTTGTGGGTTACTCACCTTCTCCCTTTGGGAAGGGAAGGAGCCCCTACAAGTAGTGGAGAATGCGGGCATGAAAGACCCCTCCTCAAGGGCAGCCTGGCCAGTTGTGTCTGAGGAGTAGTGGATATGTTCACGTGCCGGGGAAAAGCCACGACTGGTGGAGCTTAGTAAAAATTGCATCCATGGATATCCTGCGGGTTGAGGGACCTCAGGTCCCTTGCCACGGTGGAAGGAGTTTTTGCTCAGTGGCAAATAGGCAGAAAGCCCGGGAAAACTGTGTTACTAAAAGGTGCTGTTTCTTTGTTGTGGGAAATGGTGGGGACTGTGTTGCCAGCAGAGGATCTGGAAACAGGGGCGGAGCGAGAGGTGGTGGCAACTGATCTGGTCAGGGACCAGGGTGACCGACCTGCCCTCTCCATTCCAGGAACAGGAGACAACCCCTTCGGAGGAAGATTCTCCTCTGAGGAGGCCAGAGGTAAGCGCTGTGATGAAAACCAGGGTACAACAGGATACAACTGGACAAACTACTGGGCAGGAATGGGAAATGGTTCCCTGGAAGCCAACTGACCTCCAAATTGAGCTACTGGGTTGGGCAAAAGACACAAAGGAAACCTGGGCTATGTGGGCTAACTGGGTAGTAGCCCAAGGGTTAGATAAGTTTTTCACTCCCCAAGAGTCACTGGCTGTGTTAGCAAAAATATTCACCAGGGAATGGTACAAGTCAGCACAAGCGTCCCTGAGAATAAATTCAAATAAGTCAGGATATTATGCATAGCAGCTAATGGGATTTGCATTAAAATCATTGGACTGGGAATTGTCCAGGGATTGACACACTAGAGAACCTAAGTGGGTAGATTGGGCGGGGCGGTACGCCAATTAAGTGGGGATGCGTTCATTGAAGCAGCTTTGGGGGACCAGTTAGAGAGTGATCCCTTAAGGGTCAGTCACTAGGACCGCATAGGAAAGTACCTTTCATAAGGGGACAGGTCCTTTGCAGGGTCTTCTAATGCAACGATAGGATACCTGGATGAACCCACCTCTGAAAAATATTATAAAGGGGTTGCAGACTTTGATCAATTTGGCCAGGGAACAGCCAAAACTAAAACAGGTGGCGAGAATAAAGATGTCGGGGAATTCAAAGAATATTCCCTGCTGACAGCTATGGATAGAGCTGAGAAAAAAGGGGATCCTGTTGGAGCAAACTGATGGGAAGCCCACAAGTAAGTTGTATAGACTCTGGAAAGAAAATAACCTTGGGGGAAAGGAGGAGGGCTGTTGTGCCGTGGCGGTTGTTCCTTTGGCACCACCCTTAGGACGGGAGCCTGAGACTCCAGGGGGGCTCTACCGTGACTTGAAGGATTTACATTTAGATTAGGGGGGCCCTGGGGAGGGGATGCAAGGGATGCCCCCACCTTGGCTCCCAGTGGGATGAATCCCCAGGGATTCCAGCAGGTAGCTTTTTGCCCAGATTGCTTGAAGGGGGGGAGGTGGCAGGGTGGTTCCTGATGGATACAGGGGCAGAGGTAACAATCTTCCAATGGGAACACCCCCGCAATGGACACCCCGTAGTGCTGAAAAGGGTTGGGGGGTGGAGAAATTAGAGGACAGGAAATTAAAGGTGAATCCATATGGTGAAGGTAGGGAGGCGGGAGGTCCCAACGGTAGTGACCGCAACTCGACACCCAATATGGATATTGGGAACCAACGTCCTTAGTCACTGTGTTATAGATGGGCCCTGCCAGAGCGACGGCCCTAGAAAAGGAGGTTCCCATGCCAGAGACAGGCCATGGGTCCACTCGGAATGGGACGCGGAGAATACCAAGGTTGGAAAACAAATTGAATTGGAGAAGGGAGTGAAGCCACGTTTTGTGCATCCCTATCCATTGATGCCTGAGGCTGAAAAAGGGGCGAGTGAAATGGTGCAGGGATTATTGCAAGCCGGATTGGTGGAGCCCACCATTTCTCAGTGAAATTCCCCTTTGTGAACTGTGTGAAAGGCCAGTGGAAAGTGGAGGACCCATCAGGTAATAATATAGGACACGGTGGGGCGTGCCTTTCCTCCTGCCCAACACAGTAGCGCCTTGTGTGTGTGTGTGTGTGTTGTATTCATTGCAATAAAGACTTGTACCTGAGTTTTACCTTGGTGTGTGACTTGTGGGTTACTCACCTTCTCCCTTTGGGAAGGGAGGGAGCCCCTACAGAACCACATCCTTTTCTTGTACTTAAAAGGTTCTATGTTGTTTTTGAAAAAGTGACACTGATACAAAAAAACAGCCTCAGTTCATTCCACTTGCACCAGCCCAAAGGTGTATTCTTGGCTAAGCCATCCAGGAGGCACTCTGGATTGCAGGACCTACAGCACAAAGGTTTTTCTTATAGAACTGGCTATCCCACTTGTGTGGGAAGGGTGGAGCTGCCAGGGGTTGGTCCACTAGGAATTTATTAAAGTATTTGCATCACACAGACACATGGGTAGGTGAACTCTCACAATGTGCTGAGTATGCATATGATCCAAACCTTTTTTTTTTTTTTTTAAAACTGTGCAGAAGAACGCATGCAGTTGCCTAAGGTTCTTGTCCCAACCTTGGCTGTCAGCAGGGGTAAGTCTTTCTTGTGTAACAATTACCACCTGGGCTCGATGGCTGCTCTTTTTAGTTAGGGGCTTACCATTCTGGCACCCTCATTTGGAAAGTAGTTACCTCATCTTTGGCTATTCACATCTCAGTGCCAGGACACATGCAGGACATTTACTCTTTCTAACCACCTGCTCTGACAGGAGAGCAGTATAGATTTGGGGTATATTCATGCTTGGGTTATATCTCTACTCATTTCCAAGCCTCACAGTTAGATAGAGTAGATCCTATATATGGGCTCCAGAGACGGTCTTGGGGGCTCTGCCTCAATCCTAAGGTCAATAAAGAGATGGTATAAAAAGCCCTTGGAGAAAACTAAGGAGCTGTGAAAGGTAAGGGGATGACTTCTGATCAGCAGGCAGGAGACTTCCAGAAGATTGAGGAACAAGTTTGGGAGAAACTTCCTGAGTAGCTGGAAAGAATGCTAAAGAAAGTATTTTCTGTTATCTCAAGTTTCTAAAATAATATACATCACATCAAGTCTATTGACTCTCGGTTCTCTTTGCAGCCACTGGCATAGCCACACTGGTGAAGGACTGTTATCTTCTGAAGGGATGACTGCTTTTCGTGGCCTCTGTGGTGTCACAGCCTAGCATGGAAGGGAGAAATAATGGGGGTGGGAGGGGGGGTAGGGTAGGGTCTTTCAGCAAAGATTTGAGCATGTGCACCTGAGTTTCCCCCACCCATACTTCTAGACTAGTACCTGTGAGGGTGGCTTCCCCCTCCAGGCACACCCTAGCTGTGGACGGTGCAGACAAGCATGGGGATTTAAACCCCTCCCTAATCATAGCCTCCTGCCAGGGCCTTACCATGGCCCAGCCCTCCAGCTCAGCATTGTGCAAGGGAAAGGAAGGCTCACCCTGGAGCCCCCTGGCTTCTAGCCTGAGCCACTGCAGGCACGTCCTGAAGCAAAAGTGAATGTCTCTCCACTTACAAATCGGTTCATTTTCTGTGGGTTAGACTAGCCTGCAAAGATGGACTGTCCCTAGCCGAAAGGTGTGAAACAACCCTGAGAAAGATGAAGGCTAAATATAAGAGGCGTTGCTCAACGCGCTGAGCTGAGAAGGGAGACTGAGGTTCCCATGCCAATTTCAACTCCATTCTAGTGCCTCCAGACCAACTTCTCTCACTGTCCTTGCCTATAGCATCACAAGGCAGACGACATTGGGCCCACTTAAAACGTTGATAGTTTAGATTAACCGATGCATAAATGAAAACATTTCAGGATGGAAAGTCGTATTTTTGTTGCTCAGTGATATTTCATGGGAAGAGAGGAGCAGAGCGTCACTGACATACTCTGGACAAACAGACTAAGTGGAAAATGATCCTAAATCAGTGAATATCAGCTTCGTTCTTAGAATAGCTTGATCCTCACAACTTGTCAACAGGTGAAATAATTACTATACTTAAGCTGTGGTAAAAAATATAAATAAAGGTTTTTTGGCATGTAACATTAAGCATGTACCTCATGCTTTGAGTTGGGTGCAAAAACAGAATTTAAAAAGTGTTCCTGTTTTGTAACTGCATTAACAGGTACCTTTCCATGTACGGTATGTGAAACAGATGAGACTGCTTAAGTTCAACCTACAAGCCATCTAAAATAAAGGCTTGCTAAAGGAGGAGAAAAAAGTGTAAATGGAAGAATTCAAGACAGGGAAGAAGATGTAGTTCAGTACTCCCTTAAAGGTTAACAAGGGTGGAAGTTCTCTTTTTGGTCCTAATCCAATCTACTGCAAATGTGCCCTCTGGTTCAATGTAGTTAAAGCAAAGACATATATGATATGAATGAATGGAGGTGGGCTCTATACTTCCATTCAAATGGGATCAGACAAATTAAGCATCTTTCACGCCAGGCTTTTGGAGCAGTAAATACTTAGCCACATACGTCGGACGCCTCAATCATAACTGAACTATGGACTACTCTCTCTATGCTGTGTTTGTGTTGGTATTTTTCCTCTTTCAAAAACAGCATAAATGAAAATGGCAAGTTATAATAGAGGATTTTGTATTCAAGGACCACATCAATGCAAATCTTGTCTTGCATTTCTACTTACAACTCAATATCTTCCCCCATCAGTTCCATTTTTATTATGGTATTTCCCGGAAAGCAGCTGAGAGGGTTGTCTAGTTATCACATTTAATCTTTAAGGTCATTTTTCAGTTTGAGGTATCTGCAACATTTAATGATACATTTCATGACTGCGGAATCCAAGGTAAGCTCCAGCCATGGTTTGTAAAGCCAGGACAAGACTCATCTTTTTAAAGACTGGTCTAGAAGCAGTGATCCAGAAGTGTAATGAACTCCCTAAATGTGGCAAGGGAGTCGTGCTGTACCTAAATAAAATGAGAAAGTGAGCAGTCTGTTACTTGACAACATCAATAACACCATGTAGTAAATGTAAAGTGGCTGATAAAGTGACAGTTAGGAAAATGGTTAAAAGAAGTGGCAGCTCCTATCCCTATGCCCTCCAAAAAATAGAGTACGCATTAGAATTTTAGGTAAGAGAAATGTTTTTAGCAAGTGGGAAGTAGTGCTTGCTTCAAGATGAGATGCACAAATTGATCTCATCCATTTCCCACCCGTTTAACACTTGCCATGTTTAGAAAGCATATTTTAAGCTTGATCCTGAATTGATTCAATCTTGGCAGCTTAGTCTAAACTGCAGAGAATGAACCGATTTCTAAGTGGAGAGAGATTCATTTTTGATTCAGGAAATGCATGCACATTCCTGCAGTGGCTCGGGCGAGAAGCCAGGGGGATCATCAAGTAAATCATCAAGTCCGATCCCCTGCCCTGGACAGGAGAGAATACTGGACTCATATCACGGCAGCTAGGTAACTGTCAAGCTTCCTCTTAAATACCCGCAAGGTAGGAGCCAGCACCACTTCTCTTGGAAGTTGGTTCCAGATCCTAGCTGCCCTGACTCTGAAATAGGTTCAGGCTGGATATTAGAAGACACTACTCTCAAACAACTTATGGTCGTTATTCCTTGTTACTCCGGGAGGTGCATGGGTGAACAGGGTCTCTCCCATTACCCGCTGGTCCCCCCTGCTAAGTATATAGACAGCCACCAGGTCCCCTCTCAGCCTTCTCTTGTGAAGGCTGAACAGGTTCAGGTCCCATAGCCTCTCCTCATAGGGTCTGCCCTGCTGTCCACGGACCATCTTCAATCCTTTTGGCTATTAAAAAGTCCAAAAGAGCCAACCATGCATTCCTTGACACACTCTAGAGCAGTGGTTCTCAAACTTTTTAGACGCAAGGCACCCCTTGGCAAGTGTCAGCTCTTAGCTTTCACTTGCACTGTTTTGCAAATCGTGTGTAGGTGGCTGTTCCCCCAGCAGTGCTGATGTTAGGTGACACCCTTAAATGGATCTGTTTGAGAATCGCTGCTCTAGATTAAAATAAGTGATTTCAGGTTTCAGAAAATGTTGAAGTCATAAGACTTACCTTGCTGCCAGGCCTCCATTTAGGAACAAAGCCAATGCAACGGGGTACAGAGTACCTAGACCAGACCCAATTAATCCTCCTTTGACTACAGTGCAGGATAAACAGTTTGGATCACCTAGATGACAAAGACATATCCATGGCAAGATGACATATGAGTAACTTAGGGCTGAATACGGCCCATGAGCTGGATCTGGCCTGCCACGCACTTTCATCCAGCCTACATCTTGACAGCCCCCCAAGAGAACTGTACCCTGCCCAGCCTTTCTGTCTTTGAGGATGGGAGCAAGGAGCCCACGCATAGCTCCCAACATACCCTATTGTACTTCGCTCCCAACCTCATGGGCAGAAGTGCCCGGCCTGACCAGCAGAAGATTCTGGGCAGGGCTTCTGCTGTCCCTGCTGCACCCACCCCATGGGAACCTGCTCAGTTTCCCCAGTGCTCAGCTTGCTCCAGCAGCAGCTAGGGAAGTGGGGGGAGCAGAGCTTCAGATGCAGCTGGGCAGAAACATGAAACAGTGTAGAGCCCATGCCCAGAGGGATGGCAGGGGCATGGAGCTCAGCTGGGCAGGGCATAAGTGTGAGGGACAATGAGGGAGGTGTAGGGACCAGCAGCAGGCTGGGATGCTCGTGCCCAGCACAGGCAGTGGTGCCTGGCAGCATGCGGCTCCAGCCACTGCTGGGTGGGGAAGCGAGAAGCACAGCCTGCCTCTATCGCAGGGGCTCTGTGTGGTGCTCCTGCAGCTCCCACACTCGCACCAGGGGAAGCCCCATGCTGGAGCCAGCTGCCTTCCCTGCACCTACTGTGCAGGTCCCTGGGCTCCTTGGGATTGGAAGGAGCCCCCACCCCTGCTTCCTCGCTGAGTCCAGCAGAGGGCTTCCCTCGGTGCAAGTGCAGGAGGTGCAAGCACACTGTGCACAACCTCTGCAATACAGGCGGGCCGGGTAGGCTGCGCTCCTCACTCCCATGCAGTACCGGCTGGAGCCACACCCTGTTGAGTGCCAGCACCTGTTCCAGGCATGAGTGCCTCGAGCATGCCCACCTGCTGCTGCTGTCAACAGCAGGGGCTGCATTCCATGGAGGGAGTGTGTGTGTGGGAGGGGACTCCCCACCCTCCCTCACCCTGCCTCCACAACTCCTACCAACAGAGACACATCTCAAGAGACTCTATGTTCACCACACAGCCACACCCCCTTCACAACCCTCCACACCCCACCATATACACCTCCCACACCCAACCAGACACACATAATATACAAGAATAAGACTTCATTTCTGAGAAAGTATGCAATCCCTTCTATGTACACTACACAACCACAAATCATGACAAATATTTTTTGCAATAAAATTAACAAATGTTATAGCCGGTGTTTGACCTTTAGTGTATGATTTGTTTTTTACTGGTTCTAAAATGCAACCTCCCTACCCCATTCCCAAAAGGAGTATTTCTGGGGGACACGGGGAGAGACTTCTAGTGGCAAAGCTCAGGGGTTAGGGGGTGGGATTTCCTGTCCCAATATGGTGACCAGGGGCGGGGCTACTCATGTGGCCCTTGACAGCTCACCAAAACTTAAGTGACCCTCCAGCCAAAATAATTGCCTGCCCTGGTCTAATTTATATTCTAATGTAAATTAAAGGGGCAGGCTCAATGAAGGGCAACCATTAGCATCATTTCAGCTGAGTATGAAATAACCTAAAAAAGGAGGTTACCTCTTCTGTTGAGATGCTCTGCCATTCAGCTACCTACATGGTTTAATAAAAAGTCACTTAATTTGGATTGCTGTATCACTGCACTCTTCATGACCTTAACATACTGAAATGCAGCCAAGTATCAATTTTAAAAAGCCTGATACCAGGATATTTTCAGATGGATCCTTTTACAAGCTCTAAGTCAGAAAAAACTTGTCCTATGAATAGTGTGACAAAACCCTAGGCTGTTGGGGTGCTCCCAGAGATGCACCCTCATCACAGTTCCTGTGATAATCTCCCAGGATCAACCTCCTCCCAGTCACAACCAGCTCCTTCCACTTGGGACCTCCATTTCCCCTCTCCTCACTGGAAGCCTCCTCTCTAGCCACCCCAGAAGGGTCACAGCCTCCCCTGCCCCCAACTTTCAGAGTAGCCAGGGAATCCTTCAGAGCATTTCTGTTTGTGCATGCCTGACAGACACCCTCTTCCATTCAGCTTGAAGAATAAGGTGCTTGCTTCAGGCCTTGCTCTAGCATCTCCACCCTGCTCCTCATACAATGCAAGGTTTTTAACACTTCAGGAGTTCACCAGTTTACCAAGAGCATGAACTTTTAGGCAGCAAACTCACTGACAACTGTAAGTAATTTGATGCAGGAAACATCACAACAATGCCCATGATAAGACTGAGCGACAAGCTTACCTGTTAATACAGGGTGGACTATGAAACTGCTGCAAGCTACGTATGTTGCGGTTAATGGGATGACAATAGTTGGCAATGTAGATACTATACGAGCCTGTGAGATATTTAGGATTTTCCTGAATGAACTGTTTGCTATTAAGCCACACACGCTTGCATTTAGTCCAAGGAAGATTGAGCCACGTTGCAAAAATGTTCTGTGGAAAAGAGAAAAGATTATTTGTACAGCTGTGCACTGGAGACGAAGGTTGCCTTCTCCATCCTATTACTACAATGAACCATTCAAGGAACAGGACCTGGATAATTTCACAAAAGGACAGAATCTCATGCTTCAGAGATTACCATGACAATGGTAAGAACCAAGAATGAACAGCAGTTTAAGTTTATATAAAGTAGAAACAACTCGATGCGTGACTTCTGAGGAGGAAGGGTTATCTTCTGAAACTAAAGTACCATGGCAATAGGAGATTGATTGTATGCATGCTAGAGTAGAGTATATGGACACATACAAGTAGTTGCAGGTAGATTGATGTGGCCCATTTGCAGACCAAGAACGCAATTTTTGAGGAGTAAGAATCTAAGCTGGTACTGGGACGAAGAGGTCCTGAAAACAGTCATCTTTATTAACTAAAGAAAAGGTGTCCCAACAATTACCTTCTAATTAAAGGGCTGCAGACAGGAAAAAAGAGGGTACACATAATATCATGCTAACCCCTAGTCCAGGTGCAAAGACCTCATACCTAAAGCTTTCTCAAAGCTTAGACTGGAATTTAATTACCCCTGACTAAAGAGCAAAAGCTAACCCAGTTTGGTGATACAGGGTTTGTCAGGGTATTTTGTGTCAAGCTTTCATATCTATATTAAAAGTTACATCCAACTTGTTTAACCATGGCCAATGCCTTCAGTCTTTATGTAGAACTCTACTGAAAAATGAGATGGCATAATAAAAAAAGAATGAGATAAAGATACAAATAATTGATATTGCAACATGTACCAGGCTTTGTCTGAACAGATAAGACACAGTCCTTGCCTCAGAACTGACTCTCTAAATAGCAGAGACAGACAGAGAACTAGGGTTGGGTACAGTCCCATTCAATTCCCTGGGGTCATGAAGAGCTTCATTTATGAAATCAGTGTGTTTGCAAGGTGAAGGGATTTTTAGGTCCCGCCCCACCTTCCATCCTACCCAAAATTAGCCCTTTGTCCTTTGTTCCAACCTGTTTTGATACTGCTGATCCAAGAGGCAGAAATTTAGTAAACAAAAAGAAGTGAAGACTGATTAAAGAAGGTTGTCAGAGATTATGATAAGAGACAAGTATTAACGTGTGTTACCAAGAATGACATCTGAACTGAAGCAACAGGGTAACTGCTTAAGTTCTACATCCTTACCTTCAATCCTTTTTCTTGTTTCTCTATCTACTTCCTATGTTGCAACACTAAATTGAATGTAGAACTGCCCTAGCCACTGAGCTATCCAATCAGTCTCTCTCAGAGCTCTTCTGCTCTGTGTCAACAGGTGATTTTGAGCAAAAGTGCTGTGGCACCTTGAAGTGCCTTGAGCAATGTTAGCACTGTTGCATAAGCAAACGTGCTTCATTAGACAAACCTAGAGATTTCAAATAGGCTTTCATAGTGTTAAAACATGTTGTCCTGTCGTGGTCCTTCTGAGCTTTTTGCAACTGAAGAACTGCTCTGTGTTTTTGTTGCCAAAACACAAGGGAAAACTAAGAGCTGGTATTTTCTGAGAGGTACCTTGTGTTTAAGAAAGTTGAGAACCACTGGTATCTGTCTCTGTCACTGTCTCTACTTAGGGCACTTCCCTGGGATGTAGCAGTCCTGGGGTAAGGTATCTGCTCCAAATGAGATAGAGCAGGGGCCTGACCTTGGATTTCTTTCATTTTGAACAGAAGCCAGAATCACCGGGGTTATTTTGCTGTGGGTGCGGGCAAGTCTCTCAACAGAAAATTGCATCCACAAATGCATTCTCACACAACGTTTGAGCAAGCAGGCATTTTTGAAAAGAGGAATACGTTTCTATCCAACTCCTGACCATCTTCAATTCCCAGCTTTTGAGCTATTCTCCCTGCCTAATGTTACGGAGTCAGGCATAGTACAATAGCTTGGGTGGGAACAAATTTGAGAGGACACAAGGATCAGGATGGGAGGTTCCCACAGCTACTGGTGCTTTCTGTTGTTCTGATCCTGGCCACCCAGGTGTCTCGTGCCTCAAACAGGCATTGACTTCTAGCGGGGAACATTTTTGAGCTTCTCTCTATATGACACTAAGAGCTGCATGCCCACAGCCCCACCAGGGCTCCTGGTCTGGGGAAGAGGTGGGGGAGCATTGCCCCTCTGCTCCCTTCTTCCAAACCAGTCCAGGATGGGAAGAGGGAGCAGCAGTACAGACTCCCCGCCCAGGCAATCCCTGCTGCCTCTCTTCCCTCTGGGACTGGATTGGGAGGGGCACATGCAATCAAAATTTTATTTAAGGAAGATCATATGCTTCTAAATATCTGAAAGTTTTTCAAATACAAAAATAAGACAAGAAATCACAAAAAAGGCTTTAAAAGTACTTTGCTGGCAAAATGAGATGGGCGTATCACTTACTGATCTTCTTCTGGAAGCTGTTCAAACAACTCTTGCAGAACTTTGGCTGTTTCAGCCTCTATCTTTTCCAGTGGAGAAACTACTTCCGGGGGCTTTCCTGGTGTCATTGTGAGGCTCTGCATCACAACATGAAAAGACAAGTTTTAGTTAAGTAACACTGTCCCACTGTAATCCCAGCTAACTTGTGCACGAACAGATAAATGTAGGAAAGAAATACTTAGCACCTCTAACATTTAGAAGTGCCGCTAAGATCTGCAGGGCATGATCCAAAATGTCTGTGAAATGTATAGCTACACAAGCCCTGATAAACAACCTTCTTTGGTAGGAAATATCAGTCTACAAAGGGAGGCCAAGAGAATACAAATGCACTGAGATGCCTGGTCTCTTTTCTTTCCTTCTAGTTGACAACTTGACTTTTATTTTTACCCTGAACAGAGATGCATGTTCAGAAGGGTTGAGATAGGCTCAGGTAGTTCAAGGGTTTTAGTCAAACCCACTATAAAATGATCATACTGAGCAAGGCATTCCTACTGTCATACTCTCTTTTCTGGATTGAGAATGATCTATAGCTAGGGCGGGCTATTGCTTTGGCTGGAGGGCCACTTATCGAACAAGGGAAGCCCCAGCCCTTGACAGGTGCCCCCTAATCCCCATCTTGGGACCAGATATTCTGCCCCTCACCCCTGACCTTTGGCATTGGAAGTC
Organism: Alligator mississippiensis; assembly: GCF_030867095.1. Taxonomy (NCBI): domain Eukaryota; kingdom Metazoa; phylum Chordata; order Crocodylia; family Alligatoridae; genus Alligator; species Alligator mississippiensis. Next base: position 459,342,309 of record NC_081824.1, read on the forward strand.
CCTACCCTCACCCTCAGAAGTACTCTGCGTGCAGGGGTGCGGGGGTGGTGTCATCATGTTGGAACTAGGAAAAACCTCCAAATATATACTAAAAATCAAATGTCTACTATAACCTTTTTTAAAATGTTATTTCAAAAAAGTATTTGTCTCAATTTGTGTGTGTTCCTGTAGTGTTTATATGGAGGTGATTGCATAATGAAGTATTACTCTTGTATACTGTGACAGAGGAATGGGGATGGCTTTTGTGGGGGGGTGCATTTTTAGGGATGTGTGGGCATGTACAGGGTCTATGGGGGGTGGTGTGTGTGTGGGGGGTTGTTGGCGTGGGGCCTATTAACACTGCCCTCACACACACGTCCCCCACCCATTGCACAAAGCCCCTGCCACCAGCAGTAGCGGCAGCAGTAGGCATTCGGCCCTTGTGGCACTCACAGCCCACGGAAGGTGAAGCCCCCCAGGACTGCACGTGACCGGGCTGCCAGCTCCATCGCACAGGGCTCGCATGCAGCTCCTGGGTTCTCTGCCTCAGCCCCCACGGGACTGAACGGGGCTTAGCTCCACGCAAGCGCACGGATACGGCCAGTCGGTAGGCACCCGCCCGCAGGCTGGTGCGTATCCAGCCCACCCCTGATCTACAGAACGGGTTTCCTCGATTTGCAGCCCGCAGCTTTCTTCCTTCGGATGAACGAACGGGGTGTTTCTAAGGTGGCGCAGACCCGTTCGGGAAGCTCCCAGCTTACTGAAGTCTTGGGCAGACGGGCAGGTCCCAGCGGCTCCTCGCAGCCGGCTCACGTCAAAAACACGGTCAGCGAACAGGATCTAAACCGCACGTGTAAACCTAAGACGGAAAAACCAACAACCCAAGTTCGGAGATCTGGAAAGATTTCAGTCCCGCGGCGCGAACCCGAAGCGCCCGGGCCGGCGTTACCGCCTGCGCCCTCGGGCTGCTGCACAACCGCCCCCCACGGCCCTCTCCAAACACCACGAGCTGTCATTTCTACCCTACTGCAATGAAGGGCATTTGGGGCGGGCGGGGGGCGGGCAAAAATGGAGCCGGGCTCGTGAAGGAGCCTCCTGCGGCCCGAGTCCGCGTCGCTCCCGCACAAGGGCAGCCGCGGACAGCGGGGCGGGGAGGCAGGACCAAGCACGGGGCCAGACCGCTGCACCCACCGGCGCCTCCCGGGGCCCCTCCAGCCGGCAGCCCCCGCGGGGCCCGGGCAGCGCGGACGGGACGGGACGGGACGGACCTTGCACTGTTACCTACCCGCACTAGGCCGCGCCCTGCGCCCCGCCTCCCGGCCGCCATCTTGCCCCGCGCCGCGCGCCTGCTATTGGGCGCCCAACACGCCGGCCGCGGATTGGTCGCGGGTCGCGTTGCTAGGGGCGGAGCAGGGCGCCTCCATGGAGACGGCGCTGAGCGTCTCCCTGCCCCTCGTCGGGATGCTGACAGCGCCGAGGGAGCCGGCATGGCGGCCGGGAGCAAAGGTGGGTCCGGGGCTGCCGCCTGCGCGCACCTGCCGGGGTGGCCATGTCCGCCCCCCGGGCTCGGGCTGGGCTGGGCTGGGCTGGGCTGACACACGTGTGAATGGGGCGGGGCCGGCGCTTGTCTTTGGGAAGCGCAGCGAGCGCGGGCGGGCTGCAGGGCGGGCGGTGCCCCGCCTCCCCCCGCCGCGGAGACCAGCTGGGATTGCGTGTTTTAAGAGAAAGGGAGGGAAAATATTTTAAGAGGATAGTTTTAGGAAAAGGGAGATTTTAAGAGGATATTTTAACACAAGGGGAAAAACGATTTTAATAGGATGCTTTAAGGAAAAGGGAAAAAAGTTTTTAGGAGGATATTTTTAGGAAAAGGGTGGTTTTAATAACATATTTTAAGGGGATAGTGTAAGAAAAAGGAACAAAAGACATCTCCCGGAAGAGCTTCAGTCTGAGTTGGCAGCCCTGGCTCCGAAATGCCCGTGTGCCGAACGGGCCGCCTTGACGACTGAGCAGTTCTAATTTAAGTTTAAGATTTATTTAAAAACACGAAAAGAAAAGAAAACTTTTCATAGATTTCATAGACATGAGGGCTGGAAGGGACGTCGGAAGATCATCGAGTCTGGCCCCCGCCCGAAGGCAGGAAGTCAGCGGGGGTCATAGGATCCCAGCAAGATAAGCATCCAATTTACTCTGAAGGTGTTCAAGGTAGGCGCTTGAACCAGCTCTGACAGCAGGCTGTTCCAGACCTTGGGGGCTCGGACAGTAAAGAAAATCTTCCTTATGTCCAGCCTGAAACGATCTTGTAGTAGTTTATGACCATTCGACCTAGTCATCATCCCTTGGGGCGCTCTGGTGAACAAACGTTCCCCCAGATCCTGGTGGTCACCCTTGATAAACTTGTAGGTGGCCATCAGATCACCCCTGAGCCTGCGCTTTTCCAGGCTAAAGAGCCCCAGGGCTCTCAGCTTGTTATCGCAAGGTCTGTTTTCCTGACCTCTGATCGTGTGCATGGCTCTTCTCTGGACTCTCTCGAGCTTCTCCACATCCTTTTTGAATTGTGGAGCCCAAAACTGGACGCAGTACTCCAGCTGCGGCCTCACTAAGGCCGAGTACAAGGGGAGAATGACATCCTGGGATTTGCTGGAGAAGCATCTATGGATGCAAGCCAGCATTTTGGTCGCTTTACTAGCCGCAGCATCGCTCTGCAGGCTCATGTTCATCTTGTGGTCAATGATGACCCCCAAGTCTCTTTCTTCCATAGTGCTAGCCAGCATAGCACTGCCGAGCCTATAAGGATGCTGCAGGTTTTTCCTCCCAAAGTGGAGAACCTTGCATTTTTCAGTGTTAAACACCATCAGGTTCTCGTCCACCCATTTACTGAGCCTGTCCAGGTCAGCCTGGATCACCCGCCTGTCTTCTGGTGTGGATTCTTTGCCCCAAAGTTTGGTGTCATCGGCGAACTTGGCCAGTCCGCTTCTGACTCCAGTGTCCACATCATTAATGAAGATGTTGAACAGTATGGGTCCAAGGACAGAGCCTTGGGGGACCCCACTGGTCACAGGACACCATGATGAGTGACTTCCATCAATTACCACCCTCTGGGTCCGACCACAGAGCCAATTTTCCAGCCAGTGGATCATGGTGGACCCAAGGCCACAATTGGCCAGTTTCGCCAAGAGGTGATCATGGGATACCAGATCAAAGACTTTTTTGAAGTCAAGATATGACATGAATCTCTTCTCCCTTGTCCAGGTGATAGCTCACCTGGTCGTAGAAGGAAATGAGATTGGTCAAGCAAGACCTACCTGCAACAAACCTGCGCTGGCTATCCCTCGGGATGTTGGCATTGGCCAGTCCATTAAGGATGGCCTCTTTAATAAACTTTTCTAAGATCTTCCCCGGGATAGAAGTCAGGCTGATGGGCCTATATTTTGCCGGATCCACATTCCTCCCTTTCTTGAAGATAGGCACCACATTGGCCTTCTTCCAGTCTTCGAGCACTACACCCGAGCGCCAGGAGTTTTCAAAGATCCATGCCAGAGGCTGGGCTATGATGCTCGCCAGCTCCTTGAGTACCCTGGGGTGAAGATTGTCAGGGCCAGCTGACTTGAAGGTACCCAGCCTCTCAAGATGTTCCTTCACGAGGTAAGCATTGATGGGAGGGCAGGGGATCTCCGTTACCCGGACCACCCTGTCCCGTCGTGGGCATGGGTGTCCCACGATCCCACTTTAATTTTTTTTGATTTAGTCTAAATGTGCAGAGCACATATTGAAACTAATTTAAAACCTGTAAAATGGTTTATTAAGCAAAATAATAGCTGGCAGTTACTTATGTGGCTACCTCGATGGAGGAATATAATCCCTTGATGATGTCCCTTTAATTCTTAGTGTCATGCTGTAAAAATATCCTACTCCACTTGCTGTTTTTGTGCACAACTGTTGAGTTAAGGGTGCATCAGTTTGTAAATTTGAGCCGTAGCTCTGAATTAGATTATTTTTATGTGGGGATTTTTCTGAATTGAATATGTATTTAGCTGTGTAGCTCAACCTCCTGATACAAACTTGATGCAGGATTTATGGGACAAAATGGCTCCCTGGATACTTATTTATATGTATGCCCATCGAACTCTTTTAAATTAAAATGTAAAATAGTAAAACAATTCAGTTGTACCTCTCTGTAAGGTCACAGCTCTGGAAATAGCCCACTGTACCATGGAGGTAGTCCATAAAGATTCTTGTACATCCTGTTTTCAATGGACTGCATGGCATCTTTTTTTTTTTCTCAAAGCCAAGTCTTTTAAACAAATCAGCAAATGAGACTTAATCTAGCCATATGTGAACCAGTACTGTGTAGTAGCAGAATATTATGATAGAGGATGAATTTTATGCTGATATTGCAGGGTGCTACTTGTGCTTTGCGTGCCATCAGTAGAAAACAAGGGGAACTAGAACTACTTCTAAACCTTAGATAAAAATTTTTAAACCTGGTGTCTTAATAGTTGGGGTCTAATAATCTATAATATGGTTATGAATGCCAGCTCCGATGGAATTCACGAGGAGCTACATGTAAGAACATACAAATTCCTGCACAAGGTCAGTCCAAAGGGCCATCTTGCTCAGGACCTTGCCTGCAACTGTGGCAAGTAGCTCCACAAGACAGCATAAGAAACAGGATATGCGTAGGGCGATAACCTTCCAACTACCAGGAGTCACAGGGTTTAGGTTCCTTCCCTTGTGTTTAATAGCATCAGATAGACCTGTCCTTAAAATTGTCTGGTCCCTTTGTAAACCTGATTATTGAGTTGATCTTCATAATGCGCTATGGCAGTGAGCTCCAGAAGTTTATAGGATCATAGGAAAGTAGGGCTGGAAGGGACCTAACGAATCCTCTAGTTCAGGTGCCTGCTTAAGGCAGGATCGTCCCTAACTTAACTAGACAAAGTGTCTGTCCAACCTGCTCTGGAAAGTTTCTGAGGATGGAGATCCCACAGTTTTTCTAGGTAGTCTGTTCCAGTACTTGAGTCAAGAACGCACTCCGCGCCCTCCCACTCTCTCCCAAAAAACAAAACCCCAAACCCCAAAACAAAAAACCCCAAACCCTTCCTTTTGTTTGTTTTAACCCTGCTGCCTGACCATTTCACCAGATGGGCACATAGATCTTTTGTGTGCTCCACACCTTTGAAAGTCAGGCTACTTTGATATGTAAGTATGGTGTTAGATGTCTAGCTTTTGGCACTACTGAGGTTAAAAAATACTGGCATTTTTAATTGTGTGAATGCTCTGTGTATCCTAGTAAGTGAGAGAATCTAGTAAATATGGAAAGATAGGGTTTTGTGCTTCTGTTTCATTTGTTACAAAATGCTGATGCCACATTATTAACTTATGCAGTTTTGCTGTCCTTTCAATTGCTGATACGTTGGAGAATGTCTTTTTGCCAAATATGCAGCTGCGAACCCCATTTTTCACTTTAGGTTGTATTGAATCCAACTGTGACTTCCTGCGGTGAAACAGACTGGGAGCAATGCAGAGCCACTGGTTAGGATGTGAGCTTGTGACTGCAAAAAGAACAATTTTAGTTTTATGTGGGTTAAGGAAGTGTGCGGGAGCAATTCTTTATCTTAAACTTTTAAGACTCTCACCAGAAAACAGAAGCTTAAAGTTGGGGTTGCTGGCATGAATCTCTGATCTTTCCAATCCTATAGGCTTCTCAGCATGAGAAACCGTTACCACAATCAGTGAGAGATTTTTACATTAAAAAAAATGGCAGGAGCAAACATAACTAAGCAGTGTTCATTTTTTCACATTCCTGAAGCGTAGACCTTAAGAGTAACACCAAAAGTCATGAGAGTTGGCAACACTGAAATTTAGGGTTTGGAGTATTTTGTGAGAAGGAAGGCTTTTGATGTCAGCATGAATGTCTTAGCTGCTGCTACTGCTGTCTTTGCTGTTAGAGTGAAGTTCCTTCTAAGCGCATTTGTTAGTGGAGCTCCATGGAATCCAGGAAAAGTGGAAGCCAGACCATTTTAGACTCCATAGGTAATAACTAGTACCTTTTTGCACCCAGCAGTGAATTGGCGTGAGGGACACAGGACTGAGAATAGGTGCTAAGTGCTCTTTTTACTCCATTTGGTTTATCCAAAAGTTACACAGTCTCATTTTGCATTAACTGAAGGTACAACATGACCTCCATAGTCTTATCTTGCAGAAACAAAGTCATGACTTCAATGCACACTGCACCAAAAAAAAAATAAAAAAAAAAAAAAAATCACACTGGATCTTCAGATTCCACTGGACATGTATAAAATATACTACAAATTTCCTATTCTCATTTGGAACCCAGCATTTTATGCATCCAGTTGGAGCGCTGTGGATTTATTTCAAAGTTCCTTGTTAGAGGAAAAACTCTGAAAAGATGTAAAAGCATTCTACTATTTTGGGATTAAATAAAGATCATTTCAGTTCACTCATTTTATTTATTTTTATTTCATCACAAGGCCATTGGTCATCAGTTTTGCATAACCTAATTTCACACCACTGTTTTTGACAAGAAATAATGCTCACAGGTATCAGTTTGGAAATGTCCTTCCTATCTCAGATATTTTATGTCTGCATAAGTTTTGGATTGCTGGTCTTCCTGTGGCCCCCAGTCTTTACCATTTTTATCCTAATTTTAATCTATTATTGTTTTAAAAGAGAAATTAACAAGATGCTTCTTCAATAACTCATGTATCAGTCATGGTATTCACTGTGGTAATTATCATCCATCAGTATCTACTTTCCTCTCTGTGGCTTTCCATCAGTTTGTGGCCATTGTTTCTAGTTACTCCAAGGGGTGCCCTGGTAAACAGAGCATCTCCTATTCCTTTCTTCCCACCTTCCCCCCCCGATGAATTAGTAGGCAGCCACAAGATCACCTCGCAGCCTTCCCTTGCCCAGGCTGAAGAGATCCAGGGCCCTCAATCTCTCCTCGTAAGGCTTTGCCATACGAGTGGCCCTCCTTTGAACTCTCTTGAGGTTGTCGAGAGAGAGATGAAGACCATCACATCCCAGGATGCCCCTTTCACGGCAGTGCGGATCGTGGTCAAAGAAGCAAAAACCCGCACGATGACACGAACTCCAGAGCCGCAGGTTGACTTCTTTGATGCAGGTGTTGTGATGGTGACCATGACTGCTGACCAGGAGAATCGACAGGAAGACCACCTGTGCCCCTGTCTAAGCCAAGCCCCCAGCGCCCTGTAGTCGCTCATGATACGTTTTACACTACTCGTGGCCGCATTTGTGCCCACATGGATGAGGACCATGGAATAATAGTCGGAGGGCTGGATGAGCTCAGGAATCCTCGCAGTGATGTCCTGGATCTGGGCTGCAGGCAGGCAGCATACCTCCTGCCCTGTGGGATCCAGGCGACAAGCGGGTCCCTCTGTTCCTGTCAGGACGGAGTCGCCCACCACAATTGCTTGGCGTCTCTTCCGTTGGCTGCCCGGCTGACTCTCAGCCTGTATGGTGGTGGCTGTGTCTGTGGCTTCCTCCACAGTACTCTCCTCCAGTGCTGTCAGGGCCTGGTATCTGTTCCCCAGTTGCGCTGGGGAAGCTGTCTCAGCAGCACAATTTTTGGCTCTGAAGGTGACCATCTGCCATTCCTCTGCAATGGGTCCCTCCCATGTTGTCTTTCCACCAGATCACTGATGCTGCAGAGAATGAAAGTACCCAGGAAGCTCATCCTCTGCAGCCCTGATCCCCTGCGGCCTACTAACCTCTGCCTGGAGTTCCCTCACCTGCCCCTCCAGAGCCTCAAGCTGGGCACGCGTGGGACAGGTGAGGGGAATCCTTCCCTCCCACCACCTCCAGGCCTCAGGGGCCCTGCCAGGCAACCCCTGCAGACAGGGCACCAGGGTGCTGCTGACCATCCCAGGGGCTCCATCTGAGTGGATGCCTCAGAAGAGCCCTGGGTGGGAGGCATCGCCGGGGCAGGGTCCCTGGCTGCATGCCGAGTCCTTAACGGCATAGTGAGACACCTCCACTTCCATACACACAAAGTCTTCATCCACGGCCTCTGACACCTAGGGTCTCGGGCCCCTCCTGTGCACCCTCCTGCACAAACTCCCGTGCAAACCCTGGTGTGCCCCTGAAGAGCGCACCTCTTTGCCTGGCCTGTTTGTGCGGGTCCTGCCCAGCTTGGCTATACGGGGATGGGAGGGTGGAAAAAACCCCTTCCGGATCTCTCCCCACTCCCCCTCACTCTTCGCTGAGAAAATGGTCAAGGCATGCTTTGAACTGAAACATGCAGGAGGTGCTTTAGTTCAAAAGCGCACTGCCGCCCTTTTCTGCACACTGCCATGCATTCCGCCGCTTACACAACTGCAGGCGGTGCAGCGTGGTTTGCCTCAGCTTGTGTGCAAAGCAGACTTGATTGAGTCTGCTTGGAAGTGGTGCATCTCCGGTGAATCATGGGACAGAAAAGTATGTTTCTAAATGCTTCGATTTTTCAGCGTGGGGATGTTGATACAGGTGACACTAGAATCTGCTGGAGCACAGTAGTTATTGTGCTCCAGCTAACTTGACTGCGCTGTAATTACAGTGCGTCGGAGCAGCCTCTCTGCACACCTGTAGGGGCATTTTAAGTTTCTGACTTTTTATAACACGTAAACAGCAGCACCAAATAGGGTAGACATTAATTACATGTGTCACCTCCAGATATTTGCGAGGTACCAGGGAGATGGACCCTAAGTACTCCCAAGATCTGCCCACTCTATTGTGTCTGAGATATGAACAGCCTTTGGATGCAGAGTAAGGAAGTTGGAAGTAGGATGCCAGGACAGCTAACTACTGGCCTCAAATTGCCTGTATATAGCTGCCTAGGTGCCCAGAAAAGACAGGAGCCATGGGAAAGGAGTTGTCTCTAGGGAGTTGTCTTCTAGCCAAAGAAGTTGCCAGAAACCTCTTCTCTTGTCCTGATGAGAAGGAAGGAAAACAGAGAGAGAACCCAGGGCACATTAATTAAAGTGAGCCAGAAAGGATGGAAAAATAAGTGGACTTTTTGACTTGTATACATCACAGTGCCTTAGAAGGGAGCTCTGCATATGTGAAGCAACCACATTAGATGGATTTTACACTCCACTTCAAGTACATTTTCAAGGGTTGATGGTAACTGGGAACTGGTTGCGATGGTGCCATGGGGAAGCAGGAACTTTTGGAAGAATTGTACGTGACAGCCATTATTCTCTTGCATAGCTACTGGAGTATGCATCTTGGGTATTTCATGTGTTCCCATAGTGCTGTCCCAGGACTAGTGGAGCAGTGGCTTTGGTCTCACATTGCATTGTAAATCGAAAGGGGCTTATTAGAAGGTGCAGAGACTCTTGCATTTTTATGCACAGCTAGGCACAATTTCACCTGTATGTCATTGTCATGCAGCATGACAAATCTGTTTGTAAAATTAATAGTTACTGTGGTTGCAGAGAAGTGAAAAACATGACCTGAGTGTACCGCAGATTCAAAACCCAAGGAGCAAATACAATGAAAGCCAAATTTTATTATTATTTTTAATATAATGATTTTGAACCAATCGAGACAATTTTATGCATTCCTATTTTTTTTGGAGCTTCATGTATAATTTTTAAAACTGTGGGATTGGCAATACTAAACTGCAGATCTGTCCAGATATCTAAATATATGGGAAGGCACAGTTAGAGTACTTCCATAAACTCTGTTCCTGTCTTGGCACTTTGCCATAACTATACAACTCAAAAGCTTCAGCATTTGTAATCCTGAAATAAACTCATCTGAACTATGTCTAGATAGTACATTTACCGGGTCTGTCAACGGTGCCCTCAAACATTGAGAGGTGACTTCTCTAACCAGAATGGGTTTAGTCATATCTGTGTAATGGTGAGTGTGGGCTGATTTGAGTGACTGTGCCAGCTATCCTGCCCAAGATGGATGCACCTGCAGTGCTTTTAATTCAAGGCTAGCATGTGTGGAACTACATAGCACGCTGGGGAGTGCTGCTTCCAGGAATGACAAGTTTGTGGTCTAGATGTGCTCTTTACGTTTTTTTCTCCTCTCAAACTCATTTTTTACCATTATTCATGTCATCCTGACTAAGAGCAGCTTGTGGCCTCCGTCCCATTGAGATTGAGGGAGATAGATGCTCTTTTCAAAAAGGCAGCCTGGCTTTGAATAAATTATGACCTCAATCCCATTGGAAACAATGAGGTGTTTCAGCCATTTAGGAAGAAAGCATTGTATGTGCCCCCTGTATTAACTGCAGCTCCATCCCACACCCCACCCTGCCTATGCAGCATCTGCCCCTGCCTCACTCCCTCTGTCACTGTGGGGGCCTTGATCTGCCCCCCAAACCTCTTCCTTCCCCATTCGCCTCTTCCCCCACAACGCACTTACCAGCCAGACACTGCTCTCCATGCTGCGGGGCCACATATTGGCAATCAAATCGGTATCGGCTGATATGCCTCATTAGAAACTGGCTGTCAGTATCAGCCCAAAAAATGTTTATCGGTGCACCCCTAATATTTGATCGCTATAGAACAAGCAAACCTGTTGAGGCATGTAGTTAAAATGTAAGGCAAGCTTATCAATATGCATGCCAGTAAATTAACAAACCTGTCTTGAATTCAACACTACCTGACCTTTTAGAAAGGAATCTGAAAATTGTCCTGTGACCTAAACTTTCAGGATAGTAGAGGAAGATGCTTCCAGTGTCAACTGATACTTGCTTTTGCTGAACCTGACTCAAACAGAAGTTTTGTCAGTACGTAACCTTTCATTTAAATACATCTTTAAAGGCCCTGTCATAGTTTTCAGGGAATGTAAATAACATTTATGTTAAATCATCCCTCCTTTAGAAATGAATTATCCACATATAGGACTATCAACATCATTTTGATCAGTCTCAAATCAGTTCATGTTTGACAAGAAGTCAAAACAGAGCATTTTCTTCCCTCGTTTCTACCTCTGTTCTAATTTTATTTCCTTTGTTGCGACCTTGCCCATGCAAGACACTTTCACAGCCTCCATCATGTCCCTACACCACTCTCATGCAGGCCTCAGTCCAAGCTGCTTTTCTCTTTATGAAACTCCACTCTCTCCTTAGCCCATCATATCTCCATCTACTTTGTCATATCCCTGCTGATAAAACAGCTCTTCAGGTAATCCTATAACCCCAGGTTGCACACTTGCATCTGCTCCTCTGAACTTGCTGAAAAAGATTTTGGGGTATGTTCTTCCTTGTCCATTGCTCGTACACATGGCATAGTTATTTTCCTTTAGTTCCCACTCCCACCCACGTTCAGATCTACGGGACCTCTCCCTCCAAATGTTTTGCCTTTGTTGTTCCCTTTGTTTCTTTATCCTCCTCACTTCCCCACCCCTCCCCGCCCCGCACCATGCCTATACTCCTCAAGGTTGCATCTTGTAGGAATTTGCATGCGCATGTCAGTGAAGTTCATTTATTCCATCCAAAGGCCAGTAGCAGTCACTTTGAACGTACCAACTCCTGTAGCAAAACAGCAACTGGATATGAGCTGGCAATGCTTACTAATGACAGCACCCACACAATGAAATGGTTAAAAGCATTGATCAGGGACTTATAGTAAGGCTCATCCTGGTAATGCTCACCATGGCATGGCTCTAACTCTATTTCACTGGCATTGGCAAAGGACCCATTTCTGTTGTCTTATTTTTACCATCCCCTCCCCGCAAACTACTCACTATATCACCTTCTCCTGACTTCCAGAGACTCAACAGATCTAGCCCCAAACTTCTGCATACACCTTATATTTTTCCTAAAGCAGGGGAAACCTCCTCAGCCTCTCTCTGTTCATCCTTGGTCCAGTTTCGGCAGGTTTCCTGGTCTCTGCCTCATTTCTTCCTTTGTTTAACCAATCTATAGTTCTTTGCCTAAACCTCTGCATGTGGCCACATAGGCATTTAGAAAAATCTCCCTCTCCTTGTGTGTCTGTGCTTAAACCAGGAATCCCTGGAGGATGGTCATGCTCGTACCTGATATAATACAACATCCCATTACCAGTTGCATAACATCAGTACACTACAACATACCTACAGTCGTCTAGCTGGATTGTTAATGCTTGTGCAGGCAAGGCCTATATCTGTCCAAACAGGGCAGAGGAAGGCAGGAGCTGGGGAGTGACTGGAGTTTGATTCAGCCCCTTATCTGCATGGAGACAGAAACCCCAGAGTAACAGTGGCAGATAAGAGCCAGAGAAAAGAAACTAACTGGTAAGGAAATATTTTCTTTCCTTTCCTCTGCTCAATCCATTTGCTCCATCTCGGTTTCCCCCACATACCACACAGAGCAGACACCTTCAACTTGGTCCTCTCCTTCCTCTTTCCCCTCCCAACCATTGCCATTTTGGCAGGAGCTAGGGAGAGCAGAAGCAATGGTCAGTAATTACAACCTCCTTTACTTAGATGTGACCAGTTTCAGGTTGATGCAGTCCACCATATAATGCTGGGCTTTCAAAGAGCAGGTACCGTGCCTGGGTTTGTCTTCTACTTGCCCATTACTGTCTGCCCCCCACCTCATTCCTCTGCCCTATGCCCTCTTCTTGCTTTACTCATCCTACTTCTATCCCCAGCCTAAAGGCAGAGTAAGTCATGTTGTTAGCAATTCCTGATTATTATCATGATGGTTTTAGGTAGATTCTAACATTTAGCCTATTCTTATAACACCTTTACTCATCTATCTACTGTGATCACGTATCAGAAAAGATTGGAAACTTTTTAGAGCGTATACTGTTCTTTTCATACTTGCACGGAGTGCTCAGCATGATCGAGCCCCAGTCCTGGTTTGAGGACTATACCAGTGTTGCCAACTCTCATGATTATTGGCGTTGTTCTAAAGTCTACCATTTGGGAATGTGAACAACTTAGCTCTTTCTTTTATATATATATATATATATAATATATATAAAAGAAATAGCTACACTTTTCACGTTCCTGAAGCTTAGACTTTAAGAACAGTGCCAAAAATCATGAGAGATGGCAACACTGCTATACTGTAACAACATTTCCCCCTATTTTTCAGATGAGGAAATGGAGGCACATATGGTGGCATACCTGAGTTTATACAAGGAGCTAAAGTTAGAGTAGAGCTCAAGTTAGAGCCCAGTTCACTAGGCTTCCCAAACCAACTCTAAGTATGAAATAGTTCTGCTTGCAGTAGGGTTGAAGTGATGCTGTAGCCAAGATGGTCCAGGAAATGTGAAGCAAGGATTTATAATCTGAAGAAGAACGCAGTTGATTTGAAAGCTTGTCTGCCCCAGCCGTGCAGTTGGTCCAGCGAAGGATATTGCCCACATAGATCCTTCCTTCCGCTGGCCTCTGCTTGCAGTAATAATTATTAGCAATTAGTGTCCTTACATGACTAGAACTCCAAGCTGTGTAAAAGAAACAGGCACTTCTCATTACTAGAAAGGATACATTGTCAAGGATTTTAGCATCAATTAGAAGGCTAGTGCAATAAGCTTTGCTTTGAATTGTTAAGATAAGCTGTAGCTTTAATATCAACAGGGCCAGGAGAGAGGGTAGAAGACCGCTGTCTATGGAATTGCCTCCAACTTTATTCCTTTCTTTAAGTAAACTATTTTTACTTGATTGGAGTCGTCAACAAGAACAAATATCCGCAAAGGTTTCTTTAAATAAATGGGTTTGGATAAGGACTAATCTAATTCTCTAAACTTGTTTCCTCAGACCTTCCTTAACATTGCATGTGTATGACAGGGAACTGCGCTGTGCTTCTGCAAGGCCAAGACATGTGACGTGTTTGTGGACTGCAACCTGCTCCAGAATGTCCAGGACTTCTCCCTTGTGATGCGATAGAATTCCCAGAGCCCCTCTGCCAATCGCAGCGCTGCGGGCCAGGAAACGAGGACCGCTAGGTACTGGGAACTCATTTCAACATTGCTACCACAAGGGGCTGCAAAAGCGGACGAGTTCAGCTCGGTGAGAAACAGCACCTCCATGCCTCAGGATGAGGAGGGCCCAGAGATGGCCTGTCTCTCAAATGGCCCACCAGAAACTGAATTAGGAACGGGAGACCTAGCAGATCTCTGTAAGGCCTTGGAGAAGCTCCATGAGCTCCCTGCAGGGGAGAAGGGTGAGAAGGCTTTTCTACGCTCCCGCCTCCATGAGCAGTCTCAGCTCATCTGCATACTAAAGAAACGAGGTGATGAAGCCCAAATGCGTTGCAAGGCACTGGAACAGCTCAATGCGGAGCTGGAGGAGCTGAGGATGAAGGATGCTGCAAACCTGAAAAGCCAGACCCAGCGGGCTCAACAGCTGGAGGAGCGCTTTATGGACCTGGCTGCCAACCACGAGGACATGATCTACTTCAAGGATGAGCACAAGCGACAGAACACGCAGCTGAGGGAGGAAAATAAGCGTCTCAGAGAGGAGAACCAGAGTCTCTTCAGCCAGGCCCTTAGGGAGAAGGAGGCCGAGATACTTCAGCTAGCTTCCCAGGAGAAGATGGTCTCTCGAGAACTGGGTGCCTTAAAGGAGACCTGGGCTCAAGAGAGAGACAGAGCTCAGGAGCGAGAGAAGGAGCTGCTGGAAGCTCAGAGCCAGCAAGCCAGTGATCATGCCAGGGAAGTTCATTCACTGAGAAGCCAGGTACAAACCCTGCAGAAGTACCAGCAAGTGATTGCACAGCTGGAGCAGGCAGAAAAGCAGCAAAGAGTTGAGGGCAATGAGTTGCAGGCCAAGCTGGACAGGGTGAGCCGGGAGAAGGAGGAGCTCTTGCATTTGGCCATGGACAGGGGCAAAATGCTGCAGGAGAAGCAACGGGAGGTCCAGCGGCTGGAGAAGAAGTTGGAGGCTACAGAGAAGGCTAAGCAAATTGCAGATGAGCGCTTTGAGAGGCAAGCAGCAGTAGTGGATAGCGGGCTGAGGGTCCGGGAGCTGCAGCGGCGGCTGGAGGGAAGTGAGCAGGCATATAATGAGCTGCGGAAGCAGTTTGAAGCTTACAAGAAACACAGCATAGACTTGCTCACTAAAGAAAAAAAGTTGAATACCAAACTCCGCCACTTCGCTGCATGATCCTCACACCTCCTTTCCTCACCCAGTTCTCAGCAGAAATATCTACTGCTCCAGCTTTTTTTTTTTTGTGATCTTACCTGATTTCTGATTACTGTGCCTGCTGTCTTAACAATGGGCTGGTTTGTAGCTCACTTCTGTTATGCTTCCATGCTACATATTGGACATCTCAGTCTAGATGTGGCATTCTGAACCAGTAAAACAATTTATATTAAATAAACCAGGAACCTAAGAGTGGAAGGTCTGTAAGTATGACTTGGATTCTTCTTTGGTCCTGTCTCTCCTCATTGCTGCAGAACATTCAAACTGTGTTAGTTGCTTTCCTAAATGAAGTGCCGTTATGATGGCCCCAGAGAAAATGCAAGCAAGATTTGTTGACTATCTGATAATAGACAAAATGTCTGTATGTGGGAGAGATGTTGACCACCTATACACCTTATAAACCAGGGGTACACAACCCCAGCCAAGAAGCCAGATCTAGCCCCTGGCACCATGCAGTCAAGTGTCGACTCAGTCAAAAGATGGAGTGCCACTTATAGACTAAAAAAAATTATATGTAGAGCAGAAGCTTTCATAGAATTGAGCTGACTTCATCAGATGTTATAAAAGGACAACACAGAGCAGTGTATAAAGTGGGATGTGTGATTGGAATACAAAAGGTAATTTGAAAAGAGGAAGGCAGGGGGCAGTCCTTGTTTAAACCATACTTAAGCCAGGCTGTGGATGATTTATTGTCCTGCATTTTGCTAACCTCACAATTTTTGTTTTCAGGCAGCAAAATTTTAAAAAACCTGCTTGGGAAATTGAGGAACAAGAAATCACAAACTGAATTGTCTGGAGAACCTGAGTGTGATGCTGGAGCAGATGCTCTGAGTTGGTCGTAGGGGACCTGATAGGAAGAGCACTGCTTTTGCTTTGACTGCCAGAGATTTGAGCTGTTTATTTTGATTAGACAATAATTTCTCTTTTACAATACAGGAAAGTAATAGTGTGTATTTTTGTGTGACTTGTTTTTGCTGCAGTGGTAAACTACTACAAGACAAAAGATGCAACTAAAACAAATGCCTGAATTTAGGATTTTAAACATCTTCCTCTGGCCTAAAGATTTTAATGGACATTTTCCAAATGTGCTAGAGGAATGATTTGAAAACTGATGTCCAATATTTCTGATGCAGCTACTATTACAAACCATAACCTAGCCATTTTCGGGTTTTTTTTATTAGGGCATACAAATGAGGCTAGTTTCTCAGTTGGAAGAAGCAGAAAACCAAGTCGATTTACAATTAAAAAAAATTTCCTCTCTCTACTCCATAGGTCTCAGAAAAAGTATAACATGGGTTATTAAATAGCAGAACTCAGATGGCTGAGTAGTCAGAGAAAATCTGCATCCTTAACCTGAATCTGTTTTATCCTAATGTCACTTAAAATGAGTGAGAAACGTGTTTGAATATTAGACTGTGCAACTTGAAATAGCAGCTAGCTAGTAACCATAGTGTTACACTCACTTTTTTCCATGTACTAATATAGACTGACTTGTTAGATTTTTACGCTTGATGACATTTTTCTGCACTGAATCATTGTCTCAAGTCAGCATTCTCAGCTCAAGTGTTACAGCGCAGCAACTAAATTCTGTTCTTTCTTCACTGCAAACATCTTGCAAACTACAAGTTGAACTACAAGCATGTAGGTGACTAGAAAATGTATTAACGAAGAACTTTCTGCTATAGCAAGCATATTTTTTTCTTGTACTTAAAAGGTTTTATGTTGTTTTTGAAAAAGTGAGACCAATACAACAAAACAGCCTCAGTTCATTTGACTTGCACCAGCCCAAAGGTATATTCTTGGCTATGTAATTCAGGAGGCACTCTGGATTGCAGGACCTAGAGCAGAAAGGTTTTTCCTATAATGCTGGCTATCCCACTTGTGCCAGAGGGGTGGAGCTGCCAGGGGTTGGTCCACTAGGATTTTATTAAAGTATTTGCATCACGCAGACACATGGGTAGGTGAACTCTCACAATGTGTTGAGTATGCATATGGTCCAAACCTTTTTTTTTTTAATACTGTGCAAAAGAATGCATGCAGTTGCGCAGGTTCTTGTCCCAACCTTGGTTCTCAGCAGGGGTAAGCCTTTGTTGTGTAACAATTACCACCTGGGCTCGATGGCTGCTCTTTTTAGTTAGGGGTTTAGCATTCTGGCACCCTCATTTGGAAAGTAGTTACCTCATCTTTGGCTATTCACATCTCAGTGCCAGGACACACACAGGACATTTACTCTTTCTAAGCACCTGCTCTGACAGGAGAGCAGTATAGATTTGGGGTATATTCATGCTTGGGTTATATCTCTACTCATTTCCAAGCCTCACAGTTAGACAGAGTAGATCCTGTATATGGGCCCCAGAGACGGTCTTGGGGGCTCTGCCTCAATCCTAAGGTCAATAAAGAGATGGTATAAAAAGCCCTTGGAGAAAACTAAGGAGCTGTGAAAGGTAAGGGGATGACTTCTGATCAGCAGGCAGGAGACTTCCAGAAGATTGAGGAACAAGTTTGGGAGAAACTTCCTGAGTAGCTGGAAAGAATGCTAAAGAAGGTATTTTCTGTTATCTTAAGTTTCTAAAGTAACACACATCACATCAAGTCTATTGACTCTCGGTTCTCTTTGCAGCCACTGGCATAGCCACACTGGTGAAGGACTTATCTTCTGAGGGAATGACTGGTTTTAGTGGCCTCTGTGATGTCACAGCCTAGCATGGAGGGGAGAATAATGAGGGGGGGGAAGGGGGGGCAGGGTTTTTCAGGAAAGATTTGAGCATGTGCACCTGAGTTTCCCCCACCAATACCTCTAAACTAGTACCCATGAGGGTGACTTCCCCCTCCAGGCACACCCCAGCTGGAGACTGTGCAAGCCAGGGTGGGGATCTGAACCCCTCCCTAATCACAGCCTCCTTCCAGGGCCTTGTCCTGCCCCAGCCCACCAGCTCAGCATTGTGCAAAGGAAGGGAAGGCTCACCCTAGAGCCCCCTGGCTTCTAGCCTGAGCCACTGCAGGCATGTCCTGAAGCAAAAGTGAATGTCTCTTTACTTACAAATCGGTTCATTCTCTGCAGGTCAGACTAGCCTGCAAAGATGGACTGTCCCTAGCCAAAAGGTATGAAACAACCCTGAGAAAGATGAAGGCTAAATATAAGAGGCATTGCTCAACGCGCTGAGCTGAGAAGGGAGACTGAGGTTCCCATGCCAATTTCAACTCCATTCTAGTGCCTCCAGACCAACTTCTCTCACTGTCCTTGCCTATTGCATCACAACAAAGCAGACGACATTGGTCCTACTTAAAACGTTGATAGTTTCGATTAACCAATGCATAAAATAAATGAAAACATTTCAAGATGGAAAGTCGTATTTTTGTTGTTCAGTGATATTTCACGGGAAGAGAGGAGCAGAGCGTCACTGGCATGCTCTGGACAAACAGACTAAGTGGAAAATGATCCTAAGTCAGTGAATATCAGCTTCATTCTTAGAATAGCTTGATCGTCACAACCTGTCAACAGGTAAAATAATTACTATACTTAAGCTGTGGTAAAAAAATATAAATAAAGGTTTTTTTGGCATGTAACATTAAGCATGTACGTCATACTTTGAGTTGGGTGCAAAAACAGAATTTAAAAAGTGTTCCTGTTTTGTAACTGCATTAACAGGTACTTTTCCCATGTACGGTATGTGAAACAGATGAGACTGCTTAAGTTCAACCTGCAAGCCACCTAAAAAAAAGGCTTGCTAAAGGAGGAGGAAAAATTGTGAATGGAAGAATTCAAGGCAGGGAAGATGTGGTTCAGTACTCCCTTAAAGGTTAACAAGGGTGGAAATTCTCTTTTTGGTCCTAATTCAATCTACTGCAAATGTGCCCTCTGGTTCAATGCAGTTAAAGCAAAGACGTATATGATACGAATGAATGGAGGTGGGCTCTATACTTCCATTCAAACGGGGTCAGACAACTTAAGCATCTTTCATGCCAGGCTTTTGGAGCAGCAAATACTTAGCCACATATGTTGGACGCCTGGGTCATAAGTGAACTATGGACTACTCTCTCTACTCTGTGTTTGTGTGTGGGTATTTTTCCTCTTTAAAAAACAGAGCATAAATGAAAATGGCAAGTTATAATAGAGGATTTTGTATTCAAAGACCACATCAATGCAAATCTTGACTTGCATTTCTACTTACAACTCAATGTCTTTCCCCATCAGTTTCATTTTTATTATGGTATTTCCCAGAAAGCAGCTGAGAGGGCTGTCTAGTTATCACATTTAATCTTTAAGGCCATTTTTTAGTTTGAGGTAGCTGCAACATTTTCACATATGTTCCATGACTGCGGGATCCAAGGTAAGCTCCAGCCATGGTTTGTAGAGCCAGGACAAGACTCATCTTTTTAAAGACTGGTCTAGAAGTACTGATCCAGAAGCGCAAGATATTTCCCATTTGTGGCAAGAAAGCTGTGGTGTACCTAAATAAAATGAGAAAGTCAGCAGTCTGTTACTTGACAACATCAATAACACCATGTAGTACATGTAAAGTGGCTGATAAAAGTAACAGTTAAGAAAATGGTTAAAAGAAGTGGCAGCTCCTATCCCTATGCCCTCCAAAAAATAGAGTACGCACTAGAATTTTAGGTAAGAAAAATGTTCGTAGCAAGTGGGAAGTAGTACTTGCTTCAAGATGAGGTGCACAAATTGATCTCATCCATTTCCCACCCCTTTAACACTTGCTATGTTTAGAAAGCATATTTTAAGCTTGATGCTGAATTGATTCAATCTTGGCAGTTTAGTCTAACCTGCAGAGAATGAACTGATTTGTAAGTGGCAAGAGATTAATTTTTGATTCAGAAAATGCAGGCACATGCCTGCAGTGGCCCAGGCGAGAAGCCAGGGGGATCTTGTGTGAGCCCTCCCATTCCTTCCACAACGTTGAGCTGAGTGCGAGACAGGGCATGGCCAAACCCTGGCAGGACCCTCTGATTAGGGAGGGGTTGAAACCACCCTGGCGTGCATGGTCCCCAGCTGGAGTGTGCCTGGAGGGAGAAGCAACCCTTACAGATACTATTCTGAAATTGGACACACATCTGCCCCCTCTCTCAGCAGCAGCTAGCATGGGGATAGCATGACCATGACCAGATGCTGGCTGCAGTCTGTGCTGCTGGGTTCCGTGCTGTGGGAGAAGGGGGGAACCAGGTAGATGCTACTGTCTCCTGGCTGCTGTCTCCACCTCCTTTGCAGCTATCTGGAACTCCAGCTAGGGAGGAGAGCGGTGGGGCCAGTCCATCCATCGCTCTGGAGCACATAACCCAGCCTGGCTGAAAAGCATGCTGGAGGGCTGTGATTTACCTTAAACTAGCAAGGAGTCTGGGACAGACATTATATAAACTGGTTTGAGCCAAATCAGTTAAAGTCTGATACTACATTCAACCAGGTTAATCTTAAACCAGTTTCAGCCATTATGAAACTGGTTTATGTGCAGTGAACTTATGTTCTGTTACCGGTTTAAACCAGTTTCTGATCACTTAAACCAGTTTATTTGCAACTTCTGTCCCCAGCCTCCAGGTCCAATCCACAAACTGATCAACCTGTTGTATGATGGTCCTTTAGTGTTAGATCATAACAGGTATTGAAGACAGTTTTAAAACGGGTATCACAACCAAAACTCATTCCACCACAGGGGCTTCGTATAATATTTTTTACAAACCCTTGCTCTGCAGTCACACGATAGATTCGTAGATGTAGGGTTGGAAGGGACCTAAGAAAATCATCAAGTCTGACCCCCTGCCCTGGACAGGAGAGAATACTGGGTTCATATGACCCCAGCTACGTAACTATCAAGCTTCCTCTTAAATACCCCCAAGGTAGGAGCCAGCACCACTTCCCTTGGAAGTTGGTTCCAGATCCTAGCTGCCCTGACTCTGAAATAGTGTCTTCTAATATCCAGCCTGAACCTACTCTCAAACAACTTATGGCCATTATTCCTTGTTACTCCAGGAGGTGCATGGGTGAACAAGGTCTCTCCCATTACCCACTGGTCCCCCGTGGTATGTTTGTAGACAGCCACCAGGTCCCCTCTCAGCCTTCTCTTGTGAAGGCTGAACAGGTTCAGGTCCTGTAGCCTCTCTGTATAGGATCTGCTCTGCTGTCCACAGACCATCTTCAATCCTTCTGGCTATTAAAAAGTCCAAAAGAGCCAAGCATGCATTCCTTGACACACCCTAGAGCAGTGGTTCTCAAACTTTTTAGATGCAAGGCACCCCTTGGCAAGTGTCAGCTCTTAGCTTTCACTTGCACTGTTTCGCGAATCGTGTGTAGGTGGTTGTTCCCCCAGCAGTGCTGATGTTAGGTGACACCCTTAAATGGATCTGTTTGAGAATCGCTGCTCTAGATTAAAATAAGTGATTTCAGGTTTCAGAAAATGTTGAAGTCATAAGACTTACCTGGCTGCCAGGCCTCCATTTAGAAATATAGCCAATGTAATGGGGCACAGAGCACCTACAACAGACCCAATTAATCCTCCTCTGGCTATAGCGCAGGATGAACAGTTTAGATCACCTGGATGACAAAGACATATCCATGGCAAGATGACATATGACTAACTTAGGGCTGGGCAAAATACACCCCATGGGCTGGATCTGGCCTGCCACGCACTTTCATCCAGCCTACATCTTGACAGCCCCCCCAGAGAACTGTACCCTGCCCAGCCTTTCTGTCTTTGAGGATGGGAGCAAGGAGCCCATGCATAGCTCCCAACATACCCTATTGTACTTCGCTCCCAACCTCATGGGCAGAAGGGCCCGGCCTGACCAGCAGAAGATTCTGGGCAGGGCTTCTGCTGTCTCTGCTGCACCCACCCCTTGGGAACCTGCTTGGCTTCCCCGGTGCTCAACTTGCTCCAGCAGCAGCTAGGCAAGTGGGGGGAGCAGAGCTTCAGATACAGCTGGGCAGAAACATGGAGCAGTGTAGAGCCCATGCCCAGAGGGATGGCAGGGGCATGGAGCTCAGCTGGGCAGGGCATAAGTGTGAGGGACAGTGAGGGAGGTGTAGGGACCAGCAGCAGGCTGGGATGCTCGTGCCCAGCACAGGCAGTGGTGCCTGGCAGCATGCGGCTCCAGCCACTGCTGGGTGTGGAAGCGAGAAGCACAGCCTGCCTCTATCGCAGGGGCTCTGTGTGGTGCTCCTGCAGCTCCCACACTCGCACCAGGGGAAGCCCCATGCTGGAGCCAGCTGCCTTCCCTGTGCCTACTGTGCAGGTCCCTGGGCTCCTTGGGAGTGGAAGGAGCCCTGACCCCTGCTTCCTCGCTGAGTCCAGCAGAGGGCTTCCCTCGGTGCAAGTGCAGGAGGTGCAAGCACACTGTGCACAACCTCTGCAATACAGGTGGGCTGGGTAGGCTGCACTCCTCATTCCCATGCAGTACTGGCTAGAGCTGCACACTGCTGGGTGCCAGCACCTGTACAGACGTGAGCGCCTCGAGCATGCCCACCTGCTGCTGCTGTCAACAGCAGGGGCTGCATTCCATGGAGGGGGAGAGAGAGAGAGAAAGAGTGTGTGTGTGTGTGTGTGTGTGTGTCTCCCCACCCTCCCTCACCCTGCCTCCACAACTCCTACCAACATATAGACACATCCCAAGAGACTCTATGCTCACCACACAGCCACACCCCCTTCACAACCCTCCACACCCCACCATATACACCTCCCACACCCAACCAGACACACATAATATACAAGAATAAGACTTCATTTCTGAGAAAGTATGCAATCCCTTCTATGTACAGTACACAACCACAAATCATGACAAATATTTTTTGCAATAAAATTAACAAATGTTATAGCCGGTGTTTGACCTTTAGTGTACGATTTGTTTTTTACTGGTTCTAAAAATGCAACCTCCCTACCCCATTCCCAAAAGGAGTATTTCTGGGGGACATGGGGAGAGACTTCTAGTGGCAAAGCTCAGGGGTTAGGGGGTGGGATTTCCTGTCCCAATATGGTGACCAGGGGTGGGGCTACTCATGTGGCCCTTGACAGCTCACCAAAACTTGTTAAGTGACCCTCCAGCCAAAATAATTGCCTGCCCCTGGTCTAATTTATATTCTAACATAAATTAAAGGGGCAGGCTCAATGAAGGGCAACCATTAGCATCATTTCAGCTGAGTATGAAATAACCTAAAAAAGGAGGTTACCTCTTCTGTTGAGATGCTCTGCCATTCAGCTACCTACATGGTTTAATAAAAAGTCACTTAATTTGGATTGCTGTATCACTGCACTCTTCATGACCTTAACATACTGAAATGCAGCCAAGTATCAATTTTAAATAGCCTGATACCAGGATATTTTCAGATGGATCCATTTACAAGCTCTAAGTCAGAAAAATCTTGTCCTATGAATAGTGTGACAAAACCCTAGGCTGTTGGGGTGCTCCCAGAGATGCACCCTCATCACAGTTCCTGTGATAATCTCCCAGGATCAACCTCCTCCCAGTCACAGCCAGCTCCTTCCACTTGGGACCTCCATTTCCCCTCTCCTCACTGGAAGCCTCCTCTCTAGCCACCCCAGAAGGGTCACAGCCTCCCCTGCCCCCAACTTTCAGAGTAGCCAGGGAATCCTTCAGAGCATTTCTGTTTGTGCATGCCTGACAGACACCCTCTTCCATTCAGCTTGAAGAATAAGGTGCTTGCTTCAGGCCTTGCTCTAGCACCTCCACCCTGCTCCTCATACAATGCAAGCTTTTTAACACTTCAGGAGTTCACCGTTTTACCAAGAGCATGAACTTTTCGGCAGCAAACTCACTGACAACTGTATGTAATTTGATGTAGGAAACATCACAACGATGCCCATGATAAGGCTGAGCAACAAGCTTACCTGTCAGTAAAGGCTGGACAACTAAACTGTTGTAAGTTG
Organism: Alligator mississippiensis; assembly: GCF_030867095.1. Lineage (NCBI taxonomy): Eukaryota > Metazoa > Chordata > Crocodylia > Alligatoridae > Alligator > Alligator mississippiensis. The sequence continues at coordinate 459,366,284 of NC_081824.1, forward strand.
CATATGTTGAGGTTAATGGGATCATAGTCATCAACAATGTAGATGGTATGCCAGCACGTGAGATATTTAGGATTTTCCTGAATGACCTGTTTACTATTAGGCCACATACGCTTGCACTTAGTCCCAGGAAGATTGAGCCATGTTCCAAAAATTCTCTGTGGAAAAGAGAAAAGATTATTTGTACAGCTGTGCACTGGAGATGAAGGTTGCCTTCTTGGTCCTATTACTACAATGAACCGTTCAAGGAACACAGACCTGGATAATTTCACAAAAGGACAGACTCTCATGCTTCAGAGACTACCATGACAGTGGTAAGAATCAAGAATGAATAACAGTTTAAGTTTATATGAAGTAGAAACAACTGGATGGGTAACTTCTGAGGACGAAGGGTTATCTTCTGAAACTAAGGTACCACAGCAATAGGAGATCCATCTCTTCTGCTCTGTGTCAACAGGTGATTTTGAGCAAAAGTGCTGTGGCACCTTGAAGTGTCTTGAGCAATGTTAGCACTGTTGCATAAGCAAACATGCTTCATAAGATAAACCTAGAGATTTCAAATAGGCTTTCATAGTGTTAAAACATGTTGTCTTGTCATGGTCCTTCTGAGCTTTTTGCAACAGACGAACTGCTCTATGTTTTCGTTGCCAAAAAAAAGGGACAACTAGGAGAGAGATGCGCACAGAGACAGACTCTCAGTGGTTAGGGCACTTCCCTGGGATGTAGCAGTCCTGGGGTAAGGTATCTGCTCCAAATGAGATAGAGCAGGGGCCTGACCTTGGATTTCTTTCATTTTGAACAGAAGCCAGAATCACCAGGGTTATTTTGCTGTGGGTGCGGGCAAGTCTCTCAACAGAAAACTGCATCCACAAATGCATTCTCACACAATGTTTGAGCAAGCAGGAATTTCTGAAAAGAGGAAAAAGTTTCTATCCAACTCCTGACCATCTTCAATTCCCAGCTTTCGATCTATGCTGCCTGCCTAATGTTACAGATTCAGGCATAGTACAATAGCTTGGGTGGGAACAAATTTGAGAGGACACAAGGTTCAGGATGGGAGGTTCCCACAGCTACTGGTGTTTTCTGTTGTTCTGATCCTGGTCACCAAGGTGTCTGGTGCCTCAAACAGGCATTGACTTCTAGTGGGGAAAATTTTTGAGCTTCTCTCTATATGACACTAAGAGCTGCATGCCCACAGCCCCACCAGGGCTCCTGGTCTGGGGAAGAGGTGGGGGAGCATTGCCCCTCTGCTCCCTTTTTCCAAACCAGTCCAGGATGGGAAGAGGGAGCAGCAGTACAGACTCCCCGCCCAGGCAATCCCTGCTGCCCCTCTTCCCTCTGGGACTGGACTGGGAGGGGCACGTGCAATCAAAATTTTATTTAAGGGAGATCATATGCTTCTAAATGTCTGAAAGTTTTTCAAATACAAAAGTAAGACAAGAAATCACAAAAAAGGCTTTAAAAGTACTTTTCTGGCAAAATGAGATGGGCGTATCACTTACTGATCTTCTTCTGGAAGCTGTTCAAACAACTTTTGCAGAACTTTGATTCTTTGATTCTCTATATTTTTCACTGGAGAAATTACTTCCGGGGGCTCTCTTGGTGTCATTGTGAGGCTCTGCATCACAAAATGAAAAGACAAGTTTTAGTTAAGTAACACTGCCCCAATATAATCCCAACTAACTTTTGCATGAACAGATAAATGTAGCAAAGAAATACTTAGCACCTCTAACATTAAGAAGTGTCACTGAGATCTGCAGGGCATGATCCAAAAAGTCTGTGGAATTTATAGCTACACAAGCTCTGATAAACAACCTTCCTTGGTAGGAAAAAAAAATAAAAAAAAAATCAGTCTAGGAAGGGAGGCCAAGAGAATACAAATGCACTGAGATGCCTGGTCTCTTTTCTTTCCTTCTAGTTGACAACTTGACTTTTATTTTTACTCTGAACAGAGATGCATGTTCAGAAGCGGTGAGATAGGCTCAGATAAGGGTTTTAGTCAAACCCACTGTAAAATGATCATACTGAGCAAGGCATTCCTATTGCCATCTTCTCTTTTGTGGATTGAGGAGAGAATGCTCTATAGTCCGGGTGGGGAATTACTTCGGCTGGAGGACCACTTACCGAGCAAAAGTAGCCCCAGCCCTTTACAGGTGCCCCCCTAGTCCCCATCTTGGGGCCAGATATTCTGCCCCTCACCCATGACCTTTGGCATTGGAAGTCCCTACCCTCACCCTCAGAAGTACTCCGGGGGTGGGGATGTTGGAACTGGAAAAAAACCCTCCAAAATATATACTAAAAATCAAATGTTTACTATACAGGGGTGGGTTCTGTGGGTGGGTGTATTTTTGGGTATGTGTGGGTGTGTACGGGGTCTGCGTGTGGGGGGCTTGTTGGCATGTGGCCCTCCTATAAACACGCCCCCCCCACTGCACAAAGTCCCTGCCACCTGCAGTAGTGGCAGCAGTAGGCAGTTGGCCCTTGGGGCACTCATGGCCCACGGCAGGTGGAGCCCCCCAGGACTGCATGTGGCCGGGCTGCCAGCTCCATCGCACAGGGCTCGCATGCAGCTCCCAGGTTCTCTGCCCGAGCCCTGCGCTGCCAGGGGAAGCCCCACACAATGAAGCTAGTGGCACAGGTCACAGGGCTCAGCCGGGGTGGCAGTGAGAGGGGCTGAATCAGCCTGGCTCTATAGCAGAGCTCCCCGTTGTTCCCCATGACCTGCACATAGCAGTGAGTGGGGCTGGGCTGCTGGCTCAGTCATGCAGACCTTTCCCGGAGGCACACGGCTCGGGCGGAGAACCCAGGAACTACATGGGAGTCCTGCATAGGGTGGCCATGCTAGAGGACATTCCAGTTTTCTGCTGCTCTGTCCTCTATTGATATGAAACCCAAGACCTTTATGTCCTCTGTTTCTCTCTTTAAGAGAAAATATGCTATTAAAATTGGTATCAGTAGCCCCAGGGAGGAGGCTGACAGCCTGAGCACAAGGATGGCTGACACTCGCTCCTCTTTTCAGCCCCCAAAGACAAACGATGCCCTGGCCCCATTCACACGTGTGTCATTCTTTAAGAGAAAAGCAGAGGACATAAAGGCGTCGGCTTTCGTATCAACAGAGGACAAGCGGACTGTCCTCTATGACGGCCACCCCAGCCCTGCGTGATGGACCCAGGCGGACCTGTGTCCCCTCCGCTCCCCCCACATCACCTGCTGCGTCTTCCCCGTACCTGCTGTTGCTGCTTCCCTACCTGCGGGGCTGGGGTCAAAGCCATCCCATGGGCAAGGGTGGGAGTGCAGCACGCGCCGCCCCCGCGGGACCGAACAGGGCTTAGCTCCACGCAAGCGCACGGATACGGCCAGTCGGTAGGCACCCGCCCGCAGGCTGGTGCGTATCCAGCCCACCCCTGATCTACAGAACGGGTTTCCACAATTTGCAGCCCGCAGCTTTCTTCCTTCGGATGAACGAAAGGGGTGTTTCTAAGGTGGCGCAGACCCGTTCGGGAAGCTCCCAGCTTACTGAAGTCTCGGGCAGACGGGCACGTCCCAGCACCTCCTCGCAGCCGGCTCGCCTCGAAAACACGGTCAGCGAACAGGATCTAAACCGCACGTGTAAACCTAAGACGGAAAAACCAACAACCCAAGTTCGGAGATCTGGAAAGATTTCAGTCCCGCGGCGCGAACCCGAAGCGCCCGGGCCGACGTTACCGCCTGCGCCCTCGAGCTGCTGCACAACCGCCCCCCACGGCCCTCTCCAAACACCACGAGCTGTCATTTCTACCCTACTGCAATGAAGGGCATTTGGGGCGGGCGGGGGGCGGGCAAAAATGGAGCCGGGCTCGTGAAGGAGCCTCCTGCGGCCCGAGTCCGCGTCCCTCCCGCACAAGGGCAGCCGCGGACAGCGGGGCGGGGAGGCAGGACCAAGCACGGGGCCAGACCGCTGCACCCACCGGCGCCTCCCGGGGCCCCTCCAGCCGGCAGCCCCCGCGGGGCCCGGGCAGCGCGGACGGGACGGGACGGGACGGACCTTGCGCTGTTACCTACCTGCACTAGGCCGCGCCCTGCGCCCCGCCTCCCGGCCGCCATCTTGCCCCGCGCCGCGCGCCTGCTATTGGGCGCCCAACACGCCGGCCGCGGATTGGTCGCGGGTCGCGTTGCTAGGGGCGGAGCAGGGCGCCTCCATGGAGACGGCGCTGAGCGTCTCCCTGCCCCTCGTCGGGATGCTGACAGCGCCGAGGGAGCCGGCATGGCGGCCGGGAGCAAAGGTGGGCCCGGGGCTGCCGCCTGCGCGCACCTGCCGGGGTGGCCATGTCCGCCCCCCGGGCTCGGGCTGGGCTGGGCTGGGCTGGGCTGACACACGTGTGAATGGGGCGGGGCCGGCGCTTGTCTTTGGGAAGCGCAGCGAGCGCGGGCGGGCTGCAGGGCGGGCGGTGCCCCGCCTCCCCCCGCCGCGGAGACCAGCTGGGATTGCGTGTTTTAAGAGAAAGGGAGGGAAAATATTTTAAGAGGATAGTTTTAGGAAAAGGGAGATTTTAAGAGGATATTTTAACACAAGGGGAAAAACGATTTTAATAGGATGCTTTAAGGAAAAGGGAAAAAAGTTTTTAGGAGGATATTTTTAGGAAAAGGGTGGTTTTAATAACATATTTTAAGGGGATAGTGTAAGAAAAAGGAACAAAAGACATCTCCCGGAAGAGCTTCAGTCCGAGTTGGCAGCCCTGGCTCCGAAATGCCCGTGTGCCGAACGGGCCGCCTTGACGACTGAGCAGTTCTAATTTAAGATTTATTTAAAAACACAAAAAGAAAAGAAAGCTTTTATCCCACAATCCCACTTAATTTTTTTTTGATTTAGTCTAAATGTGCAGAGCACATATTGAAACTAATTTAAAACCTGTACAATGGTTTATTAAGCAAAATAATAGCTGGCAGTTACTTATGTGGCTACCTCGATGGAGGAATATAATCCCTTGATGATGTCCCTTTAATTCTTAGTGTCATGCTGTAAAAATATCCTGCTCCACTTGCTGTTTTTGTGCACAACTGTTGAGTTAAGGGTGCATCAGTTTGTAAATTTGAGCCGTAGCTCTGAATTAGATTATTTTTATGTGGGCATTTTTCTGAATTGAATATGTATTTAGCTGTGTAGCTCAACCTCCTGATACAAACTTGATGCAGGATTTATGGGACAAAATGGCTCCCTGGATACTTATTTATATGTATGCCCACCGAACTCATTTAAATTAAAATGTAAAATAGTAAAACAATTCAGTTGTACCTCTCTGTAAGGTCACAGCTCTGGAAATAGCCCACGGTACCATGGAGTTAGTCCATAAAGATTCTTGTACATCCTGTTTTCCATGGACTGCATGGCATCTTTTTTTTTTTTCTCAAAGCCAAGTCTTTTAAACAAATCAACAAATGAGACTTAATCTAGCCATATGTGAACCAGTACTGTGTAGTAGCAGAATATTATGATAAAGAGAGGATGAATTTTATGCTGATATTGCAGGGTGCTACTTGTGCTTTGCGTGCCATCAGTGGAAAACAAGGGGAACTAGAACTACTTCTAAACCTTAGATAAACATTTTTAAACCTGGTGTCTTAATAGTTGGGGTCTAATAATCTATAATATGGTTATGAATGCCAGCTCCGATGGAATTCACGAGGAGCTACATGTAAGAACATACAAATTCCTGCACAAGGTCAGTCCAAAGGGCCATCTTGCTCAGGACCTTGTCTGCAACAGTGGCAAGTAGCTCCACAAGACAGCATAAGAAACAGGATATGCGTAGGGCAATAACCTTCCAACTACCAGGAGTCACAGGGTTTAGGTTCCTTCCCTTGTGTTTAATAGCATCGGATAGACCTGTCCTTAAAATTGTCTGGTCCCTTTGTAAACCTGATTATTGAGTTGATCTTCATAATGTGCTATGGCAGTGAGCTCCAGAAGTTTATAGGATCATAGGAAAGTAGGGCTGGAAGGGACCTAACGAATCCTCTAGTTCAGGTGCCTGTTAAGGCAGGATCGTCCCTGACTTAACTAGACAAAGTGTCTGTCCAACCTGCTCTGGAAAATTTCTGAGGATGGAGATCCCACAGTTTTTCTAGGTAGCCTGTTCCAGTGCTTGAGTCAAGAACGCCCCCCCCCCCCCCCCCCAAAACAAAACAAAACAAAAAAAAAAACCCAACCCATACAAACCCCAAAACAAAAAACCCCAAACCCTTCCTTTTGTTTGTTTTAACCCTGCTGCCTGACCATTTCACCGGATGAGCACATAGATCTTTTGTGTGCTCCACACTTTTGAAAGTCAGGCTACTTTGATATGTAAATATGGTGTTAGATGTCTAGCTTTTGGCACTACTGAGGTTAAAAAATATTCATAGATTCATAGATGTTAGGGTCGGAAGGGACCTCAATAGATCATCAAGTCCGACCCCCTGCATAAGCAGGAAAGAGTGCTGGGTCTAAATGACCCCAGCTAGATACTTGTCTAACCTCCTCTTGAAGACCCCCAGGGTAGGGGAGAGCACCACCTCCCTTGGGAGCCCGTTCCAGACCTTGGCCACTCGAACTGTGAAGAAGTTCTTCCTAATGTCCAGTCTGAATCTGCTCTCTGCTAGCTTGTGGCCATTGTTTCTTGTAACCCCCGGGGGCGCCTTGGTGAATAAATCCTCACCAATTCCCTTCTGTGCCCCCGTGATGAACTTATAGGCAGCCACAAGGTCGCCTCTCAACCTTCTCTTGCGGAGGCTGAAAAGGTCCAGTTTCTCTAGTCTCTCCTCGTAGGGCTTGGTCTGCAGGCCCTTGACCATACGAGTTGCCCTTCGCTGTACCCTCTTCAGGTTATCCGCATCCTTCTTGAAGTGTGGCGCCCAGAATTGCACGCAGTACTCCAACTGCGGTCTGACCAACGCCCTATAGAGGGGAAGTATCACCTCCCTGGACCTATTTGTCATGCATCTGCTGATGCACAATAAAGTGCCATTGGCTTTTCTGATGGCTTCGTCAAAATGCCGGCTCATGTTCAACTTGGAGTCCACTAGGACTCCAAGATCCCTTTCCACCTCCGTGCCACCCAGCAGGTCATTCCCTAGGCTGTAGGTGTGCTGGACATTTTTCCTCCCTAGGTGCAGCACTTTGCATTTCTCCTTGTTGAACTGCATCCTGTTGTTTTCTGCCCACTTGTCCAGCCTATCCAGGTCTGCCTGCAGCTGTTCCCTGCCCTCCGGCGTGTCCACTTCTCCCCATAGCTTTGTGTCATCTGCAAACTTGGACAGAGTACATTTCACTCCCTCGTCCAAGTCACTGATGAAGACATTAAAGAGTATCGGTCCAAGGACCGAACCCTGCGGGACCCCACTGCCCACACCCTTCCAGGTCGAGACCGACCCATCTACCACGACTCTTTGGGTGCGACCCTCTAGCCAATTCGCCACCCACCGCACTGTGCAGTCATCCACATCACAGCCTCTTAACTTGTTCACCAGTATGGGGTGGGATACCGTATCGAAGGCCTTCCTGAAGTCCAGGTATACGACATCCACCCCTCCTCCTGTGTCCAGGCGTTTCGTAACCTGGTCATAGAAAGAGACTAGGTTGGTCAGGCACGATCTGCCCGCCACAAACCCATGCTGGTTTCCCCTCAGCATAATTTGTCCTGCCGGGCTCTCACAAATGTGAGCCTTGATAATTTTTTCAAATACTTTACCAAGGATGGAGGTGAGACTGACCGGCCTATAGTTGCCCGGGTCCTCCTTCCTCCCCTTTTTGAAAATGGGGACCACGTTAGCCCTTTTCCAGTCCTCCGGGACTTGGCCCGTGCGCCACGAGCATTCGAATATTCCTGCCAGTGGCTCTGCAATGACGTCGGCCAGTGCCTTCAGCACCCTGGGATGGAGCCCATCCGGGCCTGCCGACTTAAAGGCATCCAGTTCTTCCAAGTGACTCTGCACCACCTCAGGATCTACGCATGGAAGTCTGGCGCCTTGCTGCTGCCTCTCTACAACCCCAGTGAGAGACTTGTCGTGCCCCTCGCTTAGGAACACTGAGGCAAAGAACTCGTTGAGGAGTTCAGCCTTGTCCCCTCTATCTGTCACCAATTGCTTCTGCCCATTTAGCAGGGGTCCTATTCCTCCCTGGGCCTTCCTTTTACTCCCCATGTATCTAAAAAACAATTTCTTGTTGTCCTTTACTTGGGTTGCCATCCTCAGCTCCATGGTAGCTTTGGCCTGCCTAACTGCCTCCCTACAAGCACGAGCAGAGGAGGTATATTCATCTTTAGTGATCTCACCCTGTTTCCACTTTTTATGTGCTCCCCTTTTGGCCCTTAGGCTGCCCTGGATTTCTCTGGTCAGCCATGGAAGCCTCCTGGCCCCTTTCCCTCTATTGCCTCGCTCGGGGATCGTCTTGCTTTGTGCCCAAAGGATCGTTTCCTTTAGGCACAGCCACCCTTCTTGGGCACCCATCCCATCAAAACTCCTACTCTGCAGTGCTTCCTTGACTAATCGCCTGAGTACAATGAGATCAGCTTTCCTAAAGTCTAGCACTTTCACCCTACTAGTTACCTTACCCACTCGCCGTCTTATGTTGAATTCTATCATAAGGTGATCACTGTCTCCCAGATAGCTACCGATTTGGAGGTCCCCTATCATGTCATCTCCCGTTGCCAATACCAGATCCAGTATGGCATTCCCCCTAGTGGGACCATACACCTCCTGTGTCAGGTGGAGGTCCTGTACACAAGTTAGAAACCTGCGTGAGCGATGGGACCTTGCTGTCTGCGTCTCCCAGCAGATGTCCGGGTAGTTTAGGTCCCCCATGACTACCGCCTCTTTAGCTTTTATGGTCTCCGAGAGTTGCCTCAGGAGCCCCGCATCTATTTCTTCCCCTTGGTGTGGGGGTCTGTAACAGACCCCTACCACCAAATCCCTTTCTCCTTGCCCCCCATGTAGCCTAACCCACAATCCTTCTACTTCCTCAACCTCGGATTCTGTCTTGATGAGGGTTGATGTATATTGCTCACTGACATAAAGTGCAACCCCCCCCCCCCTTTCTTCCCTGACCTGTCCTTTCTGTACAATCTATAGCCCTCAATATGTACCGCCCAGTCATGGGATGAATCCCACCAGGTCTCTGTTAGCCCCACTAAGTCATAGGTGTTTAGTGCAAGCAGGAGCGCTAGTTCATCCTGCTTGTTCCCCATGCTCCTAGCATTAGTATATAGGCACTTGAGCCCTGCGACTGGCGCCTTTGCTGCCCCCCTGCTCCCAGTCCCATGGGGCCCATTGTTTCTTACCTTCTTGTTCCTTACCTGTTCTGTTGTGCTGGCCTCCCCATGGCTTTCAGGTTCCCAATGTTCTCCTTCTTCAGGCTGGGCTGTCCTTGTGGGTGCCACATGGTTTGGTGGTCCACAGCTTCCCCTGCCCTCGTACTCCCCTCCCCCCGACGAGCCTAGTTTAAAGCCCGCCGGAGGAAATCCGCCAACCTAGAAGAAAACACACGCTTACCTTTGGGGGACAGGTGAAGCCCATCCCAGCTGAGCATGTCCCTCGTCGTGATGTGCGGGTCATGGTCCAGGAAGCCGAAGCCTGCCTCGAGACACCACTGCCGAAGCCGCCAGTTGGTCTCTCTGATGCAGTTCTCCTGCCGTCTTCCTCGTCCGGTCACTGGTAGGATGGAAGAGAAAACCACCTGGGCACCGAACTCCTTCAGCACGCCGCCCAGAGCACAGTAGTCTGCCATCAAGTGATCGGGGGTTCTCCTGGCCGCATCATTAGTACCCACATGGACTAGGACCATGGGGTAATAATCGGTGGGCTTGATCCTGGCCTGGATTACCTCCGTCACATCCCGAATCTTTGCTCCTGGGAGGCAGCATACCTCTCGTGCCGAGGGGTCCTGGCGACAGATGGGTCCTTCTGTACCTCTCAGGATGGAGTCTCCTATGACGAGCACTCGTCGCCTCTTCCTCTGGGTCATCGTGGATCTCTTGATCTGTTTGGGGTGTGAAGAACGTGGTGTTTCTTCTTGCCCATGGGTGTCCTCCTCCCCTTCCATCTCCTGCAGGGTCGCCAGGGCCTCGTACCTGTTCACCAGTCGGACTGGAGAAGCTGGTACCGGTTCTCTGCGTGCCGCTCCGGTCCTGGCTGTGACCGTCTGCCACTCTGCTGTGGAGGGTATTCCCCGGGGTGCTTCTTCCTTTGGTGCCTGGGCCTGCAGGGAAAGGAAATAACTGTCAATTTCATCCTCCGCCTCCCTGATCCCCCTCAGCCTGCTAACCTCCTCCTGGAGCTCCCTCACCTGCGCCTCCAGGGCCCTAAGACGGGCACCTGCTGGACAGGTGTGGGGGCCCCCAATCTCTGCTCCCCCCGGCCCTGCTGGGGATACCCCACAGGCCAGGAGGTAGGGGGACACCGGCTCCCCCATGGGCTCGGTCTGGGTGGAGGCCTCAGACCTGCCCCGGGTAGCCTTGGCATATTGGCATTTTTAATTGTGTGAATGCTCTGTGTAGCCTAGTAAGTGAGATAATCTAGTAAATGTAGAAAGGGTTTTGTGCTTCTGTTTCATTTGTTACAAAATGCTGATGCCACATTGTTAACTTCTGCAGTTTTGCTGTCCTTTCAGTTGCTGATACGTTGGAGAATGTCTTTTTGCCAAATATGCAGCTGCGAACCCCATTTTTCACTTTAGGTTGAAATCCAACTGTGACTTCCTGCGGTGAAACCGACTGGGAGCAATGCAGAGCCACTAGTTAGGATGTGAGCTTGTGACTGCAAAAAGAACAATTTTAGTTTTATGTGGGTTAAGGAAGTGTGCGGGAGCAATTCTTTATCTTAACCTTTTAAGACTCTCACCAGAAAACAGAAGCTTAAAGTTGGGGTTGCTGGCATGAATCTCTAATCTTTTCCAATCCTATAGGCTTCTCAGCATGAGAAACCGTTACCACAATCAGTGAGAGATTTTTACATTTAAAAAAATGGCAGGAGCAAACATAACTAAGCAACATTCGTTTTTTCACGTTCCTGAAGCGTAGACCTTAAGAGCAACGCCAAAAGTCATGAGAGTTGGCAACACTGAAATTTAGGGTTTGGAGTATTTTGTGAGAAGGAAGGCTTTTGATGTCAGCATGATTGTCTGAGCTGCTGCTACTGCTGTCTTTGCTGTTAGAGTGAAGTTCCTTCTAAGCGCGTTTGTTAGTGGAGCTCCATGGAATCCAGGAAAAGTGGAAGCCAGACCATTTTAGACTTCATAGGTAATAAGCACTACCTTTTTGCACCCAGCAGTAAATTGGCGTGAGGGACACAGGACTGAGTATAGGTGCTAAATGCTCTTTTTACTCCATTTGGTTTATCCAAAAGTTACACAGTCTCATTTTGCATTAACTGAAGGTACAACATGACCTCCATAGTCTTATCTTGCAGAAACAAAGTCATGACTTCAATGCACACTGCACCAAAAAAAAAAAAAAAAATCACACTGGATCTTCAGATTCCACTGGACATGTATAAAATATACTACATATTTCCTATTCTCATTTGGAACCCAGCATTTTATGCATCCAGTTGGAGCGCTGTGGATTTATTTCAAAGATCCTTTTTAGAGAGAAAACTCTGAAAAAATGTAAAAGCATGATACTATTTTGGGATTAAATAAAGGTCATTTCAGTTCGCTCACTTTAGTTATTTTTATTTCGTCACAAGGCCATCGGTCATCAGTTTTGCATAACCTAATTTCACACCACTGTTTTTGACAAGAAATAATGCTCACAGGTATCAGTTTGGAAATGCCCTTCCTATCTCAGATATTTTATGTCTTTGCATAAGTTTTGGATTGCTGGTCTTCCTGTGGCCCCCAGTCTTTACCATTTTTATCCTAATTTTAATCTATTATTCTTTTTAAAGAGAAATTAACAAGATGCTTCTTCAATAACTCATGTATCAGTCATGGTATTCACTGTGGTAATTATCATCCATCAGCATCCACTTTCCTCTCTGTGGCTTACAAGGTTTAACTTGCAAGCTTTTAAAGAGCAACGCTGCTTAGTGTTTTATTTGACTGTTAAGTTGTACACTTATAAATTACATTGATGCTGCTACACCGATGATGCATCACGTCCATACTAACTTGGTTTTGGATTTCTAGATTGCATTTGTTATCCTATCTTCATGTTTGGCTTGCAGATCTAATATCACACCCTATGGGTGTTTACATACGTGCTCGTCGAACAAGCTTTAGTTAAAGTGCCCCTGCTGCCAGTGCAGTTTTACACACTGAAGCGCTGCAGCGCTGGGCACTTTGAAAAGTGCCTGGAGTTGTGACATTTCCAGTTGTATAAGTGGGGAGGTTGATAGAAGTTTGGGTTGGAAGGGACCAAGCAGATCATCGAGTCTGACCCCCTGCCCTAGGCAGGAAAGAGTGGTGGGGTCAGATGACCCCAGCCAGGCAGATGTCTAGCCTCGTCTTAAGGACCCTCAAGGTAGGGTAGAGCACCATTTCCCTTGGAAGCCCATTCCAGAGTCTGTTTACCCTTACCGTGAAAAAGTTTTTCCTGATGTCTAACCTAAATTTGCTTTCTGTCAGTTTGTGGCCATTGTTCTTAGTTACTCCAAGGGGGGCCCTGGTAAACAGAGCATCTCCTATTCCTTTCTTCCCACCTTCCCCCCCCCCCCCGATGAATTAGTAGGCAGCCACAAGATCACCTTGCAGCCTTCCCTTGCCCAGGCTGAAGAGATGCAGGGCCCTCAATCTCTCCTCATAGGGCTTTACCGTACGAGTGGCCCTCGTCTTAACTCTCTTGAGGTTGTCGAGAGAGAGATGAAGACCATCACATCCCAGGATGCCCCTTTCACGGCAGTGCGGATCGTGGTCAAAGAAGCAAAAACCCGCACGATGACATGAACTCCAGAGCCGCAGGTTGACTTCTTTGATGCAGGTGTTGTGATGGTGACCATGACTGCTGACCAGGAGAATCGACAGGAAGACCACCTGTGCCCCTGTCTAAGCCAAGCCCCCAGCGCCCTGTAGTCGCTCATGATACATTTTACACTACTCGTGGCCGCATTTGTGCCCACATGGATGAGGACCATGGAATAATAGTCGGAGGGCTGGATGAGCTCAGGAATCCTCGCAGTGATGTCCTGGATCTGGGCTGCAGGCAGGCAGCATACCTCCTGCCCTGTGGGATCCAGGCAACAAGCGGGTCCCTCCGTTCCTTTCAGGACGGAGTCGCCCACCACAATTGCTTGGCGTCTCTTCTGTTGGCTGCCCGGCTGACTCTCAGCCTGTATGGTGGTGGCTGTGTCTGTGGCTTCTTCCACTGTACTCTCCTCCAGTGCTGTCAGGGCCTGGTATCTGTTCCCCAGTTGCACTGGGGAAGCTGTCTCAGCAGCACAATTTTTGGCTCTGAAGGTGACCATCTGCCATTCCTCTGTAATGGGTCCCTCCCATGTTGTCTTTCCACCAGATCACTGATGCTGCAGAGAATGAAAGTACCCAGGAAGCTCATCCTCTGCAGCCCTGATCCCCCGCAGCCTGCTAACCTCTGCCTGGAGTTCCCTCACCTGCCCCTCCAGAGCCTCGAGCTGGGCATGCGTGGGACAGGTGAGGGGAATCCTTCCCTCCCACCACCTCCAGGCCTCAGGGGCCCTGCCAGGCAACCCCTGCAGACAGGGCACCAGGGTGCTGCTGACCATCCCAGGGGCTCCATCTGAGTGGACGCCTCAGAAGAGCCCTGGGTGGGAGGCATCGCCGGGGCAGGGTCCCTGGCTGCATGCCGAGTCCTTAACGGCATAGTGAGACACCTCCACTTCCATACACACAAAGTCCTCATCCACGGCCTCTGACACCTAGGGTCTCGGGCCCCTCCTGTGCACCCTCCTGCACAAACTCCCACGCAAACTGCAGCATGCCCCTGAAGAGCGCACCTCTTTGCCCGGCCTGTTTGTGCGGGTCCTGCCTGGCTTGGCTATACGGGGATGGGAGGGTGGAAAAAACCCCTTCCGGATCCCTCGCCCCTCCCCCTCATTCTTTGCAGAGAAAATGGCCACAGCATGCTTTGAACTGAAACACGTGGGACTGCTTTAGTTCAAAAGCACAGTGCTGCCCTTTTCTTCCATGTATTTCGCCGCTTACACAACTGCAGGCGGTGTGGCGCAGTTTTGCCTCAGCTTGTTTGCAAAGCAGACTCGATTAATTGAGTTTGTTCAGAAGCAGCAGATCTTCAGCGCATTCCTGGACAGAGAAGTAGGTGTCTAAATTCTCCCATTTCTCAGCGTGGGGATGTTGATACAGGTGACACTAGAGGCTGCCGGAGCACAGTAGTTATTATGCTCCAGCTAACTTGGTTGTGCTGTAAGTACAGTGCATCAGAGCAGCCTTTCTGCACACCTATAGGTGCTTTTTAAATTTCTGATTTTATAACACTTAAAAAGCAGTACCAAATGGGGTAGACATTAATTACATGTGTAACCTCCAGATGTTTGGGAGGTACCAGGGAGAAGGACCATAAGTACTCCCAAGATCTGCCCACTCTATTGTGTCTGAGATATGAACAGCCTTTGGATGCAGAGTAAGGAAGCTGGAAGTAGGATGCCAGCAAAGCTAACTACACGCCCCAAATTGCCTGTATGTGGCTGCGTAGGTGCCCAGAAAAGACAGGAGCCATGGGAAAGGAGTTGTCTCTAGGGAGTTGTCTTCTAGCCAAAGAAGTTGCCAAAACCTCTTCTCTTGTCCTGATGAGAAGGAAGGAAAACAGAGAGAGAACCCAGGGCACATTAATTAAAGTGAGCCAGAAAGGATGGAAAAATAAGCGGACTTTTTGACTTGTATACATCACAGTGCCTTAGAGGGGAGCTCTGCATATGTGAAGCAATCACATTAGATGGATTTTACACTCCACTTCAAGTACGTTTTCAAGGGTTGATGGTAACTGGGAACTGGTTGCAATGGTGCCATGGGGAAGCAGGAACTTTTGGAAGAATTGTACGTGACAGCCATTATTCTCTTGCATAGCTACTGGAGTATGCATCTCGGGTATTTCATGTGTTCCGATAGTGCTGTCCCAGGACTAGTGTGGAGAAGTGGCTTTGGTCTCAAATCGCATTGTAAATCGAAAGGGGCTTATTAGAAGGTGCAGAGACTCTTGCATTTTTATGCACAGCTAGACACAATTTCACCTGTATGTCATTGTCATGCAGCATGACAAATCTATTTGTAAAATGAATAGTTACTGTGGTTGCAGAGAAGTGAAAAACATGACCTGAGTGTACTGCAGATTCAAAACCCAAGGAGCAAATACAATGAAAGCCAAATTTTATTATTATATTTAATATAATGATTTTTGAACCAATCGAGACAATTTTATGCATTCCTATTTTTTTGTAGCTTGACGTATGATTTTTAAAACCGTGGGATTGGCAATACTAAACTGCAGATCTGTCTAGATGTCTTAATATATGGGAAGGCACAGTTAGAGTACTTCCATAAACTTTGTTCCTGTCTTGGCACTTTGCCATAACTATATGAGTACAACTCAAATGCTTCAGCATTTGTAATCCTGAAATCTGTCAACGGTGCCCTCAAACATTGAGAGGTGACTTCTCTAACCAGAATGGGTTTAGTCATATCTGTGTAATGGTGAGTGTGGGCTGATTTGAGTGACTGTGCCAGCTATCCTGCCCAAGATGGATGCACCTGCAGTGCTTTTAATTCAAGGCTAGCATGTGTGGAACTACATAGCACGCTGGGGAGTGCTGCTTCCAGGAATGCCAAGTTTGTGGTCTAGATGTGCTCTTTACGTTTTTTTCTCCTCTCAAACTCATTTTTTACCATTATTCATGTCATCCTGACTAAGAGCAGCTTGTGGCCTCCGTCCCATTGAGATTTAGGGAGACAGATGCTCTTTTCAAAAAGGCAGCCTGGCTTTGGATAAATTATGACCTCAATCCCTTTGGAAACAATGAGGTGTTTCAGCCATTTAGGAAGAAAGCATTGTATGTGCCCCCTGTATTAACCGCAGCTCCATCCCACACCCCATCCTGCCTATGCAGCATCTGCCCCCACCCCAGCCACACTCCCTCTGTCACTGTGGGGGCCTTGATCTGCCCCCCAAACCTCTTTCCTCCCCACTCGCCTCTTCCCCCACAACGCACTTACCAGCCAGACACTGCTCTCCATGCTGCGGGGCCACATATTGGCAATCAAATCGGTATCGGCTGATATGCCTCATTAGAAACTGGCTGTCAGTATCAGCCCAAAAAATGTTTATCGGTGCACCCCTAATTTTTGATCGCTATAGAACAAGCAAACCTGTTGAGGCATGTAGTTAAAATGTAAGGCAAGCTTATCAATATACATGCCAGTAAATTAAGAAACCTGTCTTGAATTCAAAACTAACTGACCTTTTAGGAAGGAATCTGAAAATTGTCTTGTGACCTAAACTTTCAGGATAGTAGAGGAAGATGCTTCCAGTGTCAACTGAAGCTTGCTTTTGCTGAACCTGACTCAAACAGAAGTTTTGTCAGTACGTAACCTTTCATTTAAATACATCTTTAAAGGCCCTGTCATAGTTTTCAGGGAATGTAAATAACATTTATGTTAAATCATCCCTTCTTTAGAAACGAATTATCCACATATAGGACTATCAACATCATTTTGATCAGTCTCAAATCAGTTCATGTTTGACAAGAAGTCAAAACAGAGCATTTTCTTCCCTCGTTTCTACCTCTGTTCTAATTTTTTTCCTTTGTTGCGACCTTGCCCATGCAAGACACTTTCACAGCCTCCATCATGTCCCTACACCACTCTCATGCAGGCCTCAGTCCAAGCTGCTTTTCTCTTTAAGAAACTCCACTCTCTCCTTAGCCCATCATATCTCCATCTACTTTGTCATATCCCTGCTGATAAAACAGCTCTTCAGGTAATCCTATAACCCCAGGTTGCACACTTGCATCTGCTCCTCTGAACTTGCTGAAAAAGATTTTGGGGTATGTTCTTCCTTGTCCATTGCTAGTACACATGGCATAGTTATTTTCCTTTAGTTCCCACTCCCACCCACGTTCAGATCTACGGGACCTCTCCCTCCAAATGTTTTGCCTTTGTTGTTCCCTTTGTTTCTTTATCCTCCTCACTTCCCCACCCCTCCCCGCCCCGCACCATGCCTATACTCCTCAAGGTTGCATCTTGTAGGAATTTGCATGCGCATGTCAGTGATTCAGCTGAAGTTCATTTATTCCATCCAAAGGCCAGTAGCAGTCACTTTGAACGTACCAACTCCTGTAGCAAAACAGCAACTGGATATGAGCTGGCAATGCTTACTAATGACAGCACCCACACAATGAAATGGTTAAAAGCATTGATCAGGGACTTACAGTAAGGCTCATCCTAGTAATGCTCACCATGGCATGGCTCTAACGCTATTTCACTGGCATTGGCAAAGGACCCATTTCTGTTGTCTTATTTTTACCATCCCCTCCCCGCAAACTACTCACTATATCACCTTCTCCTGACTTCCAGAGACTCAACAGATCTAGCCCCAAACTTCTGCATACACCTTATATTTTTCCTAAAACAGGGATACCTCCTCAGCCTCTCTCTGTTCATCCTTAGTCCAGTTTTGGCAGGTTTCCTGGTCTCTGCCTCATTTCTTCCTTTGTTCAACCTATCTATAGTTCTTTGCCTAAACCTCTGCATGTGGCCACATAGGCATTTAAAAAAATCTCCCTCTCCCTGTGTGTCTGTGCTTAAACCAGGAATCCCTGGAAGATGGTCATGCTCGTACCTGATATAATACAACATCCCATTACCAGTTGCATAACATCAGTACACTACAACATACCTACAGTCGTCTAGCTGGATTGTTAATGCTTGTGCAGGCAAGGCCTATATCTGTCCAAACAGGGCAGAGGAAGGCAGGAGCTGGGGAGTGACTGGAGTTTGATTCAGCCCCTTATCTGCATGGAGACAGAAACCCCAGAGTAACAGTGGCAGATAAGAGCCAGAGAAAAGAAACTAACTGGTAAGGAAATATTTTCTTTCCTTTCCTCTGCTCAATCCATTTGCTCCATCTCGGTTTCCCCCACATACCACACAGAGCAGACACCTTCAACTTGGTCCTCTCCTTCCTCTTTCCCCTCCCAACCATTGCCATTTTGGCAGGAGCTAGGGAGAGCAGAAGCAATGGTCAGTAATTACAACCTCCTTTACTTAGATGCGACCAGTTTCAGGTTGATGCAGTCCACCATATAATGCTGGGCTTTCAAAGAGCAGGTACCGTGCCTGGGTTTGTCTTCTACTTGCCCATTACTGTCTGCCCCCCACCTCATTCCTCTGCCCTATGCCCTCTTCTTGCTTTACTCATCCTACTTCTATCCCCAGCCTAAAGGCAGAGTAAGTCATGTTGTTAGCAATTCCTGATTATTATCATGATGGTTTTAGGTAGATTCTAACATTTAGCCTATTCTTATATCACCTTTACTCATCTATCTACTGTGATCACGTATCAGAAAAGATTGGAAACTTTTTAGAGCGTATACTGTTCTTTTCATACTTGCATGGAGTGCTCAGCATGATCGAGCCCCAGTCCTGGTTTGAGGACTATACCAGTGTTGCCAACTCTCATGATTATTGGCGTTGTTCTAAAGTCTACCATTTGGGAATGTGAACTTAGTTATTTCTTTTATATATATATATATATATATATATATATATATATATAATATATATGCATAAAAGAAATAGCTACACTTTTCACGTTCCTGAAGCTTAGACTTTAAGAACAGTGCCAAAAATCATGAGAGATGGCAACACTGCTATACTGTAAAAACATTTCCCCCCATTTTTCAGATGAGGAAATGGAGGCACATATGGTGGCATACCTGAGTTTATACAAGGAACTAAAGTTAGAGTAGAGCTCAAGTTAGAGCCCAGGTTGCTAGGCTTCCCAAACCAACTCTAAGTATTGTATTATATTATATTATATTATATTATATTATAATCTGAAGAAGAACGCAGTTGATTTGAAAGCTTGTGTGCCCCAGCCATGCAGTTGGTCCAGTGAAGGATATCTCCCACACAGATTCTTGCCTCCGCTGGCCTCTGCTTGCAGTAATAATTATTAGCAGTTAGTGTCCTTACATGACTAGAACTCCAAGCTGTGTAAAAGAAACAGGCACTTCTCATTACTAGAAAGGATACATTGTCAAGGATTTTAACATCAATTAGAAGGCTAGTGCAATAAGCTTTGCTTTGAATTGTTAAGATAAGCTGTAGCTTTAATATCAACAGGGCCAGGAGAGAGGGTGGAAGAACGCTGTCTATGGAATTGCCTCCAACTTTATTCCTTTCTTTAAGTAAACTATTTTTACTTGCTTGGAGTCGTCAACAAGAACAAATATCCGCAAAGGTTTCTTTAAATAAATGGGTTTGGATAAGGACTAATCTAATTCTCTAAACTTGTTTCCTCAGACCTTCCTTAACATTGCATGTGTATGACAGGGAACTGCGCTGTGCTTCTGCAAGGCCAAGACATGTGACGTGTTTGTGGACTGCGACCTGCTCCAGAATGTCCAGGACTTCTCCCTTGTGATGCGATAGAATTCCCAGAGCCCCTCTGCCAATCGCAGCGCTGCGGGCCAGGAAACGAGGACCGCTGGGTACTGGCATCTCATTTCAACATTGCTACCAGAAGTGGCTGTAAAAGCGGGCGAGTTCAACTCGGTGAGAAACAGCACCTCCATGCCTCAGGATGAGGAGGGCCCAGAGATGGCCTGTCTCTCAAATGGCCCACCAGAAACTGAATTAGGAACGGGAGACCTAGCAGATCTCTGCAAGGCTTTGGAGGAGCTCCATGAGCTTCCTGCAGGGGAGAAGGGTGAGAAGGCTTTTCTACGCTCCCGCCTCCATGAGCAGTCTCAGCTCATCTGCATACTAAAGAAATGAGGTGATGAAGCCCAAATGTGTTGCAAGGCACTGGAGCATCTCAATGAGGAGCTGAGGATGAAGGATGCTGCAAACCTGAAAAGCCAGACCCAGCGGGCTCAACAGCTGGAGGAGCGCTTTATGGACCTGGCTGCCAACCACGAGGACATGATCTACTTCAAGGATGAGCACAAGCGACAGAACATGCAGCTGAGGGAGGAAAATAAGCATCTCAGAGAGGAGAACCAGAGTCTCTTCAGCCAGGCCCTTAGGGAGAAGGAGGCCGAGATACTTCAGCTAGCTTCCCAGGAGAAGATGGTCTCTCGAGAACTGGGTGCCTTAAAGGAGACCTGGGCTCAAGAGAGAGACAGAGCACAGGAGCGAGAGAAGGAGTTGCTGGAAGCTCAGAGCCAGCAAGCCAGTGATCATGCCAGGGAAGTTCATTCACTGAGAAGCCAGGTACAAACCCTGCAGAAGTACCAGCAAGTGATTGCACAGCTGGAGCAGGCAGAAAAGCAGCAAAGAGTTGAGAGTAATGAGTTGCAGGCCAAGCTGGACAGGGTGAGCCGGGAGGAGGAGCTCTTGCATTTGGTCATGGACAGGGGCAAAATGCTGCAGGAGAAGCAACTGGAGGTCCAGCAGTTGGAGAAGTTGGAGGCTGCAGAGAAGGGTAAACAAATTGCAGATGAGCGCTTTGAGAGGCAAGTAGCAGATAGCGGGGTGAGGGTCCAGGAGCTGCAGCGGCAGCTGGAGATAAGTAGGCAGGCATATAATGAGCTGGGGTTGCAGTTTGAAGCTTACAAGAAACACAGCATGGACTTGCTCACTAAAGAAAAAAAGCTGAATACCAAACTTCGTCACTTCGCTGCATGATCCTCACACCTCCTTTCCTCACCCAGTTCTCAACAGAAATATCTACTGCTCCAGCTTTTTTTTTTTTTGTGATCTTACCTGATTTCTGATTACTGTGCCTGCTTGTCTTAACAATGGGTTGGTTTGTAGCTCACTTCTGTTATGCTTCCATGCTACATATTGGACATCTCAGTCTAGATGTGGCATTCTGAACCAGTAAAACAATTTATATTAAATAAACCAGGAACCTAAGAGTGGGAGGTTTGTAAGTATGACTTGGATTCTTCTTTGGTCCTGTCTCTTCTCATTGCTGCAGAACATTCAAACCGTGTTAATTGCTTTCCTAAATGAAGTGCTGTTATGATGGCCCCAGAGAAAATGCAAGCAAGATCTGTTGAATATCTGATAATAGACAAAATGTTTGTATGTGGGAGAGATGTTGACCACCTATACACCTTATAAACCAGGGGTACACAACCCCAGCCAACAAGCCAGATCCAGCCCCTGGTACCATGCAGTCAAGTCGTTGGAGCTCCCCACAGGTCCAGGGCCCCGCATGCTAGATCAGGTGCAAAGGGTAACATTGGGCCCCATCCTGGCGCACAGAGGGTGGGCAGAAGTGGTGCAGGGCCAGACCCAGCCTGCAGACCAGTCCTATACCATTAATCTGGCTCAGGGACGTAAAAGATTGAGGCGTGATGGGCAGTCCTTGTTTAAACCATGCTTAATCCAGGCCGTGGATGATTTATTCTGCATTTTGCTAACCTCATGGTTTTTGTTCTCAGGCAGCAAAATTTTGAAAACCTGCTTGGGAAATTGAGGAACAAGAAATCACAAACTGAATTGTCTGGAGAACCTGAGTGTGATGCTGGAGCAGATGCTCTGAGTTGGTTGTAGGGGACTTGATAGGAAGAGCACTGTTTTTGCTTTGACTGCCAGAGATTTGAGCTGTTTATTTTGATTAGACAATAATTTCTCTTTTACAATACAGGCAACCAGTAATGCGTATTTTTGTGTGACTTGTTTTTGCTGCAATGGTAAACTGCTACAAGACAAAAGATGCAACTAAGACAAATGCCTGAATTTATTTTTGCTGACTTTAGGATTTTAAACACCTTTGTCTGGCCTAAAGATTTTAATAGACCTTTTCCAAATGTGCTAGAGGAATAATTTGAAAACTGGTGTCCAATTTGTGTGATGCAGCTACTATTACTAAGCATCACCCAGCCATTTGAGGATTTTTTTATAAGGGCATACAAATGAGGCTAGTTTCTCAGTTGGAAGAAGCAGAAAACCAAGTCAACCTGCAATTAAAAATAAAAAATCCTCTATTATCCTAATGTTGCTCAAAATGAGCGAGAAACATGTTTGAATATTAGGGTGTACAACTTGAAATAGTCCCAAGTGTTACAGTGGAGCAACTAAATTCTGTTCTTTCATTGCAAACATCTTGCAAACTACAAGTTGAAGTACAGGCATGTAGGTGCCTAGAAAATGTATTAATGAAGAACTTTCTGTTATATGAATCACATCCTTTTCTTGTACTTAAAATGTTCTATGTTGTTTTTGAAAAAGTGAGACCGATACAACAAAACAGCCTCAGTTCATTCCATTTGCACCAGCCCAAAGGTGTATTCTTGGCTAAGCTGTCCAGGAGGCACTCTGGATTGCGGGACCTAGAGCACATAGGTTTTTCTAATTCTGGCTATTCCACTTGTGCCGGAGGTGTGGAGCTGCCAGGGGTTGGTCCACTAGGATTTTATTAAAGTATTTGCATCACGCAGACACTTGGGTAGGTGAACTCTCACAATGTGCTGAGTATGCATATGGTCCAAACCTTTTTTTTTTTTTTAAACTTCAGAAGAATGCATGCAGTCGCCTAGGTTCCTGTCCTAACCTTGGTTGTCAGCAGGGGTAAGCTTTTGTTGTGTAACAATTACCACCTGGGCTCGATGGCTGCTCTTTTTAGTCAGCTGCTTAGCATTCTGGCACCCTCATTTGGAAAGTAGTTACGTCATCTTTGGCTATTAACATCTCAGTGCCAGGACACACTCAGGACATCTACTCTTTCTAACCAACCAGCTCTGACAGGAGAGCAGTATAGATCTGGGGTATATTCATGCTTGGGTTATATCTCTACTCATTTCCAAGCCTCACAGTTAGACAGAGTAGATCCTGTATATGGGCTCCAGAGACGGTCTTGGGGGCTCTGCCTCAGTCCTAAGGTCAATAAGGAGATGGTATAAAAAGCCCTTGGAGAAAACTAAGGAGCTGTGAAAGGTAAGGGGATGACTTCTGATCAGCAGGCAGGAGACTTCCAGAAGATTGAGGAACAAGTTTGGGAGAAACTTCCTGAGTAGCTGGAAAGAATGCTAAAGAAGGTATTTTTGGTGTTAGGGGCTCTGCCTCACTCCTAAAATCAGTAAGATGGCCACACTGGTGAAGGACTCTTCTGAGGGGATGACTGCTTTTAGTGGCCTCTGTGATGTCACAGCCTAGCATGGAAGGGAGAAATAATTTGGGGGGGGGTAGGGTCTTTCAGCAAAGATTTGAGCATGTGCACCTGAGATTCCCCCACCAATACCTCCACACTGGTGAAGGACTGTTATCTTCTGAGGGAATGACTGCTTTTAGTGGCCTCTGTGATGTCATAGCCTAGCATGGAGGGGAGAATGATGACAGGGTGGGTGGGGGAGGGATGTGCATGGTTTTAGGAAAGATTTGAGCATGTGCACCTGAGATTCCCCCACCAATACCTCTAGACTAGTATCCACGAGGATGGCTTCCCCCTCCAGGCACACCCCAGCTGGGGATGGTGCAGGTCAGGGTGGGGGTTTAAACCCCTCCCTAATCATAGCCTCCTTCCAGGGCCTTGCCATGCCCCAGCCCTCTAGATCAGCATTGTGCAAGGGAAGGGAAGGCTCACCCTAGAGCCCCCTGGCTTCTAGCTTGAGCCACTACAAGCATGTGCCTGCATGATGTATCAAACGTTAATGTCTCTCCACTTTCAAATTGGTTCATTCTCTGCAGGTCAGACTAGCCTGCAAAGTTGGACTGTCCCTAGCCAAAAGGTATGAAACAACCCTGAGAAAGATGAAGGCTAAATATAAGAGGCATTGCGCAACGAGCTGAGCTGAGAAGGGAGACTGAGGTTCCCATGCCAATTTCAACTCCATTCTGGTAACTCCAGACCGACTTCTCTCACTGTCCTTGCTTATTACATCACAACAAAGCAGACGCTGGTCCTACTTAAAAAGCTGATAGTTTAGATTAACCGATGCATAAAATAAATGAAAACATTTCAGGATGGAAAGTCGTATTTTTGTTGTTCAGTGATATTTTATGGGAAGAGAGGAGCAGAGCGTCACTGGCATACTCTGGACAAACAGACTAAGTGGAAAATGATCCTAAATCAGTGAATATCAGCTTCGTTCTTAGAATAGCTTGATCCTCACAACTTGTCAACAGGCGAAATAATTACTATACTTAAGCTGTGGTAAAAAAATATAAATAAAGGTTTTTTTGGCTTGTAACATTAAGCATGTACGTCATACTTTGAGTTGGGTGCATAAACAGAATTTAAAAAGTGTTCCTGTTTTGTAATTGCATTAACAGGTACTTTTCCATGTATGGTATGTGAAACAGATGAGACTGCTTATGTTCAATCTGCAAGCCATCTTAAAAAAGGCTTGCTAAAGGAGGTGGAAAAAGTGTAAATGGAAGAATTCAAGACAGGGAAGAAGATGTGGTTCAGTACTCCCTTAAAGGTTAACAAGGGTGAAAATTCTCTGTTTGGTCCTAATCCAATGTACTGCAAGTGTGTTCTCTGGCTCAGTGTAGTTAAAGCAAAGACGTATATGATACGAATGTATGGAAGTGGGCTCTATACTTCCATTCAAATGGGGTCAGACAAATTAAGCACCTTTCACACTACGCTTTTGGAGCAGCAAATACTTAGCCATATACGTTGGATGCCTGGGTCATAAGTGAACTATGGACTACTCTCTCTATGCTGTGTTTGTGTGTTGGTATTTTTCCTCTTTAAAAACAGGGCATAAATAAAAATGCCAAGTTATAATAGAAGATAGAAGATACTGTATTCAAAGACCATATCAATGCAAATCTTGACTTGCATTTCTACTTACAACTCAATGTCTTTCCCAAAACCATAATAAAAGTGGTTTTATTATGGCATCCCCCTGAAAGCAGTTGAGAGGGTTGTCTAGTTACCACATTTAATCTGTAAGATCTTTGCTAAATTCACATATCTGCAACATTTTCTCATATGTCCTATGATGGGTGAAACCAAGGTAAGCTCCAGTCATGCCTTGTAGTACCATGGCAAGACTCATCTTTTTAAAGACTGGTCCAGAAGGGGCGAGCCAGTAGCGCCATGTCTTCTGTTTCCCTGTCCAGGAAGCGGTCCTGTAAGTAAATAAAGTGAGAAAGTTAGCAGTCTGTTACTTGACAATGTCAATAACACCATGTAGTAAATGTAAAGTGGCTGATAAAGTGACAGTTAAGAAAATGGTTAAAAGAAGTGACAGCTCCTACCCCTATGCCCTCTAAAAAAATGGAGTGCACACTAGAATATTAGGTAGGAGAATGTTTTTAGCAAGTGGGAAGTAGTACTTGCTTCAATATTAGATGCACAGATTGATTTCATCATTTCCTTTAACAGTTGTCACGTTTAGAAAGTATATTTGTAGTGTGCTTTACAAATAAGTCCTCAGAAATATTTTTCTCAGGTAGGGTAGACAATGACAGTGAGACAAGATGGTCTGGAGTCACTAGAATAGAGTTAAAATTGGCATGCGAGCCTCAGTCTTCCCTGCCTGGCTCAGCTCATTGAGCAATGCCTCTTATATTTAGCCTTCATCTCTCTCAGGGTCGTTTCATACCTTTCGGCTAGGGGCAGACGTTCATAAAGCTTGAGCCTGAATTGATTCAATCCTTGCAGGCTAATCTAACCTGCAGAGAATGAACTGATTTGTAAGTGACTAGACATTCACTTTTGATTCAGGAAATG
Source organism: Alligator mississippiensis (assembly GCF_030867095.1). NCBI lineage: Eukaryota > Metazoa > Chordata > Crocodylia > Alligatoridae > Alligator > Alligator mississippiensis. Next base: position 459,392,074 of record NC_081824.1, read on the forward strand.
GAGGCTCATGCGTGCAGTGGCTCAAGCTAGAAGCAAAGGGCCTCTAGGGTGAGTCCTCCCTTCCCTTCCACAATGCTGAGCTGAGGGGGGGGGGGGGGGGGGGGGCATGGCCAGGCCATGGCAGGACACTATAATTAGGGAGGGGTTTAAATCCATACCCTGACCTGTACAGTCCCCAGCTGGGGTTTGCCTGGAGGGAGAAGCAACCCTCGCAGCTACCATTCTGAAATTGGACACACTTCTGCCCCCAGCAGCAGCTAGCATGGGGATAGCATGACCATGACCAGCTGCTGGCTGGAGTCTATGCTGCTGGGTTCCGTGCTGTGGGAGAAGGGGGGGGAAAGGGCAGCGGGGAACCAGGTAGATGCTACTGTCCCTTGGCTGCTGTCTCCACCTCCTTTGCAGCTAGCCAGAACTCCAGCTAGGGAGGAGTGTAATGGGGCCTGCCCTGGTCTCTGGAGCACACAACCCAGCCTGGCTGAAAAGCATGCTGGAGGGCTGTGATTTATCTTAAACCAGCGAGGAGTCTGGAACAGATATTGTACAAACTGGTTTGACCCGAATCAGTTAAGTGTGATACTACATTCAACCAGGTTTATCTTAACCAGTTTCAGCCGTTTTGAAACTGGTTTATGTACACTGAACTTATGTTCTGTTACGGGTTTAAACCAGTTCCTGATCACTTAAACCGGTTTATTTGCAACTTCTGTCACAAGAAAAACTCATTCCACCACAGGGGCTTATAAACCCTTGCTCTGGAATCACGCTATCTTAAATCCTTTTGGCTATTAAGAAGTCCAAAAGAGCCAATCATGCATTACTTGAAACCCTCTAGAGCAGTGGTTCTCAAACTTTTTCGACTCAAGGCACCCCTTGGCAAATGTCAGCTGTGAGCTTTCACTTGTGTTTTGACTACAGAAGAAAAACCAGAGCAATTCTTTGGTTGGAAAAACCTTAAAGTCCACAGCAGGTGAGAATGTTTTTGACACACTGGATTCCTATTTGAAATCTCTCGGTTAAGTTTGTGAATCACGATGAGAGAGGAAGTTAGCTGCGTTAGTCTGAAGACAAGCAGAATGCGGGGCAGGTTGGCACCTTAATGAGTGAATTTTAAAGGTGGCACCCTGGACTGTTTTGTGAATTGTGTGTAGGTGGTTGTACACCTAACAGTGCTGATGTTAGGTGACACCCTTAAAAGGATCTGTTTGAGAATCACTGCTCTAGATTAACATGTTCTGAAAGCTGATATCAGTTTCACTTATTTTAAATTCCTAAGACTTACCTTGCTGCAATGCTTTTATTTAAAGAGACAGCCAATGCAATGGGGTACATAGCACCTAGAACAGACCCGATTAATCCTCCTCTGACTACAGCATCGGATGAGCAATTTAGATCGCCTGGATGACAAAGACATTTCCATGTCAAGATGACATATGACTAAATAAGGGCTGGGCAAAATACAGCCCATAGGCTGGATCTGGCCTGCCAGGCACTTTCATCCAGCCCGCGGCACTCCCCCAGAGAACTGTATCCTGCTGAGCCCTTCTGCCTGAGAAGATGGGAGCAAGGAGCCCATGCATTGCCACCAACACACACTATTGTACTTGGCTGCCACACTCATGGGAGGAATGGCCCGGCCTGACCAGCAGCAGCTGCTGGGCAGGGCTTCTGCTGTGCATGATGCATCCACCACATGGGAACTTGCACAGCTTCCCTGGTACCCAGCTCGCTCCAGGGAGAAGGTAGGGAAGTGGGGGGGCTGGGGTGGAGCTTCTGTTGCAGCTGGACAGAAACATGGAGCAGTGCAAAGCCCATGCTCAGAAGGATGGCAAGAGCATGGAGGGGGTAGGGACCAGCAGCAGGCAGGGATGATCCTGCCAGGCACAGGTACTGGTGCTTGGCAGCGTGGAGCTCCAGCCACTGCCAGGTGCTGGGGAAGGAGTGCAGCCTGTCTGGTCTGCCTTTATTGCAGGGGCTCTGCGTGGTGTGCCTGCAGCTTGCACACTCGCACCAGAGGAAGCCCCATGCTGGAGCCAGCTGCCTTTCCTGCCCCTGCTATGCAGGTCCCTGGGCTCCTTGGGAGTGAAGGGAGCCCCAACCCCCGCTTCCCCACAGAGTCCAGCACGGGGCTTCCCTTGTAAGCGCAGGAGCTGCAGGCATGCCGTGTACAACCCCTATGATAGAAGTGGGCCAGGTAGGTTGTGCTTCTCCCTCCCATGAACAGTGCTGGCTGGAACTGCAGCCCGCTGGGTACCAGCACCTCTGCCAGGCATGAGCACCCCCATTTGCTGCTGCTGTCAACAGCAGGGGCTGCATTCCATGGAGGGAGTGTGTGTGCAGGGTCTCCCCACCCTCCCCCCACAACTCCTACCAACATGGACACACATCCGAAGAGACTCTATGCCCACCACACAGCCACACCCCCTTCACAGCCCTCCGCACCCCACCATATACACCTCCCACACCCAACCATACACACACACACAATATACAAGAGTAAGACTTCATTTCTGAGAAAGTATGCAATCCCATCCATGTATAGTACACAAACACAAATCATGACAAATATGTTTTGGAATAAAATTAAAATGTGTTATAGTCTGTTTCACTTTTAGTGTATGATTTGGTTTTTTACTCATTCTAAGATGGACCCCCTTCCCAAAACAAGTATTTCTGGGGGGCAAGGGGAGGGACTTCTAGTGGCAAAGCTCAGGGGTTAGAGGATGGGATTTCCTGTCCCAATATGGTAACCCGGGGTGGGGCAACTTGGGGGGTGGGGCTAGTCATGGCCCTTGACAGCTCACCAAGACTTGTTAAGTGACCCTCCAGCCAAAATAATTGCCTGCCCCTGGTCTAATTTATATTCTAACATAAATTAAAGGGGCAGGCTCAATGAAGGGCAACCATTAGCATCATTTCAGCTGAGTATTAAATAACCTAAAAAAGGAGGTTACCTCTTCTGTTGAGATGCTCTGCCATTCAGCTACCTACATGGTTTAACAAAAAGTCACTTAATTTGGATTGCTGTATCACTGCACTCTTCATGACCTTAACATACTGAAATGCAGCCAAGTATCAATTTTAAATAGCCTGATACCAGGGTATTTTCAGATTAATCCATTTACAAGCTCTAAGTCAGAAAAATCTTGTCCTATGAATAGTGAGACAAAACCCTAGGCTGTTGGGGTGCTCTCAGAGATGCACCCTCATCACAGTTCCTGTGATAATCTCCCAGGATCAACCTCCTCCCAGTTACAGACAGCTCCTTCCACTTGGGACCTCCATTTCCCCTCTCCTCACAGGAAGCCTCCTCTCTAGCCACCCCAGAAGGGTCACAGCCTCCCCTGCCCCCAACTTTCAGAGTAGCCAGGGAATCCTTCAGAGCATTTCTGTTTGTGCATGCCTGACAGACCCTCTTCCATTCAGCTTAAAGAATAAGCTGCTCGCTTCAGGCCTTGCTCTAGCACCTCCACCCTGCTCCTCATACAATGCAAGGTTTTTAACACTTCAGGAGTTCACGGTTTTACCAAGAGCATGAACTTTTCGGCAGCAAACTCACTGACAACTGTATGTAATTTGATGTAGGAAACATCACAACAATGCCCATGATAAGGCTGAGCAACAAGCTTACCTGCCAGTAAAGGCTGGGTAAAAAGCCAGTTGTAACCTACGGTTGCTGAGATTAATGGGAAGAAAGTCATTGACAATGCAGATGTTATGCTAGCCTGTGGGATATTTAGGAGGCGCCTGAATGAGTTGTTTGCTGCTAAGCCATATAAGGTTGCATTTAGTCCAAGGAATGCTGAGGCATATTTCATATATTTCCTGTGGAAAAGAGAAAAGATTATTTGTAGAGCTGTGCACTGGAGATGAATGTTGGCTTCTTAGTCCTATTACTACAATGAACCATTCAAGGAACAGGAGCTAGATAATTTCACAAGAGGACAGAATCTCATGATTCAGAAACTACCATGACAATGGTAAGACTCACGACTGAACAACAGTTTGTATGCATGTCAGAGTAGAGTATATGGACACACACAAGTAGTTGCAGGTAGATGGATGTGGCCCATTTGCAGACCAAGAACGAATTTTTGAGGAGTAAGAATCTAAGCTGGTACTGGAACAAATAGGTCCTGAAACAGTCATCTGTATTAACTAAAGAAAAGGTGTCCCAACAATTACCTTCTAAAGAAAGGGATGCAGGGAGGAAAAAAGAAGGTACACATAATATCATGCTAATCCCTAGTCCAGGTGCAAAGACCTCATACCTAAAGCTTTCTCAAAGCTTAGACTGGAATTTAATTACCCCTGACTAAACTGCAAAAGCTAACCGAGTTTGGCGATACAGGGTTTGTATATTTTGAGTCAAGCTTTCATACCCATGTTAAAAGTTACATCCAACTTGTTTAACCATGGCCAATGCCTTCAGTCTTTATGTAGAACTCTACTGAAAAGTGAGGTGGCATAATAAAAAAGAATGAGATAAAGATACAAATAATTGATATTGCAACATGTACCAGGGTCTGTCTGAACAGATAAAATACAGTCCTTGCCTCAGAACTGACACTCTAAATAGCAGAGACACACAGACGAAATATCGAAGGTCACATCTTGATTTCTACTCTAAAACCAGATACAGGTAACTAGGCTTGGGGACAGTCCCATTCAATTCACTGGGGTTATGAAGGGCAATGAGGCATCATTTATGAAATCTGTGTTTGCAAGGTGAAGGGATTTATTAGGTCCCGCCCCACCTTCCATCCTACCCAAAATTAGCCCTTTGCCCCTTGTTCCAACCTGTTTTGATACTGCTGATCCAAGAGGCAGAAGTTTAGTAAACAAAAACAAGAGAAGACTGATTAAAGAAGGTTGTCAGAGATTATGATAATAGGCAAGTATTAACAGGTGTTACCAAGAATGACATCTGAACTGAAGCAACAGGGTAACTGCTTAAGTTCCACATCCTTACCTTCAATCCTTTCTCTTGTTTCTCTACTTCCTATGTTACAACACTAAATTGAATGTAGAACTGCCCTAGCCACTGAGCTATCCAATCAGTCTCTCTCAGAGCTCTTCTGCTCTGTGTCAACAGGTGATTTTGAGCAAAAGTGCTGTGGCACCTTGAGGTGCCTTGAGCAACGTTAGCACTGTTGCATAAGCAAACGTGCTTCATAAGATAAACCTAGAGATTTCAAATAGGCTTTCATAGTGTTAAAACATGTTGTCCTGTCGTGGTCCTTCTGAGCTTTATGCAACAGAAGAACTGCTCTGTGTTTTTGTTGCCAAAAAACAAGGGAAAACTAAGAGCTGGTATTTTCTGAGAGGTACCTTAAGAAAGTTGAGAACCACTGGTATAAACGTTCATATGAGAGAGAGAGATACGCACGGACAGACTCTCAGTGGTTAGGGCACTTCCCTGGTATGTGGCAGTCCTGGGTTATATTGCTGTGGGTACGGGCAAGTCTCTCAACAGAAAACTGCATCCACAAATGCATTCTCACACAACGTTTGAGCAAGCAGGCATTTTTGAAAAGAGGAAAAAGTTTCTGTCCAACTCCTGACCATCTTCAATTCCCAGCTTTTGATCTATGCTGCCTGCCTAACGTTATGGATTCAGGCATAGTACAATAGCTTGGGTGGGAACAAATTTGAGAGGACACAAGGATCAGAATGAGAGGTTCCCACAGCTACTGGTGCTTTCTGTTGTTCTGATCCTGGTCACCAAGGTGTCTCGTGCCTCAAACAGGCATTGACTTCTAGCGGGGAACATTTTTGAGCTTCTCTCTATATGACACTAAGAGCTGCATGCCCACAGCCCCACCAGGGCTCCTGGTCTGGGGAAGAGGTGGGGGAGCATTGCCCCTCTGCTCCCGTCTTCCAAACCAGTCCAGGATGGGAAGAGGGAGCAGCAGTACGAAGCGCCCACCCCTGGGCAATCCCTGATGCTCCTCTCCCCTCTGGGACCGAATTGAGTGGGGCACATGCAAGCAAAATTTTATTGCAAGGAAGATCTAGGCATGTGTCCTGAATGGCCCTCTATAGCACACAAGGCCTATTAAATTTAGTGAGGCTCCAGAGGCACAAGGTTATGCTATCCCAGGTTGGTTTGCAACATGGGAGCTTTCATTTTCCCTATGAGAGAACAGAAAGATTCTATTTTAGTACAGTAACACAATCAAGAAATGGAAGTAAACATGTCTATTTTATTTGCTTGATTAGCAATATATCATATTTACTTGATTCTAAGATAAGTTCTCCCCACCCCACTTTTATGAGGCCCTTCTGAGCCAGTCAGTGGTATGGTGGTCTGAGGTTAGATACCTCAAGAGTCCAGAATGAGTCAAGTCAAACAAAGTGAGATCAACCTAGTTAGGTTCAGAATCTTATAAAGTTGCTGAGTTTCACTGAGGCAGATAAAAGGAGCTGTAGAGGGAGAAGTATTACACTCTTTAGAAAGGTTTCTGCTCTGGGGTTTAAGTAAGTGATCTGAAGGGAGAAAAAGCTAGGCAGAGACTGCAATGACTTTGGTTGAACTAGAAGTCTGTGAAATAAAACTAAAGAGGCACCCTGTCCCTTACAACTATCAGTATTTAGCTTCCTGTGAGGTTTTTCTCCAGATGCATAAACTCTGGTCATGTCAGGGCAACCCAGAATAAGGTTCATGTCTCTGCCTGCTCCTGTCCTGTCCAAGATCCATCAAAACCAGAGTATAATATGCTTAAACAAGTTATGTTAGACTGCCCAAAACTCTGAGGAATAACAAATTATGAAGAGATTGTCTTGTTACAGGTTCCTTTGTTGATCCATTTAAACTGCAACTTCTTTTTATAATTGACTGGTGTTGAGCACCTAGGTGCTCAACAACAGGTAGGAATATGTGGGCTCTACTGTGGTTTGGCCACCACCCTGTGCCAATGGATCACAACCTCCTTCCTAATCCATTGATAATGTTAAACCAAGTAGGGCTTGTGTACCCTTGTGCTACTAAGTGAGTGTGCTGGACCAGGTAAAGCCCTGGTTTTCGCCATACTCTTCCCTCCTTCCACCAGCATGTATAAGCTCCATGTTGCTACCTACATTGCTACCTAGTTTAGTTGACACAAGGCCACAATTCCCTCCTGTTAATATAAAGAGACTTCTTGTTTAGAAAAGTAAAAAAAAAACCTAACCCTAGTCCGTTAATAAATGTCTGTCCAATCCATATACTTGTAAATACATGAAAGGTTTTCAAATACAAAAGTAAGACAAGAAATCACAAAAAAGGCTTAAAAAGTACTTTGTTGGCAAAATGAGATGGGCGTATCACTTACTGATCTTCTTCTGGAAGCTGTTCAAACAACTCTTGCAGAACTTTTTTTTTATTTGTTAAATTTTGTGTTGGAGAATTTAGTTTCGGGGACTCTGTTGGTGTCATTGTGAGGCTCTGCATCACAAAATAAAAAAAGTTTTAGTTAAGTAACACTGCCCCGACATAATCCCAGCTAACTTTTGCATGAACAGATAAACGTAGCAAAGAAATACTTAGCACCTCAAACATTAAGAAGTGCCACTGAGATCTTCAGGGCCTGATCCAAAAAGTCTGTGGAATTTATAGCTACACAAGCCCTGATAAACTACCTTTCTTGGTAGGGAAAAAATCAGTCTAGGAAGGGAGGCCAAGAGAATACAAATGCACTGAGATGCCTGGTCTCTTTTCTTTCCTTCTAGTTGACAACTTGACTTTTATTTTTACTCTGAACAGAGATGCATGTTCAGAAGCGGTGAGATAGGCTCAGGTAGTTCAAGGGTTTTAGTCAAACCCGCTGAAAAATGATCTAACCACCAAATAGTAATAAAACCAGCAGATAAAGGAGGAGCCATAGTTATCCTAAACCGTGAGGATTACATAAAGGAAGCCAAGAGACAGCTCTCTGACACCACTTACTACAAAGAACTACAAGAAGATCCTACTCCCCTTTTCACCAAAAAAACTCAACAATACCATCAAATCATTTCCATCAAGACTACAAGAAAAACTACAGACCTTGATCCCCCCCCCGCTGCCTAACCCAGGGACTTTTTACATGCTCCCTAAAATCCACAAACAAGGGAACCCTGGCAGACCTATAATATCCAACCATGGGACCCTAACTGAGGAAATATCAAGTTTCATTGAATCAATCCTAAAACCGCTTGTCACCCACAGAGCAAGTTTTGTCCAAGACACTACAGACTTTCTACGGAAACTTAAAAACACAGACCACCTTCCCAGCAACACACTCCTAGCCACCATGGACATTACCAGCCTATATACCAACATCCCACACCAGGATGGCATCTAAGTCTGCCTTACATATCTACAGGAACATGATTACAACTCAGAATACAGACCCAAAGATATTACTGACCTTATAAACTTCATCCTCACACACAACAATTTCACTTTTAATAATCAACACTTCCTCCAGACGATGGGAACAGCTATGGGCACTAAAATGGCCCCACAGTATGCCAACCTTTTTATGAGCCACCTGGAAGAAGACTTCCTCAAGAACTGCACCATCAAACCCTTGCTATACTTAAGATACATCGATGACATCTTCATCATTTGGACTGAGAACCTACAATCTCTGACTGTTGAATTTCTGATGGAACTCAGTCACCATCCCTTCATCCGATTTTCTTTAGAATACTCCAGCACCAACATCCCCTTTTTAGACACAATGATCAGTATCCAGAAGGGTAAAATACAGACCACAGTATACAAGAAACCCACAGACCAACATACATATCTGCACAGAACAAGCAATCACCCTAAACACAACAAAAAAGCTGTGATATACAGCCAAGCCCTCAGATACCACCGCATTTGTACTGAAGAGAACACCCGGGATTGCCACCTCCCCAATCTTAAAAAGGCTTTCACCCAGCAAGGACACTCCTCCAGAGAGGTAGATCGCACGTTTGAAAGAGCCACCTGGATACCATGTGAAGAACTGCTGCAGTACAGAAGAAACGCCCCCCACAAATCGCACACCGCTGGTTATGACCAATCACCCCTCCCTTGCAATTGTTTGAGGATTTTCCATACAGGTTCAACCCATACTAGAAAGAGACCCTATTCTTAAAAAGATCTTCCCAGAGTCACCCATCCTAGCCTTTAAACAAGCACCAAACCTCACCAACCTCATCACCAGAAGCAAACTTCCTCAAGCCCAGAACACACCAAAAGGATCCAGACCGTGCCAGGACAAGAAATGCAAAATCTGCCAACACATCTCCACCACCCCCACTATTACTACACCCCACAACAGAGCCATCAGCATCCCAGAATCTTACAGCTGCACCTCCAGAAATGTAGTATACCTCATCCAATGCACCAAATGCCCTGATGAAAAATATGTAGGAGACCAAACAACAACTGCGCACCAGAATGAATGCATACTGTAAATCTATAAAAGACAGAAACACCCAATTACTGGTGGGGGCACACTTCTCACAGGAGGGCCACTCTCTCTCCAATCTCTCAGTCCTGATCCTCAAGGGAAACTTACACAACACTTCCCAGAGACGAGCCTATGAGCTCCATTTCATCAACCTGCTGGATACCAGAGATCAGGGACTAAACATAGACGTTGGATTTTTGATACGTTATAATCTGCCTGGCAACTGACTCCCCAGCCCAGCCCCTGGCTTGTTTACTTTTCACCCCATCCAGGAAGAGCACGCACCAACTGTTGCAGCTTCCTGAGCCTGACGAAGGGTTTTTGAACCCGAAAGCTTGCTTAATAACTTTTCTCCAACTAGTTGGGTTGGTCTAATAAAAGATATCAAATTCACCCAAGGAATCTTGTCTGCCTATATCCTTAGACCGCACGTGTAAACCTAAGATGGGAAGATCCTGGCTTACTGAAGTCTCGGGCAGACAGGCACGTCCCAGGGGCTCCTCGCAGGCGGTTCGCGTTGAAAACACGGTCAGCGAACAGGATCTAAACCGCACGTGTAAACCTAAGACAGAAAAACCAACAACCCAAGTTCGGAGGTCTGGAAAGATTTCAGTCCCGCGGCGCGAACCCGAAGTGCCCGGGCCGGCGTTACCACCTGCGCCCTCGAGCTGCTGCACAACCGCCCCCCACGGCCCTCTCCAAACACCACGAGCTGTCATTTCTACCCTACTGCAATGAAGGGCATTTGGGGCGGGCGGGGGGCGGGCAAAAATGGAGCCGGGCTCGTGAAGGAGCCTCCTGCGGCCCGAGTCCGCGTCGCTCCCGCACAAGGGCAGCCGCGGACAGCGGGGCGGGGAGGCAGGACCAAGCACGGGGCCAGACCGCTGCACCCACCGGCGCCTCCCGGGGCCCCTCCAGCCGGCAGCCCCCGCGGGGCCCGGGCAGCGCGGATGGGACGCACCTCGTTCCGTTACCTGCCCGACGCCCGCACTAGGCCGCGCCCCTCCTCCCCCGCGGCCGCCATTGCCCCGCGCCGCACACCTCCCATTGGACGCCCAACACGCCGGCCGCGGATTGGTCGCGGGCCGCGTTGCTAGGGGCGGAGCAGGGCGCCTCCATGGAGACGGCGCTGAGCGCCTCCCTGCCCCTAGTCGGGATCCTGACAGCGCCGAGGGGCGGGGGCGGCCTCGCCCGCCCGCCCGCCCGCAGCGCCGCCCCGGCTCGGCCCGGCCCGGCCCCTTATGGCCCCCGCCCGCGCCGCCAGAGCCGGGGAGCGGCCCCTCCCGGCCCGCTCGGCCCCCCCGAGGCGGGACGGAGCCGGAGACGGGCTGACGGAGCGGGGCTGTTCCCGGCCCCGGCCCGAGAGCGCGTCCAACTAGTGCTGGGGGCTCACGTGTGGACGGTGCCGGGCGAAGCGCTCCACGGGCCGCGCGCAGCACCTGCCTCCCGTGCGGAGCCAGCATGCCGGTCCGGAGGAAAGGTGGGCTCCGGGGCACCTGCCGCCTGCGCGCACCTGCCGGGGGGGCGGTGTCCGCACTCCCCCTCCCCCTCCCCCCCGGGCCACGGGGACCAGTTTGAGTAGCATCTTTCAAGAAGAAGGCGGGGAAAGATTCTGAGAGGATGTGTTAAGGAAAAGGGGATTTTAAGAGGATGTTATAAGAAAAAGGGGAAAAAATGTAATAGGATATTTTAAGAAAAAGAGAAAAAAGTTAAGTGGATGTTTTAAGAAAAGGGGAGATTTTAAGAGGTTGTTTTAAGAAAAGTGGGGAAAAAGATTTAGAGAGGATGTTTTAAAAAAAGGGAGATTTTGAGAGGATGTTTTAAGGAAAAGAAAATGGGAGATTTTGAGAGGATGTTTTCAGGAAAAACGAGAAAAAGATTTTAATCGGATGTTTTAAGAACAAGGGAGATTGTAAGAGGATGTTTCAAGAAAAAATGGGAGATCTTATCTTTTAAGAAAAAGTGCAAAAAGATATTTTTAATCGGATGTTTTAAGAAAAAGGGAGATTCTAAGAGGGTACCAAAAGAAAAAAAAAGGATTTTAAGAGGATATTGTAAGAAAAAGGAACAAAAGACATCGAGCTTCAGTCAGAGTTGGCACCCCTGGCTTCCAAATGAACGTGTCCCGTTTGGCACAAGGGCAAGATTGAGCAGGTCTAATTTAAGTTGAGGTTTCATCTAAAAAAAGAAGGAAAAAAAAAAAAAAAAGAAGAAAGCTTTCATAAAAGCTAACAGCAGAATCAAGCCATAGTGGTTTCACCATTAATTGTGTGCGTGCGTGTGCGTGTGCGTGTGTGTGTGTGTGTGTGTGTAGCCGTGTAGGACCAGGGGGGTTTATGTACAACTTTGGTAGAAATTGCATTTTTCATTGATCACGTTAGAAACAGGGTGTGCATCCCTTTGATTGCTGGAAAAAACAAGTTTATGCTTCACATTCTTTCCTGCCTTGTTGCAAACACAAAATAATAGTTATTGTTCCTAGTTATTATTCCTAGTTTTGGTTTGAAAATGTGCTGATAGAACAAAATATAGCAAGTAACTAACTGTTCTTAGACACATCATCTCGCTATAGCTTCAGGCTCTTGACCTGGTGCCGTCAAAATGTGGGACAGAGAATTCAAGTCAGTATTACTAAAACATGAACGTGGCTAAATTTAGTACAACTTCAAATTAATTTCTGTTAATTAAATATCTTCTACTGTGCTCGTCACAGGATTCTGATTTTCTGATATAAATGAGTGCAAAAGCTGGCGTTGTTCGAAAGACTTTTACACAATCCTACTTAATTTTTTTTGGTTTGGTCGTAAATGTGCAGAGCACAGAGTAAAACTAATTTGAAACCTGTACAATGGTTTATTAAGCAAAATAATAGCTGGCAGTTACTTATGTGGCAACTGCGATGGAGGAATATAATCCCTTGATGATGTCCCTTTAATTCTTAGTGTTGTGCTGTAAAAACATCCTGCTCCACTCTGGATGTGGTGTACTGTTCTTGTGCACAACTGTTGAGTTAAGGGTGCATCTGTCTGTAAATTTGAGCTGTAGCTCTGAATTAGATTATTTTTATGTGGGCATTTTTCTGAATTGAATATTTATTTAGCTGTGTAGCTCAACCTCCTGATACAAACTTGATGCAGGATTTACGGGACAAAATTGCATGGCTTATATTATGCAGGGAGTGAAACAAATGGTTCCTTTTGGTCTTATCTAGGATTTTTCTTGTTTAAAGAGAACATACCTCAAACTTAACATTGTTTTTAATGCATTTAATTTCTGTTACACAATTGTAGGCACATATGTTTGGACAGTTTTTAAATATGCTTTCCATAAACCAAAATGGCTCCCTTGAAACAAGTGGGCTGTCATATCAATTAAAATGTTAGATTTGCCAATATGAATATACTTACCTTTAAGTATTTAATGTTATTATTAAAATATGATTGCACATGTGTAGTAGAAGATTTTAAAATTTCAGTGAATCAGCTGCCTTATTTATTATGTATTGGAACTACTTAAAATTTATAGTGCCTTTCGTGCATTTGCACTTAGTAAATGTGATTAAAGGGATGTTTTCAACTTGAAAATCATTCTTCCATTGGAAAATGTTGTGTCTACTATTGTTGCAGGTAATCCTTAAATATCCTATAACAAAGGGAGATTAGAAGGATTTTTTTACTTCTGTGTTTCGGTTTGTTTGCTTTAATCCTATGACAGCACAATTCATATTGCAAGTTACACTGTTTTCTTGATGGCCTCTTTTACTTTTCTGGCCTTATGCACTGGGGAGTTCATATTCACATGTTGTCTTCTCCAGCATGTGGTTTGGGGAAACCTTTTTGTACAGTGTCCCCTTTGCTCTGCCAGAGTGTGTATTCTGGCCACGGCAGAACCTCAGCAAAGCCAGAAGTGAGTGTTAGCAAGCAGGTATGTGCAGAGAAAAAAGGGAGCAAGTTATCCTGTTATACCTGGTGTGTTGATCTTCTGCCTGATCAAATTAATCATCAAAAAATAAGAGTAGCAGCAGAAAAATCTCTGTAAATGATGATAAAAAAGTTCTGACATTCAACATTCTGTAACAGCCTTGTTACAACAAAATTTTTAAATTAGTCACTTTTTGTTGTATGTTCCTGTTCTTCAAAAGGGACATATATTTGAGGTTTTATATTAGGAGGAGTCCTCCTCTTCCCCTATTACCTTTTAATGTCACACAAGTTCCTGTCTGATATTTATATTTATCCCTACTTGCAGTAAAGGAAGACAATTAATGTTTTGTAACTGGGGCAAGGGGCAATTTGGACAATGTGAAGAGATTCGTCTGTTTGCAGCCAGTGAAAACAATTATAAATTAATAAATTCTGAATAAGAAAGCCTCATGTTATAGGTTCAGAATAAGACTGGTGGTAGCATAATTCATATTAGTTCATATGTAAATGGGTCTGATGTACCCTTTTGCTTCTTGGGCTACTTTCTTTGGAGCATGGGGTGTTATATTTGTGCTGTGATTAGGGATGACTTCAGTCTCTAGGGTTTATAGTCCCTCACCTTTTTACTAGTTTTAGATCTCTTACAAAATAAAATAAAAATCCTACTAGGCACTCTTGGTACTAATCATATTTGTTATCTATTGGTCATAAACCTTCCTATAGATTTAATGCATTACACAGCCTCAAGAAGTGAACAAACATTTCTTTTTTTGTTTTATGTGCCTGAGGCTGGAGAGGGGGGGAAGGTAGATAGCTGCTGTGGTTGTGGGTTGGGGCAGCAGATGCGTGCCTTCTGCCATCTCATCCTCAATTCCAAGATGAGGGGCTCTCCCCCATGTTAAATGAGGGGAGGGGGAAACACCTCATCTTAATTTGAGTCAATACGGTAGCTCACTTTTTCATGCATCTTTTAGGTTCCCACGAGTTTATAGTAGCATGTGGGCCATGAGCTACCTGTTGCTTCCCGGATGCTGATTTATTTGTATGCCCATCAAACTCAGTTAGGAAATTAAAATGTAAAAATATTAAAACAATTTAGTTATACCTCTCTGTAAGGTCACAGCTCTGGAAATAGCCCACAGTACCATGGAGTTAGTCCATAAAGATTCTTGTACATCCTGTTTTCCATGGAATGCATGGCATCTTTTATTTTTTTTCTCAAAGCCAAGTCTTTTAAACAAATCAACAAATGAGACTTAATCTAGCCATATGTGAACCAGTACTGTGTAGTAGCAGAATATTATGATAGAGGATGAATTTTATGGTTATAATGCAGGGCTACTTGTGTTTTGCATGTCATCAGTGGAAAACAAGGGGAACTAGAACTACTTCTAAACCTTAGATAAACATTTTTAAACCTGGTGTCTTAATAGTTGGGGTCTAATAATCTATAACATGGTTATGAATGCCAGCTCTTATGGAATTCACGAGGAGCTACATGTAAGAACATACAAATTCCTACACAAGGTCAGTCCAAAGGGCCATCTTGCTCAGGACCTTGTCTGCAACTGTGGCAAGTAGCTCCACAAGACAGCATAAGAAACAGGATATGCGTAGGGCAATAACCTTCCAACTACCAGGAGTCACAGGGTTTAGGTTCCATCCCTTGTGTTTAATAGCATCGGATAGACCTGTCCTTAAAATTGTTTGGTCCCTTTGTAAACCTGATTATTGGCTTGATCTTCATAATGCGCTATGGCAGTGAGCTCCAGAAGTTTATAGGATCATAGGAAAGTAGGGCTGGAAGGGACCTAACGAATCCTCTAGTTCAGGTGCCTGCTTAAGGCAGGATCGTCCCTGACTTAACTAGACAAAGTGTCTGTCCAATCTGTGCTTGAAAGTTTCTGAGGATGGGAGATCCCACAGTTTTTCTAGGTAGCCTGTTCCAGTGCTTGTGTCAAGAATGGCCCCCCATTCCCCCAAACCCAACAAAAAAACAAACCCCCCCCCCAAACAAAACCCCTTCCTTTTGTTTGTTTTAACCCTGCTGCCTGACCATTTCACTGGATGGGCACATAGATCTTTTGTGTGCTCCACACCTTTGAAAGTCAGGCTACTTTGATATGTAAATATGGTGTTGGATGACTAGCTTTTGGTACTACTGAGGTTAAAAAATACTGGCATTTTTAATTGTGTGAATGCTCTGTGTAGCCTAGTAAGTGAGAGAATCTAGTAAATGTAGAAAGATAGGGTTTTGTGCTTCTGTTTCATTTGTTACAAAATGCTGATGCCACATTGTTAACTTCTGCAGTTTTGCTGTCCTTTCAGTTGCTGATACGTTGGAGAATGTCTTTTTGCCAAATATGCAGCCGCAAACCCCATTTTTCACTTTAGGTTATATTGAATCCAACTGTGAATTCCTGCGGTGAAACAGACTGGGAGCAATGCAGAGCCACTGGTTAGGATGTGAGCTTGTGACTGCAAAAAGAACAATTTTAGTTTTATGTGGGTTAAGGAAGTGTGCGGGAGCAATTCTTTATCTTAACCTTTTAAGACTCTCACCAGAAAACAGAAGCTTAAAGTTGGGGTTGCTGGCATGAATCTCTAATCTTTTCCAATCCTATAGGCTTCTCAGCATGAGAAACCGTTACTGCAATCAGTGAGAGATTTTTACATTTAAAAAAATGGCAGGAGCAAACATAACTAAGCAACATTCGTTTTTTCACGTTCCTGAAGCGTAGACCTTAAGAGCAACGCCAAAAGTCATGAGAGTTGGCAACACTGAAATTTAGGGTTTGGAGTATTTTGTGAGAAGGAAGGCTTTTGATGTCAGCATGATTGTCTGAGCTGCTGCTACTGCTGACTTTGCTGTTAGAGTGAAGTTCCTCCTAAGCGCATTTGTTAGTGGAGCTCCATGGAATCCAGGAAAAGTGGAAGCCAGACCATTTTAGACTTCATAGGTAATAAGCACTACCTTTTTGCACCCAGCAGTGAATTGGCGTGAGGGACACAGGGCTGAGAATAGGCGCTAAGTGCTCTTTTTACTCCATTTGGTTTATCCAAAAGTTACACAGTCTCCTTTTGCATTAACTGAAGGTACAACATGGCCACCGTATTTTATCCTCTGTACTGTGCATTGCACTAATCTTATCTTGCAGAAACAAAGTCATGACTTTAACAGCAGATTGCACCCAAAAAAATCACGGTGGACCTTCAGATTCAACTGGACATGTATAAAATATACTACATACTTCCTATTCTCATCTGGAACCCAGCATTTTATGCCTTAAGTTGGAGTGCTATGGACTTATTTCAAAGATCCTTGTTAGAGGGAAAACTCTCAAATGAATCTGAAAAAATGTGAAAACGTATTATTTTGGGATTAAATAAAGGTCATTTCAGTTCGCTCATTTTATTTATTTTTATTTCTTCACAAGGCCATTGGTCATCAGTATTGCATAACCTAATTTCACACCACTGGTTTTGACAAAAATAATGCTCACAGGTGTCAATTTAGAAATGTCCTATCTCAGATATTCTCTGTCTTTGCATAAGCTTTGGAATGCTGGCCACCCTGTAGCCCCCAGTCTTTACCATTTTTATCCTAATTTTAATGTATTATTCTTTTTAAAGATAAATTAACAAGGTGCTTCTTCAATAATTCATGTATCACTTGTGGTATTCACTGTGGTAATTATCATCCATCAGCATCCACTTTCCTCTCTGTGGTTTACAAGGTTTAACTTGTAAGCTTTTAAAGAGCAGGGTTCCTTAGTGTTTTATTTGACTGTTAAGTTGTGATTTCCAACCTAAATCTGCTTTCTATCAGTTTGTGGCCGTTGTTCCTGCTAATTCCAAGGGGTGCCCTGGTAAACAGAACATGTCCAATTTCTTGTTGTCCAACCCCGCCACCCGATGAATTTGTAAATGGTCACAAGATCCCCTCTCAGCCTTCTCTTGTGGAGGCTGGAGAGAGCCAGGTCCCTCAGTGTCTCCTCATAGGGCTTGTCCTGTAAGGCTCTAACCATACAAATGGCTCTCCTCTGGACCCTCTCAAGGTTATCCACATCCCTCTTGAAGTGTAGCGCCCAGAACTGGACTCGGTACTCCAACTGTGGCCTGACCAATGCTGCATAGAGGCGAAGGGGCGTAAGTTGTAGCCATGTTGGACTATGGCAGGGGTGGGCAAAATGCGGCCCGTCAGGCTGGATGTGGCCTGCCAGGCTGTTCTATCCGGTGTGCGGGGCCCCTAAAAATTTAGAAACTTCATATATATCTGGCCCTGGCTGCCTGTCATGCAGCCCTCGATGGCTTGCTGAAACTCAGTAAGCGACCCTCTGCCTGAAATAATTGCCTGCCCCTGTTCTTTGGGTGAATCTGATATCTTTTATTAGAACAACTTAAATAGTTGGAAAATTTTTTTTAGCAAGCTTTCAGGTTTAGAAACCCTTCATCAGGCTGAGGAAGTCTCTGCATTTGGTGTGTGCTCTTTCTTCATGGAATGAATAGTATAGAAACCAGAGGCTGGGCTGGTATGCATGCAAGACAGGCAGTCAGTGAAGATGTAAATTGAGGAGTAAGTGGATGAAAGACAGGCTGAGTCAGGGAAAGAGAAAAGGGAAACGAAAGTAGCAGTTAAATAGTGGACAGGTACCCTGGGAGTCAGATGTCAGGCAGGATATAATGTGTCATAAATCCAATGTCTATATTTAGTCCATGATTTTTTTGTATCCAGGAGATTGATGAAGTGAAGTTTGTAAGCTCATCTCTGAGAAGTGTTTGTAAATTCCCTTTGAGGATTAGAATTGAGAGATTGGAGAGAGAGTGGTTTTCTTGTGAAAAATGTGCCCCCACCAGTAATTGAGTATTCTTGTCTTTGATAGATTTCCAGCGTGCATTCATTCTGGTGCGCAGTTGTTGTTTGGTCTCCTACGTATTTTCCATCAAGGCATTTGGTGCGTTGGATGAGATGTATTACATTTCTGGAGGTGCATCATGGAGGGGAAATATCACCTCCCTGGACCTGTTTGTGATGCACCTGCTAACGCATGAAAGAGTGCGGTTAGCTTTACTGATTACTTCATCACATTGATGGCTCCTATTCATCTTGGAGTCAGCTATCTTTAAATCCGAGTAGCTGATGGGCTGGCTTCCCTTTTGTGCCTGCCTATGTTCCACTTGGCAGTGGATGACACTAAGATGTGGGGGGATGTGGGCACGCTAGAAGGGAGGAATAGGCTGCAATTGGATCTAGACAGGTTACAGGGGTGGGCAGATGAGAACAGAATGGGTGATTCCTGATCCATGTTCCTGATCCATGTTCAGGAATACAGAAGCAAAAAACTCCATTGAAGCGCTCAGCCTTATCTGCCGCTATCTGTCAGTGATTGCCCTAGTTTGTCCTGTTGGGGTCCTATGCTACCCTGTGCCTCCTTTTTTCTCGTTACACACACACACACACACACACACACACACACACACATATAACTGAAGAAGGACTTTTTGTTGTCTTTAATTTATGTTGCCTGCCTAAGTTCCATTTCTGCTTTGGCTTTTCTCACTGCTCCCTTCAAGTGCAGGCCAAGTAGGTAGACTCTGCCTTGGTAGCTACCCCATGCTTCCACAGCCTATATGCCTCTTTTTTTTTTTTTTGCCCCTAGGCTTTCCTGGATTTCTCTGTTCAGCCAAGGGTGTTTCTTGGCCCCTTTGCCCTGTTTCCTGCGCAATGGGATTATCTCGTTCTGTGCCTGTAGGATTATTCCCTTCAGGAATGCCCACCCTTCCTGGCCTCCCATCTCACCAGTGCTCCTGTTCTTCAGTGCCTTACTTATTGATCTCCTGACCACACTGAAGTTAGCCTTTCTGAAGTCTAGCACTTCTGCCGTACCAGTTATCTTTCCCACCCTACGCCAGATGATGAATTCAATGAGGTGATGGTCACTGTCCATCGGCCTGTATGGTGGTGGCTGTGTCAGTGGCTTCTTCCATTGTACTCTCCTCCAGTGCTGCCAGGGCCTTGTATCTGTAAGCCAGGCCCCCAGGGCTCTGTAGTCGCTCATGATACATTTCTCACTACTCCTGGCTGTATCATTTGTGCCCACATGGATGAGGACCATGGGATAGTAGTTGGAGGGCTGGATGAGGTGGGGAATCCTTGCAGTGATGTCCTGGATCTGGGCTCCAGGCAGGCAGCATACCTCCTGCGCTGTGGGATCCAAGCGACAAGTGGGTCCCTCCATTCTTCTTAGGAGGGAGTTGCCCACCACGATGACTCGGTGTCTCTTCTGTCGGCTGTCCAGATGACCATCAGCCTGTATGGTGGTGGCTGTGTCTGGCTTCTTCCACTGTACTCTCCTCCAGTGCTGCTAGGGCCTTGTATCTGTTCCCCAGTTGCACTGGGGAAGCTGTCTCAGCAGCATAATATTTGGCTTTGGAGGTGACCATTTTCCGTTCCTCTGCATTGGGTCCCTCCTGTGTTGTCTCTTCATGAGATCACTGATGCTGCAGAGAATGGAAGTACCCAGGAAGCTCATCCTCTGCAGCCCTGATCCCCCGCAGCCTGCCTGGAGTTCCCTCACCTGCCCCTCCAGGGCCTCAAGCTGGGCACATGTGGGACAGGTGAGGGGACTCCTTCCTTCCTGCCCCACCTCCAGGCCTCAGGGGCCCTGCCAGGCAACCCCTGCAGACAGGGCACCAGGGTGCTGCTGACCGTCCCAGAGGCTCCATCTGAGTGGACACCTCAGAAGAGCCCTGGGTGGGAGGCATCGCCGGGGCAGGGTCCCTGGCTGCATGCCGAGTCCTTAATGGCATAGTGAGACACCTCTACTTCCATACACACAAAGTCTTCATCCACGGCCTCTGACACCTAGGGTCTCGGGCCCCTCCTGTGCACCCTCCTGTGCAAACTCCAGCATGCCCCTGAAGAGCGCGCCTCCTTGCCCGGCCTGTTTGTGCGGGTCCTGCCCAGCTTGGCTATATGGGGATGGGAGGGTGGAAAAACCCCTTCCGGATCACTCGCCCCTCCCCCTCACTCTTTGCTGAGAAAATGGCCAAGGCATGCTTTGAACTGAAACACGTGGGAGTGCTTTAGTTCAAAAGCACAGTGCTGCCGTTTTCTGCCATGTATTTCGCTGCTTACACAACTGCAGGTGGTGCGGCGCAGTTTTGCCTCAACTCGTTTGCAAAGCAGACTCAATTAATTGAGTCTATTCAGAAGCAGCAGATCTTCAGTGCATTCCTGGACAGAGAAGTAGGTGTCTAAATTCTCCTATTTTTCAGCGTGGGGATGCTGATACAAGTGACACTAGAGGCTGCCGGAGCACAGTAGTTATTATGCTCCAGCTAACTTGGTTGTGCTGTAAGTACAGTGCATCAGAGCAGCCTTTCTGCACACCTATAGGTGCTTTTTAAATTTCTGACTTTATAACACCAAATAGGGTAGACATTAATTACATGTGTAACCTCCAAATGTTTGAGAGGTACCAGGGAGAAGGATCATAAGTACTCCCAAGATCTGCCCACTCTATTGTGTCTGAGATATGAACAGCCTTTGGATGCAGAGTAAGGATGCTGGAAGTAGGATGCCAGCACAGCTAACTACGGGCCCCAAATTGCCTGTATGTGGCTGCCTAGATGCCCAGAAAAGACAGGAGCCATGGGAAAGGAGTTGTCTCTAGGGAGTTGTCTTCTAGCCAAAGAAGTTGCCAGGAACCTCTTCTCTTGTCCTGATGAGAAGGAAGGAAAACAGAGAGAGAACCCAGGGCACATTAATTAAAGTGAGCCTGAAAGGATGGAAAAATAAGTGGACATTTTACTTGTAGATTTCACAGTGCTTTAGAAGGGAGCTCTGCATATGTGAAGCAATCAGATTAGATAGATAGATAGACTCCACCTCAAGTACATTTTCAAGGGTTGATGGTAACTGGGAACTGGATGTGATGGTGCCATGGGGAAGCAGGAACATTTGGAAGATTTGTACGTGACAGCCATTATTCTCTTTGATAGCTATTGGAGTACGCATTTCAGGTGTTTCGTGTGTTTCCATACTGCTGTCTCAGGACTAGTGTGGGGCAGTCGCTTTGGTCTCAGATTGCATTGTAAGTCCAAAGGGGCTTATTACAAGGTGCAGAGACTCTTGCATTTTTATGCACAGCTAGGCACAATTTCGTCCGTATGTCATTGTCATGCAGCATGACAAATCTATTTATAAAATTAATATTACTGTGGTTGCAGAGAAAAGTGAAAAACATGACGCGAGTGTACCCCAAAGGTTCAAAACCCAAGGAGCAAATATAGTGAAAGCCAAATTTTATTATTATTTTTAATGTAACGATTTTTGAACCAATCGAGACAATTTTATGCATTCCTATTTTTTTGGAGCTTGATGTATGATTTTTAAAACCCCAGGATTGGTAATCTGCAGATCTGTCCAGATGTGTTTCATAGTTTGTAGGGTTGGAAGGGACCTTGACAGATCATCAAGTCTGACCCCCTGCCATGGCAGGAAAGAAAACTGGGGTCAAATGACCCCAGCAAGGTCTTCATCTAGCCTC
This sequence comes from Alligator mississippiensis, assembly GCF_030867095.1. Taxonomy (NCBI): domain Eukaryota; kingdom Metazoa; phylum Chordata; order Crocodylia; family Alligatoridae; genus Alligator; species Alligator mississippiensis. Next base: position 459,413,977 of record NC_081824.1, read on the forward strand.
CTCTTAAAGACCCCCGGGGTAGGAGCCAGCACCACTTCTCTTGGAAGTTGGTTCCAGCTCCTAGCCACCCTGACTGTGAAGTGGCGCCTCCTGATGTCTAGTCTGAATCTACCCTCTCCCAGCTTGTGACCGTTATTTCTAGTCACTCCTGATAGTGCTCAGGGGAATAGGGACTCTCCCAATGCCTGGTGTTCCCCTCTGACTAGTTTGTAACAGGCCACTAGATCCCTCCTCAGCCTTCTCTTGTGGAGGCTGAACAGGTTCAGGTCCCTTACCCTCTCCTCGTAGGGCCTGGCCTGCTGCCCCCTAATCATGCGGCCCTCCTCTGGACCCTCTTAATGCTGTCCACATCCCTCCTGAAGTGCGGTGCCCAGAACTGGATGCAGCACTCCAACTGTGGCCTGACCAGTGCCTCATAGAGGGGGAGGATCACCACCTTGGACCTGCTTGAGATGCATCTGTGGATGCATGACGATGTGGTTGGCCTTCCTGACTGCATCCCCACACTGTTGGCCCATGTTGATCTTGGAGTCATCATTGATGCCAAAATGCTTTTCTGCCTCTGCACTGAAGAGAAGGGAGTTCCCCAACCTGTAGGTATGCTGCTGGTTCTTCCTCCCCAGGTGCAGCACCTTGTACTTGTCAGTGTTGAAACCCATTCTGTTCTCATCTGCCCACCCCTGTAACCTGTCTAGATCCAATTGCAGCCTATTCCTCCCTTCTAGCGTGCCCACATCCCCCCACATCTTAGTGTCATCAGCAAATTTGAATAGGGTGCTTTTTACCCCCTCATCCAAGTCACTGATGGAGATGTTGAACAGTGTGGGTCCAAGGACCGAGCCTTGGGGGACCCTACTGCCCACATCCCTCCAGGTCGAAAATGACCTATCCACCACCACTCTCTGGGTGTGGCCCTCCAGCCAGTTAGTGATCCATAGTTATTATATGGGAATACACGGTTTGAGCATCAAACTAAATGCTAAAGCATTTGTCGTACTCATTTGAAATAAACTCATTTGAACTATGTCTAGATAGTACATTTACGGGGTCTGTCAATGGTGCCCTCAAACATATTGAGAGGTGACTTCTCTAACCAGAATGGGTTTAGTCACATCTGTGTAATGGTGAGTGTGGGCTGATTTGAGTGACTGTGCCAACTATCCTGCCCAAGATGGATGCACCTGCAGTGCTTTTAATTCAAGGCTAGCATGTGTGGAACTACATAGCACACTGGGGAGTGCTGCTTCCAGGAATGCTAAGTTTGTGGTCTAGATATGCTCTTTACATTTTTTTTTTTCTCCTCTCAAACTCATTTTTTACCATTATTCATGTCATTTTTACTAAAAGTAGCTTGTGGCCTCTGTCCCATTGAGATTGAGGGAGATAGATGCTCTTTTCAAAAAGGCCACCTGGCTTTGGATAAATTATGACCTCAGTCTCATTGGAAACAATGAGGTGTTTCAGCCATTTAGGAAGAAAGCGTTGTATGTGGAATTGTGCAGAGGAAATTCAGCTGCTACTGAAGATTTCAGCTATGAAGAATAATAGGGAAAAATAAGCATTAATCCTAAACTAGTCTTCAGACATAGTCTATGTTAAAGATTTAAATGAGTTTTAACTCTAAAGGAAGTTAGAAGCATCTGTATTTTTCCATTATGAAGATCATGCAGAATAAAGTCTTGATGCTTGATGGTGAATGTCTTAAAGGACCCTTTCTGCAAATTAATTTTAACCTACAAACTAACTAATCAAAATGTAAGTTCTACTCAAAATTCATCTGGTGCCACCAGTGAATGAATCCCTGTTGAAAACTCAACATTAACTGTGAAACCGTGAAGGACAGTTTCACTTATGTTCTGACTTATGGGCACAACTGCTTCAGCCTTTCCTTAAAACTAGTCAACAGAAGCAGAATGTTCCTTTCTAAATTTGTGTGAGCATGTTATTCCCTTCCTGCATAGAGAAGCATAACAGGTTAGACCTTTCAAGGAAAGATTCTTCTGTAATCCTGCAGAACTGTTATATTTCAACTGGGTAGAGGCTAGGAAAGCTAAGAGATGCATCCAGAGAAGAATGTGTAAGGTTGGAGGTCTGACAAGTTACTGGTCTAATACCCTGAATCTTCAGTCATTTGCAGGTATCCTTTTTCGTAAGCTCATGGAGCTCTTCCAGGTCATTCTGCGTGCAACTTACTCCAGTGTCTTCATCCTGTTGGTGCTAGGGATGCCTAGTGTCTCGGCCGGGCTGAACCGACTCGAGGTGATTCAGAATTTACCCGTTCGTCAGGGTGGGCTGGTGAATAGAGAGGCTGACAAGGCTTAATGGTTGCAAAAAACTTTACTTACGTCGCGGGTGGCTGCGACGGAAACGGTTCGGTCGTCTGGACAACTATGTGAGTTGCTCCAGCTGGCGAGGCCAATGCCAGTAAATTCGTCCGTAACTCAAGCCGGCGGGAAAAGGGTACGTCTGGGATTGCGTTCGGCGACGGGAAGAGGGATCGATAGGTGATCAGTCTGTCGATCAGCTAGCCGCAAGTCGGATCTCTTAGAGGCACTCTGCAGCGTGCTCAAAGCTCTTTGACTTGGGCGGAAGTCGCACTAATTTTTAAACGGCCAGCAAGCCAATTACCGGCCGCCACTTGTGAATAATTTAGCACTAGCCAATTGCGAGGCACGAATTTGCATCCGAATGGCGGGAACTCTTTGCACCGTGCACTTCTGTGCTGCAAAGGGAAAATGCATCCTGCAAAGACAGCTTGCAAATTGGTGGGAACTCTCTCCTGCACGTGGGTTCTTTATGCAGCAAAAACCCTCGCTGTGCAAGAGGCTCTCGTGTGTCAAGAAAATTCCATAGTGCCGAGGCACCAAACTCACTGGGTTATGACACCTAGATGGAATATTGAGTCTTGTTCTGCACAACACACTATGAAGACAAACTGCAGAAAGATCAGAGAATGGATTCTCAAGATGATTAAAGGTTTATGCAAAATGATGTATTAACGGAGGTTGAAAGTACTTCAGTGGTCTAGAAGAGAAGACAGGTTGGAGAAAGAATGATAAAACTTTCAATATGAAAAGGTTGTGGTAAGGAGGGCAGTGATCAATATTCTCCAGGCCAAACGTCAATGAGCGATATACATCGACCCTTATCAAAATGGAATCGGAGGAGGAGAAAGTAGAAGGATTGTGGGTTAGGTTACATGGAGGTCAAGGAGAAAGGGATTTGGTGGTAGGGGTCTGCTACAGACCCCCACACCAAGGGGAAGAACTAGATTTGGGGCTCCTGAGGCAGCTCTCGGAGACCATAAAAACTAGGGAGGCGGTAGTCATGGGGGACCTAAACTACCCAGACATCTGCTGGGAGACGCAGACAGCAAAGTCTCACCGTTCACGCAGGTTCCTATCCTGTGTACAGGACCTCCATCTGATGCAGGAGGTACATGGTCCCACTAAGGGGAATGCCTTGCTGGACCTGGTATTGGCAATGGGGGATGACATGGTAGGAGACCTACAGATCGGTGGTCACCTGGGGGACAGTGATCACCAAATAATAGAATTCATCATAAGACGTCGAGTGGGTAAGGTAACTAGTAGGGTGGAAGTGCTAGACTTTAGGAAAGCTGATTTCAATGAACTCAGGCATTTAGTCAAGGACGCACTGCAGAGTAGGAGTTTTGAAGAGATGGGAGCCCAGGAAGGATGGCTGTGCCTTAAGGAAATGATCCTTCGGTCACAGAGGGAGACGATCCCGATGCAGGGCAAAAAGAGGGAAAGGGGCCAAGAGGCTTCCTTGGCTGACCAGAGAAATCCAGAGCAGCCTACAGGCAAAAAGGGGGGCATATAAAAAGTGGAAACGGGGAGAGATTACTAAAGAGGAGTATACCTCCTCTGCTTGCGCTTGTAGGGAGGCAGTTAGACAGGCCCAAGCTACCATGGAGCTGTGGATGGCATCCCAAGTTAAGGATAACAAAAAAATGTTTTTTAGATATATAGGGAGTAAAAGGAAGGCCCAGGGTGGAATAGGATCTGTACTAAACAGGCATAAGCAATTGGTGACGGACAGGGGGGACAAGGCTGAACTCCTCAATAAGTCCTTTGCCTCAGTGTTCCTAAGCGAGGGGCACGACAAGTCTCTCACTGGGGTTGTAGAGAGGCAGCAGCAAGGTGCCAGACTACCAAGTGTAGACCCTGAGATGGTGCAGAGGCACTTGGAGGAACTGGATGCCTTTAAGTCGGCAGGCCCGGATGAGCTCCATCCGAGGGTACTGAAGGCACTGGCTGACGTCATTGCACAGCCACTGGCGGGAATATTTGAACGCTCATGGCGCACGGGCCTGGTCCCGGAGGACTGGAAAAGGGCCAACGTGGTCCCCATTTTCAAGAAGGGGAGGAAGGAGGACCCAGGTAACTATAGGCCAGTCAGTCTCACCTCCATCCTTGGCAAAGTCTTTGAAAAAATTATCAAGGCTCACATTTGCGAGAGCCCAGCAGGAAAAATTATGCTGAGGGAAACCAGCATGGGTTTGTAGCAGGTAGATCATGCCTGACTAATCTAGTCTCTTTTTATGACCAGGTTACAAAACACCTGGATGCAGGAGTAGGGGTTGATGTTGTTTACTTAGACTTCAGGAAGGCCTTCGATACGGTATCCCACACCTTACTGGTAAACAAGTTAAGAGGCTGTGACTTGGATGACTGCACAGTCCGGTGGGTGGCGAATTGGCTAGAGGGTCGCACCCAGAGAGTCGTAGTGGGTGGGTCGGTATCGACCTGGAAGGGTGTGGGCAGTGGGGTCCTGCAGGGCTCGGTCCTTGGACCGATACTCTTCGATGTCTTCATCAGTGACTTGGAGGAAAGGAGTGAAGTGTACTCTGTCCAAGTTTGCGGATGACACAAAACTGTGGGGAGAAGTGGACACACCGGAGGGCAGGAAACAGCTACAGGCAGACCTGGACAGGTTGGACAAATGGGCAGAAAACAACAGAATGCAGTTCAACAAGGAGAAATGCAAAGTGCTGCACCTAGGGAGGAAAAATGTCCAGCATACCTACTGCCTAGGAAATGACCTGCTTGGTGGCATGGAATCGGAAGGGGATCTTGGAGTCCTAGTGGACTCCAAGATGAACATGAGTCGTCAGTGTGACGAAGTCATCAGGAAGCTAATGGCACTTTATCGTGCATCAGCAGATGCATGATGAACAGAACCAAGGAGGTGATACTTCCCCTCTATCGGGCGCTGGTCAGACCGCAGTTGGAGTACTGCATGCAATTTTGGGTGCCGCACTTCAAGAGGGATGCGGATAACCTGGAGAGGGTCCAGAGAAGGGCCACTCGTATGGTTAAGGGCTTGCAGGCCAAGCCCTATAAGGAGAGACTAGGGCACCTGGACCTCTTCAGCCTCCGCAAGAGAAGGTTGAGAGGCGACCTTGTGGCTGCCTATGAGTTCATCATGGGGGTGCAGAAGGGAATTGGTGAGGCTTTACTCACCAAGGCGCCCCCAGGGGTTACAAGAAATAATGGCCACAAGCTAGCAGAGAGCAGATTTAGACTGGACATTAGGAAGAACTTCACAGTTCGAGTGACCAAAGTCTGGAATGGGCTCCCAAGGGAGGTGGTGCTCTCCCCTACCCTGGAGGCCTTCAAGAGGAGGTTAGATAGGCATCTAGCTGGGGTCATCTAGACCCAGCACTCTTTCCTGCCTATGCAGGGGGTCGGACTCGATGATCTATTGAGGTCCCTTCCGACCCTAACATTATGAATCTATGAAATGGGTGTATGAAAAAATGACTTAATTAGCAGCAAAAATAGTTTATATTGTACATTAGGAAAACATTTCTAATACATTCATAATTAAGTTGTAGCACTGCATAACTAGGGAGTTTGTGCAGTTTTTAAGAACAGGCTAGGCATATTCTTGGGGAGGATCTAGATATAACCCATTCTTGCATAGAGAAGTGGGAGGGACTACATTAACCTAGAGAAGTGGTTCTCAACCTTTTTAGCCTCAAGATATCCCTTGGAAAATGCCTGCTTTTATCTTTCACTCTTTTTTTGACTATGGAAAAATAATAAATTCTGTTCCAAAGAACTCAGAAAGACCATAACAAATTAAAATGTTTTTGACGCTGTGGATTTTTATTTGGAATCTCTGTATTTTATCTTGTGAATTCATAGATGCTAGGTTTGGAAGGGAGCTCAGCAGATCATCGAGTCCAACCCCCTGCCTAGGCAGGAAAGAGCACTGGGGTCAGATGACCCAGCCGGACTTCCTATCCAGCCTTCTCTTAAAGACCTCCAAGGTAGGGGAGAGCACTACCTCCTTTGGAAACCCATTCCAAATTTTGGCTACCCTTACCGTGAAGAAGTTTTTCCTGGTATCTAGCCTAAATCTGCTCTCTGTCAGTTTGTGACCGTTGTTCCTTGTTACCCCAAGAGGCACCCTGGTGAGCAGAGCATCTCTGATCCCTTGCTGCATCCCCCTAGTGAATTTGTCGGTGGCCACAAGATCACCTCTCAGCCTTCTCTTGCGGAGGCTGAAGAGGTCCAGGTCCCTCAGTCTCTCCTCATAGGGCTTGTCCTGTAAGCCCCTAACCATACAAGTCTCTCTCCTTTGGACCCTCACAAGTCTATTAACATCCTTCTTGAAGTACTGCTGCCAAAACTGGATGCAGTACTCCAACTGCAGTCTGACCAGTGCCACATAGAGGGGAAGTATCACCTCCTTGGTTCTATTTGTCATGCATCTGCTGATGCGTGATAAAGTGTGGTTAGCTTTGCTGATGATTTTGTCACACTGATGACTCGTGTTCATCTTGGAGTCCACTATGACTCTGAGATCCCTTTCTGCTTCTGTGCTGCTGAGAGGGTCACTTCCCAGCCAGTAGGAGTGCTGGATATTTTTGCACCCTAGGTGCACCACTCTGCACTTGTCCTTGCTGTACTGCATCCTTGTGTACTGCCCACTTTTCTAACCTGTCTAGGTCTGCCTGCAATCATTTCCTACCCTCCGGAGTGTGCACTTCACCCCACAATTTACTATTATCTGCAAACTTGGACAGAGTACACTTCACACCCACATCCAAGTCACTGATGAAGATATTGAAGAGTACAGGTCCAAGGACCGAACCCTGTGGGACCCCACTAGCCACATCCTTTCAGGTCAATGCTGACCCGTCTACTATCACTATTTGGTTGCAATTGCTAAGCCAATTTGCCACCCACCAGACTGTGTAAACATCTATATCACAGTCTCTTAATTTATTTATCAGAATGGGATGAGATACCGTATCATAAAATCCAAGAAAATGACATCCACCTCTACTCCTGCGTCCTGCATTTTGTGACTGTCATAGAACAAAACCAGATTGGTCAGGCATGATCTACCTGCTACGAATACAATGATGGTTTCCCTGCTGCATTATATTTCCTGCTGGACTCCCACAGATATAATCCTTCATAATGTTTTCAAAGACCTTTCCAAGGATGGAGGTGAGACTGACTGGCCTATAATTACTTGGATTCTGCTTCCTCCCTTTCTTGAAAATAGGGATCACATCAGCCCTTTTCCAGTCCTCCGGGACCTGACCTGAGCACCATGAGCGCTCAAATAGCTGTGTCAGTGGTTCTGCTATGACACCTGAGAGTGCTGAAAGAATTGGCTGATGAAGCTCATCCTGGTCTGCTGACTTGAACACCTCCAGTCCATCCAAGTGACTCTGCACCAAATCTATAATTGTGTAGATGCTTGGACACCTAATAGTGAGCAGAACCCCACAGCATGCTTTAAAGGCTCTCAAGGTACCCCAAGGTTGCCACAGCATCCTGATTAAGAGTTATTGCCCCAAAGGTAGCTTCTAGCAGCACTGTACCTAGATTCCTGACAGCCCTGGGTGAACTTTTGATATCGGGCCCCACTTCACCAGAGAGAATGATAGTAATCTGACAATGGGAAAAAAATTTACCATTTTCGGGCCCTCTTTCTGTCCGGGCCCCGGATGGCCACCCAGTTTGACCATACCTGTGTCTGGCCCTGCCTTCCTGTGTATTCTACAATTTTTGTGCCTTTCTGTCATAGTTAACAGTGTACTATGAAGCGTAATTATTTTCGGAGCAACTTAAATAATATTTAGCCATGTTCACTGCATTAGTTTCAGAGGAAAATATCTTGAATATAGTTGCTGTTCTACGCTTACCGCTAGCTAATGCACTTTCTCACTTGCTGTGTGCTACTTGGAGTGTCTGTATAAGATTTACAGAGATTGCAGCATGAAATGATTGGGTGCTAAGAGGGTAGAGCTGCGTTTCATCATTACTTTACCTTTTTGACAAGCTGTGAAACAGGTGGAGCTTTGCTTGGCACCCAGGTGCCTGATTGTGCCACACTCCTTACATCTTGTGCTGATTGTTCTGGAAACTTGGTGCCATATTTGTATGGTGACTCTTAAAAGTCTGTGTAGTGATAGGTGCCTGCATAGTTGCTAAACATGTCACAAGTAAACTTTTCCTAAATTCACTTCTGCAGAGAGCTAATCCTTCTGACATGCATCTGGTATTCTGTCTCTCTCGAAGAGAGCAGAAACAGTTTGTAGAGTATAGGGCCATATGTCTGGCTAAAAGTGAGTTCTCCAAGTTAAATTCTCTGATTTTAAATGAATGAATTTAATAGCACCAGTTATTCACAGAACATCATTGCCATGATGCAAAAGCTATATTCAGACTTCTCTGTGTTGTGGCAATACTAGATTTAGTTAAATACAAATCTAGGCATAAAAGGTAATATTAGGAAGTCACAGAAACCTTCCATCATTCATTATTCACTCCTAGAAGCTGTATCTCTGTGGAGAAGCTGACTGTATGACATACAGCCACTTTTTACTTAGTCTTCCTTTCCAAGCAGGGCAAGTGATGAATCTTCCTCGGTAGTTATTTTAAAAGCTCATACTTCTTCCTAGATTAAGTTGATTTCGCTGCTCATTGCATCCAGTAATAAATAAAATCTAGCACATGCTTAGTGCTTTATCTTTTGAAGGTTGTAAACATAATTAATTCTTATGAAACTTCTGCCAGGTAGTTAACTACAATTCTAATTAACAGACCTTTTGCACAAGGTCACATGCTCCTCTGTTTGCCACTCCTTTGTGCAGTTAGCTATGCTACTTTGTCTGTCTTCCGAAAGTTGTCATCCTTTGTTGTCAGCTCCTTCAAAACTTGATTGTAGCTTGTGATTTGTTTTTTTTCTCATCAGGCTTGGAATAGTAATGTTGTTGGTTTGGGGCAGGGGAGTGCGGTTAAGTGCTCTGTAAGTTTTCTCCAGCAGACTGAATGTTAAATTCCACCCTGATCTACAACCCGTTATTCTAAATCTGGACCTGTCCTGAGCAGAGATAGGGAAATGCATCAAATTAGGTGGGATTAAAACATGAGACCAGCCTGTACTGAGTTCTCATGCTCATTTTAATCTGTCATCTCAGAAAGGGCTTGAAGTGGCAAGATTTCAGAGCAACTTTTAACTTTTTTTTTTTCTTCTTTTTTTAAAGGGGCCAAAGGTTTCCCCTTAAAAACATCCATTCTTTTTCTTCTCCTTGCATTTTACACTGCTAACTTTTGTTAGCTGCTTTTTGCCTTCCTGTTCTGGAAGCAGTCTCATGGAATGGGTCAGTATTCATATTGATTTATTTTTTTTGAAAATAAAAAAGAAAGTAACATATAAAAACAGTTCAGAGACCTGAAAATAATTAAAATTCCTAATGCCAATAAGCAGATGCAAAGTAAAACGTGACAAATGAAATTCAAGGAAAGATAAAAATTGCATCTCTAGTTAGTATTTCAGTTAATGCCCGCAACCACAGCATTCTCAGACTAGGATACTGTCAAATTATACCAACAATGATGTATTGGGATTGATAGTTATTTGAAGGGAACATTTACAGGGAAAATCTAGTTGTTGCCATAGTTAGAGTTGGGGATTCTGTAGGAATTCAGCACTGTTGAATTGATTTGTAGGTATTGTTAGAGACATTTTACTTTTGGAGTAGCTGCTTGTCATATAGTCATAAAAGGTAGGCCTGGCCACTTGCAGTCATTAATATTCCCATGATTGGTTCTTTTTGCAAGTATTTTAGGTAAAATTCTCATTCTAAATAAGCTCACAAGAGGTTTGCTGTTGACTTTAGTAGGTCACTGTAGGTATTCTGGACAAATTCAAGCTCAGAAAAAAGCTGCTCTAAGTGCTTGCATGTTCCCCACAGTCTCAACTAGTTCTAGTGCTTTGCAGTTGTAGTCTTAAACTCTAGTGTAGTATGTTTTCTCACCTTACACTTCAGCTGCATTTCAGCACTTGTTAAGGTGAGCCCTGCATAGTTTGTATAAAACATTGTTGAAAGTTTTACTTTACAAAGCAGCATTTCTCCCTGGTGACTATCTGTCAGATTAAGTGTAATGCTTCTGTGGAAGAAAAGTGGGCAGTGATGCCGTAATCTTTTATTCCTTTCATTAAAACAAAAATAATCTTTTGCATGTATTATAAATTAGCATTTTTCTGAATCTCTGTGTTCTAGAAAATCTCTTACTGAATTAGTCAGCACTATACTTTGACACATCCAGTGTCTGACATGCCTTTGCTCAGCAACAGGCTAGGAGCATTTTTCAGTTTTTTTTGTCCCCTTTTTCCTAAACAGGACTGTATTGTTGATGGATATGTGCCAAAGCATCCTCTGTCTGCACGCTAGATGCCAAAGAAACAAATGGAATGCTTCTTTACGGGTTCCTCGGAAAGTTATTTAAGGGTGGAGTGGACTTGCTGGTTTGTGGATCTTAGTTTTTTTTCTGGTGCACTATGTTGGCTTGGGGTTTTAATTTTTTTTAACCTAGATAGCTATGCTGGTAAAAAGGCTAGTGCAGAAGCAGTTATGTATCAGTATATAGGTGTTTAATTTATTTCCCTTCCACCATAGTAATACACTATGCCGGTATGAAGTAACTTCATACCAGTATAAGTGTATTCACTTCAGGGGCTATGGGCAGACATTAAAAAAACCTGAGCCTGAATTGATTCAATCTTTGCAGGTTAGTTTAACCTGGCTATGCTGAATCAGTTTGTAACTGCACAAACATCCCAGAAATGCAGGCACATGCCTGCACTGGCTCAAGCTAGAAGCTGGGGGGTGCTAGAGCAGCCCTCCCTTCCCTTCTACAGAGCTGAGCTGAGGGGGTGTGGCCAGACCCAGGCAGGATGCTCTGATTAGGAAGGGCGCCCCCCCCCCCCCGAGCCCCTGATAACAGCATTTATCAGCTCTGTTATCAGCATTTATCAACACATCAGAAAAAAACAGCCTTTCTCATTAGTTCAGGCTCGTCTTAAACAACTTGTTCCAAAGAAGGAATGGAGGGACATTACCAGCTGACCTGTTGATTAGCTCCAGAAAGCTCTAAGCAGACACAGTCTTGTCTCCCACAGAAAATGTGGTCTGCTAGCTAATGCTGAGAGTTGTCTGTGTAAGACAGAGGGGACAGGGATCCCTGCTTAGCACAGAGTGGCAAGGGGAGCCGGGGGAAGCCAGGCAGTCGCCTGCAGTCTGTGCTGGAGCTCTGGCCAGAGAGCAGAGGGGTGGGACCAGCCTAGCTGGGCTGGAGCAGAAAGCCCCACCCAGGCCAGAGAGCAGGCTGGGATGCTGGGGGAGTCTGGCTTAATTTAAACCAGGAAGGGGTCTGGGACAGACATTGTGTAAATCAGTTTGACCCTAATCAGTTAAGTCTACATTCAGCCAGCTTTATCTCAAACCGGTTTCAGCCATTTTCAAACTGGTTTGTGTGTGCTGAACATCTGTTCTATTATGGGTTTAAACCAGTTTCTGATCACTTAAACCGTTTTATGTGTAATATCTATGTTTTACTGCTATAATTATGTCAGGTGTTGTTATATTAATGCAATTTTTATATATAGGATGAACCCTATGATACAAAGTCTAATCTGTATGTCCTGACACAAGCAAAATTTTACTGAAGCTTTTACTTAAATCAATTCTATAGGCTCATGCCCAGCATGACAAATCAACAGAACCCTGGAATTTCAAAGGATACTTACTGGAATTGACCTTCTGTTGTGCTGTACCTTCTGTAGTCGTTCACCTCAGTGCAAAGTGAATTCTTCATTGGCAGAATTTAGATATTTTACATTTACTTTACATTTACTTTGCTTGCACAAGGTTGCAGGCATGGCTTATGCATGTTTTTATGTAAAATAGCCACAGATAGGAAAGGCAGAAAAATGTCTTTTTAAAGGTACAGGAAACCCTCGCTATTTGTGGGTTTGGCATTCACGGTTTCAAATATTCGTGAATGCCAAACCCGCATCTTAAATACACTTAAGGGAGCTCCTTGGGAGCTCCATGCTTGCTGCTGCTGGGTTCCTGCCGCCACCATGCTCCTGCCATTGCCAGCACAGCCGTGCCCCCCCGCCCCGCCCAGACACTGGGGGCACTGTACGTTCACGAACGCTGTCTGCGTTCATGAACAGTGCCTTATTTGTGGATTTCGCCATTCGCGGGGCATACGAGAACATATCCCCCATAAATGGCGAGGGTCTCCTGTTCTTGCAGTGCCATCAAGTCTTGCAAAGGAAGTACAGATCTCTGATCACAGAGATTGACAGATAACTAGAGAGAATTTTAAGTACATTGGGTAAAAATCCTAACTCTACTGGTGTCAGTGACAAACTCCAATGATTTATAATTGGAGACAAAATGCCACCCTGTTTTAAGCTAATTTTATTGTAACTTAAAGTTTGCATATAATTTTCATTATCAAGGGTGAATCTTAATACATTTTAGACCTTTTCCAAATTTTTCATTTTACCCTTAGGGGTAAAGGACTGACTGATTTGTCCGTTGCAAAGAAGTAACTGTATTCTGTCCTACAATGTGTGTGTTCACTATTTACCTGCTTGTACAAACTATCATGCAGCTTTTTTGACAATGTCCCTTAAGAATTTTCTTTTAGTATTTAAGTTTCATTTAAACTAGGCACCATTCAGATATAATCCGAGTATTCAATTTATATTGAGGAGTTTTTTCTGTATTTTTTTTCTACAAGTGCACATGTATTGATAATAATAGATGTTACTGAACATCCTGTCAAGTACAAAAATTATCTTTGTAGAATTCTTAACATCTGGATTATGTGAAAATAATTAAGGTGTATTATTTAAATGTGGATCACTCTCTACTGACCCCATCAGGAATAACATCTATAGGTGTGTTTTTCTTGGATAGCTTAGTACAGGAGTTATCAATCGGGAGTACTCATACTCCTGGGGGGATACTTAGAAAGGTCCCAGCAGGTGTGCAGGGGCAGGCAGGGATGGAGCGCTGCCACCCCGTGCCGCTGCCGCACTGGAGCCGGGCCAGGGCAGGGCGAGAGCAGGGTGTCACTGATGCTGTGCTGCCGCCGCTTCGCCACTTGCCACCCCCCAGCTCTGCATCTGGGCGCTCGTCCCCCTGCCCCTCCCTGCTTCTGGCCGGTTGCCACCCCACCCTGCCTCCCGGGTACACTTATTAAAAAAGATTGAAAACCCCTGGCTTAGTGATATATTACATTACTAGTACACTGTATGCTAGTAGCAAGGCTAGAATGCTCTCATCAACTGATATATTGGAATATTTTTGGGGAAAGAATTCACCAAAGACATTGATATAAGCAGAAATTCTGCCCAATGAATGAAATAAGCAGAATTTCTGCCCTTTTGATTTCTGGTAAGATCACATGCACCTAATTCTGAAATGACGGTAGAATGTTTTTTGTCACCCTACACTGAGCCCTAGGAGAAATCACAAATATTGCCATAAATCTTTATGGATCATGTAGCTTTAGTAAAATCTTAGGCAACCTGAGATAATTAACAATCAGTTAAGTTAGGTCCCAGCCATAAATTGTAGCCTAGACATACCCTACTCTTTTCTTATGATGTTTTTCAGTATCTTTCTTGCTTTGAATTATTGGTTTATTATTTAAACATGACAGCAACCCAAACCCTGTATGGATTAGAACCATGATTCTCTAACCACGCATAGACAGATCTAGCAATTATATCTATATCTTGTAAGTGCTACCTCCATACAATTCTGTAATGATATAAATGTAGCACAACCTTGGCAACTCTAACTTTGACTCTGAATGAAACAGAGTTCATATGATATATCTAACACATTGCTACAGGATCCTGTAGGTATGATGGTTATATCATAACAGCTGATGTATGCTCCTGAGTAGCAGCCAGCTCCGCTTCACTTATAAAGTAGTTAAATACCATAGTTTCTCACATGCTGCATGCACCTTTTTCCCAAAAACATCTCTGGAAATTGGGTTGTGAATTATATGTGAGGAAATACAGTAACAACAGTTTCATAGCAGGAAAGTGCAATTAATGCTGTGCACAATTCACAGGGAGCAGAAGAGTCTTGTTCCCAAGCTGCTGCTACAGTTGCTTACTACAAGGAAAGATCATTTTTCTTCATTTTGCCTTTAAAAAACAAGGTGTTTATCTTATTCTGAGGCATGTTGTATGTGAGAAAATGTGAAAGTAGGTTTGTACCCTAAAACCTTACTTATGTGTGCAGCCCTTATTCACTTCTCATCAAAGTCAATAGGATAAAAACCAGTGATTAAGAAGAGAGCTAGGATTTTGTATAATGTACAGTACACCTATCCAAAATGGCTAGTATTTGCTTTGGATTGGGCCAATTTGGAGGACAGTGATTCAATTTGGTGATTCGAATCTCTGTCCTGAATAGATTCAGCCAAATCTGATTTGGAGATTCGGCTGCTGTTGAATTGGCAGAATCTCCAAATCAAACAGGCCCAGCCCCGTCAAAGGGAGCCCCACCTGGCCCCAGTGTCCCGACTCTTTAAACCCCCCACCCTGAACTTGCCGGATCCTGCCAGGTGGGGGAGGGGAGGATAATCCCTGCTGCCTCCCACTGCCCCATATTGGGTGGGGAGGCTCTGCCACGAGCCCCCATCCCCCGCCCACTCTCCCAGCCCTGCCAATGGCTGCTCTGCCCAACCCCAGCTCCTGGTTCTTTGGGGGAAAAAAACAAGTTGGGGCTGGGAGAGTGGGTGGGGGATGGGGGCTCGTGGCAGTAGGAATTGCCCCCCGCCTTACAGGAGCTGGTGATTGCAGGGAATTACAATTATTGACTCCAAGATGAACATGGGCTGACAACGCGAGGTCATGGTCGGCAGGGCTAACCGGACCCTATCGTGGATCCACAGGTGCATCTCAAGTAGGGCCAAGGAGGTGATCCTCCCCCTCTACATGACACTGATCAGGCCACAGCTGGAGTACTGTGTCCAGTTCTGGGCACCCCACTTCAAGAGGGATGTGGACAACATTGAGAGGGTCCAGAGGAGGGCCACCTGCATGATCCGGGGACAGCAGGGCAGACCCTACAACGAGAGGCTACGGGACCCGAACCTGTTCAGCATTCACAAGAGAAGGCTGAGGGGGGACCTGGTGACCGTCTATAAACTCACTAGGGGGGACCAGAAGGGTTTGGGGAGACCTTGTTTCCCCTAGCGCCCCCCCCCCAGGATAACAAGGAATAATGGCCACAAGTTGGAGAGTAGGTTTAGATTAGACATCCATAGGAACTACTTCACAGTTACGGTGGCTAGGACCTGGAACCAGCTTCCAAGGGAAGTGGTGCTGGCTCCTACCCTGCGGGTCTTTAAGAAGCGGCTTGATGCCAACCTGGCTGGGGTCATTTGAGCCCAGTTTTCCTCCTGCCCAGGCAGGGGGTCGGACTTGAAGATCTACAAGGTCCCTTCCGACCCTACTTCTATGATTCTATGAACAGGCGTGTCACATACAAATAAGCAGTCATCCTTCTGCTTCAGTATGGGCAGATTAGAAAGAATCCAGCAGAGTGACAAAAATTATTAGAGGCCTGGGAAACAATTTACGAGGAAAGGCTGAAAGAACTAGGATTATTTAGTCTGGAGAAGAGAAGACTAAGGGGGAAGGTAGTGTAGGCAACAGGACTAGGAGCAGCAGTCTCAACTTGCTGCAGGGAAAATTTAGGTTAGATATTAGGACCAACTTTCTCCGTAGGGGGGCTGGTTAAACACTGGGACAGGCAACCCAGAAAGATCTTCATCTTTGGAAATTTTCCAGAGCAGGTTAGGCAGACACTTGAATGGTTTAGTCAGGGATGATCTGGCTCTGAGTGGGATGTAGCCTCCTGAGGTCCCTTCTAGTCCTCCTTTTATATGATTCAATAAGGGCTGAAAGTTGCTGTTTGGGTTACAGCTTTGCCTGCCAACATATCATTAATAATGTCAGCAGTCACTATCACTGGATCTGTCCCAGCACCAGTCTAGTCAGATGCTACACTTTGTGTATATTCTTTGGATTAACCAAAAGAACTTTTTTTTTTTTTTTTTGCACCTCTTATATTTGAAAATAAATGTTACTCTGAGAGAACAGATGAAAGAATGTGGTAATAACCATCTGTGCTCCCTTCTCAAGCATCTCCAGTACTGTTTCATTGGCCCTAGTCCATCTAGACATTGTGAACATCTGCTACAATAGCTCGTATGTTGAATTTGACTGTAGGACATCTCTGCTTAGGTATTTATTTGAATATAAGTATTGCTTTTATAACTTCTTTACTTTTCCACTCCAGATAAACCATACTGCAAACATCTGGAGTAGTATCATTTTACAAGTGTGAGCAAACTTCTTAGGAATAGATGTGAGGTATGATCCAAATATTCAGGGACACTAGACACTTGCTAATTCTCAATTGCCCGACATCCTGTACAGCCAGTTACAGCTGTGCAGAGAGATTGTGGAACACTGTCATCTTGAAACAGTTTATAATTGCTCTGCGCTATTTATGTAAATAAGTCACTGGAGCTAAGTAATAGAGTCAGACCACGCCTATAGTAAGACTTGATTCCTGTTCTTGAGGAAACATGTGAAATGCACTCTCCTATAAAACACTCTTTTTTTGCTGAAAAAGTAGGTGGCAGTCTAGCACAAAGAGGGAATTTAATGACAAATTCTTGGAGTCCTGTGTTCTTTCACCTCCAAATTTGCTTCTTAGAAGAGAGGGAATGGAAGCCAGTGTTTCAACAACAAATAAAATATGAAACAAACTTTCAGTTTGTCTCCAAATGTGCCAGACCAATTTTTTTCATAGCTGGTAGTAATTATTATTATAATTTTGTATCTTTCATGGAAGGTCTGATCATAATTCTAAACACACAGTTTTCAGCTATTTCTACAATTAAACTGTATTTTGTAGTTGGATAGTACATGTGCAATACTGGCTCATGGCCTTGCTGTAATATTTATCAATTCTGTCTCTTTTAGTATAAAATTGCTTAACACTCTGCATTGTCTAAAATGGAACCTAACAGCATGTGTTATAAAAGCTAATTTCATATGTGATTAGATAGCTGATGGAAACATGGGATAAATGTCTGAATTAGTATGTGTGAGTTTTTGTATGTTTCCTAATTAATTAAAATAGATTATTTAAATGTTGTTTTTATTTTGTTTTGTTGTGTTTTGTTTTTTTTAAGATACCGACCGAGCTTTACAGCTGCTGGAAGAATATTGTAAAAAGCTAAAGAAACCAGAAGAGCAACAACTGAAAAAAGCCATTAAAAAGGTGATGGGCATCTTTAAGAGCAGCTTATTTCAGGCATTACTCGGTAGGTACCTGTGTACAATGCTTTATTTTCTTCTCTTATTCAAAGAGATAAATTGGAATTATTTTGGATGGGAAAAATATTTGCAAATATTTTAAACAAATACTCAAGTTTGGGAAGGAAATATAGCTAAAAATTCTTGAAATGTAGAGCTATACATTAATCATTCCTAAGTGAATATATCTTCTTTTCATAATATTAGTCAGGATTGTTGCATCTGAATAGAACACATTATAATTTTCCATGCCAATGTAAAGGGTAAAATGCTGGACTCACTGAAGCAGGCAGTAAAACTCTTGTTGACTTTTTTAAGACCAGAATTCCACCCAAAATTTTTGTGTGGCTTTTGCATTAATGCAATGTGATACTTTTTTTGCAAAAGAGGTAGCCAAAGGAAAAAAAAGTCAAGAAAATGGAGAGGAATGTACATTTGTTAGAATGGTTCTCTTTAACAACATCTTTTCTGTTAGCATATTTCGTGTAAGTCTTATATTAAAAAGTTTTAATAGACTAGAGAAAACAATAATATTTTCTTGTCCATTTTTATTTGCATCTGTTTATGTGCTCCTTGCAAGTAAAAATAGTTGAATTGAGTACCTGGTATAGTGGTTTTATTATGACATGACTAAAAACTGAAGTACGAGCCAGGACTCTTCATTCCAAAGGAATTGCTGCTTGCAGCAGTCCCATAAAGCAAACATGCCAAATGGATGGATGTAGATTTCTCCGGAACTTGGGGATATTGGATCCAGTGTCAGTTTGGCCCACTATTTTTCAATAGATTGATTCATGCCCTCTAAGCCAGTGGTACTCAACCTTCAGCTTATAGGCCAGACCCTACCTGTGGGCCTGTGTAATCTGGTCCCCCCATGGGTCTGGAAATTTGGCAGTGGGATAGTGATGACAGGATCCTACCTACAGCAGTAGTGGAATGGTTCCAGCATTGATTGCTGCAGCTCTTAAATTTCTGGACACATGGGGAGCCTTGCGGCCTAAGTGACATGGCCCTGCCATGTGAGATTTATGCTGGCATGTGAGTCTGCTTTCTCAACATGCAGGACTTGCCTGGCACACAGGGTGCCAGATCTGGTGCATGGGGCCAGGCCGACCAAGCCCATGTACCATCTCTACACTGGATTAGGCCCTCAGAACAATGCTGTGCATGGGATCAGACCCCACACCACTCATCCAGCCCACAGGGTCAGAAAGGTTGTGTACCACTGCACTGAGCCATAGAAAATTGTCAAGGGAGGATTTGTACTGAACCTGATAAAAGCTGAGGCACTTTATATCAGTGCTCGCTCTTCAGTTATTATAGTTGGTGAGGAGGGGTAGGCATTGTTTCAGTACTTCCCCCCCCCCTTCCCTTACATTTAAGGAGAAAATGCAGTGTTCTGTTTTGTCAATCTATAAACATTTCCACAAATGGACGTAATGAATGCTTATGCTGCCCTATGCATCAGCAATGTAATATCTCAGTTCCATTAGAGTGTATGCTTTCATTTTCTAACTTTCTTGTCCTTTTTAATGTATTTATTATGAAAAATATAAATGAAATTAAAAGAATATATCCCAGACATAGTAACAAATTATTCATGTTTGAACTAAAGAACAAAGATTAGAGAAAATTCTTATTCCTTTTGTTTAGAGATATCCAAGGATATAGAAATGCACATGGAATGTGCATTTTTATTTTTGAAATATTTGAAAATTATAACAATATTTGGAATGTAAAATTATTATAACAGTTATTTTTTAAATATTGGATATTTGAAATTATTATAACAATTTCAAATATCCACTAGTGGGTCAGTACTGTTGTTCCAGCAATTTGTAATCAAATGAAAGGAGGGACACTTCATAAGGAAAAGCTAGAGTTTTAATTTGTATGACTTCAGTTATCTTTTTCAATTCCTACAGTTCTTGTTGAAGAGCTTTTGGAATGGCAGACCATGTTCACAGTCTATTATTATGGAATTTGCTCTTTAGATGGCCTAGATTCTTGATACAAAAATGACCTCTCATCAGTGGTGCCTAAGTGTGAGATGATGCTATTTATATAATCAATAATGAGGATATTACATAACCGGTATTTTTAACTAAAATTACTTCTAGACATCTGTTTTAGCCTCTTTAGTTTTGTGTCTCATTTATCCATGCGTTAGATTACATTCAAATAAACGTTTAATGTGATGCTTACTTTTTCTACAGCAGAAAATCATGTCCGCTATCTTAACATTTCAAAAGTTACTAGTGATTTTGAAAGCTCCAGTTTTGAGACATCTTACAGGGCTTCTTGTTTAGAGAGTGAGTAATTAAATGTGTCCCAAACTCCCCAAAACTCAAGGAACCCAAATGGACCGGTCACTTTTGAAATTATAGTAAGTAGTAGGATTAGTTTCTTGTATGCCTCTTATTCTGATTACCTTCCAAAATGTCTTTAAAACTCATGGATCTTCCCTTGATTAAGCTAATCAGCTGAAAGGACACCTACTTAGAGCCATACTTGAGCACCAAGTTTAGGGTATCCGGTTTCATTATGGAGTGCTTCAGAGTTCCTATATTTTTAATGTGCAGTGTGTTTTATAGACATAAACTAATGAATCACAAATTGGAAAGAGCATGAAGAAAACTAGGTCATTTTGGAAAGCATATTGCAGGCTTCTTTTTTCATGAAGACTTTGTAAATTAATTGAGACTTGTAATATGAAATCTAAAGATTTTAGTGTGTTTGTTTAAAAAAAAAAAAAGGATTATTAGTGATTGGCCTTTAAAGTTATAGTTCTGAATCAGAAACATCCCCATTCTCAGCAGGCTGCCCTTTTTGATAAACTTCTTATTGGAGTTATTATGTTAAGTTAGCAGTTGCTAAGGGACATCTTTTCAGAAAGATATGAAGTTAACATCTCAAGAGTCTTGTTAGACTCAAGTAATCCAAACAGTTCTTTGAAAACATAGCCCTAATCCTCTGAGAGAGAGAGAAAAAAAAAACCCTCTTAAAGAAGAGGTTGGATATCATGGAAAGGATGGAGAAGGACTTCTATTTAGAAGTTGTCAGTTTTTAAAATGAGCTCCACATTTTTCTCAATAAAGATTGCATTCAGTAGTTCACTTTGTTGGACTAGTAGAAGAGTTTTGGGTGGTTTTTTTGACTGATTGATTTGCTGGTCGGGTTTTTTGTCTTTCCTAGTCTGTTGAGGTTTTCACAGCTAGAATATCTGTAAAATATAGTGTTACTATGTAAAGGGTAGCTAACACTGGTGGCATTTCCATTTGACTGTCCCCATGACAAGGCAACATTAGAAGAGAAACTGTATTGGTGGGGGAAAAAAGAACAAACTATGAGATGGAAGAAGGATAAAAATAATAATTATACAGATTACAGAAATAAAGTGACAAAGATGTAAACACAGGGAGATGGGGAAAACTGAGTATAGTCCTTTATTAGCATGCTGAATTTTTATTAATTTTTCTGTGGATGCTGAAGTCATAGGAGGCAATAACAGTTTAATAGAAGTTAGTATGTGAAGATGTTGTAAGTTTTGAACTGAGTTATTAAGATTGAGGAAAATATATAAACTCAGTCATTAGTAGGATTCTAGTATTTTTATCAAGGGATAGCCCCTCTCCTGACATTGCTCCGTCGTCTTCAGGTACAAGATAACAAAAGCATAACAGTGAAGCGGTCAGTATGATGATCTAGGACATTGAGTGTGACAGTCTTCCCTTGCCATTATTCATCTTGGCCTGGCTTAATCTACAGACTCAAGTTACTTTACTTAAGTTTTAACTTTTTTTTCCAAGCCTCTAAAGTCTTAGCTATTTCATGTACCTGCTCGTACTCTTTTCAGCTGAGTTTCCACACCTCCCTCCCTCTGCACAAGTCCATACAGATATCAGAGGTAGGTAGGCTTTTTACCCCTTCCTCCAGCCCCTCTATTTTAGCCTCTAGGAACATTTAGACTTTTCCCTCTCTGTCCAGTATCTCTGCTCATTGATCCCACCACTTTTCCCCCTAAAAGCAGCTTAAAGGGTATGGAAGAGTGAGCAGCATAGGAATTCCTGAGCCTGTAATGGCATGACCACTGTTGCTTCTGGGAGAATAGTGATGGCTCATGGAGACCATGTGTCCTCAAAAATTATGGCTCCTTGGGGGTTGGGAGACAGAGACATGCTTTGTTAAACTCCTTTCTTACCTGCCTTGCAGAAGGTAGACCAGGATGACACCTTAGTTACTAACTGGTTCAGAAAGTCATGAACTTTCACGGCCAACAACCTACTTGGTGAGCATTGAAACATACATATTATTATAGCCTCCACCTTTAGCTGTAGTACAGCTTCGAAGAGCTATGTATAGATTTTATCTATCTTTAGAAACACAAAAGTTCAAAACTTTAATGTGCTTTTGCAGAAGAGGCACATATTTGATACACACTGTATCCAGATAGAGTATCTTATCTCTACCTTCTTGTCTTGATCAGCTGTGGGTTTAAGTCCTTCAGTGCATAAATACTGTATCTAATCACCTGATATCAAAGAACTGTTTATGAATATTTATCTTCGGTTTTCTTTATTATATACCTTAATTAGTTTTCATGATGTCCTACATATACTTTAGTACAATTTGTTTCTAAAAACCTCTGCCATACATTTGTCTGTGCTTCATTTAATTAAGAAAAGTGCATGGTTTTACAGCTTAGAATGGAAAAGGCTGTCCTGGTCAACTAGAATAAATGAAAGAGGTTTATGAGTGCGTTTTTTGTGGATTCATCTCTCTAAAACATCATTTTGTTTTTAGCAGGATTTAAACTGCCACAAATAGCTGTAATCATCTTATGCAGTATTAGGTAAAAACTAATCTCTATAGATTTTTCTAAAATTTGGGTAAACCCAGCCTCTAGAGGATGACACATTTCCTGGGGATTTTTAAACCATGTCTTATCTTTTTGCTCATGATTGCCTTACTTTTCCTTCATTTTACATTGGAGTGTTTTGGCAATATTTTCAGCTAAAGTCAGCATGTTCTTTATTTCTATTAATTGGTTTTATACAATGAAATAGACATTATAAAACTCTCTCAAAAGCTGCTGTTGTAAGTGCTGTTCTACAGGTTATACAACTTACTGGTCACTTGTGACACTGTGCACCTATAGAAGACTTAAGATGTTACTCACTCTTTCCAAAGAAGAAGGCTTTCCTATTTAGACTGTTGACATTGTTCAGTTTATTTAATGAAGCCTGTCAGAAAAAATATTTTAAAAGCAGAATTGTCATTGTCAAATAAAGATATAAAGGAAGTCAGATTCTTGTTTTGCAATTGTCTTTGTTTTTCTGCTTTATACCATGTTTTTGTGTAATTTGTATGTCAGTTGTAATGTGGCTTTCTAGATAATAGAGGCCAGTTGCTAAGGTATATGTAATGTCTGTAGAGTTCAGTCTTTTTGCTGCAGAGGGTTGTAAGAGGCTTAGCACACACCAAGTAGAAATGCAGCATAAACACTGATAGTTGTGGCAGGATCAATCCAGTATGACTAATTAACATTTAAGTTTTTTAAATGGAAAAGTGTGTATGTGTGTGTGTGTATGTATATGTATAGGAAATTAACATTATTATGTGCAGAAACGTAGGTGAAAGGATTTTACTGAAACTTTGGGGAATGGGAGATGGAGACTAAAGAATCATTTTCATATAGAGGTTGATCTTGGAAAATTTTGAACCTGAAGATCTTAGAAATTTGGATGTTTGTGGAAACAGAGTCTTATAGTCAGAGCTTATCTGGAATGGGATACAGCCAAGGGATAGAAATGACGGAGCAATGTGCTGAAATAGTGGGCGTGGTGGAAGGTGTACTGAATATGCATATGAGCAGCTGGATGTTATAGGGGCTAGAAAGGAGCATGTCCTAGCTTAAGGGCAGCTATAATGGATGCCTGAAAAGGAGGTGGAATTGTAGGGATGTAAAGAAAGGAAGGAGTCTTGGAGATGCTGGGTGCATCTACATGAGACATTTAGTCATGTCTACACATGCGGTGCTAGGCTGCAGGAAACTAATGAGCTCTGAAGCAGGATAGTACTTGTCATTTACCATGCAGCAGCACATGTGTAGATGCTGACCCGGGATTAAATTATGGCTGGTCAGCCCAGTCAGGAGAGGGCCACACCTCTGTTGCCTAGCCTAAGGGTCGGCAAAGTCTATCCTGTGGGACAGAGCAGGCCAATTTCAGACTCTATTTCCCTGTAGCCCTGGAGGCTGGTCTCCATGGAGACAATGGGAGCATGTGGCCATGACAACATGGGTCCATGACAGCACCAGACCACAGAACCAAGACCTGCTACCTGCATGTCCCTGCCTGTGGACCTTGTGCTCGTCGCAGGAGTATATGGGCAGTGATCTGAGTATGGGTTCTGTGGGCAAGGGCATGCAGGGAGCAGATCGTGGCTCTGCCCTGCCTCTGTCCCATGCTGTCACTGCCGCAAGATCCCAGCCCCAGAGCAGTTCCCACCCGGCTACATGCCCTGCCCATGTAGCCCCTGGCTGGTCTCCATGGAGACCCCGGGAGCATGGGGCCATGACAGCGCAGCACCAGGCCACAGCAGAGCCCCAGTTCTGCAGCCCCATGTTGTCATGGCCCCACGCTGTCATGCCCACATGCTCCTGGGGTCCCATGGAGACCAGCTGGGAGCTGGGGCTGCTGGGAAATGGAGTCTGGCTGCTGGCTGGATCTGCCATTTTGCCCATCCCTGGCCTAGTTACGTGGCTCAGCAGCTGCAGGAGCCTCATGGCCCAGCCAGCTCTTCCACTTCCTGACACAGCCACCCATTGCTTAGGCCTGACCTCTTGTACCCCCGCCAGCCTAGGGCTACCGCCCTGAACCCCAGGCCACATTGCTGCCTCCAGCTGGAGCCTGGGGCTGACCCCCTAACCCTCTGCCAGCCCAGAGCTGGCACTTGGGCAGCTACAGCCAGAGCCTGGAGATCCCCCTGGCTGCTGCAGGGGGGAAGAGCAGGGCAGAATCAGCCCTGGCCTAAACTGCTCCTTCTCAGCTCAATTTGCTGCTATCCCAGGCGTATGTGTAGATGCTGTACCCATGAGTAGTTTACTGTGGAGCAATTTGCTCCACAGTTATTCAGTTGCATTAATTGCACGTGTAGATGTGGCCATCGAGAAGCAAGAACTGTAGGGATAGGAAGAAAGGAGGGAGCCTTGGGGAAGTTGAGAATCAAGAATTGGCAAAATTTGGATGTGGTCTGGTGACAGCTGAGAGAGAAGAATCAGACCTAGCTCCTAGGTTGCAAGCTTGAAGGTAAGAAGGTAGGTGTTGCTGACGGGAGATAAAGAAGGAGACTATGGAAAAATTTGGGAGGGAAGATGAAGAGTTCAGTTTTGTTTAAAGTAATGACAAATTGACCAAGAGATGCCAGAGAGAAAAGATGAACTACAAGAAGGAATACAAAGGGCTAACTCATAGGCTAATGGTAAATTTGTGATGTTTTAGGCTGGCTGGATGAAATGGGGTGTTAAAATAAAACATTGGAGGTGGTGGACAAGTGCATACTGACAAGTGTTGAAGGAAGAATCAAAGCAATAGGAAAAAAAACTAAGATAGGATGGGTATCTCCATGGCTTGTAACTAGAATATATGCTATTTTCAATCCCATTCAAAAACCATTTGACAGGCCACAAAAAATCATTAGATCTACTTAAAAATCATAAGATTTAAAGAACAATCCATTTGTGGTTGTTTACAGTTGTCTTTTGTTTTCTGAAAACAATACCACAACTTTAAAGTGCACTGGGATTATGTTTTTCACCTTTTCTCCACAACCCTTCTGTCTGAAAATGTATTTTTTCATTTAGATGAAATCTGAGATTTCTGACATTCGCAGGATGCTTGGAGCTGAGATTTCAGGACAAACACCGAATAGCATATGATAAAATCACAAAAATTGGCAACAGTGAAGATGTGAGGATGGAGAGGAGGATTGACAATGGCAATTTTAAAGTGGCGGTGACCCAGTTGGCATGAAAAATGATTCTGAATCTAAAGTAAAAACAGTACTTAAGCAGCTGCTATGTGGGAGAGCTTCAGAGCAAAGGGCATGCTAAGGGAATTGCCATACTGGGAGTTTTTCATCAGGAAAGAACAGTTGGCTGCTGTGTCTCCTCATACTCACTAAAGATATACCGTGGAAAACTTGTTACCCTGCTTATGTGTCTGGTCTGCTTACTTGCTTGTATTGTTCTGTATAGTGATCCCTAATGATTTATTTAATACATTTCATAGACATTATTTCTTCTTAAGTGTCCAGAGTAGGTGCTTACACCACTTCTGGGGGGAATTTGTTCTAGGCCTTGGTGGCTCAGACAGTAAAGAAGTTTTTCATTATGTCCAGCCTAAAATAGTTTTGCAGGAGTTTGACTGTTGGACCTTGTCATCCCTTGGGGTGCTCTGGTGAACAGGTGTTCCCCCAGATCTTGATGTACCCTTATGTACTGCCACCAGGTCACCCCTGAGACTGTGCTTCTCCAGACTGAACAGTCCCGTAGCTTGCAGCCTCTCTTCCTAAGGCCTGTTCTCTTGCCCTCTGATCATGCACATGGCTCTCCTCTGGACTCTCTCAAGCTTCTCCATGTTCTTTTTGAATTGTGGAGCCCAGAATTGGATGCATACTCCAGCTGCAGCCTCACCAAGGCCAAGTACAGCAGGAGGATGGCATCCTGGGTCTTGCTTGAGATGCATCGGTAGATGCAAGGCATAGTTTTGTTTGCTTTGCCAGCTGTGGTATCACATTGGTGGCTCAAGTTCATCTGGTCAGTCATGACCCCCAAGTCTCTTTCGGTCATGGTGCTAGCGAGTGTAGCATTGCCGAGCCTATGAATGTGATGCGGGTTTTCTTTCCCGAGGTGGAGCACTTCGCATTTCTCCGTATTGAATGCCATCAGGTTTTCGTCCACCCACCTTGCAAGCCTATTGAGATTGGTCTGGAGCACCAGCCTGTCTTCAAGTGTGGACACGCTTCCCCGAAGTTTGGTGTCGTCAGTGAACTTAGCCAGTCCGCTTTTGACACTAGTGTCCAGATTATTTATGAAGATATTAGACATTAAATTTATCTCTAATTAAAAACATGATTGACGCCAGTTTCTTGATTTCAGATTATGCTATTCAGGATTTACATGAGTATCATTCCGTTGAATTCAGTGGAGAAAATCCAGATTTATCCAGCGTAAACAAAATCAGAATCTGGCTGCATGACATCAGGGTGTGCTAATGAAACTCCCTTGTCTAGGTCTGAATTGCTCATGTTTCTGAATACTGCATTTTCTCACATGCTCGCATCTTTTTTCAAAGATGCCCCAGAACATAATATACCCTTTGTTTTTGAAAGGCAGAATGAAGATAAAAAGATTTTTCCAGATTTATGGCTGCATAGAGCAGGGACAGAACCTAATCTTTAGTTGAGTTACCTTCCTTTTCCTGCTTAGGCTGTGAAGTAGAAGAGAGACCAGGAGCAGCTAGCAAACAGCAAAATTGTCTTAAGAAAGGTTAGGTTTATTAATGGCAGTTGTGATATCTTTTATTAGACCAACTGAATAACTGGTACAAAAAAGTTTACAACCTTTCAGTCACAAACACCCTTCATCAGGTATAGGGAGACTTGACAGGTCTTTGTGCCTGAAAGCTTGCAAGAACTTTTTACCAACTATTCAGCTGGTCTAATAAAAGATATCACATCTACCCAAAGAACCTTGCCTGCCTGTGTCGTGATACCTACCTGGCTATAACCAACAACCCTGGCTTTTTTAATGGAATATCCAGACCGCTAAAATGGGGAGCTGGTTGTTACCACTTGTGGAGAACAATGATCCATTAAGTCAGTTGACTTCCTCAGCTTCCTGAATAGTAATACCACAGTTGATGCAGTGTGGAGTAGGAATCAAAGCAGGGTGTTTCTGTTCTAGGCAATAAATCAGCTTCCCCACTTACTACACCCTGCCCCGCCCCGCCCCGCCCCCCCCCCCCAATTTGGGGGGATGATTTTGGTGGAAAAGGTGTATGTTGTATGTGAAAAAAATATGCTGTTTTCCCTTTGCAAAAGGAGTTAATGGAAATACCTCTTCCATGGATTTCTACTCGTACCTCTAAGGGCCAAGAGAGAAGTCTTCTCTTAAAGCATATATGAAAATGCTAAAATCCTAATTTGTTCCTTTCATATATTCTTTTTAACAAATGTTGAGGAAGACAATGATATGAAGTGAATAAATGTTATGTCTCATTCAGATGTGGTCCGGTGACATCTCTGATGACATGAGAGCCTGTCATTGTAAATCTCAAAGTCCTATTTTCTCAAATTGGCATCCTTCTCACATTACAGCACAACAAGCTCCACAGAATTTACATTTAAATTCAAGGGCTGCTTTTGTTTTGCCTGAAGTTAGCTGCAGCTGCTTTCAGGCTTGAAGTTCAATTCTCTTAGCAAGCTAACTTTAATTTTTTGTCAAAGGAGGATTAAAGGTATAAGTGATAGATCTTCTGGATTGTTTTTTAAATTGTGTGATCTTCTTGCTGAGTTTCAGTCTGTATTGCAGCCAGCTCGGAGCAGTGAATCTGCTCTCTTGCATCTTATACAAGTTCTAAAAGATATCCAAGAAGTTATTTTCATTGAGAGAGATTGTCCCCTAGCCTTTCACATTTACATGCATGGAGACAGAAAAGAAATAAAGTCTTGACAATCTTGTGAGGCTTGCAGAAATTTCCAATAATTTCAAACTTTTTAATAAACATTGGCCAAGGCAAGGCTTTGCGAATATTTGTGTTCGGGAGAAGTTTGGATTAGTGTCTCAGCTTTCCATTTGATCACTTTCTCTAATGGGCTGAACCAAGAATCTGGATCTGAACACCAACAGATTCTGGATCCCAAATCTGGGTCTGTACTTTGACTCAGGACCCAGACATGCACAAGAATAGATTATAGGAGTGATACAACCTAGGCAAGGTATAATCATATATAATCCTCATATAAAATAATAATATCCTAATATAACATCCACTTAATGTTTTACCTCCTCTTAACTTATGTATGCTCGCAACTACATGCTAGAATATGAATTGAGATTTTTCTATATATATTTCACATTGTAATTGAAAAGACTGCATAGAAATTAAAGTGCCTGAATATCTTTGAGTGTCAATAATGTGCTAATAATTGACAAACTCACTTGGATTCAATATAATATAAAGAGTAAAAGCTGTTCACGCATTATTTTCTAAAATACTGTTTTTGCTGTATATACTATCTGTATAATTATAATGAATAAAAATGCAATTGTAGCAGCTGTTGCTATATGGCTAGTGTCCCAGTACAAGGTTTCCATCTTTATCACATTAACCAGAGAGAGCCTCTTATTATTTGCTTTGTAATGAGAATCAGAGAGAAATTAAGTAATATTTTTAGATAATTCTACCTTACTTAGAATAAGATGCATGCCATTCTTCAAGCTGAGAGATTCTAAAGGGACACTAATAATAATGAGAGAGATTATTCTGAGTTAAGTAGTAAAAGATGAGATTTATGTCCTGCTAATGTAATTCTGACTTCAAGTAATAAAATGAAAGGAAAATGTTAATCTGAAGCAAGCTGTTGTATCAGTAATCCTCATGTCTAGATTTACCTCTAAAATAGCAGAGCTGATCTTTCTCTCTCTGCCTGTATATCTATATCCTATATCTATATCTGGCATCTATGGTAGATATAATTTCTTTTTAAGAACGTTGTTGGCATTTTAAAATTGCCTGAAATGTGTGTGTGTAATATG
The DNA here is from genome assembly GCF_030867095.1 of Alligator mississippiensis. Classification (NCBI taxonomy): domain Eukaryota; kingdom Metazoa; phylum Chordata; order Crocodylia; family Alligatoridae; genus Alligator; species Alligator mississippiensis. The sequence continues at coordinate 459,443,504 of NC_081824.1, forward strand.
AAAGAGAGAATTGACATTGTCCTGTATCATTTCAGAGTAACTATGATGCCAATTTTTTTATTTAATGAACATTTCTTTTTAGAACATTTGGGATTTGATTTTGGCTGAAACACTTTAACATTAGTGAATTATCTATATAGCTCTATATTTTTATATATATATACTCTTTGTCTTCAGAAGCAATTATAAATATTGATTATGATCTTTTTGAAAGAATTGGCTAAATTCATCCCTGGTATAACTCCATTGGCTCCTGGAATTACATTGCTGACTCGTGTTGAACTTGTGTTCCACTGTAAACCCTAGATCCTTTTCAGCGGTGCTAGTCCCAAGCCAGTTGTTTCCTATTCTGTATGTCTCCATTTTTAAAAAAATCCCCTATGTCTGACACCTTGTCTTCCTGGAATTTCATTTTGTTGTCTATAACCCAGGTCTCCAATTCATCAAGATCCTCTGAGTCTTAATCTAACATGTATTTGTAATCCTCCCCGTTTTCTGTTATCTGCACATTTAATAAATATATCCTGGAGTCAGGAAAGATTCTTGTGAAATTCCTCTTGAGACCTCTTGCCCATCTGACATTGATCTATTAATATTTACCCTTTGCGCTCCTGGTTTTTCAGCCAATTATGTATCCACTGTATCCACTTATTCTTAATTCTGTTTGTCCCACATGTCTGTGGTTTACTTATGAAAATGTCATGTGGACTTTGTTAGATTCTTACTCCAAGTATATTATATCAACCACATTCCTTTAATCCTCCAAACCAGTTACCATATCAGAAAAGGAAATATAGTTGGTTTGGCATGATTTGTTCTTAACAAATCCAGTTGGCTGCTAGTGATCAGTCTTTTATCCTCCAGGTAATCACAGATAGAATGCTTCACAATTTCTGCAAGTAATTTCCCAGGCATTGCATTCAGGAAGTAGAGAGAGTTGAACTGGAAATGGCAGAAAGGGAATGCCACTAAGGAAGTATACATAGAAGTAGCAGGAGCTCCAGATCCTCCTTTCTACCCTTTATTGATTGTTAGCTTTGCTCAGTTCTCTGGAACGTCACCTATCCTCCAGAGGTGTGGAAGATTTCCAGGATTTTTTCAGCTACTTCCTTCAACACCCTTGAATTAATTCCTTTGTACTCAGGAAATCCCGATATTAATATGCTCCATGGCAGATAGGTATTATTATTTCTTCGGCAGGCATGCAGTGTGCATGCTTCTTATAGTATTTGCTATAGTGGGTAGAAAGGAAATAGAATTTTTGCAGCATTGGTTATTTGTAGTCTGAACTCTGGACCAACAATGTGTGTGACTATGCCTCAGCTCTGGGGCTAGCTATAGGTTGAACTGATCATGTATAAGAGGCTATAGTTCTACAGACAAATCTGCCATATTCAAATCCCAGGGCCTGGCAAAGAAGAATTTAACACCAGCCTACTGGTGCCCAAATAATTTCAGGCAATGGAAGAATCACTCTGGGATGCTTCTTCAGATTGCAGCACTAAAATGGAAAATATGGGCATCATAGAGTAGCTACATGCCACAGCCTGTACACACATCTTTCTGTAGAGTTGTAGCGTGACTTTGTTCTTCCTTGGATGTCACTGTGAATAAGTGTAAATCTCTTACAATGAAAAAAAATGCAAATGAACTGTTTTGAGAGAACCTAGAGAAAACAATTTTTCCCTTTAAAGCAGTTTTCTTTCTCCTGTTAGCCAGTTTTTAGATAGGAGCTATCTCCTTCTTTTCTCTATAACCCCACATCCTGCTTGCCTTTAGGCTTTCCTCTTAGGCTTTTCCTCACTTACTTTTTGGAGGAATCCAACAGAGCAACACTGAGTACACAGTGGGAGTGTTTACACAAGATGCTTTACTGTGCAGTGGACTATGATGCTTTAATATGCAGTAGATTAGTCTACATGTGCACTGCATTTACTGCACAGTAAATTAGTCTTTTGAGCATTTGGCTACTACCTGTAGATACAGGTAGTAGATTTACTGTGCAGTAGCATGTGTAGATAGCTGACTGGGAACAAATTGTTCCTGATCAGCCCAGGCAGCAAGGGGCAGAGGAACTTTCCCCTCCCCCCGGCAGCTGCCTACCAGCCCTGTGCCCTGATTGCTAAATTTGGGGGCAGGGCTGGAAAGCAGGTGCTGGAGGAAGGGACAGTTTCCCAGCCCCATCCCCCCCCATCTGTTGATTGGGGCTGGGAGGCAGCTGCCCCAGAAGCAGGACAGTTTCCTCACCTGCAGCCTGGGCCTGACCCCAGTGCCCCCTGCCAGCCTGGGGCTGGCACCTGGGGGAGCCTGGAGCTTCCCCTGGCTGCTATAGGGGGGCAGAGCTGGGGAGGAGTAGCCCTGCACTGAATTGCTCCCATTGGGAGCAAATTTTCTTCCAATGGGTACATGTGTAGACATGCTGCCAGGGAAAGCCTACTGTGCAGTAAGTGTACAGTGCTTTAATAGTATTTGTAGACATGCCCAGTGAGAAAAAAACACAGAAACACTCTTCACACTAACTTTCACAAGCATGTAATGTTGTGAAAGGTTTAGGAATTTCCAACTGAATAGACATGGTTTCTTTCCACATATTCTACCTTGTGAGGTTATACACTAATAATCTTTTGTGTGGTAGGTGATACTTTGCCAGTAAGCAACTGACTTACAATATTACTGTTATAAATACTAGTTTGGAAGAGAAATGTGCTTGAAAATAAATAATTTTGCTATGTTTAAATCTAGATAGCTAAGATCTTCCTCTAAAAAACAGCTAATAGTGACATCTTGTGGTAACATTTTTAAAAAATATTGCTATAAATATTAATTTGCTTAATTTTACTTCTCTATATCAACAGCAGAAGTCATGCCATTTCAGAATTATTTGAATTACTAGGGGCTGTCACAGTTATAGAAGGAGACAAAATATCACATGCAATATATGGTATCATAAAATACGTTATTGCAGTGCTGTGCAACTGTCAGCCTGCAAAGGAGTAAGTTGCAGCCCCTGGGCTCCTGCTCAGCTGCTCTTCCCCCCACATTGCTCTGGCTGAAACCACAGCCAGAGTCTCTGGGGTCCCACTTCTTCCCTTCAGCTTTTGCTGGTTGCCCCTGCCAAAAGGGGGGGGGGGGTGTAACGTGGAACTGTGTGGTCCAAGGAGCTCCAGGTGATTCTGGGGTTATGTGCAGGGTTCAGGCCAGCGGGTGGTGGCATGTGTGGTGTAGCAGTGGGAGAGGAGGAGCACCTGCAAGGGTGAGCTGTGTAATGGGGTGGAGGAAAGCACCTGTGTGTGGGCACATTGTGCAGTAGTGGTACGGGGCATGGGTATATGCAGTACAGTAGTGGTGTGGAGGAGATTCTGCAGTGCAACAGTGGGAAGGAGCTCCTGTGTGGTGCAGCATGGGGGAAAGTCTCTGTGGCATGTGGCTAGGGGGGCCCATGGATCACCCTGATCTTGTCCCTGGCTGTAAAGAAGTTGGACAGCCCTCAATTACTGGATAGGCCATGTTAGAGGGGTGTTATTTCTCTACTGCTATTGTACTTAGATAGCCCATGCATCGCTTTGAAAAATCTCAAGGCCCAGTGACTTTAGTACCACGCCAAGTTTATTTTTATGCTATCTTAGCATTATACAGTCTCCTGGAATTGTTCAGACTTCAATATGAGTTTCATTTAGTCTCAATGCTAAGCCACATTGATTCACACTAATATTCTGTGGAAATATAAGGACCTACATATTAGGGCTGTGCAAAATGGCTGTGTTTCATTTTGGTTTTGGATTCAGCATTTCAGAGGGACAGCGATTCATTTTGGTGTTTTGGATTGCTGTTCCATTTTGTTTTGGCCAAAACTGTTTCAGAATTTTGACACTGTTTTGGTGTTTCGGCCTTAGGCTATAAGGGAAATCACAAAACTGCCTATAACATTGTTGTTTCTTGCTTGATTCAGATGAAACTTGCAGGGATGTTAGCCCCTTCTGATGCTGCAAAGTCTGCCAAGTTTCAAGGAGATAGGTGCAGGGGTTTCTGGGAAACTGCACCTTAACTGCTCAAAGCAAAACTTGTGTCACTTGTGTGTGTGTGTGTGTGTGTGTGTGTGTGTGTGTGTGTAGACAGAGTGGGATGAAAATTGCAGGGATGCTAGCCCCTTTGATGCTGTGAAGCCTGCCAGGTTTCAAGGAGATAGGTATAGGGGTTTCTGGGAAACAGTACCTCAAACTGTTCAAAGCAAAACTGATGACATGTGACTTTGTGTGTGTTAAGATGCAGCGGGATGAAAATTGTAGGGATGCTAGCCCCTGTTCTCACCCTCACAAATCTACTGCAACCAGTAAGCCTCAGGCCAGATCTTACAGGTCTGGGCTTTCTGCAGCCAGGACTGTGTGGTGGCTGGAGGTTATCAGGTGCCTCCTATCCTCTTTTCACCAGGGAGGTTTGTGGTCCTGGCATTTCCTGGGGCCACACTGCCGGGAGCCCCACCCAGGCCTCCCTGCCCTGGCAGGGTTCAGTTTTAGGTCATGCCCAGGATGATGTGGGGCCTACTCCTCCTGATATAGCCCCAGCCCTTATACCTCCAGGTTCTTCCTGGCACAGGAGCTCAGCAGGGAGATGTCCTTCCGCTGCTGGCTGGTGAGAAACTAAACTGCTGCCTCCAGCTTTGAGAGCGGGGAGTTATATGGCCTCATTAGCACCTGTCCTACCACATACATAGCCCCTCGTGTGGGCATGAGTCCTGCTAGGTTTCAGGCAGAGTGGTGCAGGGATTTCTGTGAAACTGCACCTCAAACTGCTGAAAGCAAAACTCCTGTCATGCATGTGTGTGTTAAGGGGTGTAGGTTGTAGCCCTGTTGGTCTAAGGACATAGCCCAGACAAAGTTCTTAGGGTCAATCTGATATCTTTTATTAGACCAACTGAATAGTTGGAGAAATTCTTCTTTGCAAGCTTTCAGGTTTAAAAACCCTTCGTCAGGCTGAGGAAGCATCTAGTTGGTGTGCGTGTGCTCTTCCTGGATGGAAGGAATAGTAAAGAAGCCAGTAGCTGGCATGCAGTGCAGGGAAGGAAGCCAGTCAGTGAAAATGGAAATGGAGGAGTCAGGAGGTGAGAGACAGGCTGAGCAGTGGGAGATTGGAGACAGAGTGGTTTTCTTGTGAGAAATGTGCCCCCACAAGTATTTGGTATTCTTGTCTGTGCAGTTTGTAGGGGTACTGGAGATATGTTGGCAGGTTTTGCATGTCTTGTCATGGCATGGTCTGAATCCATTCGGTGCATTTTGGGCTGTAGGAAGTTGGTTTCTGGTGATGACGTTAGCGAGGTTCAGCGCTTGTTTGAATTTACAAACCACTTTTCACAGATGGGCCTATCCATAACTGCAGATGCTTCCTCAGCCTGATGAAGGGTTTTAAACCTGAAAGCCTATGCCTTGCAGATGGGATCCCAGGAAGCTAAGCTCACCTGGAGCCTCACAACTCCACTACAACTAGCAAGCCTCAGGCCTCAAAGATCTTAGAGGTCTGGGCTTTCCCTAGCCAGGACTCTGCATGCATGTGGTGGCTGGAGGTTATAAGGAGCCTCCTACCCGCTATTCACCAGAGAGGTCTTCAGTCCTGGCATTTCTTGGGGGCTTCTGCACCACTGGCAGCCCCACCAGGCCTCCCAGCTCTGGCAAGGTGCAGATTTAGGTCATGTCCAGGACCTGGGGACTCCTTCCCTAGAGCCCCAGCCCATACCTCCAAGTTCATCCTGGCATGGGAGCTCAGCAGGTAGATGTTCTTCCCCTGCTGGCTGGTGATGCAGTGAGTGCCACCTCCAGCTCTGAGAGTGGGGCATTAAATGGTTTGAATAAAAAAAAGGGGAAATAGGTGCGGATGGAGTGAGGAGGGTGGCACTCACTCTGTCTGCATGTAGAGCTCAGGGAACCGCAGCAGTGGGAGGTTCACCTTGAGAAACACCAGCTGCTCCACCAAACCAGGATCCAAGGAGGTGAGGTGAGGTGACACACCATCACCAGCAATGCTGAACACCCTCTCACTTGAAACTCTAGTCCGTGGACAGGACAGGTGATCCTGGGCAACCATGGCCAGATCCTGCCACATCTGGCTGCGGGTTGCCCAGTAGGCCAAGGGGTCGCAGTCCAGCGGCCCCATGTCCTTGCCAAGACATGTATCCACCGAGGCCTCTGTGCTAACTGCCTGAGGCTGCTGCATATGCTCCCTTTCACCCTCAGGTCACACATGGCAGCCAGCACGTGGACTGCAGCGGATCCAGTCGTTTCTCACCTGCTTCACCAGTGCCTTCACCTCTGGCAGCTTGCCTCAGCCAGAAACATCGATCCCCTAGAACTTCTCCATTTGGTTCTCAAGTTAACTCACTGTGGGGATCACCTGGCTAAGGGGGGCATCACCAGTGCTGATGGTCTTGGTGGCCTCAAGGAATGACTTGAGGACCACCAAGATCTGGGAGATGTTATCCCACTCTGTTTTGGTAAGCGGGCTACTGATTCCAATCTCCCTGAGCATGGCCATCGCATGGATGGGCTTCTGTTGCTCCACCAGCCTTTCCAGCATGAGGTATGTGGAATTCCACCGAGTCTCCACATCTTGGATGATTTTGTGCTGTGGGACACTCAACTCTGCCTGTTTGTCCTGTAGCATCTTGCCCCACTTGATGCTTCGGTGGAAGTAGCCTGCCACCTTCCTGTATTTTTAAATGAGCTGGCCAGTTGTGATAGGACTGCCGGTGACGACACTATCACCCTCCAAGGCATCCCTGACTGAGGTGGAACTCGTATGCCACACAGCTGATGTTAACAAAGTTGGCATCATGGACCACCTTACCATATTGGCCCTGTTGTCGGTGACCATGAACCCATGGGTGAGCTTGCCGTGCCTGATGAGCCACCCCTGCACCATGAGGTTCATGGCCGCCATGATCTCCATTGCTGACAGATGTCAGAGGTAAAGTGCAAGGCTGCCTGCGGACCTTCCTTGCACAGCTCCTCCCTCAAGTACTCCCTGCATTCCTCATACAGGGAGGTCACCACCATCCTGCTCAAGATGATGCATGCGGCCACTTGATAGGATGGGGCCACAAGCACCATGAGCCACCTGAACCCTGGCTGGTCAACTAGGGAGAAGGGCTAGCCATCCAGAGCAAGCATCTCCCTGATAAGGGGGACTTTCTTTTGGGCATGCTTCCACTGGTACCAGGCTGAGGAGGAGCAAGGGTAAGGGGGTGGTGCCCGTGGAGATGCATCAGCATTCAGTGGTGCTGAAGTATTTCATTTCCTTGCCCCGGCTGCTCTTACATCGGCAGTATAGGCAGATAGCATACGTAGGATCATCTGCCACCTCAAAATGATCCCACACCACACTACCCCTTGCTTCTGGGGTGCAGGTGTGGATGGTGCCTGATCTCCTTTCTTAGGAGGCAGAGGCACAACAAGAGGAGGAGCTGACTCAGCTGAGCCACTTGTCTCCACATCCTCAATGGCAACCTCCTCTGAACTGCCTTCTGGGGAAGGATACCTGGCTCTAGGGGAATGTGGAGGGAGTGGAGCACAAGCTCAAATTCCACCTCAGTCCCCAGAATTTCTTCTGCTAGGGCACTCAGGTCCCTTGCTTCCAGATCCAGCTCTTCCTCTGGCACTAGAAGGCTCAAGCTGGGAACTGAAATGGGGGTGGAGGAGACTGTCATGCTGGTGCTGCTTGTCATGCTGGTGGTTATTATTATGTTGGGTGTTATTCGAGGGGGTGCAGATGCAGGCACTGATCCCACCTTCTTGCTGCCACTAACATCAGAAGCCTCATGCCTGCTAGTGCTAGGAAAGAGGGTGTGTCTAAGTTTGGGGGAGGGGGAATTTACAGCTCTCCCTCTACCCCCTCTGGCATCCCTGCCAGAAGACCTGGCACCTGCCTTTCCAGTACGCTTCATATTTTGTGTGCTAAAAAAAAGTGTGTGTGTGTATAATGTATGCGTAGTGCTTTCCTGCAGTGCACAGTGATGAGACGCAGCCAGTCAAAGCACTGCTTTCTTTTTGTTGGGGGGGGGCAGGGAATAAGAAGAACAAATAACAGGATTTTGGAGGAAGAAAGAGTTGCAAGGGATAACAATGGGGAGGGGGGGTAGGCAAGAGTAAACGGGAAAAGATTGGCTACAACTGGGTAGGAAGGCACTACCAAACTGCAAGCTTACAGATGCTGCTTTCTACTGCTGCTCCTGTTACACAGACACAAACGCAGCTGCAAAATGGTAGAGAGCACTTCACAAACAGCCATTTATGGTGCTTCTCTGTCCCTCCCCCAGAGCGCTGGGATTGGAAGGGACCACAGATCATTGTCACTGGCCAGCTACAGATGTCAATATCAGAGCATTCCTTCCCCACCTCACCTCCCTCCCTCTTCTTAGTTTCTCTTTCCTTGCAAGCCTGCCTCTGAAACAATCCAAAACATTTCTGAAATGTTTTTGTTTTCATTTTGGATTCGGTGTTTTGGTCACCAAACTGTCCGAATCCAAAACTAAACAAAATGACTGCTGAAATTTCACAGAGCCCTACTACATATCAATAACAATGTTAATTCCTTGAAAATAGAAATTCAAATGAGTGAGTCTTGACATAGACAAGAAGATATGTAGTACAGCAATCCCGACAGTCAAAGGAAGGTATTTGATTAATTAAGGTATAACATAAATTCAAGAATGCAGTTGGTAGGACCAACTACATAGATTTAAGTTATTACTTGTACTGTAGTAGTGCTGAACAGCTTCAGCGATGGATCAAGCTAATCTCTAAACCAAAAGATGTTTGTCGTACAATATGTTTTCCCCTGTGTCTTAATTTAAAAATTTGTGTAGTACATGGTACGTGTATTTGAGAACTGGCTAGAAGAGTTCAGATACTCGAAGGGATTTGGAAACCTTCAATGTGTTCTTTTTTTTTGCACTGGGAAGATTTCTGTAGCGCTGTAAGAATTTGGACTCCAGAGGGAATTGCTGTCATTTCAGGCAGACCGCTGTCTCGCACATTCTTCAAGCTGCCATTTTGAGTTCTGTTCTTGTTATTTTAGTACTAAGAAGAGGAAGAAAGTCATGCTCTACTAAAATCAAATTTTGGCTCTCCATAATGGTGATTAACCATGGATATGTTTTATCCAGGGAGCATAAAATCATAGAAAAGTAGAGCTAGAAGTTATCTCATGCAACCCTGAGCTCAAGACAGGATCATCCCTATCCAAATCATCCTATACAAGTGTTTGTCTAACCTATTCTTAAGAATATAGGAAAACCTGTTTATTAGTAATTTAGTAAAAGACACATGAACTTTGAAAAAGTTACACTTTGTATCTAAATTCTGAGATGGGAGTTAAAATTCTGTGTTTTTTTTAAGCATATGGGATTAATTTATGTTCTGTCCTCCATATATGTTCTGTTTTAGTTCTTTCTTTAAGTATGTTGAAGTTTTGTTGTTGCTCTCTCCTTGTCCTTTTTTCTGTGTATTGGACTAGTTAATATAAAATGGAAATATAGTTTTGCTGCACAGTCTGTCACTGATAATGAAGGGATGTAGTTCAACTATCAAGTATCACAGGCCTGATTCTGGAAAGGCTCCTAGAGATTTCATTGGCTTCTACAGCAAGTGACATGAGTCTCTTCTCATACTTTTCTCAGTCTTTTCTTATATTTCCAGAATGAATGTCAGAAACAGAGCAAGGTGGCACCTTAGAAACTAACTGGTTCAGAGAAACCAAACATTTGTAGGAAACAACCTATTTCTCAGATGCTTAAGTCATTTGTGAAAATGGATTGTTAAGTGATTTAGGGTTTAAAAATTACTCTATATTTTTAATCCTACTTCCCCAAACCAGACAACTCTAAACAACTAAGCTATTTGTTCCTTCTTTCAATAGTCTGCTCATTGATTGTGATTAAGAACCCCGTCGTGTATTTTTGTCAGTAAATATGAGAGTCCCCGTGCTCTGGCCAATTTTTTCAGTAATTGCTTTATGCCTAAATAAATTGTCTCTGTGGTTTCAGTTGGATAAAATATTCTTCTTTCTCCTCTCAAACACTTGTTTAATGCTTATTTATGTTCATAAACAGTTCCTGCTTTTTCACTCAAGGTGGCAGAGGTGCTTTTCAGTAGCCAGCCTAGTGGTCTTTAAGTATATCCCTTACCTGTTTCAAAGTAGTGTGAAAGTTCATCACAGGTTATCAAATGCAGCAAAATGTTCAATTGAAAGGTATTGGGGATATTTTTATCATTCATTAAATACAGCTGGGAAAGCCATATGAACATAGCTATGGAGAAAACCATTTTTATGCATAAATAAGACAGGTATTCAAAGATAAAACATAATTGCAGAAAAGTAGGTGTCTTGATTTAACCTGAAAAATCTCTCCACATAATTACTTATATGCATTATAATTTGCAATAGATGGTACTATAAAAGGGGTCAGATTAACTCAATATATAATAATATGTACAGACAGTGCTAGCTTTTATTATATTTTTGCTTTGTAATTTATTATGATTAGCAAGCATAATTTGTTTTCTTAACTGATAATTATAAGCAAGATGTTTGTTAACAGAACTCCCTCTTGCTTTTCAATATTCTTGTCAGTTGTGAGATTAGAAGACCCATGTTTAGACTATTAAATATTCTTTCTTCATAACATAAAGTATAAAAAAATTTCTCGAGGCAGAATGAAAATATACATTACCATGTTTTCTCATGTACAACATGCCCTAGAATAAGATATGCACCCTGTTTTTAAAGGCAGAATGAAGAAAAAAAGATTTTCCTTGTAGTGAGAAACTGAGTAGCAGCAGCTAGGGAGCCAAGTTTGTTCATTGTTCTGCTCTCCATGCATTGTTTGCAGAGTTACTTTTGCTTTTGTTTTGCAGAAACTTAAGTGACACAAACTACTGTTATAATTTAATGCATTTATGATGCACGCTCCAGTTTCCAGTGCTGTTTTTCGTTTGGAAAACTGGGGAATGTTGTATGCATGAAAATGCAGCATTTCATCGGGCTGTTTTTTAAGTTTGTGAACTGCATATCCAGCAAAGGTTTGGGCAATAATGTAACCCAATGATTGTGATATAGGAGCACCTCCTAGAATATAATGAAGTTACCCTAACAACATCCCTTTTTCACAGATGGGAAATGGAGAAACAGGGAAACATTGTGACTTGCCCAAAGTCATAAAGAAAGTTTGTGACCGCTTGGATTGAAGTCATGAGTGCCAGACTCTCACTGTTTTCCAGATCATTCTTTCAGTCCTATGGCTATTACAGTCTAGTTAAAATGGAGGACTAGATCAACTTCCATTGACTTGAAGGGATTTTGGACCTGGTCCAAAGTCTCTACTTTTTAAGTGAAAAATTACAGACTTAAATTAAATACATGAGGGAAAAATATCTTCTCTTGCTGAGACATCACATTATAAGTGCAGACCTATAGAAACAGACAGGATAGAGACCAATAACTGAAATAAGTAAGAAGACATGGAAACAGATGGGATATCCTGTTCTTAGTGTACTAATTATTTATTGAACCCAGCCCTTTTCTTTGTATAATGTCCACAGACAGATCATGATTTCCACATACGCATTCATTGTTAGAAATTTTTCAAAAAGCAGTGTGGGCAAATATTTTTTAGTCTGTTGATGGAGCTGATGAGCTCTTTGCTGTGAGTATTGCTTTAGGTATTTGTGAAATTTGAGTGCTTTTGATTGAACATGGAGGTCATATTTGTAACATGAATAGTAAATACTGTTTCAAATTCCATGATTATCTGGCAAGATTTTCTGTTCATAACTTCACTGCTCTTGAAGTAGGATTCACAGATTGTGTTGGGTTCCTTATCTGTTGGAGACTGGAGGACAATCTATAGGACTGTGTCCTACAATTTTGTTGTGCATCACCCACAAATTTAAACAAGCAAACAACAGAAAATCCAAAGAATAAAACAAACTAAGGCAAAAGACTTGAACAAACATGAAGGACAGTACAGTAGAACAGCTACTTTTTTGCAGATCCTCTAACAAATCAGTTTTTGGATCAAGCTCTCATTCCTTTTTAGATATAACTTCAGTGAGCCAGTACATCTTGGATGAAGCAGCACTCCCAAAGGAAGAACCACCATCTGCAGATTGGAGGGTAGCTATACATTAATTATAAAACACCTACATTTTACTGAGGTGTCATCAGTCTTAGCTATGGGAATGGGACAGAATCCTGTCAAGCAGCAAAACCAAGAAAAAAGCAGTCAGTGAATGGTGCAGTAGTTAGAAAGAGAGGTCTGGTCCTCTTGGAAGTTCAATCATTGCCTCACAGAAAGCAGTGACACCCTTGGAATCGGGCACCAAATAAGAATCCCAGCTGATATTTCTTCAAGGCTGAAGTACCTTCTGGGGTGAAAAAATAGATGCATCTTTCATTGACTGCTTGTCTGAAAACACAACTGCTATTAAAACAATCTAAAATGCTGACTGTAAAGGTAAGCATTAGAGCATCCTATAATTGATTAAATGCAGTTACTGTAAAAAAACCCTAGAAATAATAAAGGAGAAAAATTGTACTTTGCTGTCTCATCATATATCACTTTTTGTAATTAGAGCTAATGCCAGACTCCATTTTCCTTATAAATGCATCTGTTCTGTCGTGTGCATCTTATGTCACTTCTGATTTTTCTTTTGAGATTGTGTATGTCTCTTGTTTGTATTAGCTTGAAAGTGAAATAAAAATAAATAGTAAAATCAAATTTTAAGAATTATTGCATATGTTTCCAGCCTTAGAATAGTCTCACTTATTTTGCACTTGCCTACATAGGGCTCTTGGGAAAGAAGATACACGGGATTTATGGAAACATCTTTCTCTTCTTCATCCTGATTAGACTCAGGGTGTGGTCTCATTGGAGCCTTCTGAGCTATCCACCAGATGCTGGGGTTCATTTATGAGGTTCTGGGATAAATTCCTGTCTATCTCTTTATAGAAGGGATGGGTAGAGAAGGAGCCTTACTCGAGTCCCTGTCTTAAACTCATTTGACCTCTTTGCTTTTGTTGCTGAACTGGGTAGCATGTTAGAAGAAGCATCTCTTTTTGGCCATTTTTTAGCAGTGACTTCATACCTGTTCATTACTTGAGTTTATGTAAGGGATGTTTGAACCTTCACCTCTCCCCAGATGGCAAAAAAAATCCAGGATTTCTGCATAGTGTCAGATAACAGTATCATATCATGGCACGTACAGTTATAACAAGAATGGGAATTCGATAGCATGAGAGTGTACTCCAGGATTGAAAATGGGGAGGTAATATTTTGTCAAGATTAACCCCAAAGCCTCAGAGGGCACACAAGTAAACTGAAAGTCCAGTCTTAGCATCATGCAGCACACCATGGGTTGGCAGCTGAAGAGCTGCCAAGTTAGGGTAACATAAACATCAATAAATGCTTCCAGGAAATATTTTGATCCACTGTTAGAGTGCCCCAATGGTCACAGCAGCCTCAGGACTGACTTGACTTGCCATTAGAGTCAATGAATTCATATAACCTGGCCAGTTCATTTACATTAAGAATTGCATCAGATAGGTGCAGGCATTTTAATTAAAAAAAAAAAAAAAGTTACTATAGAAAACCTCTTGTGCAAACAGCCCTTCCTATTAAGAGCTGCTTTTAAGGATATGCGTAAAACTGAAGAATTTTCTCAAATAATTCATACTCTGTAAAGTTCTTCAGACAATCTTGATGTGACAGTTCATGGTGGAAAGGGGTAGGAGGGACAAGAGGGGGAGAAGATTTATTTGATGTAGTGCTTGCATCGGCGTGAAGTCCAGTGCTTAGTACCAACCATCAGATGCTCATCCTTCACCCATTGGCCTCCAAAGGACATGCAATTTGGTCATGTCTCATGGTTCTGTAATACATTCTTAGGACTCTCCCTTATTTGAAATTCCAGTTTTCTGGGATAATCCTCAGTGTATTCTAATCTTGTTTTCAAGACAACAGTACAACAATAGCAAACTTTCTTGTGGCAGGAGGTGGGATATCATTGTTGAAGGTACTTGCTGTTCTAGTCTCTGTTTTTTCGGGGGACAAAAGGGTGCCAGGGAGATACTCAGCTTCCCCTTTGTCGCTTCATAACTCATTACAATAATTAAACACTTGAATCTCACCTCTAGGGGCAAGCTTCCCATGTTACAATACAGTTGGTCAATTACCACAAACTATCAGCACTTCAGTATGATCTGATTTCCCTCTCTTCCTCACTAGGACCTCAGCAGATAAAGATAAGGAAAGACCATAAAGGTAAAGAAAAAAGAATATCCATATTGCAAGCCATGATACATTTCCTAAAGCCATAAACCATTTGTTCAGTATTGGACACAGAAAACGATGCAAGAGATAAGCAATGGGATTTGAGGTAGTTGTGAGCCCAGAAATACAGGATTTTTTTTCTGAATACAGTTGCTGCTTGGTAAGAGTACTTGATCAGTAACAGAAGTAGATCTAAGGAACAGTAAGAATAATAAAGAAGCTTAATTACCACTTACTTGATTCATCAAAAATCCCTGTGCTTTGGTGTAGATATGCAACAGTTATAGACCTATCCCATTCTGTCTCATATACACTGTGAAAGAATATTACAATTTCAGTGCTGATAAATTCATAATTAAGGATGATGGGCAATCTGTGTTCCTCCAAAACTAGATAACATTTCTGTTAAGAATAACATCCAGAAGAAAGGCCTAGATGTCAGTCTCTAGCAATGTACAATCTCTAGAACAGAACAGATGGCTCACAAATGTGAAAAAGAGCCATATTCAGTATATTTCTAGTGTCACAACCCAAGGGTGTGATTTTTGTTTGTGTGTGCTTCGGCACTGCTGAATTATTTCCCACCACTTGTAGCTTTCTTTGCAGGGTGCATTTCTTAGCCGCAGAAAGGAAATGCACGTTGCAAGGAGTTCCTGCCATTTGTATTCAGATTCGTGCCCCACTATTGGTCAGTTCTAAATTATTCCTACGTGGCGGCTAGCGATTGGCTTGCTAGCCGTATAAGAGGCTTGAGTGGTTTCCACCCAAGTTGGAGGACTCCACGACCATCAGGAGGAGGAGAACTTCACGTCTCGTGAAGATCTCTAAGCGCTGCGGAGCCTATCGGACCCAGCGTGTATCTCAAGAAGGCTATAGGGGTCTGATCAACCTCTCGCCTCTCCCCGTCGCTGCCTGATCCCTCGACGTACCGTTCCCTGCGTGCAAAGTTCCACGGAGCCTAGCAAACTTCATGTGAGTGAATCCAGAGCTCTACCCGGGGTTCGAGTCCTGCAGTTTTTTTCTTCCCGTCGCCAAAACCCCATTGCGACGTACTCCTGAGGTTTTCGTTCATCTCCCGTCGCTGAAACCCCATTGCGACGTACCCATACGTTCTGCAGGTTCGACTTTTTGTTTTGTTTTGTAACCGCAACTCAAGCAAGTTTTCCTGCCTGCACCGCGACCATCTTCAGTGTAAGTAAAATAATCTTAAATCAACCACTAAGCGTCCGTGCCTAATTCTAGCGTGCCGCCTGTCTTCCCTGACCCGGCATGTCCAGGCTGCTGGCCACAGCCCGCAGCGCGAAAAAAGGGCCTCGGACTGCTCCCGGCCAGCACATCTAGATGAATCCCTGAGAGGCTTAGTCTGATGACTAAGAATTGAGTGCAACTGCTCCCTGAATGATGGATTAACTTGGAATTCCATTTCCAAATTGAACAACATACAGAAATACATTCTTTAGCTATGGAATATAGAGAAAATTGTTCCTTGTGAATGTGGTGTTATGGACCAGACTTTTACCTTATATACCATCAAAAAATACTTATTAGTCCCGTAGATACTCTGAATATCATCTTTCATTCAGTTTGCATGAAGTCGGATACATTGCCAGAGGACAACAAACTTTATTCTGGAGAATACACCATTCTTTATTTTTCAGTGGTTTGAGATCCAACTGGATGCTTGCATATTGAATTATGTAGTAATGTCAAAGCAGTTTATCAAATCTCACATTTCTGCCTCTTATTGAGGTCATACAACCAGTCCCAGGAGGATCTGACAAAAGCTTAATCGGCCCCCAGCCCTTGTCTGGACCTTTCTGGAGCTGTCTTTGAAACAAGATTGTTATGTTTAGTTCTGATATAAAAACCAAAAATGTTTAGAAATGATGTGATTCCCCAGAAAGAAAAAGACCGAGCATGAAATTAAAGAAAGATGACAACTACTTTTTGAGCAGCGAGAACTGTAATTATGAATATACATCATTCACATGCATTTTTAGAGAAAAATGGTATGAATTGTGGTAGTTTCCTTTTACAGAGGCCTCTGCAGACATATCCTTCTGTGTCAACCCATGTTGATTCACAACTTTGAAATTCCTGAAAGCTTTCAGCAAGAAAAACCAAATCCAGATATCAGTGTGGGAACTGAACCTAGTTTTGGCTAAAGACATCTATTTTGTATAACAATCAAAACTTCTGTTTTGATTACATTATATCCAGTTCATTGATCCAGGCAGCTTCAATCACTTTAATTAAAACAGGAATACCTTTTTGTCTCTGAAGATGGTTTTTCTCCTAACATACAGAAAAATCAGGACTAAAATGCACAGCATTTTTATAACCTTATTGTTTTTGTCCAAATTCAAATTAGGTAAAGGGCATGCCTATTTTTTAAATCTGTTTGTATCCACAAGTGTTTGTGTCTATTTGTATTGAAATATCTATGCTATTGGTGTTGTTGAGCTCTTTTAAGGAAGTGAAAAAAATCCTGTCACAACAATGACAATATCATGTGCTTTCAAAGTTAGAGTCTTGGCTTATGATAATTGTTGGCGCTGGATTTATGATGCAGATACTTTCTTCCAGGTGGACCCAACCCTCAGACTGACCATGATCTTTCTGTTCGATAATAGGTAAATTTTATTGATACACAGTGATAGCAGATAAGAATAATATAAGCAGTTCTATGTTTACCAGTCCTAGGGCTGACCTCAGAGTCAAAGTACATCTGACCAGGACATGAGCTTCACTCTGAGGTTCTCTCTTGAATGTCAGATGGCAGCAGCCTGGAGGTCAGAGGCTAAGGCCCGTCCCTCACAGTGGGGTAGATGAGATAGGTTGGTGGTGTGCCTTCTGTCCATGGTGCCTTGGGTTCCCCTCTCAGGGACCCCTTCTAAAGTCCCTACTTCTGTATTCGTGTCCCCTCCTGATGACTCTTCAACCATGGGCACTGCTGACTGGTCTCTCTATGGTCATCATACTGTCCACGTCCTGTCCTGTTAGCATGTTCCTTTGTTTCACAAGCCCATCACATGCACACATCCTAATTTGGGCTTTCTGGGCCTTCACCTAATTTGGTCTCTTCCCCCAAAACTGGAACTCTCAGGCCCCCCACTCTTGGGGCTTGTGAGCTGGTGCCACCCTTTCTCATGTAATGGAACAGTGTGGTATATGCCCACAATTTCCCAGTGTATGTGTCTCTGTTGGCCTTGTTGCTTGCCTGTGTTAAATACTCTGTCTGCCTTGAAGGCTGTGAAGCTGTGACAACTAGGCCTTTAACCCTTGCTGTTGTCCTGGACCATTATTCTAATGCATTTATATTTACCTTCAAATCAGTTTCCAAAAGCAAACCTCTTAATACCATATTCTAGCCATCAGTAACCACTCTCTAAAGATTCCTCTCACCAGACATTTTGGGCAGAATCCTGTTTCACTTTACAAACTTATTTTGTCAATAGTGAAATAGAATTGCCATATACAGCTGTGCACATATCTACCAGAAATTATATGGAAGAGAATAACAACCCTCCCATGTTTTAGCCCAAGAAAACCAGGTTTTCAGCTCCCCTCACTCATAACAAATTTGAATCTGTATCTCCTGCTTTCAAGTATGGTGGTCTAAACACCAGGCTGAAGATTAAGCATTATCCATCTGTCCTCATGAAGCTTACCATTGCATCTTTCATTTAATATTACTTGGATAAAATGGATGAAGAGCAATGGGGAAATTTATGTCAAACTAGGCCCTCTCCTATCCATATCCATAGCAACATCCTTCCCTCTGGCTTGTTGACTTCCTCCTGGCTCCATATACCTACCTTTCTTGGGTGCTAAGAGAGCCAGCTTCAAGGAGAGGGT
This sequence comes from Alligator mississippiensis, assembly GCF_030867095.1. NCBI lineage: Eukaryota > Metazoa > Chordata > Crocodylia > Alligatoridae > Alligator > Alligator mississippiensis. The sequence goes on from NC_081824.1 coordinate 459,461,676, forward strand.
TGGAGGCCGGACTGGATAAGGAACCACAATATTGCAAAAAGAGATGCGACAGAAAAAAAAAGGGGGAACTAATATATTTTCAATGCAGATATATAAATGCAAGGAGCAGGGCTGTCCCTAGTGAGGGGCAAATCGGGGTGACCACCCCAGGCCCTGTGCTTTGGGGGGCCCTGCAAAGCCAGGTGGAGCAGCCGCAGCCCCTCCTGCAGGGCCTGCCTAGTTCTGGTGATTCTACACTGCTGCTGCTGCCAGCTTTGCATCCAGCCACTCACCACACCTCCTGCCATGTCTGGGACCCTGCTAGGGTCATCTCTGGCAAGGAGCGTGGGGAAAAAGCAGCATGGTTTTGAAATCATAATACATAAAGCAAATTGTGACTTACTGCATTTTCTCACATATAGCATGCACCCCTCCTTCCAAAAAAAAAAAATAAGGGTGTGTGATTTTAAGTGGGGAAACTGTTTTCTTTGCTGGAAAACATCTACCTGGAGACACTACACATGCCATGCTGTTGCTAAGATGGTGGAGTCCAATAGCTGTTGGCTGAGCACTATAATTTGTGCCCAATGCAACAAGTGAGCTGTTGAAGATTCATGAAACTTGTGATATGGAAACAACACTATTAAAGTAAAGGAGTATCAGTCTTGCTACTGCCCTTGGAACAGTCTGGAGCCTAATCCTGTAGAATACAAAGTAAGTCCTTCTGGAAACAGTGAGTGTCCTGGAAGTGTATCACCTCAGGACACAGTCTGGTGAGGTAACTGCAACCAGGAACATAGAGTGTCTAAGAAGCTGTTCCAATATCACTGAAAGATCAGAACTGCAGAGACCAATGTGGCTACTCAGGAAACTTCTTAGATACTTCAGTGTCAAAAGAGAAGCATAGAGGCAGTACATCAAAGGAAATATATCAAAGAATAGCAAGAACATGAAGTGAAAAATGAGATACAACTGGCAAGGGATGTTAACTACAGCAATAAAACAAGAACAAAATATGTCAAACAAAAAAATGATCTGGGAATCTGTAGATCCACTTCTCACTGGTGTGGTTGAGCTATTAATGGAAGATGCAGAAGAGGCAGAGCTGCTCAATGACTACTTTGGCTCAGCCTTCATAAGAACCACCCTCCCCCAAAACCTTTGAACTAACAAAATGTATAAAAACAGACAAAAAGGGCTGCAGATCATAAGTGCAAGGTATGCCACAGAGCTTTTAACAAATTGGAATGAATTTAAGTTTGCAGGGCTTAACGAAATTCACTGCAGGGTGCCGAAGGAAAAAGCTAAAAAAATCTTAGCACCACTGACAACAATATTTGCTAAGTCATGGATCATAATGAGTTCCTATAAGACTGGAGAAGGCCTGTTATAGTGCCCATCTTTAGAGAGGGGGAAAAGAGGACCTGAGGGAATTAGACACAAGTCTTAAATACCTGGGAAGTGTTACTGAAGAAAAATTAAACAGTTAGTTTGTAAATGCTGGATGAGGAAGGGATAATCACTAGCAGCCAACATGGATTTGTGAAGAACAAATCATGCTAACTAACTTTATTTCCTTCTTTACCAGGGTAAATAGTTTTGTGGATGAAGGGACTGCAGTAGACATGGTATACCTGGACTTTAGTCATTATCAGTGGTAATCCATTGCAGTCGAGGATGATTGTGTTCCGTGATTGTCTTACTTGCGGGTCTGAAGATGGCTGACAAAGCCTGTCTGAGATCGACAGACCCTGTTGCAGCTCAGGCACATGTTTCTGCGAAGGGTGATGGCTCTGGGTTCTTGGTTCAGTCAGCGAGACACTGTTCCTACCACTCCCATTTTTCCAAGTTCTGTTGTTGTCTTGAAGTTTCAAAGTCTTCCTTGCAGCAGACTCTTCCACCAGATCCTCAGTGATAGTTTCCCACGAGTTGACATTGATGTTGCATTTTTTTCTAGTTGGCCTTGAGGACATTCTTGAAGTGCTTTCCTATCCTCATCTTGAGCATACTCCTTGACTGAGCTGGAAGAATAAAATTTGCTTCAGAAGACTGGAGTTAGACATCCAGATGACATGGCTAGCCCAACAAAGTTGATGTTGAATGACCATTGTCTCAGTATTTGTGGTGTTTTCAAACTGCAGGAGGATGCTAACATTGGTGTGTCTGTCTTCCCACTGCATTTGGAGGATCTTCTGCAGGTAGCGTTGATGGTACTTCTCCAACAACTTCAGATGTCTCCTGTACAATACCCATGTCTCAGCTCTATACAGCAAGGTGGGGATTATGACTGCTTGATAAACCATGAGCCTGATTTTGAATCTGATGTCACAGGCTTTGAACACTCATTTCTTCAGATGTCCAAACGCTGCACGTGCACATCTGAGCTGATGTTGGATTTCTTCGTCTATGTCAGCCTTCTGCGAGAGATGGCTTCTGAGGTATGGGAAATACTCAACCTTCTCCAGAGTCTCTCCCTGGATCTGGATAACTGGAGGTGGGGACTGTTCATTAGGAGTTTGGTGGTGGAGGGACCTTAGTCTTCTGAATGTTACGTGTCAGTCCCATTTTCTTGTATGCCTTGGTAAAGATGTCAGCAATTACCTGAAGATCTGCTTCTGAGTAAGCATGCACTACAGACCATCAGCATACTGGGGCTCAATGATTGAGGTCAGAGTGGTTTTGGTTTTGGCTCAGAGTCAGCTGAAGTTAAACAGCTTACCATCCATTCGGTAGTTTAGCTCCATCCTGGCTGGAAGCTTGTTGGTGGACAGATGTAGTAGCATTGTGGTAAGGAATATTGAGAAGAATGTTGGAGCAATGATGCAGCCTTGCTTAACTCACATTTTAACATCAAAGGATCTGTGATAGATCTATTACTGAGAACTGCTGCTTAGATACTGTCATGAAGCAGGCAGAGAATGGTGACAAGTTTTGGTGGGCATCCTTACTTCCACAACACTTCTTGTATGACAGTGCCGGAAGCTTTTGTGGGTTCAAAAAAGGCCGTGTAGGGAGGCTTATGGTTTTCCTGGCATTTCTCCTGAAGCTAACAAGTTGTGCCTCTTGATGCCCTAAACCCACACTGAGATTCTGGGAGTTGCTCCTCAGCAAGTGGAAGGTGACAGTTCAGGAGGGTTCTTGCAATGATCTTTCCAGCGGCGGACAACAAGGCAGTCCCTCTGTAGTTTCATGCATAGTTTGTACTATATATAGGGAGGTGTTAAAGTGCTGCTCAAAAGCGTATCTATGGAGTACCTGTGCTAAAACTTGGAGCACTTTCAAAAACAGATGACATGCACCAATTCTGGATGAACTAAATATATGGGTTCTATATGCAAATTGCTACAACCATGTTTAATTTTAAGGTTATTGTTTTCAAATGTGTTCCTGACTTCCATACGGTCTGGAAGAGCAGATTCTGACAGTAGGGAGAAAGGGAAGGGGCTGCCAGGGCAAAAATTGAGGAGAAGCAGAGCAAAGGGGCTACTTGACCTCCAGATTTATTTTCTTTGCTGTAGCAGTGGTAGGGGGACAAATTCAAGGCAAACCTCCAATAATTAGATTCTGTTCCTAGAAAATTATAAAAAATTGATACATTTTCCATATATGGAATCTCATTTGGGGGGGGGGTAATTTTATAATCAAGGTCATCCTTTATTTGAGTAAATATGGTACTTCTGTAAATGCAGCCCCAAATTGCATTTGCTTTTTCCATGCTGCATCCTATTTGTACATGTTGATTTTGTGATCCACCCTAACTCCCATATCCTCCTCAACAGCACTGCCGCATAGCCAGTTATGCCCTCATTCTGTATGCATGCATTTGATTTCCCTTCCCTAGGTGTAGCACCTTACATTTGTCTTTGCTGAATTTCATTAGTTATCTCTAGCCCCATTCTTCAATTTATCAAGATTCTTTTGAATTCTTCCCTTGTCCCCCAAAACATTTGCAGGTCCTCCCAGTTGTATGGCATCTGAAAACCAAACCTGGACGTTTTCTATTTCTGCATCCCAATCATTATTAAAAATGTTAAACAGCAGCAGCACAATGAACATCTTTTGGGACCCCGCTTGTAACCACCTGCCATTCTGGGATTGATCTATTTATAGTTAGCTTTGCTTGTGGTTATTCACCCGATTATGCATCCATCTAGCCCACAATTATGCATCCATCTAGCCCATAATTGCATCTAGCCCACGTTTTCCAGTTTGCTTATGAAAATTCCACTGGGTCAAAAACTGTTAAAACCGTGTCACAAGCACACACCACATTGAACATTGAGACACATCAACTTTGCTGGGCCAGCCACGTCATCTGGATGTTTGACTCAAGACTCCTGAAGCAAGTTTTATTTTCCTACATGATTAAAGGGGAACATGACAGCAGTATTCAAATGTTTGAAAAACTGCCATAAAGAATAGGAAGAACAACTGTTTACCCTTGTCACAGAGGGTGGGACATGAGCCAATGGGTTTAAATTGCACAGAAACAGAATTAGATTAAATCTCAGAAAAAAAAAAAAAGTACCTTCCTTCCTGTCAAAATATTAGGACAGTGGTCTGTACTGCCAAAGGAATATCTTCCATTGAAGGTTTTCAGCTGGATTTGCCTGAGATTGCTTAAGAATAGCACATCTTCTGTCTACAAGGTGTGGACTTGATGATGCTTGAGGTCCCTTTCAAACTGTGATTCTCTGATTTTATGACATGGAATTACTCAGATGAAGGAGAAGACATAAAAGCTGATGGCCCCAAATACTCAGCTTTGTTGTCTTTTCCCTGCTGTCAAGAATGCTGTCCCTTGAGTTCTGCACTGCAATAAGTCTCACTGCCGCAGAGGAGCTAGTGTACCAAGTAGTTTTCCTCAGGACAAGACTCTTTCCTCCATCCCCATAGAATTAATGTAGATATAGTCCTTATTCTTTCTTCTGTTATTCAATACCTTTTATTGACACACTAAAATCTCAGAATGTTATGCTTGTAGTTTAAGACAAAAGTCAGTTTACTAATATTTTCTTCCCCATTGATTTTTTTTTTTTCGTTCCCATTTTTCCATGTACATGATACATAGTGCTCTGTAGGACAAGTAATTATTATGGCTGATGTAGTTTTTAGAGTATGGCTCTCTAAAGTAGATTTAGAAATCCTGAATTTCTTTCTCCTTGTTGGATAAGGTGTAGACATACAAGATTTGTGTCACCAGGTGGCACCATTTAACTGAAGTTACATTTCAGCTAGGTTAACTAGAATGGAATATAAAAAAGAATCTTGCTTGTATTCATTATGAACGAAGTAGAAATAACTGCTCATTTTTATCTTATTTCATATCCTAAACAGATCCTATATGGAGAGAATTGGCCAAATACTCCTTCTGTTCAAAGTTACACTTCAAACCATTGCAGTAGAGCTGCACTGAAATTACCTGATAGGGAATTTGTTTCTTTAAATATATCTCCAAATCTGTCCTTTTTTTTTTTTTTACAGTATGCATAATATGTAATGTATATGTGTGTGTTTCCTTAAAAGACCTTACCACATAGTTGCAAAACAATTGTGCTGATACATTACATTTTACACTTGGTTTATTAAATAAGTGTTTTTTCAATCAAATCCAGTTAGGTAAGTTAGGTTATGCTGAATGTACAAGTGTATCTCATTATTTTGTTTATTTTTAGCCTATATAATATACGTCTCCATCTAAGAAATCATAAAATGTGTTGTGTTTACTCGTGTAACAATGCATAGTGGGTAAAGCTAGGCAAATGGCAGAGAAGTTGATTACTGTGACATCTCAGACCCTTCAGTTCTTGCTGTTCAGAAATCTTGACAACTACCTCGTTTCTTGTCAAGCTTGCTACAGTAAATTTAGATGTCTTTGCTTTGCTTCTCAAGACTCACCAGTGTGGTACAGCTGTTCTCTTGAGTCAAGGAAAATTCCAGCCCTTGCAAGTGACAGATGCTTAATTGGGTTAAGACAAAAAGTGCTAGTTAATATATATAAGCCCAAATGTACGCCTGTAGGGATTCTGGTGACTTTGACTGGTATGGTTTTGAAAGGATGAAATGATTATAGTAATGTTTTTTCAAACAATGGTACAAGGTTGTTAGGATCTGAAAGCATCCTTTGGGGTGCAGTAATTTTGTTTCAGTCAGGAATTGAAAGAACAAACCATCAGCACAAATCTCCTCTGGCAATGCTAGAATACGTTGGCAGTAGCTATGTGCTAGCGGATGATATCTTTAACAGCCCAATTGTGGGAGGCACTGGCAAAATTTTGTAGTGAGAAAAGATTTGCATTAATGAAACTTTTTCTTTTGTGAATATCTGTTTTGAGATCATTTGTGACAAATATAAATAGTTGTATTTGGAATGTGAATCATAAGGTCACAAAGAAACAGCAGGTTTGCTTGCAAACCCTGTTGCAATTTAGAATATGTGCATTATACATATTTTCTTCCCCTTGCTCACTTTTTAAGGATAGCTCTAGAAAATCTGGTGAAATTAATGAGTACCAGTGTTTGTCTCAGTGGGCACATCTACATGAGATACTACTGCACAGTCATTATTGTGTATTTATTTTGTACTTGTATTAGCAAGTACTAGATAAATGTGCAGTAATAGGAGCTACTGTGCAGTAGTGCCAGCAAACGTCTTTTAGGTGATGTTGCTGTATAGTAGCCAAATAATATTGCACAGTAGCATATTAGCACTGTCTATGCTGTGACACTCTACTGCGTAGTCAGTGTCTCGTGTAGACATGCCCATTATCTCTAGATTAAATTCTATTTAAATAGAAGGTACACATTTCTCTGATTGTTCCTACAAAGCTCCAGGAGTAGGAATTGCAGAATGGTTCTGTTATTTTTTTCACTCAACAAGACAATCTGAGGAACATCTGGATGGAACAGTCATTTCTACTGGGATTTGCATTACCATATTCTTTTTACTGATGTTTGCCTATTACAGTACAAGAGAATACATAATGTAAGTGCCTATTTATCTTTGTCTTCTAATGAAGCTACTGGTGTGCTTGGTTAAATAACAGGTATAAATATCTTAATTTTGGAAAAAGAAATCTCTATTAAAACCTATCACAAAAATCCTGTTAGTCTTACAACGTTCTGTAGATAAACACGAACATATAATACTTACTCGATATATTTCCTAAATGGGTTTTGGAAACAGTAAGAGGCAAGGACTTATTAGCCTGATATTATGTTGACTGCATAGTTGTGTTAGAGTTAGACAGGCTTTCAGATGCAAGCCATTTTTCTGCAGGTCTGAAAATCAAAAGCCAACACAGCATAGTAAAAAACAGTTTGAAGAGGGAGAGGCAAAATCTCAGGGTAGCAGACAAATAACTAGCTGAAGAAAAAAGGCTGATTACTAGGAGATCAAGGCCTATCAAAAGGGAGGAGGGTCATTATCACCTTACATGCGTAGGAAGAATTCTGGAATTGGGTAGGTTATAATGTGCCATAAAACCTATATCCTTGGTTTTTGGTGTCCAGCCAGCTTATGGAAATTGTAGTATTAGAATATAGTTGATAGAATAAAGTTTATATTCTAAGCAGGTTATACTGTATTTATGATTACGTGGCCATTTGAAATGTTTGTTGGATACACTGGGTTAAATGAATCTTACTTGACATCCAATAATTTGTAGTGATTTACAGATATTCTAATTAACTTATTTATAAATATTATTATATAGACATTCTGTAGATATTATAGATAGTCTTATATATTATTATAGATTTATAGATATTCTGATTTATAGATTTTTAAGCACTTGGAAGGAGAAGGTGATTAGGAACAGTCAGCCTGGATTCACCAAGGGCAAGTCATGCCTGACTGACTTGATTTCCTTTTATGGTGAGATGACTGGCTGTGTGGGTGCAGGGAAAGCAGTAGACATGATATATCTTGATTTTAGCAAGTATTTTGATACAGTCTCCCACAGCATTCTCACAGGGAAACTAAGGAAGTATGGGTTGGATGAATGGACTGTAAGGTGGATGGAAAACTGTCTGGATCGTCAGGCTCAGAGTGTGGTAATCAACGGCTTGATGTCTAGCTGGCAGCTGGTATCAAGTGGAGTGCCCCAGGGGTTGGTCTTGGGGCTGGTTTTGTTCAGTATTTTCATCAACGACCTGGAAGATGGCATAGAGTGCACCCTAAGCAAGTTTGCAGATGACACCAAGCTGTGGGGAGTAGTAGATATGCTGAAGGGTAGGGTTAGGATTCAGAGAGACATCAACAGTTTGGAGGATTGGACCAAAAGAAATCTCATGAGGTTCAATAAGGACAAGTACGAAGTTCTGCACTTAGGATGGAACAGTCCCGTGCACCGGTACAGGCTGGGGGCTGACTGGCTGGGCAGCAGCTCTGCAGAAAAGGACCTGGGGGTTACAGTGGACAGTAAGCTGAATATGAGCCAGCAGTGTGCCCTTGTTGTGAAGAAGGCTAACAGCATACTGGGCTGCATTAGAAGGAGCGTTGCCAGCAGATCCAGGGAAGGGATCCTTCTCTGTTTGGCACTGTGAGGTCACATCTAGAGTACTGTGTTCAGTTTTGTGTCCCCCACTACAGAAAGGATGTAGACAAATTGGAGAGAGTCCAGCAGAAGGCAGCAAAAATGTTTCGGGGGCTGCGGCACATGCTTTCTGAAGAGAGGCTGAGGGAACTGGGCTCATTTAGTCTAGAGAAGAGATGACCAAGGAGCAATTTCAATAACAGCCTTCAACTACCTTGAAGGGTGGTTCCAAAGAGGATGGACTCAATCTGCTTTTGCTGGTGGCAGATGACAAAACAAGCTGTGGTCTGAAGTTGCAGCAAGGGAAGTTTAGATTTGGTACCAGGAAAAACTTGCTTATGAGGGGAGTAGTAAAGCACTGGAACAGGTTACTCAGAGAGGTTGTGGAATCTCCATCCTCGGATGTTTCTAAGATCCGGGTAGACAAAGTTTTGGCTGGGATGATCTAGTTGGGGTGGTCCTGCCTTGAGCAGGGCGTTGGACTAGATGACCTCCTGAGGTCCCTTCCCACCCTAATTTTCTACAATTTTATATTTCCAGTTCTACACAGTGCTATGTATAGATCTGTAGATAGTTGCAAGAAAGAAAGGAGTCTATATGTGGATACATTACCTGCAGTCTGTTATTTAAGATGTTAGCTTGAACAATGTCAACTCTTAAGTTCATTGGAACCACAGGTGAACATAGAATACCACAACTTCATAATTTCTGAAATTACCCCTGAGGGCTTTGTTTGGTTGGTATGTTGCTTGCAAGCTACTGCAAATTTTTTCTGTATATTTTCCACTACTTGGTTGTTATTTCTCTGCCTGTCTTCTATTTGCATTTCAGTCTTTTTTTTCCATGCTTCTGGTCTTTTCTCTGACATTTTTTTCTCTTGCCATTAGTTTCTCCATAACTTTTTATATAGTTCCTGCAGATCCGTAGCAGGTATTTCTTTAGCATGTGGAAGTCAGCTGGAATTCTAGTTAGTACTGTGAAAAAATGTATGATCTCTTTGATATGATGTTGTAGGCAGCTGCCTCTGCCCACAGCTGGTTCTGCTCTTGACAGGTTTCAGCTCTTGCTTGTGTCCATTTGTCTGTAAGCCCAACTGAAATTCTTGCACAAATCCTCATTTATCAGGGAAATTGTGGAAAGGAGATGAGACATGCAATCCCTCCTCTACTTACAATGCGTAAGCAGACTGTGAGCCTTCATAGCAGCCTTTTCATGGTGACTGGTTCCATCTGCCATTGTTTTTGGTCTCTGGGTCTATACTATAAAACCACAGCTTGATTTTCCTCAAGTCTAGAAAGAATTCAGGAGAGTTGACATGTTTCAACATTTGCATCAAGCATTTCAATTTTTCATTTTAGAAAACTATTTTGAGATGAAATTATAGCAAAAATTATAGCAAAATGTCAAGGGGGTGTGGGAGCTGCCTCCCCCCTCACCCTGGTGCATGAACCCTCTCACTTGGCGTGGGTCCATCTGGCACCTCCTTGGCTTTCAGCTGCAGTGCCTGGAAGAAGGTGCAGACTGGCACACAGGGGGCATGGGGCTCCAGGCAAATCCAGGCATACAGCATCCCTGCAGCCAGCATGGCCAGGCACATGGCTTTGCTGCCTCCAGTGCCCATCCTGCTTGGGCAGCACATGCAAGCACTGGCATGACAGTAGCTGCAGCTGGACAGCCTTTTGGGCTAAGTATAGACATTAAAAAAGCTCAAGCCTGAATTCATTCCATCTTTGCAGGCTAGTTTAACCTGCAGAGATTGAACTGATCTGCAAGTGAATAGACATTCCCTTTTGATTCTGGAAATGCAGGCACATGCCTGCAGTGGCTCAGGCTAGAAGCTGGGGGGCGCTAGAGCGAGCTCTCCTTTTCCTGGCCCTGGCAGGCCCGAGTATTATTTAGGAGGGGTTTAAACCCATACTCTGGCTTGCAGGGACCCTAACCTGTGTGTGCCTGGAGGGGGAGGAGAGAAGCAGCCCTTGCCAGGCTTTTTGGGGGTGAGGGGGAAGGAGTGTGGCCAGACCCTGGCCTTCGACCAGACTTCAGACCAGCATGGCCCCCTGAGGCGAAGGGAGCAAGGAGGGGGCTTATTCCCCTCTCCCTCTCCTCAGCTCCAGGAACTGCAGCCAGGATCTGCCTGGCTGGGGCACAGCAGCCCCTGTCAGGCATTCCCCCCACTCTTGCCCTTGGAGTGGTGGGGGATGCATGGCCTGAAGCAAATGGGGGGAGGAAGCAGGATTTAATTCTCCATCTTCCCTCCCTCCTCCCAGTCCCACTGGCATGAACCCCAGCTGGGGTTTACTTGGCCAGGGTGCAGCAGCCCCTGTCAGATCCCCCATGCCCCTCTATTGCTGCTCCAGAGGTAGGAGCGGGGCTGTGGCCAGATGCTGGCCGTCATGGCAAAGAGGGCAGGGAGGGGGTTCATTCCTTCCTCTCTCCCCCCAGGACCTCAGCTGGGGTCTGCCTGACTGGAGGCAAGTGGCAGAGGTGGTAGCCAGGGTTGGCAGGGGGAACTTCATAATGTAGACTTCTCCTTAAGAAGGGTCCTATCTTGTCCCTTTTCCCAGTAAGTCTCTGGGTAGGAAAACACATTCTGCTAGGTAGGTGCATCAATAATAGAGAAATAATGAAAGTTATTAGTCCCATAATGCAGTCTTGGTAGCTCTTGGATTAACATATTAACAAGGTGTTAGTTACCTTTGCAGTGCAGGCAGTGGTTTGACATGCAGTTGTTAAAGAACCAGGCTGGCAGGGGGAATAAATGCCCTCCTTGCCCTCTTTGTCATGCCAGCTGGAGTCTGGCCATGCCCCCACCCTGGCTGCTGGAGCAGCTGGGGCAGAGGGTGCCCTGATGGGCTGCTGAACCCTAGCCAAGCAAACCCTGGCTGGGGTCCTGGTGGGAGAGGGGAGGGAGGGGGAATAAGCTTCCTCTTTGCCTCCTTCACCTCAGGGGGCCATGTAGGCCAGCGTCTGCTCCTGCTCCAGCTAGGGAGCAGAGAGGCAGGGCCATTGCTGCTCTCTGGAACAGACAGCACAGCCCAGCCCAGGGCTGAAGAGCATGCTGGGATGTTGGGGGACTCTGATTTAACTTAAACCAGGAAGGGGTCTGGGATAGAAGTTCTGTAAACTGGTTTGACCTGAATCAGTTAAGTCTGATACTACATTCAGCCAGGTTTATCTTAAACCACTTTTGGCTGTTTTGAATCTGGTTTATGTGCATTGAACTTATGTTCTGTTACAGGTTGAAACCAGTTTCTGATAATTTCAACTGGTTTATGTGTAACTTCTGTCCCTAGCCTTGCTGTTTCTGTTGCAGCTGCAGATTAGTCTGGCCCAGCTGGTGCTGCAGTCCCAGGGCAGAGCCTGGATCCTGGAGTTGCCACCCACCACCCAACACAGGTCCCAGCCAAGTGGGCAGGACAGGTGGAGGGACCCCCGCTCCCCTCAGGGCACCTCATCTCTACCGCCTTGGGAAGCTCCACCCTCACCTGGGCTCTGCACAGCTGCTCCCTGGTCCTGATTCTGCTGGACTGTGAGCTGGTGTGCTTGCACAATAGAGTCAGTCAGGGCTGGCCTTCAGGGTGGGTGATGTGGGAAACCACCCAGGATGTCAGGGGGGCATCACTTGTGTACACACACACACACACACACACACACACACACACACACACACTGCGGCACTCTTCCCCCTGCCCTGCCCCAGCTGATCACCACCAATCCAGGACTGTTGCCTCAATTTGCACCAACTGGTCAGGCTGCCTGTCCTGGCCAAACTTGGACATATGGTCACCCTAATTATGAAAATTATAAAGCATTTATATATCTTCACCTCTTCTGATTCTCTCTTTTGGTACTTTTAGGGACCCTTACTATTGTAATATCTAAGACAGGGGCGGGCAATTATTTTGGGCAGAGGACTGCTTACTGAGTTTTGGCAAGCCATGGAGGGCCTCATGACAGGCAGGCCAGGGCAGATAAATATTAATTTACTAAATGTTTTAGGGGCTGCATTTTGCCCATCCCTCATCTAAGACCTGTCATAATCCTTGCTGAAGCCCTGTGAGGAAAGGCAGTGTTATAAATGCTGTTTTACAGATGAAGAACTGAAGTACAGAAAGAGTAGAGGCCAGATTTTTAAAGGTATTTAGGTGTGTAAAGATACAGGTAAAGCACCTAATGGGATTTTCAAGCATGTCTATGTTCTCGCCTCCGTGCTTAGTTACACTTAAAAGTCTTGCCCTAAGTGACTTGGCTTAAGGTCATTGATTTACCAAGCATTGAAACAGGCTGTGTAGACATGTGGAATCTCCATCCCTGGAAATTTTCAAGAGCAGGTTGGACAGACACTTGGCTCTTGAAGCTGCTGTAATTAAAACGTGTCTTTCCCCACCCTCCTCCCCTCACCTCCCAGAGCACGTGTATAAATATCCAATATTCTCAAACTCCTTTTCTTCAAGTCAGAGAACTACAGTTTAGATCCACTGTTCTATATTTTCAAAATTCACATCTATAATCAAGGGAAAACAAAATAAAACATAAAAAACACAGAAAGTTCCAACTTACACTTTTTCATTAACTTTGAAAATATGTCTGAAATACAAAACTGTCTTTATTCATACACCCACTAAGTCCACTAATGTGTTTGTGGCTGCCTCAACAACATGACAGGGATTTCTGAAAAAAGAAGGCTTACATTTTCAAATGTGCCTAAGTGACATGGTAGCCTAAGTACCATTGATTCTCTCAAAGGTTCCTGAGAACCTAATCCCAGGATTTAAAATGTTTCTTTAGGTGACTGTGCATAGACAGTGCACCTAAGCATAGGCTCCGTTCTTCAGAGGATGATGTAGTTTAACTGAGTTACTTGTTCTGTATCTATATCCTTCCTGCACCATCAGATGGCACTTGGAGCATGAAAAAGGTTCTGCTCTCCTATCCTTGTCAATCATGATGTTTGATAGGATGCCTATCTTGCTAAGTTTCCATAACTGAACATTTTAATGAGAATAAGACAACTGCTTTAACTTGAGGAGCCAATAGACTGCATAAGCCCTATTGACAAGGGTTTAGAAGTTCTGCCAGCTTAGCTGTCAGGATTAATAGAACCCAAAAACTTCTTTACTGTATAAGGTATAGTTCCCAGGGAAAGAGTTTCTTAATATAAATTAATTGAATGTAGATAGGAGTGTTTTCACGGGTTCTCATCAGAATGGTTGTGGGAGAATACATGGCTGGACAGGCTGAATATAATACCTAGTTGAATGGGACAAGGTAAGTTGGGACTATGGGAAAGGTTTATATTACAAATGGAACAAGTTCTTACACTGATTACATTTTTCAGCACAGTTGTAACATGATGTTATGACTGTCAGCACGGAAAGCAAGTTGATTCTACATCTCAAGCTCATATTATGAACTCTCTATTGAAAGAGTTTACAAAGGACCAGTTAATTAAAGACCTGTCCTGTTAGGGATCTTTTCTGCATGTCTTTATCCAAATGCTTTCTCTCTCTGGTGTGTGCACCCCCATACAGTCTAAGTGCATTTCAGACATTCTGCAAAGTGGACTTTATTAACACAGAGCTGTGAAATTACATGGGGAAAGATTTTTTTTCATGTGCTTAATTGGGTAAAGCTTTCCAACATGGACATAGGAAATACTTATTTTAACCATCTCTGATTTTAAAAGGACTCTTCATGTTAGATGCTTATGTGAACCTGATCAACTTGCAGGTTTGTGCTGTAAGGAATGAATAACAATAAGCAAAACAGAATATCCAGTGAAGTAAGAAGTAATTTATTCCTGTTGGCTTTCACTTCTGGAAACCTGTTAGATCACGATTTAAGTAAGCATAAAAGATACAAGGCTGTAAATAAGATAAAACACATCTAAAATTCACTCCTGTGTTAACAGCATAATACCTTAAAAGGGAAACTGTGCCAATAATTGCATCAGTAGCTTTTTACAAGATGATGATAAAAGGCAAAAGAAATCTCTTCATTCCCAAGATAGCTTCATACAGCAACCAGACATGGAATCATCTTCCAATCTTCACTGCCAGCATCCACTATATACGAAGTTCTTGGATGTCCAAAATGTTGGACATTCTGGTCGGTTTGGTCCATTTAAAACCCCCAGAACAGTGGTCAAGGACATTCCTTCACTCCTGAACAAAAACTCTTGGTAAGTGTATCCTTTTAATTAAGTTTTACCATGTTTTAATATTAAACAGTATATTTTAGAACAATTGCGCTGAATAATGATGACAGATTTTTTGTAAGTTTTTATGTATTTGGCAAATGTAGAGAAGGACGTAACATGAATATGAAAAAGATGTATGAATTCATGGACAAAGATACTGAGAGATTACCTAATTGAAATGTTAACATTAGTTCCTTTTATTTTTTCAGTTTCATGAAAATGAGGAGGAGAAATCCAAGGTCATTGACCATGCAAATTAGTAGGGACATCTGATTCTTGAGGGAGTGAAATAACAGGCCAGTCCTCTCATGTAGCAGTACCTTAAGACCAACCAACAAAAGGTATAATTTTAAAATTACTTCACATTGCTATGTTTACACAAAAGGGATATGTAATTACGGGAACTCTATATACAGTTTTTGTTATCACAAATAAATATTAAATGCTAAAATTGTGTAACAAATGCATCCTACAAGTGAAAACAGATGTAATTTATGTCTTAATGGCCTTGATTTATCCTCCAGTCTAGAAGCTTCTTCAGCAGTATTTTTATTCATTCAATCAATAGTACAGTTTTGGACAATGAACACTCATCTTCTTTATGTTTAGTCTAAACTCTCCTAGTTACTAATTCTCTACTGAATATTGTTCACAGAAATTAAATTAGCATGAGCATCTAGATGGGGAGTAGGTTGTTACCAAGATGAATTAGAAGTAACATTAGTTTTTGAGGTCTGGGAAGGCATTGAGTTATCAGCAGCAAACACAGAGATCAGTTCAACAGTCCAGGAGTATCTTGCACAGTACATGAATATTACACTGAGTTTCCCATTTTAATCTTGCTCTACAGACATTAAAGAAGAATTCTACATTTCCAGTGGCACAAAATCAAAGCCTTCCTTGGCCAGCTGGATTCTACATCCCTTCCTGTGCAGAGAATCACTGCACCTGATAATTAAACTTTTCAGTTAACACTCCATTAAGATTTATGGGGAAAGTACATATTGGTGCTGTTGTTCGTAACATTTTTGGCTGCAATCTTTACAAGACAAAGCTGCTTAAGTTTCAGCCCTGAAATTATCCTTTCATTAAGAAGAAAAAATGATTAATGTGATTCTGAAGATACTTTTACAAACTTTGAAGGCAAGTTTGATCATATTTGGATGTTGGATTACTCCAGGACTACAAACAGATTTTTTCACTGAAGTTCAGGCAATTGGAAAGGGTCTTAATTTTGCCTCTCTTGTTAGAAGGAAATTTCAAAAGCATCACAAGACTGCTATCCTACACAACACAATGGGTCATATACTCATTATATGTCATATACTCATTATATATATCTATATATATACTCAGACAAGACTTATTATCATATGCTCCCTATTTTGAACTGGGTGTAATGCATACATGCAACTGATAGCTACTTAAAGGTGAGGCAGGATGAACCTGAACATTCACTGTATCTATCAGTCAATATCAGCTATGTTTAAAGTTTGACCCAAGGGTCTTTCATGCAGTTGCTCTAAAATGTGACCAACTGACCCCTTATTTATTTGAGTTCATGAGAAAATATAGGATACCATTGCCTTCTTGAAAGAAAAAAAAAATGGCAGAGGAGTGAGAGAGAATACTTTTTTCATTGCTTTGGTAAAAGGTGGTTACTATAACTGCTCTTTCAGGATCTGGTTCTTAGTATTTTATCTCCCGTCTTTGATGTGTAAGCTTGTGACATCCTCTGAAGTGATAAATAAAGGAACTTAAGACACTAAGTTCCATCTCATAGCTTGAATGTTGTTCTATCCACTCGTCACACATTCAGTTCTATTCCAAGTAGTATTCTGATTCATTTTCATGTTAATTTCTGAGCTTTCGGCTCAGAAAAATGTTTCCCCATGTCATGTGGACACATTTTTAATATAATCTTATGCATCCCAATAGTAGTGGTCTTTTTGCAGTTCTGAAGCGGTGTCACTGGATGCATCTACACTTTTATTAATGCACCTTAGATATTGTGCATTTAGTTTAGTACTTCCTTAATAAAGTACTAATTCAGGGATAGGCGACCCCTGGCACATGTGCCAATTAGTGGCATGTGGAGATATTTTCCTTGGCATGCTAGGTGTGCTGAGGAAATTGTTTAAAAAAAATTTTTTTTTTAAGTTGCTGCTTCAGGCTTTTTCAAGAGACTCAGGAGGGAGACAGTGCCTGAAGAGCCCTTGGGAGGAGCTGTTAGGGGAGGGGGAGAAGCCCCTTCTGCAGCTCTTGCTATAGCACCGCCAGCAGGGCAGGCCTCCCCTGCCGCCTCCTCCCTGCTCAGCAGTGGCTGCTGCAGCTCTGCCTGGCCTGCCCCAATGTGTCCTCCTGCAGGCTGTCGGGAGGATGTGCCTGTGCTTGGGAGAACAAAGGGCGAGGTGTGGAGGAGGACACTGGCTGCCAGCCCCACCCTGCCAGGTACAGCCTTGGCTGGGGGGACAGGGAGCAGCAGCAGCATCGCCTCAGTTCCTTGTGGCTGCTGCAGCTGCAGCTGCATCAGAGCTGCTTGGCTGAGAAGAGCCCAAGGTGAGAGCAGTGGGGCTGAGATTGTGGTGTCTCCCCTCCCCTCCCCTCCCCTCCCCTCCCTGTTGTGCTGCCTTCTTCCTATTGCAGTGCAGGTGCAGCCCTAGGTCAGGGGGCCCTGCCTGGCCCAGGGTGGCATCCCTCCCCCACCCCCTGGGGAGGAAGCAGATGGCTGATGGGTGCTCTGGGTTGGGGCCTGAGCAGGCTGCACTGCAGCCCAGGGACAGCTCCCTGGGGAAGCACAGGGGCTGCAGTGGGCACGGGGCATCATTGGGTTGGTCTTTGTCCTACAGCCCAGCACCAGCAGCCCAGCCTCGTGTGTGTGTGTGTGTGTGTGTGTGTGTGTGTGTGTGTCTGGTTGTGCATGTGTGTGTGTTCGTCTGGTTCTGTGTGTCTGATTGTGTGTGTGTGCACTTGCACACATGTCTGTTCTGTGTGTGTGTTTGTGTGTGTGTCTGGTTCTCTCTCTTTCTCTCTCCTTTTTTTCTCTCACCTCTCCTTTTTTCTTTCTTTTCCTCTTCCTCTCTCTCTTTTTCTCCCTCTCCTCTTTTTCTCCTCTTTTTCTCTCTCTCTTTTTTTTCTCTCTCATCACAACGTGCTTAAAAAAAGAATACACAACAGAGGTAGTATATGAAGTTTTATTTATTGTCACCAGGTTTAGAAGTTTTAGAAAACCTGATATTTACTGGGAAAAAGCAACATTTATGATTATTAACTATATTAATATGCAGCGTGTCCTACCATGGATCCCCCACCTCGGTTTTGTTTTTCTGGCATGCCAGCACTCCAGCACCTTACATTGTAGATATTACAGGTTTTTTGGCACTCTGGCCAAAAATGTTGCCTACCCCTGTACTAAATGCGCAGTACCTAGAGTTACTGCACAGCAGCACCAGTGCATGGTTTAGTGATGCATACTGTGCATTAGCCTAATAATAACACTGCACAGTAGGCTATTAGCACGGAAAAAAGAGACAAATGAGACTAACAGAGGTTTTTAGCAGAAAGAGGGACTTGGAAGGGATCAAGACACCCGTGAGGAGGAGAGGAATCTAAGTGAAGTAGGGGTGCCAGAGGATCTTTGGGTGTCTATACACATACTCCGGGGGGGGGCTTTAATTAGAGTGGTTCTGAGAGAGTGGCTTTAATTGAAGCACCCACAGCGTCACATGTATTTAGTGTCCAGTGCTACAAAATGGCAGTGGGGGTGCTTTAAGCATCCCTGCCACCATTTTGAAACACGGGGACGCTGAATACATGTGATGCAGATGCTGCTGGAATGTACTAATTAACATGCTCCAGCAGACTTGCAGCAGACTCAGTTAACTGAGTCTGTTCCGACACATGCATTGGAGCAGAAGTCCATCATATGTACAGAAGATAGGGTGACCTGCCATGTGAAGGAGAGAGTAGGGAAATGGGGAATTCAGGGCAGAAACAGGGAAGGAGGTCTGGGGAAGATGTGATCAAAATGGGAGATGGAAAGCGAGAAAAGGAAAAAGAAATATGTAAATAAAAGGTTAGAGAAAGAAAGAGCCAATACCCAGCTTTCAGTTTACAAATTTATGCTGATATTTATATTTTCATTTTCTTTGTTTTGTGGGGAAGGCTACTATTTGTAGAAAGCAAAATATTGTTTTCACCCTTTCCCTTTCGCTCTTCTGATCTTGACTTACTGTCTTCCAGGGTGGAAGAAGCTCTGTGCACCTTTCCATATAGGGTTGGCTCATTTTAAATTAGAACATGTATGAGAAAACTTTGAAGGCACTTGGGAGAATGTTGCGTCTCCCTAAGGTGCCTTCTGGTTACCTGATACACTTTGGTGGTTAATGGTGTTCTAGGATATTATAAATCTGTCCAGCCTCCTGATTACAAGCTGCCAGTACTGGCAATTTAAGTTCTATAGAAGATTTCCTGCAGAATCTAGAGATCTATTTCAATAAAATCTTTATTTTATAAAATCACGTTGACTTTGTTGAAGCTAAACAGTCTAGGGACATAGAACTCAGGGACTGGGTGTGCATGCTTGCTTTCAACACCAGATATCAGCTGCCTGATTAGATAGGGGAGCATCAGTAAACTTCCTAAGTGAAGTGGGGTGAATAGCTACTATCCAGAATCCTCTGAACAATTTTTGTAATCATCTAATTAAAGAAGTTCCAGAGATTCTAAGTGACTCTAATGAAAGGTGATGACAACTGACAGAGCAAGTTATAAATTGAGAAGGTAGCTTGAGTGTAATTTAAATGCCCAGGGTGTTTAGCAAGTAATGTAACATTTAAGTGCATTCTTAGACGTGCTCCAGGAGGCAGGGAAGGGGTGTGCTTTAATAAGAGTGGCTCTGAGCCCCTCTAATTAAAGTCACATGTATCAGCATCTCTGCACTGAAAAATGGTGGCAGGGATGCTTTAACTAAAGCTCATCAAACCAGCTTTAGTTAAAGCACTCCCGCTGACATTTTTCAGTGTGGGGGTGCTGATACATGTGACGCTGCAGTGTGCTGGAGCACAGTAAATACCACGCTCTAGCAGACTCAATTAATTGAGTCTGCTCCAACATATTGTAATTACAGTGCGTCAGAGCAGCCTCTCTGCATGTGTATAGTTGCCCTAGGAAGGGTATTAGAAGGTTCACAACAAAAAAAGCTCACTTTTGTTGTATACCTTCCTACTGGTATTTCTGCTACAACCCCTTCCACCCAATCCTTCGGGGCCAACTGCAATTTGGCACAAGTGCGGTGAAGGCAGAGGAATTGCACCTGAGTACTAATACTGAAGTTGACCATCAGGATGTCTGTTACTTTCATTTACTCTGAGACCCATTTATAAGGTGTAACTTTACAACGGTCGCTTCCCGTCATCCCTATCTTTGTCCCCTGCTGCTTCTAACAGAGGGTAAAGAGCATGTGGAAAATAAAATAAGATTTCCCCACTGTAAAATCTCAGTTGTCACTGCAAAAATAAATAAATAAGTAAAATATTATCTTCCCACTGAACTGTAGAGGGGGAATGTTATCACTTAGTCATCATGCAGATTATCAGTGGGTGGAACACAGTCATTCGCAGTCATGAAAGTGAAGAGAGTACTATACTATCTACCATTATATATTCTCATACCATATAAAACCGGATGCCTGCAGTATGTCTGTAAAGCTTGGATTATATCAGGCATTGCATGTCATTCTGGGCTTCCATCTGACCTTGATAAACCATTATGTTTCAGTTTCCCTATTTGTAAAATGGAGGCTGTAATATTTGCAGACCTCATGTGTTTTGTAAAGATAAACTAGTTGATTTACTATATAGATCTTCAAAAATGTAAAGTACCTTTTAATAGTTGGGTCTATGGATACATTTCTCAGGGTAAAATCGCGATTCCAGTGAAGTTAATGAGTATCTCCATTGCAGGCATTGTGATAAGGAGACAGTGACTACTACATCTACACATGCGCTTTATTGCAGGGTTGCAGAGTAAAGCATCACCATCTACACCAGGGGTAGGCAACGTTTTTTGGCTGGAGTGCCAAAAAAAACACAATTTCTACCTTGGAAGGTGCCGGAGTGCTGACATGCCAGAGCCCGGAGCAGCTGTTTGCAGCCTCCTGGCTGCAGCCGGCCCACAGAGCCCGGTCTGCTTGGAACAGGGCTTGCAGCCTCCCAGCCACCTGCTGAGAGAAGCCTGGGCTCCATAGCTGGCCGCAGCTGCTTAGAGCCTGGGCTGCTGGTGGTGTGCTGAGCAAAATGGCCTTGCATGCCATGCTCGGCACGCGTGTTGGGGGTTGATGACCCCTGATCTACACATATGACAGTATTAGGCCATAGTAAACTAATTTACACCAGGGGAATTTACTAGCATTAAATGCACATGTAGATGCTGACCACTGGCATCAATTGCTCCTGGTCAGCCTAGGCAGCCAGGGGTCAGACTCCTGCCTGCTGCCTAGACATATGGCTCCACACTTTCAGCATCCTTGTGCCCTAGCCAGCCCCAACACTGATCACCACAGCCTCGATACCACCACTTGGAGGCCAAGGCTGACCCCCTGTGCCCCTTGCCAATCTGGGTGTGCTCCGTGTTGGCTCAAGTTGCTGCTCTTTCAGGTGCATGTGTAGATGCTGCGCCTGGGAGTAATTTACTACAGTTCAAGCTGCTCTGGAGTTTATTGCTTCAGATTAATTGCATGTGTAGATGTGCCCAGTATCATCAAAATTAAAGCTGGCGTAACATGGAAACTCCATGAAACTCCCAAGTTTGGAATTTGATTTAATCCTGAACTGGGATGAAAATACAAGATAGAGAAGCTCCAAGGAAGTCTCATTTTGAAAATGTCAAACTGAAACATTTTACATTAATGATGTCAACATAAAAATTGGTGTAAAAACATAATATTCTGTTTCATTTTGTAATGCTTTTCCTGCAGAACTTTCAGAATGAAACAGATAGACCCTTTTCTACCCCACTTTCCATGTGTCCTAAAAGAAAGGGCAGGAAGGGGGCAGGCTATGTAGCTATTTTGGGACATGGCAACTTGTGACAAACTAGAAGGCAACTCGAAATTAAAAGGAAAAACTTGAAATGGAAAATCACAAAATAGAAGCTAAATAAAATCCTGAAGTTTATTTTGAGTCAGCCCAAATATTTTTCAATGAAATTGTCAGTGAAAGACGCATGATTTTACAGTATTCTTGACTTTTAAAGAAATAGCCTCTTTTGGCCAAAAAAAAAAAAAAATTTTTTTTTTTTTGCCAATTTTTTTCTGATAAACTTGAGGAAAAATATGGGGTGCTTCTGTGCAGCTGGCATGATATCTGTGGAACTAGAATCACCTGGAATAAACCTGCAGCATGATCTTGTGTATACCAGGAGACATAGGGTGGCTCCGACCTGCCTGGAGAATCATGGGGAAGTAAGTAGCTCCTAGGGAGTCCTGTGGAGCAGCAACTAAAGTAAAGTTAGCCATTTCATTCAAGAAGATTTGTATTGTTAATCTTTACCTTAAAAGGAGAAGGTTTTTAGCATGCATCTTATTTTTTATATAGAACACAGCAGGAGGTTAGAGATGGAATTATAGGAACATGAATAATGAGCGTGCTAGAGGACTTACTTGTTGTCAGTGAACCAAAAAATATTTCTTGGGCTGATTGTCTGTAACCCAGATTCCTCTCTTCCTGTACCTTTGTCTTCCTGTGGTTTTTTTGGCACATACTTATGACATTTAACAAACTCTGGATGTTAATTTCATGCTCAAGCAGATTTACTTATGTACAGTTTTTTTCCTTATATTTCACTTAGTTTGAAATAACAGGATATATTCCATTCTCAATTTTTACAGCATTGTAGCCAAAAGCAATATTTGGGCTGGCTAATGTTTCCAGACATTTAGAGTCCAATTCTCTGATGTGCACTGCATCACTCTCTGGAGCTGTTCAATACCTTGTAGCATCAGGCCCTTGCTGCCTTTTTTTTCACAGCTGAATGCTCCAAATAGATCAGAACTTGACATTTTTTGGTGATTGGAGGACTAGGGAAATCTGTGAATGTTTTACGGTTAATTTGCTTACAACATGTTGTGATTCCAGAAATTTCACCCACACACACACACACCCTGCCGAGGGATGCAGAGCTCTTTTCAGAACAGCTGCTAAATCCTTGCTGCTGCTGCATTTTGATTTCTGTGTATGTGCTCTCTTTCTCTCTCTCTTTCTCTCTCTCTCTGTTAGGTGAGCCCATCAGCAATTTGTTTACAGTTCTAAACTTATCTCTGCATTTTATAAGTTGGAGTTAATGCAAATAGCAAGGTGGCAACTCCCCCGTTGCTCAGATATCCTTCAGTAATACTTTGTGCCTGTGTACACACCCACACCACTGCACCAGATTGTACATTTGGTACCAAGTGAACTGCAAACAAGTGGGATGACACCTGTACAAGCGCCAGGATAGTGAGAGGTGCAGATTCTTCATTTAAAATCTCAAAACTGGAGATGCAAATTGTGTCTGTTAGCTTCTGTAGGGAGATCTTATTTATCTGCATAGTTTCCCCTAAAAGCAACCGAGGACTTTAATAGTCGCCATTTAAAATTATAAAGCCCTCAACATTTTCCTACAGCTGCTGGACAGCTGTATTTGAAATTACTATTTCGCACCATGCAATGCTTTCCCTTTTCCCCATTATTATGGATGAGAGTAGCCCATGGAGGCTGCCCATGTAGGGGCAGGAAACCAGATGTTTTGAGTGCAAAGATGCATAAGGAAAGAAGCTGGACGGAGCATTCAGTTAAACCCAGATCAGAAAGGATAATTCAGTGCTGGTGCTGGACAGCTCCTAGCAGGTGGCTGGAGAGACTGCAGGTGATAGGCAGAGCAATGGGGCAGACTGCTGAGCCCATGGGGCTGAGTGTTGAAAGCCTGACAGCAGAGGGGAGCAGATATCCAGAGAGGCAAGATGGTACAGTGTCTGTGTCCTGGAGGCACCCCAGGAGATGTATACATTGGGGAGCATGAGAGTATGTAAGTGTCTGAAGGAATTTTTGGTGAGCTTTGGCAGATTGTAGCTCATGGGGCTAAATAGTGCAGTCAGCCAGAACTGGGACTCGGTGGATTTGTGGGGACCAGGGCCCTCACACCTTTCTTGATTTCTTAGTGCCTGGACAAGACAGGTTCTTTGTGCTGTGTGGGGGCTATTAGGAAGACAAAACTGTTGGGGAAGTGTGAGTGAAGCACCCTATTCAGAATTGCTGAGAGAACAAGGGCCAAAGATTGAGTTTAGGTCCTCATATTGGAGGAAGGGTTGTTGCAGGCCTGAACTGTTAGCATGTTAGATGTAAGATGGTTAGTAGAGGAGTAGGGAGATTGAGTTAACATGCCCAGGAAGATGTGAGAGATGGGGAGGCACCCCAAGTGCAAGTGTTCAGCTTGATCTACCCAGAGAGGTATGACTAAGAGTGGCAGGCCAGCTGCACCTTAATTGGACAACCCTCCAATTTATCGTTTATCAAATATCACTGTATTGTTTCCACATAGTTGCCACAGTTGTTGAAGCAGGGTGAGAGATGGGCTGGCTGCCCCCAGTCTAATCTTACATCCATGGTGTGATGTTTCCTTTCCACTGGCCTAACCAAGTATGGCACTTCTTATGCTCTTATGTCTCCCACTTTTACTTGCGTGCCTTCACCATTAGGCTACAAAGTTAGACTCCCTCTAGCTTGCTTTCTGGGCCCTTAACTGCACAGTGGGCTAGCTTCAACAAGAGGGATAGAGAGACTCTTTTACAGCCTGGTGGCTAGAGTACTGTTTTGGAAAGGTAAACCTGTAGATTATGAATCCCTTTAGGCTGACGACAGCCTAGAACTCGGGTTTCCAACTTTTGCTGCAGCCACCACCAGGGTCTGAGCACTCTGGAGTCTAAGTAAACAGGCATGCCTGTTTTGTGGCCTGAGTTAGGTACTTAAGTTCTGAAAAGAGGTGGGAATCCAGACACACCCCTGTGTTTAATGTTTCCATTTAGCTACTACTGGGGACTACCCAGGCTCTTGGAAGTGCCTATGTCTCTAATCCAAATTACTCATCAGAAGATGTCTAAAATCCCCACATTGATAATTAGGGACCCCAGATGTCTAATTCTGCCTATGTGGATCACCTTCCTAGGGCCAGACATCTAGTTCTTAGGCATTGTAACCTCTAAGTAGAGACACCTATCAATCTAGATTTAGCCCTTTGCAAAGCAGCATACCCATGTTGTCTAACTTCCTGCTCAGAACAAGATCATTATCAGTAGTAAAATATCTTTGAACTTCTGAGGCACCTGTCATCTAAGAAAATTAAAACATCATATCTGTTAATTAAGTGTCATAATGTTGCCTCAGTGAGATGGGTAAGAGGTTTCCTCATCCACCAGTTAATTGCAGCTATGGCTGTGGTAGAATTCAGCAGATGTGTAACAGTTGGTTAACACCACAAGCTAAATGGCAGGATATGCACAATTAAGCTTTCACATTAAAATTGTAGGGGGCTTTCGGTAGGCAGAGGATATGGCTTTTCAGTGGTTCCGTCCAGACTATTAAAATGAGCATGCTATTTGCACCTATTTACCACTAAAGGGAAAAAAAATTGGCCTTTTATGTTGACATACCCTAAGTTGCTTGGTCCTGACAACTGTGGCCATTCAAAAGCTCAGTAAAGAGGCATAATTACTGTCCTTGTCTCACAAGTGAGCCCTGTATCTTTAGGTTTGGCAGAATTTGATTTTTATTTTTTAAATAATTTCAATAGATAATATTGATGTTTAATTCTAGGAATTTATTTTTATTTTTATTAAGTTTTC
Organism: Alligator mississippiensis; assembly: GCF_030867095.1. Lineage (NCBI taxonomy): Eukaryota > Metazoa > Chordata > Crocodylia > Alligatoridae > Alligator > Alligator mississippiensis. The sequence continues at coordinate 459,487,267 of NC_081824.1, forward strand.
AGGATTACACAGAATTAAGGGTGTGGGGGCAGACAGTTTATTAATGTATACTATTATTATAGTGCAGTTTAATCGCCCACCATGACAAACATAAGTACTGTTGGACTGCTGCCAGGTGAAATCAATGTTTATCATCCTTTACTAATAAAAATCTAATCCTGCCAGGCCTATGCATCTTTCATAAGAATCATAGGAATCGTGGGAAAGTAGGACTGGAAGGGACTTCATAAGGTCAAGTCCAGCCCCCTGCTCGAGGCATGATCAACCCTGACTAACCATCCCTGCCTCGTGTCTGCCTAAGCTGCTCTTGAAAGTTTCCAGGAATAGGGAGATTCTGTAACTCCTCTAGGTATTCTCTAGATACTAGTTAATATCTAACACTAATTACACTAATAGATAGTATTCCAGGTGTATTATTTTATGTTTTACATTTACCTAAATGAAATAGTATCAATTTATTGTATCAACATGTTTTGCCCATAGATGTACACACAGAAACCCCAGTACAGTTTGTGTGAGTTCATACATATATCTGACAGGAAGATTTGTTCTTCTGAGCTTTCTCATGGTGTGGCAGTCCCTGTTAATTTTGTATCCTCTGCAAATTTAACTAGGGTACAAATGCCTCTGTCTTTTGGATCATTCATGAAAACATACCGACTCTTCTGACATCTGCATGACAAGATCTCTCTCTCTCTCTCACGATCTCTCTTTGTGTGTGTGTGTATGTAGCCTCTTCTGTACAGTTACCCAGTCAGGTATTTGATGTGTTATTGAATTGCTGTTCAAAGGTTGTGGGCCAGTCTTGTTTATTCATTTTTAGTCAGACTGCATCTTTCATATGATTTCAGTTTTCTAGGTTGAACTGTCAGATCTAAAACAATGAATCCCCTTCATTGTACACAGCCTATAATCCTGGCATGGAGAGGCATCTTAATCTAATTGACTGAGCAGAGATTGAAGTTCCAAAAAACTCTTGAATTCTGCTCTTGCCTCTGCCATTTATTCTGTATACATGCCATGAGTGAGGCACCTATTCTCTGGGCTAAACTTTAAAAGATCTTTAATTTATAGTGTATATTTGCAGGTGTGATTTTGCGCCTGCAATTAATTGCAGTTCCATTTTGGAACCTGCAATGAACTGCAGTAGTAAATAGCTATGCATTTGATTTGAAGTGACGATTATATGGCTAAATCCTCTAATTTTTGTCTTTGTTAGTGGCAGGAAGAACGTTGCAGCTGCAAAATTATCTGTCTTTTGATAAAGGTATCCATCTCCCCATTATTAAAGGAAGGGCACTTTTAAACTTGAGGTCATCTGTTTCTTTTTCCTTGTTTGTAAAATGGGGAATACTAATACTTACTTGTCTATTTAATAGAGATACTGTGAGGATCAACTAATTAGTGTTTGCAAAGCTCTTTGAAAATTTTCAAACAGTGAGAGCAGTTAAATTGTTTTGATTTTGTTACAAATAGAAGGAATACCTACTCAGCGTGGTTCTCTCACTTTCCTAAATTTTACTTCCCCAAATGTCTGGCTGTGGATCTAGAGGTCTGAGTTTGGGCCTTGTTCTGGACTTGCACTGAAGGCTGCCCCCTTCTTGGCTATAAATAGGTACCTGGTCATTCAAACTAAGAAGACAGAGGTGGCCAGATGTGTTGCTAGATGTGTGCTCTTGTGTGCTATTAGCTACAGAAATGGCGGTGCTTTAATCTTGCTATCCCAGTGACTCATCTAAGTTCAGGCAGACCTTTGATTTTCTGTAGTGTGTCTACATATGCAATTAATAATATAAAGGCTTACTGCACAGTAAAATACTGTGCAGTAACCCTTCCTAGGGAGCACATCTACATGTGTTCACCCAATACAGAGATGCTCCAACCTTGCTCTGGCCCCCTGCAGCAGCCAGGGGGAGCTCCAGGCTCCCCCTGGGTGCTAGCCTGGGGATGGCAAGGAGCATGGGGCTGGTCCCCATACATGGAGCCAGGAGAGCTCTGCTGGCTGCAGCAGCAGCTGTCTCCTAGCCCAGGGGTTTTCAACCTTTTTAAAGGCATGTACCCCTTCTGGTGGGTACCCCTCCTGGACTGTACCCCCTTCTGGACATGGAGCAGAGGGGTCCCCTGGCAACCAGTCAATGAGCGAGGAGGGTCCCCCAGCAGCGGATCAATGAGTGGGGAGGGGGGGAGATGCCCTGGCAGCCAGACACAGAGCAGGGGCACTTGGGTGCGGGGAAGCAGTGCACAGCAGCGGCACAGAGTGATGGATGGTGGCAGCAGCCCCATGCCACCGCCTCCCAAGTACCCTGGCTTCTCCATTCTGCCACTGTGTACCGCCTGGGGCCTTCCCAAGAACCCCCAGGGGTATGCATACCCCCAGTTGACACCCCCTGTCCTAGCCCTATGCACATTGGGAGGAGTCCTGATGTGCAGGCAGCTGGGAGAAAGCTGATGCTGCAGAGCTCTCGGCCACCTTCACATGGGGACAAGCCTCATGCCCAGTGGGGCTTCTTGCAGCTGGGGGCTGACCCAGAGCTGTCCCACTTCTGGGGCAGTTCCAGGCCAGTTTCGGGCTCTACTGTCCAGAAGTGGGGCAGTTCCTGGCCAGCTACGGGCTGGGTGGCAAAATCCCCATGCAACCCAGAGCTGGCTGGGAGCTGCCCCAGAAGGCACAGGGAAGCAGAGAGCTCCCGAGTCCCAGTGCTGCTCAGCTTCTAGCTCCTGTGGAGACCTGGGAGCTGAGCAGTGCTGGGTGGTGGGCGGTGATGGGTGGGAAATGGAGGCCAGAGACCTACCCTGTTCCAGTGCTGCTTGGCTCCCAGCTCCTGGGAGGTAGGAACTGAGTAGTGCCAGGGCCGTGGGAGTTCCCTGTCCCCTTTGGCCCCATAATGTGGGGCTAACATGGAGCAAATTTACTCACAGTCAGCATCTGCGCATGCGCTACTGCACAGTATCCACTGTGCAATTAGTTTACTCCCTACAGGTAGTAGCTAACTGTACAGTAGACTGATTTACTGTGCAGTAAATGTGCATGTGTGTAGATGGTGATGCTTTACTGCACAGTAGATTAGTCTACTGTGCAGTACAGCATTTTGTGTAGACATCCTGGTAACGCTAAATAGTATTCATTTGGCCCAGAAAGACTCCCAGTAAGAGTTTCTTCTGTGTACCCATTTTATGTAATACTTAGGGAGAAGGTTGTAGAGCCCTTAAAGTTATGGGTGAACAATTATATAGGTATTCCTTTTGGAATGAATGGATCTATTAAAGTGCTTACCTCTATGGGTAGTGACTATACTGTTTCTCTGTGTTTTCCTTTGAAGTCTTTCGCACAGCTTGATTCTTTAAATGTTCTGTGATTTGTACATAGCATTAGAATTAAACAAACAAGCGGCTCTCCCCCTTCACAGTTGAGTACTACCAGGATATTTGCTTTTTTCCAATCTACTTCAGCCTCAATGGATTTTCAAATATGATAGCAAACTCTCCTGCATTTTACTATTATAGTTATTACTTCTAATTTACAGTTACTGACAGTCCTTTAATGTCATCCGGTCTCTTTGGCACTCTGTATAAAGAGCAAATTATAGCACACATCCTGTTCCCCTTGTTGGCTTAGTTGACTTAGATCTTCAATTATATCAGTCCTCTATGCTTGGCATTCTTCTTGGAGATACATAAACTGTTAGAAGTAAAATATGAATTAACCTGATTGTCATCTCCTTTGCTATCCCCTTATCTAATGTTGAGCACAGTGGTTTAGTTTACATAAATCTCCTTTTGTACCTCCCCATCCAATATTTGTTTTTTCTTCAACACTGCAGGATACCTTCCCACTCCCATTCCCAATCAACACTCCCCCTTACTTGGGTTTCCCACTACCTTTCGGTGTAGCTGACTCTCTGCAGCACTTCATGGCCATAGTTACAACAGATATGAGAGAACTCCAAGGTCTTCCCGTTATTAACACAACAAAATACACAGTGGGCATGTTTACATGTACACATTAATATGGAGCAATAAACTCCGGTGCTTATCGTGCCTGAGTTTATTGTTCCCGGGCTTTGTGGTTACACATGCACCTGGGACTGCAGCACATTGAGCTGGGTTGTAACAGCCCTGGCTGGTAGGAAGCCCAGGCAAGGAAGTCAGCCTGCCAGCCTGGGGCTGCTCCAACCTGGCTCAACATGCTGTGGAGGGACTGGCTGCGGCACAAGGGGGCTACAGTGTGGGGCTGGCTGGCAGGCAGCCTCTGCACTGAAGCACCCTTGGACCCCAGCCAGCTGTGTCAGCATCTACATATGTGGTGCTGCGGAGAAAAATCCCCACAGCAGGGTAGTACTTGTATTTACAAGTACTACCTTGCTATGGAGTTTATTAGCTTACTCCAGCCTAATAGCCTTGCATATGTAGATGCCAAGACATTTACTGTGGAGCTAATTAGTCTACTCTGCAGCAAATGTCTCATGTAGATGCATCCAGTGTGAAGTCTCAACACTTGAGGATGAAGATGCCCACTTGGAGGGTGGCTGCAGTAGCAGTTGGGGTTGAGAAGAGTGATTGGGCAAAATGTTATTTGAGCCTAATGAGTAGGAGAGGTTATATGATTAGGAAGCAATTAGGACCTCTGGATATTTGGCCGTTCAGTTGTGGCTTCGTTAGTGTATAGATTGCATCAAATCTCAAATCCTTGAACTTTGTGGTAACCAGCACTCCCATTACAACTACAGAGAAGTAGACATTTTCAAGAATCAAAGTTCTTCATTATTGAGGCACTTTGTCTTTTTTAACTATTTTCTTCTCTCTCTTGTCTTTGTCTTTGTCCAGATTGATTTATACATAGTTTCTAATTTCCTTTATCTTCTTTATCTAACACCATATAATTTGCATTTGTATCATTTTACTCTTACCGTGCTATGTTCATTATCATTGAATGATTCATTTATTGCTTCAGTCCTCTGTTAGCTTTTTCTTGTTCCCTCTGTTTTTCTGTTACTTTTTAACCCTTTCTTCTTTGTTTCTCTGATAGTAATATTCAAGTACTTTTTTTTTTCCTCCTACATTTTCTTTTTAAAATTTCTCTTATTCCCTATTCCCTGTCATTTACAAAAATATGCTATGTTTAAAGGAGGAGTCTGCTTTTTTTTTTTTTTTGTGCAAACAATTTATAAACATGCATTCAATTATTCTTAATTAGGGACCTACCAGATTCACGGTAGAAGTGGGCTGTGCAGCAGCTCCTTTAATCCTGAAGGTTTCCTGGTGTGCCCTCCCACTGTTTTTTGTCGGAGGAGCCCTGCTGTTTACCGTTCGCTTCTGATCGGTGGGGCATAAAAAACCACAGTTTTAAATATGACACCATTTTTGCTACTCGCCAAGGGGCATTGGCAGTCCTGCTGTCTGTTGTTGACTGGCCGGGAGACAAAAACAGTGCCATATTTAAAACTGTGGTTTTCGCCTCCTCACTGATCAGGAGTGGGGGGGAGAAGGGGGAAGGGGGCGCATAGGGGAACCTGCAAAACTAAAAGAGCTGCCAGTTGCCTAACTCCCGCCAATTTTGCAGGTTCCCCTGTGCACCCCTCCCTCCCCGCACTTGCTGCTCACTCCTGATCAGCAGGGAAACGAAAACCTTGGTTTTTAGTATGGTGCTGTTTTTGCCTCCCGGCTGGTCAGCAACAGAGAGTGCAGCTGCCAGGGCCTTTCGGCCAATCGGTGGTGAGCAACAAAAATGGTGCCATATTTAAAACTGTGGTTTTTGCCTCCTTGCTGATCAGGAGTCAGTGGTGAGCAACAGGGCTCCTCCACCAATCAGTGGTGGGGAGGTGGGCACTCAGGGGAACCTTCAAGATTAAAGGAGCCACTTTGCAGCTCATCCCCACTGTGCGTTTGGTAGGTCCCTACTCATAATTCTTGCTCTAAGAATCTTCCATCAGTTCTAAGTCCATGATCAACTCCTTTTTTCTCAGCATCTAACCTAAAATTCTCACCTGTGTTCTGTGAAATAAAAAAAAAAGGTCCTTACGTGGGTTAAAAATTCATGTAAGTAGGGTTTAACAGGTAATTCTGTAACTCTAACCACTCAAAGGGCACCAATCTCAAGACTCTAATGTATTTCACTGTAATGAAGTTTTCCATTGTCTTGTTCTTCTTTTTTTCCAAGTTCTGCATTTTTTTTCTGTTGCATATGGAATCCTGTAATCTTCCCCTCGTCTTTAAAAAAAAATAAAAAAAAATACACTTTTGAAATAAGAATCTGGCTTTTCTTGAACTCATGAGCTTTGTTCCCCATCTGCTAAAGTAGAAGCTGTAAAATTTGGACAGTCCCCTCAGAGTAGTGAGACCAGTCTTTCATGAATTAAAATATAGCCGTATAAGATCCAATGGCAAATTGCATGTGGTGGATGGACTGTGGGGGTTTTTGCCTTCCTTGGTAGTGGGGGGGTATAGCCCTCTACCTGGGACCTCTTGAGCATACCTGGACAACATTTTATAGAAGCAGGACATTGGCTGTCTTCCAGCTCAGGCTGGGAAAACTGCAGCTCGCTCCCCCTCCCTTCCTGCAGACAGTCCTGGAACTGGTGGGGTGGGAGACAGGGTTAGGGGAGAGGCTGCAGGCAGAACTCGATTGGCTCCAAAGTGGATCTCGATTTTCCCTCCCCCCCCCAGCCCAACAGGTGAGCATGTGTTGGGTCAGGGGGCCACTCTGACTCATGGTGCTTTATGGAAAGTGCCATGAGTTAGAGTGGGGGCCTGCACATTTGTCAGTACCTATATATATTTTGTTTGACTAAGTCTGATGTTTTGTTAAGAATATTTACTAGGGCAGTCAACAGTAGGAGGAGTTGAAAAGCTGCCTATTTTAAGTTTCCTTACTGGGATAAGGTGGAGAGAGAAGTACCGATTTGCAGTTCCAGATTTTTTTTTGTAGATATCCAGGGGCAGATTCAGAGGGGGTACAGTGACATGGTTTCATCCCATCTTTGAGCCACACTATCCCATCTTTGGGCCACACTATGGGAGTAGGAGCTAGAGATTTTTTTAAGTCAGTGAAGCAGGTAAGAATCCCCCCTTCCCCCTGCCAAGCATCCCACCCTTTCCCCTCCATGTTGAGTGGTATCTCCCAACCCCTCTCACCTCTGCTTGCCAATACTGATGCTGCCACTGTTATCCCCAGCTGACTTGGGGGTGGGATGCTCCAGAGCTGCTCCTGCCCAGCTCCAGCCAGGATGGGGAGGGTGCTTAGCCTGGGACAGTGTCAGTGGCAGGCAGGTTCCCCAACCCTTCCCAGTCTCCCTGGCTGTTCTCTACTAGCCTGGGAGCAGGAAGCAGGCTCAGAAAGTCTGCCACTGTCACTGTTTCCTGATACACATAACTTTCCATACAGCTGTTCCTCACAGCCCTGGCTGAAATGGGGAAGAAGCAGTTAGGACAGCAGTGTTGGTGGACATGGCCCCCCTTTCTATAATTAGAGAGGGTAGGGGAGGTGCTGCTGAGGGGAAGGTATAGGGTCCCAAGGTGTGTGTGTGTGTGTCGGGGGGGGGGGGGGAGGGAGGGGAGGGATTCTTACCTGATTTGGGGACTTTAAGTCCCCAGCTGTGTGATCTTTCCTCTTGATCAATATGGAACTACATCAGCAAGAGAGTGCATGGAAGCCTGTTGCAATACCCGTGGGAATCTGTCCTGTGATAAGATGATAACAAATAATATAATCTGTATAGTTATTTTTATAATATTTAAAAAAAATATCTAGCACCATGTGACTACATAACTGGGATGTACAAGAGTGACGTCCATTCAAAATGTACCCCTCAACCACATGGTTACCGGAACAAAGAGAGGAGCCTTGTGCAGACTGGCTGTCATGGACGAATTTAACTGTAATCAAATATATATGTACCGTGTGTGTGTGTGTGTGTGTGTGTGTGTGTGTGTGTGTGTGTGTAGAATATATGTACTTTTAGCAAAAGGTATTTGAAAGTAAAATCCCCCTTTCATTACCTGCCAAGACCTGAGTTTAGGTGTCAGTGGTTGTTCATAGAGGAGTTGGTGCCCTATATAGATTAGTCAACTCTCTAGAGATTGGGTAGGACAGTGTTTCGGTTGTGGTTACCTTGGTCTCAATCAGGACCAGAAGGAAAAAGTACAGGACCCTGAAATGAAATCTTCACAAGTAGTAGGAATGGGAAGTGATAAGAACTCCCTAATTTTAAAATTTCAAGTTAAGTTTTATAATGTAAGTCTAGAACTGAGAGAGATTCCTGTATGATGTATTTTGATATTACAATGTGGTGTTTTAGCAGGGGGTTTTTCCAGTGCTGTTGATCTTTGCTTTAGCCTGTCATTGTAGCATCTGAACCTTTTCCACGCTAATTAATTTAGCATTAAAGAAAGGTTAAATCCTTGGAGTCAATGTCAAAACTTCTGTAGACTTCAGTTGATGTCAGTCAAGTTAGGCTGTCATCATAAGTCCTTAGGGGACAGCATGGAGGTTCTCATGCACTGCTTTTTTTGTTACTGAAAGTTCTGCTTGATGTAGTTTTGCTTTGAATTGTGCCAAGTTTTGTTGTATGTGTTACTTTGTCTATGGTAAAAAAGATTTATCAAAGAGGATTTGTTTAGCAGACTGTCCTAAAGGCAGCCATGCTGGTTTCATCCACTGTCCTCCTTCTCTAGAAGATGTGTGATGTGTACAAAACAGAGTTCAGGGTGCAAAATGCGATGGTTATAGATATTTGAAACAATATGGGCACAAACCCTTAATCATTCAGTCAAATTCACCTCTGTCTAAGAGATTTCTCAGGGTCTTATACAAACAGTAAACCCACAGAAACAAATTATGCCTACCTCTCCACAGATAAAAACAGCCTGCTCAACAAAAAATCCATTCCATTCTCTATAGAGTCCAGTTTCATTGCCAGTTTACAGCTGAGTTTTTGAAGGTCCTGGAGAGTGGGGAACAGGGAAAGGACCACATTACAAACCTTCTCCACTATCTAAAAGATTTCAGGTCACATGGAGACTACGGCCCCAAAACTGGAAGAGAGGATATGCCATAGCAGTGTTGTTCCCCTGGAGATTCATGGGTATGATTTCTTCCTTTGCTCCTGAACCTGAAATCATTTCCCAGCACAAGGTTTGGGGCTTTAGTGTAGCATAAAGCTTAGTGTGGTTTTTGCTCTGAGTTTAATTTTGTCCCATGTTAAAGTATGAATGATCTAAGTAAAAGAAGTTTACTAAGGAAGTAACAGCTCAGTATAGCCACGTGCTTTGTTGGAACAGGCTAAATAAGTTTCTGTTGATTTCAAGATTAAAGTAGAACACCACTCATGGAAAAAAATAATCTATAAGCTACTTTCCATGGGTGGTTGAAGATTTAAAAGGGAAAAAAAAAGGATTTGGTTATATCTTATCCAAACTGTCAGGTATAAAGTGATTAAATCACATATTTTAGTGCATCACTCAGTGATGCACTAAAATAGGAAAGCTTTTGTGGTCCTGAATTGTAAGAAGATGTATGTTTCTCTTGGTTCAGATCATCAGTCATTGCCTAGTTAAAGAAAATAATGTTTCTTTTACTGGAGTTTCCTATTTTAATGGAGTATTATTAGACATAATCATTAGACTATAGATGAGGGGAACTGAGAGTTGAGTAATCTACAACCTAACCTTCAAAGAAAACCTTGACCAGGATTTTTGAAGGTTTCATACGTTTTAGTTAACTTTATTATTTGCTTAGCTCATTCCCTTCACTCCCTTGTTGACCTGTGGGGTCAGGCCAACTCTCTGGATCTCAATATTGTGCTGTTAGATAGGAGGGTGTGACACAATTGCACATATGTAAGCACACAAATCAATTGGGTGCATACATACACACATGCACACACACACGCGTGCACACACACACACACACACACACACACACACACAGGCACATGCACATCCAAACCGGCCTAGGCACATGCATACCTATCACCAATTCAAGCACATATACTATACACCCCAAAAGTTAGACAAAAATCAATTGTCCATACCCACACACTCAGTACACATACACAGATCACTAATTCGTATATCATGCACACAATGACATATATATACACACACACGCTCACCAGTTCACACCCGTACAACCCACCTACACATACACACAGGTAAGTTCCTAACTTGGATGGTACAGTATGTATGTGTGTGTTTGGGGTACCTGGGGGAAGGTTCAGGTGAGAGAGAGAGAGTTAAAACGTAGGGAATGAAAGTTGCCAGAACCAGGATTAGAACCGGTGGACTAGAGAGAAGCTGGCTTGGGAACTGAGGCTTGGGTTTACTTAAGATCAAGTGGCCCCAGGGTTACTCGAGGTCACTGTTGCAAGGGGGAAAAAAAAAGCCTGCTGGCAAGGAGGAGACAGCTAGGAAAGAGAGAGAGACAGAAACCTGGGAGCTTGGGGCTGGAAACTAAGGCAGACAGCTGAGATGCTGAGATATTGGCGTGGTGGGGGGAGGATGGGGGGCAGATAATTGGTGTCAAGGAGGAGACAGCCAGGAAAGAAACTGAGGCAGAAACCTGGGAGCTCAGAGGAAAAAGCAGTGGGGATAAGACAGTGGCAAAGAAACAGGGGCTTTGGAGGCAGAGAGGAGCTCAGGACGTGTTGGAGGTGGTGGTGAGCCAGAAGCAGGAGAGGGAGAAATGAGAGAGAAATTAGAGGGGCAAGGAGCAGAGATTGGAACAGGGCCAAACCATAGTAAAGCAAAACCCAACTCAGGGGTCCAAATAACAGGTTTATTAAACAGAGAACACACTACACAGCCCTATGCAGTTATTGGTTCTCTCTCTCTCTCTCTCAAACACACACCCACACCCACACACATACACACACACAGACACACACACGCAGCAGGAGAAAGAGACGTAGTGGAAGGGTTGGAGTCCAGGTAGCGAAGAGAAGCAGAGTCCAAGTCCTTGGTTGAAGAGGGGGTAGGAGGTGATAGCTACCTATCCAGGCTGGAAAGGGGTCTTTGTCTAGCTGGTATTGTCCAGAGGGGCAGGGCCTCTGGGTGGATAGGTGGTTTGGCATGGTACTGGTCCAGATGGAGAGGCATCCCAAGGAGTCAGTCTTCACCACCCCTTTTTATGGGGCAGACTACCTGTGATCTCCTATGGGGAGGGCCTGTCCAGGCAAGGTCAGCCCTGGTCCAGAGGGTTCCAGATGTTCTTACTGAGCATATGCAGCCTTGACACAATGGTGGGTTGCCTCATCTTTTGTTTCTTGAATGCTGAGGGTGGTTCCACTGGCTGGGTCATTGGTCCAGGTATTGGTGTTGATAGTTCAGTCATTCAGAAGGAGCTATTTTTAGACCTACTGCCATTGTCTCTCAAGCACCCTCATTCACCCCCATTCATTCAGGAACCAAGTTACATAGGAGGGGTCGTATGAGTCATAGGTTACACAACTGGGCATGGGGATAAGATGGAGGCTTGACATTACAAGATGGAAACTTGACATGACTTATGCTAATTTACATATATAGGCCTAAAACAGTAATCACACAATATAAAAGCAGTAAAAAATCAATACAAACATAATAATTATTACTTATAAAACAGTGGATATCTATATCAAAATAGGAGGGCACTTATTTGCAGAGGGGAGAGAAAAAAAACTTACTACCTAAAATAAAATGTTAAAGCTTATCCTACATCTTAGCTTACTTATACTTATCTATAGGGATTAGAGAGGGAGAGACAAAGGCAGAAATGGCTGGGGAAGGGGAGGGAATGCATTTTAAAAGAAAAAAAAAAAGAAAAACTTGCGGTTTTGCTACACTCTGGTTTTTGCGAGAATGGGAAGTGCCATACTTCCAGAAGACAAGTCTTTCTCAGACTTTGTCCAATTAAACTCTTGTTGAGAGTATGTCATAGAATGTATAACCCCACGGGTTTAAGTGGCAGAACCTGGCCATGGTCTTTCCAAGTCAGGCAGCAAGGCAGAGTAGAGGAAGTCTTACCAAGAAGCGTGTTTGTTTCCAATGTCAAGGCAGCTAGTCTGAAAAGTGATGAGTACCTCGTGTCGTCTGCATAAGTTCCACTGCAACCAGTAGGAATTGAAGACACTTAATTGCACATGAGGTTTGCCCACCTTAGCACTATGAAGTTTGCTTACTGTTAGTGAATAGATGCTATGGATCATTCTGATCAGTCTGCCATTTAACATCCATTATGTGTTGATTATTTAACAATTGATTTTCATTAAGTTAAAAGACTAGGATGTTGTGTTTAATTTTGTCATGTATTTATTATGTTAATTTCTTGACAGGTTTCTTACATCTTCCACCATCATCCAGTACTTTATGACCAGTGTCCAGTGGCCATCAGGTTGTCCCCCCATCAGCACCATGAATATTCTTCAATATACAGGATATCCCAACATTGTCCCCAGTGAAGGATGTGATACAGAAGATCTACCTTCAGTTGCTTCTCAGCGTTTGTGCCCCTGAAATATGGATGTTTTAGAAGAATTTTTTAATGTCATTGATCATCCCTTTGGACAATGTACCAGACCTCATTTAGAAACAGTGGCAGTAGAGAAGAGAGCCAGGAGATTGGGGAAAATGTGCATTCTGCACATTATTCGTTAAAATCATTGAGATGTCTCAAAGCAGACATTTTACTTGATTCAACTGAAGTGTGTGTGCGCCAAGTGCAAATTCTTCAGAAAACCAATTCCTATTTCTCCAAAAGCTATAACTCCCTTCTTACTAGGTAAAATGCAAGTAATTCAACATGGAGAAGAATTTTTCCAAGTTTGGGGCTAAAGGACAATGGGGAGAGCCTAGGATGTCCATCCACTGCTACCAATTAGCAATGAATAGCCATTATGTCATGCATTAATGTAGTGTTCCTCATCTTCAGAAACTTCTATGGCTACATAAACCCATTATTAAGTGATATTTGTGAGTTCCATTTTGAGCAAATACTTGTGTATACATATGACTTTAGTGATTGCACACTACTTTAAGTTAGACTTTGAGCAAAATGGTGGAAGGATAATATTTGATCTATTAGCACTTCTGCCTTAAATTAAGAGGGATTGTATGTTATCTTGGCCTCCTAGAATTTACAACATAAACCAAAATTAAGATGTTTGAAGTCATGTGTATTTTTATAATGTTTAACATTAAAATTTAATTTTTATAAAAATGTGGTAAAATATCTATTTTGTGGATCTAATACATTTTGACAACCACCAGAGGCGGAAGTACTCAGATGTTTCAGTACGAAAGAAAAAATGTGTAGTAAATTTGTACATGTAGACTGATGGGACTACTTATGCATTAGGCAGATTTATGTTCCTGGGTGCCCGTGTATACATTTATTCATCTGTATGATCACAATTGAGACCCAGGGGGCTTCACATTTGAGTGAAGTATCAAACATGTAAATGTTTGAACTAGCAGAAAGGCTGCCACAGAAGCCCCAAACAAGACTTTGACTGTCTGTAGAAAGTCATGTCTTTCTGATGGCACTGCTCCAAGGGTTCTCAGTGGTTGGAGCAGGAGACCCAGTGATTTACATTCTGCTTCCAGCTGACTAATTCTGTGACCTTGGGCAAAGGACTGTAACTTCTGTTGCAATCCACCTGTCTGCAAAAGGGGATGATTATATCTACCTTCCTAGAGGATTGTGAGACTTAACCCAATGTTTGTAAAGTGATCTGAGAGTTTTTGCCAGAAGGGGCCAAAGAATTTATGTTACAGTTCCCAGTTCTGAAGCTTTCTATATTTCTCTGTAGGTGAAAAGCAAGAGGGAGCTTCCTAGGGTCATGGTTGTAAAATTTCCTCAAAATGGCTCCTGGCAGTGAGACTGTCTTGTTCTGTGACACGTTTTGCAGTTTTGAGGGTTTTTTTGGAGGGGAAGGAGTTATCTTAATTAACTGGAAGCACTGATGAGATGCTGTTTGCTTTTTTTGCCAGCACATGGAAGGATGCATGTATTCCATGTGGAGCTTTGCAGCAAATGTCTCAAACCCTTTCTTTGTTATGCAGAAAGGAACAGGCTTTGTGCTTGAGAGTATTTTAGCTGCTAGGCAGGAGGGAAGAGCAGCCAGGTGAAGCCGAGTATGATCTCCCAGTAGAGCAGGAAGTGGCTGGGAGCAATCCAGAACCTAGCATAAAGAAAAGAGCAGCAGTTAGAACGAGCTGTTACATACTGCTACACTTCCCATCATTACTTCTCCAGAGGCCCTACATAGCAAGCTGAAAAATTCGAGCTTATGTGCAAAGGGGGAAAGTTTGTTTCTAGTTCAGATATCTGCAAGGAAGATCTTTGGAGTGCGAACTACTGCAGGGCTGTGTTCTTGTCTTTAGGCTATGAGTGCTGTGAAATGCCCTCATTTCCTTCAGCGGTAGCCTAATGACGCTATTTATATAGCTATCCCATTAATTATTTTACTGCTGGTACTTTCTGCACAAATTATTGTGGTTGGTATCTGAGACTGCAAGTGGAACTTGACTGAAGTGGCTACCCCACTCCTTTTCACTCATATTTAAGAAAGAGGACAGATTTTGGAGGTGCTTATCTCTGAGGACATGAAGTTGTTTCTCTTTGAATGGTAAAAGGAAATGCTTATTTACCATTCTGAAGGAGAGAGACTCGTTTGTCTCCTACCCAGAGTAAAGAACATAAAAGAACTCGTACACCTTCCACCCTGTCTATCAAAGCTCCCTTTCAGGAACAGAAAGGTCAATTCAGCAATGTGTAGATCACATCCGAGGTTTTGGCTTGGTCTGTTACAAGATGAAGGAATTATTGATAGGTTTGGCTTTGAAGTTCCCCAAATACAAAGGGTTTCACTGTGTATTTTTTTTTAACTCCAAGCCAATGTATTTGTCTAACTCTCATTCACAGACTTCTATATCTTTCAGAATCTGTAATCAGACAAATACTCTGAATTCAGCTGGCAACTCTTGCAGCTATTTCTTCCTGCCTCTCCCTGGTTTTGGCACCAGGCAATGAATGCCCCTAGGCATAACATAAGTTGGACTACTTTGACTTCAGTCTGTGATTTCTTTGTGGTAGGAAATGAGGCATGACCCTCTTATCACCTTTGTTGAGACAGTGTTCTTGTTATCAGACTTGAAAGGGTCTCTGCATCCCTTTGGGAAAACAGTGATGTCTTGGAGAAAAAAGGTGTGCTACTCAGAAATACAATCAGATTACACTACTCTCTGGCACAGCAGGTCAGCAGAGTCTACGTAGCCAGTATCTATGTATGTGGATGCATTTTGCCCTCATGTTAAAAAAAAAAAAAAAAAAAAAAAAGTTTATAAATAAGGATGGGAGTGGGGTGGGAGAGTTTTGCCCAGCCATAAAACTGAAATGACATGGTCCTTATTCTGGCCATGCTTCCTCTGTAGCGTCATCTTGGCTGAAGACAATAATATGTCTGCGATTCCCCTGCCCATTTATTACACAGGTTAGGTTCTTTAACCACACAAAACATTAGGGCTATGTGAAACGGCTACGTTTCATTTGGGTTTTGGATTTGGCCGTTTCGGAGGGACAGTGATTTGTTTTGGTGTTTCGAATCACTGTTCTGTTTCGATTCGGCCAAATCTGTTTTGGAGTTTCGACACTATTTCAGCGTTAATTCGGAGATTCGGATCAGATAGGGAGAGGCAGGCACAGCCAGACGGCTGCAGGTTGTCCCACAGCTCCTCCGGCTCTGCCTGCCTCTCCCCAGGCAGAGGGAGCCATGGGAGATGCCCCTATGGCTGCCCTGCCCGGCCCCATCCTCTGCCCAGCCCCAGCCTCCCAGCACTTTAAAAAAAACAAAAAAAACCCTCGCACTCACTGGATGCAGCAGTGGCAATCGGGGCCTCTGTGGGCTCATGGCAGAACCCCCCTGTGCAGTGCAGGGCAGTGGGGGGAAGCGGAGATCGCCCTTCACCCCCCCTCCTCCCACTTGGCACCCATGTGGCAGCTGTCACATCGTGCGGGTGCAGCATGTTTTGGCAGGGTGCTGTGCACTCTGGGAGCTGGGGCAGCTCCAGCAGTCAGCTGGAGCCCGGCACCGCTCAGCCCTGGTGGCCTCAGCTCCCAGACAGCACTCTGTTGAGCCGCACTGCACTCACGCCATGGGGCAGCTGCTACGCAGATGCCAGGCATGGCGGGGGTGATCCCTGCTGTCCTGCACTGCATGGTGAGGGGGCTCTGAACACTGCTGCTACAGCCTGTGTGCACAGGGCTTTTTTTTTTTGTTAAGTGCCAGAAGGCTGGGGCTGGGCAAGGCAACCATGGGGGCTTCTCCTGTGGCTCCCTCTGCCTGGGGAAAGGCAGGCACAGCCGGAGGAGCTGCGAGAGAACCTGAAGCTGCCTGGCTGAGCCTGCCTCTCCCCAACTGATTTGAATCTCTCCAAATCTTTTCCGAATCGATTCAGTCTTTGAATTCGATTCAGATCTTTTAACGGTTCTCTCGATTTGATTAGGATTCAGGCCGAATCTCCTCCAAATTGAATCAGTGACTAAAGCTTCACATAGCCCTTCAAACTGTAACTTATCATAATAAACCTGGATGGATAAGTTTTGTCTCAGTTTCTGGTTGTTTCCAAGTTTCTGGGGACAGAGTTGTGCTTGTTTAGGTGACCTGAAGATCCATATTGTCAAAGGACAGGCATCAGTGTAACAGAGTGGCCTTTTTAAGTATGGTCTTTTTAAAGTTCCAGAAATATGGGGCACAGGAGGGCCAAGGGAAATAGTTCAAGGGATTTGGTGCAGAGAGAAATTCTATACTACTGTTTCCTTAAGAATCTGAGAAAAGGAGATTTGCAGTACAAGGCGGGGTAGGTCTTCTCTTTCCCTCTCAGCCAACAAAGTCAAATCCTGGGAAAGAAGGGCAACATGCATTCTGCCACCTTCTTCATAATGAGACAGGATAGTTGATGCTGAGTGAGCTGAAGGACCATATGGAAAACCTGCAGTTGGTGTGGTTGCGCAGTCCTGGAAGGACAGCTCTTGGACTCCTGCTTCTAAGGAGAGCAAGTTCACTTGGTTTTGTGTGTAGGTCTGTGAATTGCTGAACTTGGAAGAGGCTGCTTTGGGTCAGCACCCAGGCTCCAGAAGGAGGTTTGCGTTTGAGGGGCCAAGAAGGGTTGGTTCTCTGTGAAAGGCTTAGCAAGTCAGCCTGAAATTGGGTGTGCGTAGTCTGGGCATAATTTACTGTGGAAGGAATTGAGAGCAGTAGACTTCAAAGACGAGGCTGTGGCAAGGTGAGTATGTTTAAAGTGTGTGTGTGGGGGGGAGGCATGTCTTCCACTATGAAACATAACCTAAGGCTTAACTAGGATTGCCCAAAGTTTGTACCTGGGAGCAAACTGCACTTTTCAGTGTGTATGTTTTGTTGGAATGCAACAATTTTCTTTTTCCTCCAACCTTAGTAGAGCCTCTCTTTCCCTCAGACAGGCATTTTCTTAGCTGTCCAAAAATTGCTCATTTGGAGGACTCCCTATTGACTTTGCAAACAGTATCAAGATTTTCAAATTAGGCAGGGGCTGCATTTAATGCCTCCAGATGTGGCTTCCTCCCCCTACATCCTAGACAAAACTCTTTCTGTATGGTTTAGGTTATTTTCTCTTCCTCTACTACCACTGAGTGCCTTACCAACTCCTGTTCCATTCTTGTCTGACTAGAAGTGGGCCCTGAACATTTTTCAAAGCACCAAAGATACCCCGTGGTCTGTGCAAACTCATACAGAATCAACACGAGCTCCTCCATTGGTTCTGGCAGCTGTTTGATCAAACGTGGACATATATATAATATGTATCAAAACACCATGGAAAAAAGACAACTGTATTTGGAGGTGTATGGCAGGGGTGGATCTAGCTGGGTGTACTGATGCATTTGCATCCCGCTTTGATTCTTGGTCCACCCAGTTTAAAACTAACTGTTAGAGAGTGGCAGCAGCATTTCTAGTCAGGCTGTGCTGAGGAAGTCATTTGCCTTCATGGCTCATTACAGTTTACCTGATCCCTTCTAAACACTTCATTCCACAGGTGTTAATGGCCCTCTCCTCTATTTAATGGTCTTGATGTTCCCCCAGTCCAGTTATCCTTTGTTCTGCAATTCTGCAGACTGTTAGCTGCTCTGGGTAATAATTTCCTATTCCACAGCCCTGCAGACTGTTTTTAACTCAAGATATCAGATTTACACAAATAACCTTGTCTACCTAACTCATTTCAATGAAGTTATAATTTTTTTTGCTTCAATACATCCCTAGACTCCTAGTGTATTAGTAAAGCTTCTAGTTTATTTTTAACTGGAGAAAAACAGGTCTTGTTTTATGTGTGATTATGCACCTCACCATCTGCACCCCCTTTTCAGAATTCTAGATCCGCCCATGGTGTATGGTAGAGCAGTCCCTGCTCAAGTTTTTAGCCATTCAGATCCACAAAGACAGACTTCTACCTGTGTGAAGTCCTAATGAAGTCAGGGATCTTCTCACAGTTGCCCAATTTTGTTATTGGCTGCTGTATTGCAGCCATAAATGGTTGTTTATGGAATCTTCCTAGGTCAGTGGAGGATGCATCTGCTTGGTAAGTCTTACCAGAGGAGTGACATTAATTAGTAAATTAATTTCAGAGCGGTAACAAGACAAAAAGTATCAATAAACTTTGTAACAATGTTTTCCAGTAAGTATAATTAACAGCTCAAATCTGGGGTTCTTCTACCTCAGAGAGTTCTCTATACTTCAGTAAAGCTTTCCAAATTCTGTTGTTGGCTAGAGATGTACCACATAGATTTGCATGTGGCTCAGTTTTGGTAGAATTAAGGTGGAGACTGGGAAAATAAAGCATATACTGCAAGGGTGCTTAAGCTATTAGAAAGAGTAGTGTATTTTCACTGTTTTCCAACAATTCATTGAAATGGTCTAAATTTCAATTGCACAACTGAATTCAGTGGTGAAAACTCTTTAAGGCCTAACTGCAGAACAAGCTCCTAAATATTTGCACACAAATGAACTCTTATTACTTCCTATCTGGCATGTAGGAAAGCCTTAAAATACCTTCTGTATTTTAAGGCTGTAGTATTTCTGTTGGTGCAAAAGCACCCGTTGGCTTTAATTACACAAGGAACAGCATTAGATACAGGGGATCTGATCCTACTCACGTGGTCATGCTGGTCCCTTTTGGCTTTACATGCTTCACCTCTATGGAATGTATTTAAATGTTTAGCCCAGTTGCTGACAGATCAATGTAATTTATACATAGTTGTATCTCACAAGCCTAGAATTTTAGCCAGTCATTTATGTATTGAGCCTAATAACTTACGTATCACTAAAGCATGTCTTCCAGATAGGTATCCCTCGACTTAAAAAAATAGAAATCTCTTGATAGTCTGTTCCAGCTTTCAATAACTTTTACTGTTAGGATGCACCTTATTTCCTGATTGAATTTGCCTGGTTTCAGTTTCCAGCCATTGGTTCTTTTTATCTTTCTCTCCAACAGAATCGAGTCAATACTCAGTATTTTTTTTTCCATGTAGATGCTTATATACTATAATCATGCAACCTCTTATTCTGCTTGGCAAGCTAAGCTGATTGAGCCCAGTGCAAGAATCATTACTGTGGCATTTTTCTGTGTCCTTTATAACTTTGCAAAATGCTTTTAAAAATGTGGTAGTGGAGTTGTATGTAGGGATTCCAGTATTGGTGTCACCAGTGCCATAAAGAGGTTAAACCCCCTCCCTGCTTCTAGTCCTTACTCCCCTGTTCTTAATTATTCCCCTTTTGCCACAGTATCTTAAGTGGCAGCTTACATTGAGTTGTTTGTGATACCTGGATTTCTTTTCAGTCTCAGTTTCCAGGATGCATTCCCCAGATCTGTAGGAATGATTTGCATTTGTTCTTCATTGTAGTGACCCTGCTTATGGCTGTCACAACATACCTTAGTTGAATGGCTGTTACCAAGTGATCCAGATTGCTCTGTATGACAGCCTTGCTCTCTGCTTTATTTACCATTTGACCAATCGTGTCATTTGCAAATTTTATCAGCAGTGGCTTTCATATTTACGTCCACATCATTGATGAGAGATGATGAATAGCATAGGACCTAGGATTAATCCCTACAGAATATCATTAAAATGCTTCCATTTAATGATCATTTTCCACTGACTACTACTCCTTGACATATTAGTTAGCTAGTTCTTAATCCATTTAATACATACCCTGTTATTTCATAGTACTAGTTTTAATTGGAATATCAAACAATACTAAGTCAAATGCTTGATAAAAGTCTAAGTGCATTGCATCCATGCAATTATCTTTATCAACCAAACTTGTAATTTAATCAAAAATAGAAGTTGTTTTGTATGGCAAGATCTATTTTTCATTGAGCCATGTTGATTGGCATTAATTATATTCCTTTTTACCAACTGAATGCTCAATCAGTTCTTTCACTGTTTTGCCCACCATTGACATTGTGCTTACTGGCCTATAATTCATCTTGCTTGCCTTTTTGAATGGGCACATTACAACTTTTCCAGGTTTCCAGAGTTTCCCAGATATTCCAAGAAATGTACATCAATTGAGCAGTGATCTTCTCAGCCAATTATTTTAGCACTCTAAACAAGACAAATTACCGTATTTATTATAAGACAACCCTGATTATAAGATGACTTCCAAATAATTAGATTCTGTGTATTTGTTATAATTTTTCAGGTATAGAATCTAAATCTTGGAGGTTTGCCTTGACTTTGTCCCTGTCTTACTCTACAGTAGGAAAAACAAATCTGGGAATCAGGTAGCCTCCTTGCCCTCTGCCTCCCCCCAACTTCTTGCCCCGGCAGCTCCTTTCCCCCTCATTGCTGTCAGGCCCTGCTCTCCCTGAGCACATGGAAGTGAGGAACAAATTTGAAAACACTGAACTTGAAATAAAAATAACTATAGTAATTTACATATAGACCTCATAGACTTAGTTGATCAAGAATTGATTCAGGTTTCCTTTTTTGAAACTGCAGAAAGTTTTAGCACAGTACTCCAAAAACATACTGTGACAGGGGGCAGCTCTTGGGGCTGAATCTCCTGCCAGCCTGCCCACCTGTCTCTATGGGGCAATCTGCCCAATCTTTCCTGCCATGACTTTGTTGTTTCCAGAAACTGATGGTATAATGCCACAGGGTGCTATCTGTGGCTCCGAACCTCCCCTACACTGCAGCCCATGCCTCGCAGCTGTCATCCAGATTAGTATTGCTCCCCAGTCTGAGACTGGAGCAAACCCAGTCCAAAGTTGGGCTCCACTCACCCACGCATTCATACCACTACCCCTCTCACAGGAGGTCTCTTACGTTCCGCCCCCCTCTCACCGGGGCCTCTGGCATATACCGCCCATTACTGGGCCACACTCCACTGCCCTTGCTTCTCCTTGAGAGGCCCCACTTGGGCTATCAGGCTTTGCTACTCACATACTGGTCTCGCCATGCAGTCGTTCGGTTCTCTCGAGTTCCCCTGCTATATGTGGTCCAGCATTGTGCCAAACCGTGGGCTAGTTCTGCTCCAAGCCCCTCACTGGGCAACTCTACGCTACGCCCCACTCTGGGGTCAAGTTTGCAACCAACTTCTCAGGGGGCCCAAAGGTGCCCTGCCACACACACTTTAAAGCAGAACTTTTATACCTACCTATATATAGTACAAAGTTTTTTGGGTTTTTTGCAAAAAAAAAAAAAAAAAATGAAGATATATATATTATACACACACCCATGTCTTTACAAACCTGTCTCATGACAACTGTGGTTCACCTGACAGTCCAAAACACGCTTGTACAGTGGCTATGTCTACATGAGACATTGACTACACAGTAGCTCATTACGACTGTGTAGTAAAGTTGCATGGCAGGAAGTGTGATCTGATGCTCTTGTGCAGTAGTAACAAGCTACTGAGTAGTAGCAATGAGCTACTGCACAATCAGCAATACCAAAAAGCCATTCAGGGACTTCAGTTACCATGCAGTCATTTAGTACTTGTATATTCCGTAACAACTATGCAGTCAGCATCTTGTGTAGATGTGGCTATTTACACCATCCTTATTCTCATTATAGACAGTACCATACACGTGTATGCCCACACGTTTGTGTGTCCATCACTTTCACCTTTAGCCATCACAACCACACAGAGCACTACCTCTGAATCTCCTTCCTATCCCCTCTGCTACACCCCCTTCCAACTGCCCTAGTGATTCCCCAGTCTTTTCACTTGTCACCATGCATGATATTAATCCAAAGCCAAAAGACTCGTGGTTTACCATGTAGTTCATTGGGCTGGGCCTCAGTAGAAGCAACAGCACTTCAAGCCATGGTGATCCCAGAGCTCAGCACTGCTCAGTATGTGTATACTCCAGATACCCTCAACAAAGGAGCCTTGTGCTAATTAGCTCTGCGTTCACGACTGGAACCGGGTGTTCTTGTCATGAGTCCTGGGATGCTCCAAATGTATATGCAGGTGAGGTGCAGAACAACCTGGTCTGGCTTCAACTCGTGGAGGGTGGGACCACACAAATCATATGCAACAGTCTGTGAAAGGGGGCAACAGAGGGATTCTGGGTGAACTGTTTGAGTCTCCATTTGGTGATCTTTGCCATACAGTTAAGACTGATGTAGAAACAGGAATCATTGGACATGGGAAAGAAAGGTGTAGCTCAGCTGTGGGAATAAAGAGAAAGTTGAACTATATGTAGTGGCTCACCATAACTTTAGAAAGAGTTGGCACTGAGGAGGACTGCACTCAATCAGTAGCAGCATATATCTAATTTAGATGGGTTGCATTTACCTATTCTTGTGGCTAAGATCAAATATAGCTTTTTAGTACGAAGGGGAGGGTGTCGGCTGGATCTGGCCCTCCCAGTGCTGGCCTGGTGCCAGTTCCCTGCAGATGAAACACCCACCCACTTTTTGAAGGGCCACACGCACAGAAAAGCTTTCCATCAGCATCTTGGCCTTTCAACTAAGATCAAATGTAGCATTTTTGGCACCAAGGGGAGGCTGTCAGGGTGGCTCTGGCCTCCCAGTTCTGATCTGGTATTGTAGTACCTCCAGGCCTGGTGCCAGTTTCCTGTGGAGGGAACACCCACCTGTTTTTCTTTTTAAGAGCCAAAATAAAGTTCCCATCACCATTTTTGGCACCAGGGGCAGGTGTCAGAGCTTGCTCCGGTCTCTCCAAAGGTCAGCTTGGTATTGCAATACCTTCATGGACCAGTGCTTATTTCCTCCTGGGAGAACAATGGCCTGTTTTTTGGTGGGTTTTTTTTAAAGGGCCACACAGAGAGAGAGACACGCACAAAAAGGGTCTTGTTAGCCTGTTTGCCCAATATAGGCCATGTATTTTATAGTCACGCTCAGTATTGACTGCACTTATTCAACTTCATAGTGGCTCTCCATTACTGTGTACATGCTGCTTTTGGCAACAGTTTAATGGGAGAGAAAGTATTTAATAAAATGTCTTTGTATGGGAATGTAAGAAGACGGTCTTTCCCCCCATGCTGACTGTGGGGGGAGGGGAGCCTCTCCTTGTATTCAAGTAAATACAGTATTTGACACTTTAAAGATGGTAAGATTGTTTTACTTCTTTGCAAACACTGCAGATATACTTATAAAATAGTTCTGCTTTTTGTTTTCCCACAAATCCTGAATGGGATTTTAGCCAAATTTGTCTTTCCTCTGTTGAATCATGGCTTTTTGATGATATAATAAATATTTGAAATGGTTCCCAATTTGCACTCGTATTTGTTCCCCTCAGTTAGTTTGGTTCATACTTTTCCAAAATAATAGAAAAATTAATTAGTTCTTTTGAAATATGAAGTTATTTAATTATTACTGTCCTATGTTTGCTCATGAAGGAAAATATCCAGTCAGGAATACTGGTCACTAAGCAATTACCAGCTTCTAGTCCAGTGTTTACTTCACCTTTTATACATTATACAAGATTCAAAATACATACCTTTTCTTGGGTGCAATGATTCTGTGTTAGAAAATGATCATGTAATTTTTTTGAAACTGTAATCTCCTACTATTGGCTGTACAGGGATATGCAGCATGTGTTTTGCATAACAAGTTGCCCTTTGTAATGTTAATGACTTAAGGTGTCCTTAGGCAGTAATATCTCCTAGTTTCATTTGGTCATCTGTAACAGATACAACTCCTCTTTACAAATCAGTACATATGCATCTACTTCTTCTGCTTGCTCCCTATTTTCTAAAAAGGTTATAACCACAGATTTTGACATACTAATCATGGAAATTATACCCTCAGATTTCAACAGTGCGAGTTATGTCACCTTTCTTCTCATCCATGGGAGTTTTCAATTAATTAGACTCCTTTCATTGTACATAAGCAAGTGAAAGCATGTGTCTCTTTGCAACATTGCCTCCATTTGTTGGCAGCTTACTGACTTTGAGTTTGTACCACATTTGCCTTCTCAGTGGGCTTACCTACCACTGCAACAATAACAACCCTGTCTGGCCATTCCAGCTGCTCTTCTTGAAGAGAAGCCATCCAGCACGTCTTACCTGTGCATTGTAAACCATTTCAGTCATATAGTTCTCTCTCCCACTGGAATGTGGCTCAGTGTTTCATAAAACCTTCAGCTTCGGGCCAACTCATCTACATTCCTTTCTGTCCACCTTTTTTGCATGACACTGAAGGGATCTCTGGAAGATAACTTGGACCTTCTTCCTCTTCATTTCTCTTCCAAGATCCCTAAAATTGTCTTAGTCTATGGAGTTCTGTATGATTCTATGTCATTGTGATAGGGCCATCACCGGGGCCAGTCACAGTATCAGCCTGCCCTCCTGTCTAGGGCAGTCTGCCCACCTGCCTCGCCTACCACGCCTTTGTTGTAATAAAATCAGTAGTTTTTTGTAAGGCAGAAGGCTGTCTATTTTCTGCCTGCATGCCAAGGGCATTATATACCGCTCCGACCTTCGCTTTACTGTGTCCCATGCCTTGCATATGGCATTCAAATCACTATCCACTATTATTCCCCTGGCTCCATTGCTGAGCTGCACTTCGTCTCTGGCCCAAACCCAGCCTCAGGTGTCCAGAGACTTACCTTGGCCACAAGCCCCCTCACTAGGGCCTCAACTCATGCCCCCTCACTGGGACTTGTTTTTATTGAACTATTTGAGCTGGCCTACATGTAGTCCTTCAGGCCACATAGACCCTATTCTGTGTGTCCCTGTGTAGCCCTTCAGGCCTGCCTATGCAGACCCTACTCTACGCCTACTCTGCGTGGCCCAGTGCACACACTATGCCCCCTCACTGGGACCACTGTTCCACCCCCTTACCAGGACCACTACTCTGCCTTCTCACTGAGGCTACAGGGCCTTACACTCCTCAGGTCTCAGGTGTCCATAGACATGCTCGGACCCCGCTTTTGGCCTATGGCCTACTCGGGACTCGGGCGTCTATCGACATACCTGGAGCCTGCCTCAGGCCCCACTCAATGGGCCCCCTCCCCACCAGTGGACCTGTGCCCCTATGTTTTTCTATCAGGGTATGATCCCCTAGCCTTTCCCCTCCATGCGGTAACCCACAAGCCTACAGGGGCTGAGGGTTTCTGGCACCCCATACTCACCCTTGACTAGGGAGATACAGGTATGGCATTTCCTGGAAGCTGCCCTGCCACAAGCAGCCCCACCACACCATCCAACTCCAGTTTTGTCATTCCCCAGGACCGGGAACCTCCTCCATCCCCATAGTTCCTGCCCTTTACCTCCAGTTATACCTGGGAGCAGCAGTACTCCAGCCAGGAGATGTTGCTCCAGCAGCACCTGCTGGCTTTGCCTCACAGGGCCTCCTCTTATGCTGAGGCTCCACAGCCCAGCTCCAATCAAGTGGCCTGGTGACTGTCATGTGACCACTTATCTGGCTCTGCCATTACCTGCAGGCTGCCTCACAGCTTGCTCAGTCTCTTAGTGCTCTGCCACAGTCATTTTTCACTGTTGCTAGTGGAGGCTGTATTACTTCATAGCTCTTTATTATCTTGCCATTACACCTTTTATTTTTTTGCCCCAGGGAGGTAATGCAGCATTCTGTTGTCCTTACATGGACAGAAATCATTGACGATTGATGCTTAATATACTAAGAAAACAGGCAGTCATCAGTGGGCACATCTACACATGCAGTTAATACTCACAAATAAACTCTGGAGCTTATCACTTGGTTGTTTTTGCTCATGGGTGCTCTGTTTGAATGTGTGCCCAAGAGCAAATAACTCTGGAGTATATTGCTCTGGAGTTTATTTGTGTGCAGCACATTGAGCCTGGTTGGAGTAGCCCCAGCTGGCAGCACCCCAAGGCTGCTCTGACTACCCTTAATGTGCTGTGGAGAGGCTTGTTGGGTCATGAGAGTGCTTCAGTGTGGGGCTAGCCAGGAGGCAGCCCCCATGCTGAAGCACCCTTATGCCCCAGCCAGTTGGGCAGTGTCTACACTTGTGCTGCTGCACATGAAAAAACTCCAGAGCAGACTAGAACTTATATTTACAAGTACTAGCCTACTCTGCAGTTAATTAGTTTCATGCATCCTAATAGGGGTGCATGTATAGATGCAGAAATGTTTACTGTGGAGCTAATTAGGCAGCTCCACAGCCAGCATCTCATGTGCATTCACCCAGTGACTACCTAATTAGAAGTACCTCTCCTGGTATCTGCTATTTCAGTTTTCAGGGACACCCATAGGAAACACCCACTGTAGCCTTCTATTCCTGAGATTTAGCAAGTCAGCTATGAAGGAATGAATGTCAAAATGATTCTGACCAGGCCGACTGCTTCCTGGTTCCCTTTTCCCCTGTCTGTCACAAGTTGCTTGTCTACTTCTTTAGTTTCTACTCACTGTAGCTCCTTTGTGGGTAGCAATAATTTCCAAATATTTATGCTTGTTTTTTCTGATATAGTGTTGAATTACTACATCTTCATCTTCCCAAGGGGAGACTCGATAAAAATCAATGGGGGACAGTCTGAACTTGAGAAAGCACAAATACTGTAGTAACTGTAAGCAGAATCGAGCCTTTACATTGTAGCTGTTGTGCATGGTGTGCAGGCCGGGAGCGGTCTGAGGCCCTCGGGGGCACGTGGCGGGCTGTGGCCAGCAGCCCTGGCACGCGGGTCAGGGAATGCAGGCCGGCGGACTAGAATTAGGCACGGACGCGTAGCGGTTGATTAAAGATTATTTTACTTACACCGTAGATGGTTGCGGTGCAGGCAGGAAAACTTGCTTGAGTTTCAGTTACAGATAGGAAAGAAGAGCGGACAAGAGTTCTAATCTCACGAACTCTAGCCCAATCCAGCTGAAGGCTCTAAAACCGCCGTGTCAACCGAAGAAAACAACTCGGAGAAGAGCTGTGGATACACTCACACGAAGTTTGCTAGGCTCCGTGGAGCTTGCGTGCAGGGAAGGGGTTCATCAAGGGATCGTGCTTGGCGACGGGGAGAGGCCAGAGGTTGATCAGACCCCTATAGCCTTCTTAAGGTACACGCTGGGTCCGTTGGGCTCCGCAGCGCTTAGAGTTCTTCACGAGACATGAAGTCCTCCTCCTCCAGATGGTTGTGGAGTCCTCCCTTGCGGGGTTCTCCTTGGAGTTCTCCAACTTGGGTGGAAGCTGCTCAAGCCTCTTATACGGCTAGCAAGCCAATCGCTAGCTTCCACATGGGAATAATTTAGAACTGGCCAATAGTGGGACACAAATTTGCATGTGGGTGGCGGGAACTCCTTTGCACCGGGGTTTTCTCTTTGCAACTGAGAAATGCACCCTGCAAAGAAAGCTCCTCGTGGCGGGAAATAATTTAGCAGTGCCGAAGTGCGCACACACAAAATCACACCCTTGGGTTGTGACACATGGGACTCATAAGGAGTGGCAAGATGTTTCTCTGACATGGAAGAACTTAGACTTTCCCCAGATGAGCCAGGTATCTTAGTGCATACTACTATAAAATAGGAAAAGTGATTTGATTCATCTTCTGTCAAGAAGAAACCACAGGTGGGGGCTATGATGGCAAATGATTCACTAATTCTTAAATATGTATTGTGTAAAAATAAGATACAGAAAATAAAAAAATTGGGCAGATCTAAAAGTGTACAAAGGGAAAATTATAGGCAGAGGAAAGGCAGAAAGAAATTACAGAACAGCAGACAGGTACAGAAATCTCAATATTGTGGAAATCAAGAGTGACAGGAAATATAAGCCTAGCTATGAAGAATGAAGTAAACAGTTTAAATGCAACAGATGAATGAACTGTGAAGCCCTGGCTGATTTGCAATTTCATATTTAGGATCCCATTCAAATAACTTTGCATTATTTTGCTTATTTATGTAAATATCTCTTGAAGATTGTAATCGCTTACCAGATACTGGGAAGGCTCATATATTTGGCCTTCAGTGTTAATACAGCTGACTTATGCAGAAAGTTAGGTGAAAATCATAGTACTTGGAAGGCTTTGTAAGATCTATGGCAGGGCTGGCTAGCTTCTAAGTGTCCAGGAACCACATACTGCACGGGCTGCACTAGCTTGGGCCACAGGTCCCTGGCCCACTGCCGTGTAGATGCCCTCCAACCCCTGCCTTCTGCATTATGACAAGCACTCTGCTACAGTTTTCAAGGGCAGTCCCAGTGGTGGAGCTTGCTTAGGCCTTCTCCAGTGATGGAGAACTTAGGCTGCCAGAGGCCTACACTAGTCTAGAAAAATTGTGATTCAGCCTGAATATAGGATCCTTTTAATTCTAGTGAGCTCTGTTTTAGCTGGGATGCAAAACATTGCGAAATTGCGACAGGAGTTTTTATTAGGATTCTTATAATGTTTCTGAATCCCTTTTATTTCTCTTTACTGTTCATGGTATCTGCTAACTCACAGTTAGCAGATGTTGGATTTCTGGCAGTCTCCTCATTCATGTATTGTGTAAGAGAGTGAATGGAACTGCCTAATCTACCCTCTTGATATCAGTCATTATTTTATCATGTCCCTTCTTCTCTCTTCTCAGAGATAAACAGTCCTAATCTTTTTTTAATTTCCTCTTCATATAATTTTTGTTGCCCTTCTTGGAACACCTCCTCCTTCCTCAGTCTCCTTTTTGATGATCAGGCATACACACACAGCATTCCAGATGAGGGTGCAACACTGATTTACATAATGGTATTATAATATTGGTACTCAGTCTTCACATCCATTCAGTCTCTATATCTCATTTGCTGCCAAAGGACACCCTGCTTCATCCTCTGAATTTAGTGATGCATAAGCAGAAGGAGTAGGTTGTGCGTGTATTTAAGTATATCTTGGTATGTAATAGTCAGGAGTTGAAGTTGTGGTTACAGCACTGGACCAAGACTCAAGGTTTTGCATAAATCCTTGGCTCTGCCATGGATTTCCTGTAATCACATGTAAGCAACTCCAGCCCAGATCCAGAAAAAAAGGATTTGGGTGCACAGATGCTGAGCATACCATACCTAACTTCTAGATGCTTGACTGTATGTGGAATTTGCAAACTCAGGTCAGGTGTCTGAGTTCTCTGTGCTTTAAGTTGGGAGGTTTAGGGACCTAGAATTGGAATTTACAGCAGTTACCATGCTGAACAAGGGGCATAAGCCAATAGAGAAATGCTGAGGAGAGGGGAATGTCTGAAAAGCAATATTTCCTATGTGTAGGTTCCTCCCTCAATTCATATGTAAAACTGGGATTTGCCACCGGATGCTCTCCCTTAGATTTACAAAGTCTTCGTTTGCAGGTGACTGGCCCACTTTTTTTGTGTGCCAGTGTTGGCACCTGCCTTTTGCAGAAGGCCTTATGGTTAGAGGATTTTCCTAGAATGTGGGAGACCTGAGTTATACGATGTCCCTAGCTTTAGGAGATTCAAACCCACATCTCCGACCCCGCAAAAGGCTGCAGAGTACACATCTGTATTGCACAGGACACTATACAATATGATGTGTAGAGATACTTTCCACCATTCCTCTTGAAGCAGAGTTGCTGGCCAACCAAGACTGGAAGATACATGGGTCCAGAGGATAGGCTAGCAAGGGAAAACATGACTCTATACACTGGTGTGTGCCAAGGTTTTTGGCAGGCATACCACAAGAAAAGCCCAACAACCTCCCTCTTACGCTGTCCAACCTGTCGCTCTGTTTTGTTCCCTGCCCTACTTGATTTGTTGCTCTGTTTGTCATGTATTCCTTGCTCCCTCTTCATTCTGTTGTATGCTGTACACACAGGCTGTGCATGCTACTTGTAGCACATATGCTGTGGGTTGGCCACACCTGCAGTAGACTGATGAGGAATCTCCCTTCCTGTAATGAAGGACAGGTCTAGGTTTTAGTTCCTGTTGCTGGAACTGCTGATCATTTTGCAGTAAATGGCCATTGGATAAAATGTATAAACAGCATTGGAAGCAGCGATCAGAGCCCAGAACCCTTACCTTCCTGTGGGATCACTCCTTACTGGACCACAAATTCCAACTCGTTCTGGCTCTGTGACCTTTGTGAATTTTGGTCATAAGTCCTTTGTTTAGGATCTTTGTCCATGATCAGAGGTCAGGAAAACATACCTTACGACAACAGGCTGAGAGCTATGGGGCTCTTTAACCTGGAAAAGTGCAGGCTCAGGGGTGATCTGATGGCCAGCTATACTTTATCAGGGGTGACCACCAGGATCTGGGGGAACATTTGTTCACCAGAGCGCCCCAAGGGATGACGAGTTCAAACGGTTATAAACTACTGCAAGACCATTTCAGGCTGGACATAAGGAAGAATTTCTTTACTGTTGGAGCCCCCAAGGTCTGGAATAGCCTGCCTTTGGAGGTGATTCAAGCACCTACATTGAGCACCTTCAAGAAAAAATTGGATGCTTATCTTGCTGGGATCCTATGGACCCAGCTGACTTCCTGCCTTCGGGCAGGAGGCTGGACTCGATGATCTTCCGAGGTCCCTTCCTGCCCTAATGTCTATGAAATCTATGAAATCTGTCTTTTAATCTCCATCCCAGTTCCCCAACTCAAAGCAATGTTAGGATTTCCTTTATCTGCCTCATCTATTTGGGTTGAAGTTCTTTTACGTGTTCACAGCACTTAGCAAAATAAAACAGAGCTTTTATTGGAGTTGTTAGGCACAACTCTACTGCAAATAAGTAGTAATAATAATAATAGCTACACCAGTTTTTTCCTGTTTCTAGCCTCCATAAATCTGTGACCTCATAGGCTACGGACAGAAGTTACACATAAACTGGTATAAGTGATTGAAAACTGGTTCAGACGTGTGACACAATAAACTGCTCATTGCACATAAACTGCCTCCAAAATGGCTGAAGCTGGTTTAAGGTAAACCTGGATGGATCTAGTGTCAGACTTCACTGATTTGGGTTAAATAGGTTTATTGAACTTTTGTCCCAGATCCCCTCCAGATTCAAGTTAACTCACAGTCCCCCAGCATCCCAGGATGCTTTGCATCTCCCCCACAATTCCCCTCCCCCCGCTGCACAGGGTAGGTGGCTAGCCTTAGCTCAAGCTGTCTGCTCCAGCTGAGCAGAGGTGTCCTCTAGCACCCCTCCTCCCCCCGGCTCCTGGGTTGGGCCACTGCAAGCATGTGCCTGCCTTTCTGGAATCAAAAGTGAATGTCTGTTCACTTGCTTCTTGGTTCAATCTATGAAGCTGAGACTAAACTGTGAAGATTGAATTGATTCAGCCTCGGGCTTTCTGACGTTCTGTACTTAGCCATAAATGAAAACAAAAATACTCATTGTTTCCTTTGCACCCAGTCTTTGTAAAATGGTTTATAATTTTTAATAACCTTTCCCCCTTTTGTCTTACATTTCACTTCTGTTATACAAAACTGAAATGCTTAAAATACTTCCTGTTAATTGTGTGTATTATACTTTTTGCTTCTAGGTTAATATCAAGGGAACAGGGATACTTTATGTTGTTCAAAATTAAATTTTGTTTTTTTCGGACATTAATATTGTACTCCTTGTCCCATATGTCCAACACCTGAAATATGAAGGTTTCCCCTGGTAATTTACGTTCTGTTTTCCTCCAGAAATTTGGAAAGCTTTTTTAAAGCCTTTACATGGATGCACATCCATCACATTCAGCTGCAGAAGTAGCTGGGTATTTCTCTTCAGGACATTCAAGTGGCTCAGCGCGTCTTGCGTTTTTAGCCTTATGGAGACATTATGTTTTGAGTTTGGGACTGGGAACCAAGAATGTCTGCATCTAATCTCATTACTTGATATGCAGCACTGGAGAAGCCAATAAAGCCAACAGTTTCAACAGAGGCCACTAACTTGAGTGTCCCAGTTTTACTGGTTATTCAATTTGAGATAACTGGAGGCTGTTTGCTTATCATATTTTTTCTAAGTACTGATTACTCACAGCTTTTCCTTATGTTGAGGCCTAAAAGTACTCAATAACCTTGAGCATTAGCCAAAGGCTTCTCAGATTAGACACCCAAGATCAATAATGGTGAGATTTTAAACTTAATATCTCTGGCCTAAATTCTACCCTGACCTTCCAATGTTATTGTCATAATTTGTACTGAATACTGCACAGTATGTTGTGAGGTTACAAAATCTCAAAATGTTCAGTTCATAAGACTTAGCACAATGGACTTTAAAAAGTTAAATTAACTTAATAGATTTGGCTTTGTACATTTTTCATTGCATTATTCCAAATACAATGGTATTTCATGCATCTTGGTAGCTGGCACTGCTTACCTTCACTAGTCTAAGAAAGAGGTAGGTAGTTAGCGGTGTCAGTCTGAGGCTAGGAAGAAGACAGGGTAGAGATGTACCTTATGCATCTTTGATTCAGTTAGTCTACAAGGTGCATCATCTAGGAAAGAAAACTTCAATTCCCTTTTTAGTGAAGGAGGCTGTAATACAAAGAACTCTTGAAATCATGCACAGATACTGCATATCAGAACATGATTTCAATTTAAACACTGCATCAAAATCTATTGCCACATAAAAAGATAGTTGACCATCTGAAGATTATAAGATTTATGCAGATTATAAAACCCCTACAGCTCCTACTGTCTACAATGATAGTATGCGAAGAACAAGTCTTGCAGGAGAAACTTGCTCTCTCTCAATGTAAAGCTGTATCACACATCTGTATTTGAAGTGTGAGCTCCAATTTCACTGGCTCTGAGCTCTGTTTGTATGGACTGAAACACTGGCAGCAGGAAGATAAGCAGCAGAGAGAATGATGAATGGAATGGTGTCCCGGAGGGATACTGATGGGATCTGTCCTGGGCTTGTTCTTCCTGGACCATTCCTATAGTGATCTGGAAGGAGATGTAAACTATATATCAGTTAAGGGCAACATTGTCTCTTCCCCATCATGGGGTAGCAAGCAGCCTTTTGGGTATGCAGAACTAAGGTGAAAATAGCTTGTGGTGCATCTGTACTTCCTTCCACATGAGCGAGTGGTCACCAGATTGGCTTCAGCTCCTGCCCCCCCACCCCAATGGGTAAGTCAGCAGAGGTGAACAAGTAGAGAATGGAAAGTAATTTTGCCATGTTAACTGTACCTGGTGGCAGATTATTTTTGCCTGCCACAGTGAAGTAAGGGGGAACGCATTACTGACTATGAGTCAAGGTTTGTTCCTTGATTCGCTCCCTGTTTGGGGCAGATTGTAGCTCTGAATGAGCAGATGACATGGCCTTGGGAAGTAACATGCAGATTGATGAGAAATAGAAGACAGGGAGGTAAAGGCTAGAAATAAGCAAGAAAATGAAAACATTCAAATGGAAAAGTGCAGCCAAATTCATTGGGGGAGAGGATTGATGTGAATCTCAGCTGGAGGCCCATGCTTAGAGCACTGAAAATGGGAAAGATCTGGAGACAGCAGTGGGAAAACACTTAGATTTGGGCTTCTGCTGCCAGCGAAGAGTGATTCATGGCAACACAGAGGTAAAAAACCCCATGAATCAGGGAGATATATGTAGTACAGGTAGAATAGTATACTCTACTGGACAAGATAGCACCAGAAAGACCTGAATAGATTTGGACAAACTGCAGGGAAGTCACAGAAAAGTACTACTGAAATATAAAGGAGCTAGGAAGAATGACATCCATTTTTAATTAGAAAATCAAGTGGGATAAGAGTAACTAGCTGTGAGTAACTAAAGGGTGTCATTAGTAAGCAAGGACTTTTATTTAGAGTGGAACAAAGGAATAATGGGCCTAAGAAAGGGTAAGAAGGAATGCTTTTTTAGAGTAGCATCTACTGGACTGAAGAATAGTCTCAAGGAAAGCAGTAGTAATCCTATCTTTTGAACGTGTGATAATCCCACTTTGGGAGAAGGAAGGAAAAAGTGACAGAGTTGGCCCAATTCCCAGTCGCAGGGTGGCTGTTTTATACACTTTGGGTTTGTTCACACTTCAGACTGCAGTGTCATGTAAAGACACCTGAATTGGCTTGAGTAATGGGAGCAATTTAGTTATGGAAGCCTGAAGTTCCCTGTGGGCTAATATACTCTGTCAAGAAGAAAGCTAGACAGTCTCACATACCGAGGGCAGCTTGTTTGAAGCTATCTGTGGTATAATTCCACTGTACTGGAAAGGGTCCTTTGGCACTATAAAAGGACTTTTCCCAGGAGGACTCTTCCAACTCTAATTTTTATAAGTTTGGATAAAGCTTATTCATATTTCATTGTACAAATACAGCTCCTCCGCCATTCCTCAGGCAGCATCCTCCTTAATTTTAAGGTGTGGAAGTTTTTGTTTTTCTGTCTTCAGAGACTTTTTCTCCCTCCTCATTGTATCTCCAGCTGGGATGATTGGGCAGTCGCAGGTCCTCTTCTTTGGGGTATACCAGATGGCTCTTCTCCTGCTTCTGAGGGGAGTGACCCCCAGCCTTCTTCTCATTGGAATCTCTTCCCCAATCACATGTACTTTCATAGGGACAGCCTGTTGTACCACTTAAGTTCCCTGGCATGTCCTTCTTTCAGAGGTAAGTTTATAGACCATGTCAGAAGCAGTTGTAGTCTTTGCTTCTGTGCTCTTCTGTGGAGCTGTGTCTGAGGCTGATACTCAAATAAGGCAAAATTCTCATTAGATTTGTTCACGCAATTTTACATTAGCAAGTTATAAGCCTTGTTCATTGCTGGTGATGTTTGCTGTGATTTTTTTACTGTTCTTATACAAAGTTTGGATGCTTATTTTTCTTTAATAAAAGAAATAGGCCTGAGTGATGCAAGGACTTGGAGATCTTAGAGAACTGCATGGTATAGGGGGACTCATGCATAATGCTTTTCAGTGTTGTTTCAGCTCAGCTCAGTGCAATATTTGCTGAAGGGCATTTGCATCTGATGACTCTTTTGTGGCCTTTTTGTTATGCAGCGATTTAGTATTCTTCATCAGTATCAAAGACACAACAAATGGTAGCACATTGCTAGGGACTAAGCAAATTTAATACAACACATACACATACTTCACTGTAGCATTTAACAATTAATGGCTGCTCTCCTATGTTTATTGGGTCACCCTCATTTGGCTCAGTTCCTTCCTTAAGTTTTATTCCATGCTTAAAAAACAAAGATATGAAGACACTGCTATGCAAAAAAAAAAAAAAAAAGCTCCTTGTTGCTGTGAACTGAAGCTGTTCTTTTTTTTTATGTGATTATTCTTCAGGACCCCTGAAGTTTCTAATGACCCCCAGGGTGGGGGGTGGCAAGGGTACAGTACCTACAAAAAGTTTGATTGCTTTTAGGTTCAAACCTTTCAAACTGTCTTCCTACATCAATTGATATCGGTGTGGTGCAACAAAGTAGGTCACTAAAATCTCAATGCAGTGTCCACTAGGGTCAATGGTAAAGCACTTACTGACTTCAGTGGGGAGTCTCTGGAACTATATGCACAATTTGGTGCATATAGCTGTGTCTTCCAAGCCTTATTTTAGCAGTTACTCTTCTGATCCCCTTGTTCTTGGTGTGTTTCTGTAACCTCCCGTGCTTCTCCCCCAGACGTCGTGTGTAGGGATGCCTCTTGAACCTTGCCGTGGCTTCTCAGGGCAGACAAGCGACTTTGGGGCGGTTCCCCAGGGGCCTCACCTGCCACGTCTTTGATTAATTTGTTTGAATCGGGAGGACAGTGTTTGGTCCTGCCCCCCTGGAGGCCTTCCCTTGGTTGCTTCCTCCACTCCTTTTATGTGGGGCTCTGTCTCCCCTACACCCCCCCGCCTACCACCGACCGCAATGTTGCCATTTGCATCATCAAAGGTGATGTTGCAGATTTTCTTTAGCGCTCGAGCTCATAGGGTCTGACGGCCGCAGTCAATTGATGCTGTTCCTTCACCAAGCGTCTCCTGTGGCCCCCTTTTTCCTTCCTAGGCGTCGTTCGTCCTTGACACCATCCTATTCCCCAGTGCATCGTCCCTTTCTTGGGCTGGGTCTTTGTTGCCCATCAGTGGCATCCGTCTTAAGGTGTCGCTGGGTCCCCCAGGACTCCAGTCTTTGTCAGCGCCAGTTGATGCCCACTCTGGCTCCGTGAGTGGTTCTCCTGGCTCACGCTGGCTGTGGATCTTTGGGAAAACCCCCTCCTGGGATGCCTACCAGGCCCTCTCCCTGGGACCGCTGGTGTGCTCCTGTCCCTCCAGACCAGCTGGGGATTTCACTTTCGGTCCCCCCTGCTCCTCTTCCATTGGGCCTTTTATCCTGGTCCCGGGCACCCAGCCGGCCAATTGGCCCTGGCATGCACGTGCAAAACATGCTCAAGCTGAGGGGGAGCCGATCCTGTCTCCTTCTGGCTCGTCCATTTTTTTTCTCTTTGGCTTCATTTTTGCTGCGCTCATCTCCCAGCACGGTGTCCTGCTGCCTCCCAATTTCAGCAGGTAAGTCTTTTTCACAGTCTCATATTCACAATGTAGAATGTGGCTCCTCATTACGTTTCAGTGCATACATGACCCACAAGAATACAACGTATACAAGTTAATATAGAGAGTCAGATCTCTAGCTGGATTAAGTCTAATCAATTGTCAGTGTCTTTTCTTCTTCATACAACAAATGTATTCAGGACTTCCTCTTCCCCTCCCTGGGGCAAGGTGGGTTTAAAGACTATACACAGCAGGTATAGCCAAAGAGACACCTGGTTGTCCTGGTTGGGTATTGGAGATTTGTAAAGCATGTCAATGGATGTCACTAGAATGCTCAAAACAGTCAAAGGAATATTACTCAATACCTATACACTCTGGGAATTATGTCATTTTACAACAATTACAGATTTAACTTGTATATTTGACTGTGTGCGCCCAGCTGGGGAAACTGAACCAATTCCTACCTTTTCCCACTTCTCTTGCATTCAGACCCAATTTTGCCCTTTGTCCCCAATTTTCCCTTCTTCCCCAATCTTCATTGGACCCCTGCTAAACTCGATGACAACTAATGCCCAGAAAAAAGCCAACTTGCTAAATGGGTACTTTGCATCGGTTTTTCACCAGTCCCAAGGGACACCCCTGCCCATTATGGGATGGGTAGGCCTGGGTAAGGGAGATTCCTTACCCTCCATCAATGCTGACCTCATGAAGGGACACCTTGAGAGGCTGGATACCTTCAATTCAGCTGGCCCTGACAGTTTACACCCCAGGGTACTCAAGGAGCTGGCAAGCATCATAGCTCAGCCCCTGGCACAGATCTTCAAGAACTTCTGGTACTGTGGTGAAATGCCCAAAGATTGGAAGAAGGCCAATGTGGTGCCTATCTTTAAGAAAAGGAGGAAAGTGGATCCAGCAACTACAGGCCCATCAGCCTGACCTCTATCCTAGGGAAGGTCTTAGAAAAGATTGTCAAAGAGACCATTCTTAATGGACTGGCCGATGGCAACATCCTGAGGGATAGCCAGCACGGGTTTGTTGCAGGTAGGTCTTACTTGACCAATCTTATTTCCTTTTATGACCAGGTGACCTATCACCTGGACATAGGAGAAGAGATGGATGTCATATATCTTGACTTTAAAAAAGCCTTCGATCTGGTATCCCATGATCACCTCTTAGCAAAACTGGCTAACTGTGGCCTTGGCCTCACCACAATCAGCTGTCTGGGGAATTGGCTCTGTGGTAGGACCCAGGGGGTGGTGGTTGATGGAAGTCAATTGTCATGGAGCACTGGACCAGTGGGGTCCCTCAAGGCTCTGTCCTTGGGCCTATACTATTCAACATCTTCATTAATGATGTGGACATTGGTATCAGAAGCGGACTGGCCAAGTTCGTCGATGACACCAAACTCTGGGGTAAAGCATCCACACCTGAGGACAGGAGGGCGATCCAGGCTGACCTTGACAGGCTCAGGAAATGGGCGAACAAGAACCTGATGGTTTTTAACACCGAAAAATGTAAGGTTCTCCACCTTGGGAAGAAAAACCTGCAGCATGCTTATAGGCTTAGCAGTGCTATGCTGGCTAGCACTATGGATGAAAAGGACTTGGGGGTCATGATTGACCACATGATGAACATAAGCCTGCAATGCAATGCTGCAGCTAGTAAAGCGAGCAAAATGCTGGCTTGCATTCATAGATGCTTCTCAAGCAAATCCCAGCACATCATTCTCCCATTGTACTTTGCCTTGGTGAGGCCGCAGCGGGAGCACTGCATCCAGTTTTGGGCTCCACAATTAAAAAAGGATGTGGAAAAGCTTGAGAGAGTCCAGAGGAGAGACACGCGCATGATCAGAGGTCAGGAAAACAGACCTTATGATGAGCGGCTGAGAGCCATGGGACTCTTCAGCCTGAAAAAGCGCAGGCTCAGGGGTGATCTGGTGGCCACCTATAAGTTTATCAGGGGTGACCACCAGGATCTGGGGGAACGTCTGTTCACCAAAGCGCCCCAAGGGATGACAAGGTTGAACGGTCACAAACTCCTCCATGACCATTTCAGGCTGGACATAAGGAAAAACGTCTTTACTGTCTGAGCCGCCAAGGTCTATAATAGACTGCCACCGGAGGTGGTTCAAGCACCTACTTTGAATGCCTTCAAGAGAAATTTGGATGTTTATCTTGCTGGGATCCTACGACCCCTGCTGACTTCCTGCCCCTGGGGCAGGGGGCCGGACTCGAAGATCTTCTGAGGTCCCTTCCAGCCCCAATGTCTATGAATCGTATGAGACCCCCAGATCTCTGTGCTGAAAAAAGGGTATGTCACAAAAGAGAGAACACATCCCCTAAACACCCAGGCTGAGCTTTGCAGGGACCTCAGCATGGTTCTGTTCCTTGTCTCGTTGAATGAAGGGGCCAGCGAATCATGTAAATTTATCTTTGTCTGGGAATGACATGGAAATGGCAGCTACAGAATTAGCTTTCTGGCTCCTCTTAGGAGGTAGGATTTTCCACTATCCAAGATGTGTGTAACACTTGACTTGTTGGCAGTGCTCTCCATCTGCTGCAAGGAGGTAGAGCCATGACCCCACGCTTTTCATAGATTCATAGATTGTAGAGTTGGAAGGGACCACAAAGGATTATCATGTCTGACCCCCTGCTCCTGGCAGGAAAGAGGACCGGGGTCAGACGACCTCAGTCAGGTGATTGTCAAGCCTCCTCTTGAAGACCTCCAAGTTAGGTGATAGTACCACATCTCTTGGAAGCCCGTTCCAGATTCTGGCCACCCTTACTGTAAAAAATGTCTTCCTAATGTCCAATCTGAATCTGCTGTCCACTAGTTTGTACCCATTATTCCTAGTTACTCCTAGGGGTGCTCTGGTAAATAGTGCATCTCCAATTCCCTGTTGTCCTCCCTTGATAAACGTATAGGTGGCTACAAGGTCTCCCCTCAGATGTCTCTTGTGAAGGCTGAAGAGATCCAGATCCCTCAACCTCACCTTGTAGGGTCTTTCATGGAGGCCACTAATCATGTGAGTGGCCCTCCTCTGAACTCTCTCCAGATTCTCCGTGTCCCTCTTGAAGTGCAGCGCCCAAAACTGGACATAGTACTCCAACTGCAGCCTGACCAATGCCACATAGAGAGGGAGCATCACCTCCCTCCATCTGTTGGTCATGCATCTGATAATGCACGATAAGGTGTGATTGGCCTTGTTGATGGCCTCATTACACTGCCGGCTCATATTCATCTTGGAGTCAACTATGACTCCAGGATCCCTCTCAGCCACTGAGCTGCTGAGGAGGTCATTCCCTGATGTATAGGTGTGTTGGGGATTCCTCCTCCCTAGGTGGAATACCTTACATTTATCTTTGTTGAAATGCATCCTATTTCATTCTGCCCATTGATCCAACCTGTCCAGATTGGCCTGTATCTGCTCCCTGCCCTCTGGTGTGTTAACTTTGCCCCATAACTTGGTATCATCTGCAAACTTAAAGAGGATGCTCTCCACACCCTCATCCAAATTGCTGATGAAGATATTAAATAACACCGGTCCAAGGACCAAACCCAGTGGGACCCCACTGCCCACCTCCTTCCAGGTCGAGAACGACCCATCCACCACCACATTCTGGGTGCGGTCCCTAAGCCAGTTGGCCACCCACCTGACTGTGTAGGTATCCACTCCACAGCCTGCTAGCTTCCCTATGCGAATAGGATGTGAAACTGTGTCGAAGGCCTTCCTAAAGTCCAGGTAGATGACATCAGCCTCAGCTCCTGTGTCAACGCAGTGTGTGAACTGGTTATAAAAGGCTATAAGGTTTGTCAGGCAGGATCTACCTGTGATGAACAAGGTATGCCAGCAAGTTTGTAGACTATGTTGACTATAGAAGTTTACAATACTTCATCTTCTTCAGAAGTGCTACACTGCATGACCTCCTTTGGCATCTGGTGGCACTCCAGAATATCTCCCTGAGTCTATGGCTTTATTCTTCTTCCAGTGAGGGTCAGTGCCCCTTGGTATAACTCTTGATACAGAGCACAGGATTTAGCAGTATATGTGTTGAAGAACAAATTAACAGCACAGTGGAGTGAAACAGTTGCACATAATTCACAAAGAGCTTTCAGAGATATCGTGTTCATGGCAAATCAGCAAGATGGTGGCTCCTTGATGAGGGAATAAACAATCAGTAGACTGTCCTTAACTTAATCTACTGGATTAATTACATTTCAGTCATGCTTGTCTAGCTTTGTATTGAAATACACAAGAGATGCTTGTTGAAAAAGGAGGCATGAAGATTTAAAGTCATCAAATGAGGAAATGTAAATAGTTCCTTCTTAGACGAGTAATATTTAATTTTTATAGTTATGTGAAATGTTTTGTGAAAAATCAAGATGGACATCCAGCCTCAGTTTGTATAATTTGAGAGATAGGGAAAGTTTGGTTGGTTTAACTTTTTTTCAATCAAATTGAGTTGTAAGCGTTAGGCTATCTATGCCTCTTGGACCTGCAGGAAAAGAATTCAAAATCTTATTATGCCACTGGTAGAACTTGCCCTTGGAAATAGGGGAGAGTTGCTGGGCACTGTTTAATAGCAGGACATGCTACCAAGTGCTTTCTTAAGTGCTTGAAGCAAGGTTTGTTAATATCTTTCATTAGACCAAATATATTGTTGGGAGAGATTTTAGGCAAGCTTTTGGGACAGAAAGAAAGTGCCCTTCCACAGGTCTAGGAAAGTAGCAAATATAACACAGCACCGGCAGTATTTTTAAATGTTAGATAGAAGGCCTAGCTAACTTCTCTAGCAGCAGAGCATGACCCAAGGAGATGTTTACGGGTGACTTTCAAGCTGCAATGAAAGAAAGTCAGATGTGATGCTAACCACTTTGCTTTTTTTGTACCATTGATACAGAAATTGGTATGCCTTAACCACACTAACCTTCTGGGCTGCAAGGCTAGAGCGGACCTTTGACCTTTGACTC
Source organism: Alligator mississippiensis (assembly GCF_030867095.1). Lineage (NCBI taxonomy): Eukaryota > Metazoa > Chordata > Crocodylia > Alligatoridae > Alligator > Alligator mississippiensis. The sequence goes on from NC_081824.1 coordinate 459,529,062, forward strand.
AGGCTTAGGATATTTTTGTGGCAAATATTTTAATAACATTTTTTAAAGAGGGGCCTGCGGGGGAAGCAAGTTAGTAGTAGTAATCTAACCACTGGCGTGTTCTTGTTTGGCAACTGCTACTTTATTTCCATTTTGAAAGCTGTAATAAAATAGAATAGGGAGTAATTTAATAAATGGCAACTCAAAAGAACTGAGTAGAAAGAATTGCTTAAAAGGTATTATTAGTGGTGTCCCTGTGATTGTCATGGCAAAAGGGTTTAAGAATGATCATTGTCAAAGCAATGGGCAAGGCAGGCTTCTTGACTGTTCTGTTATGTTTTATGTGTCCTCAGTTATTTTTCAACTGTCTCTTAAATTCTCTTTGCCTTCCTCTTTTGGGTACTATTAAAGTCCTTTATTTTAGGGCTGATTTACTTGTTACTGGCTCTGCGGCTGCTAGAGGAGTAGATAGCGCAAATCGTATATAATATTTTATGCAAGGCTTACAGACTAGAAATGTAACAGTGATAGTGGATTATATAGCTGCATCTACTTAAGGTAGATTTGCTGGCAATGTTTATGCAATGCTGACATGTTTATCTCTATTTCAGGGTTTAACAGATTAAAAAATAAAAACTAGCATAAATTGAAACTGGAGGTCTGAATTATTTCAAAGTCGTTAGGGAAATCCAACACAAAGCAGAGCTTTATGCCTTGTATCCTTTTCCTTGAGTCCAAAAGCAAAGTTGAGAGCCATATCAGGGGCCAGAATATCACCTCCTTAGTTCTAATAGCTGACAACATGTGTGACCCTACATATGAAACTGAATCTTTTCTATGGCCTTGATCAAATTTTGGGCAAATCATTTAGAACAGGGGTTGTCAACTGGGGATACGCGTACCCCTGGGGTACTTTGAAAGGTCCAACAGGGTATGTGGGGGCGGGTGGGGACAGAGCACTGCCACCCTGCACCACTACCTCACAGGAGCAGGGCCAGACCGGGACGAGACCAGGGCTGCACAGAAGCTGTGCTGCTGCTGCTCTGCCGTTTGCCATGCCCCTGCTTGATGTCTGACCACTTGCCACCCCCCCCCTTGGCATCTGGCCAGTCGCCACCCCCACCCCCAGGGCGTACGTTTACTAAAAAGGGGGCTGCTGGGGGTACACTTATTAAAAAAGTTGCTGACAGCACCAAACTTTGGGAAACAGTGTCCACTCTTGAGGTTAAGCTGGTGATCTAGGCTGACCTCGATAGGCTTGCAAGGTGGGTGGACAAAAACCCGATGGCATTCAATATGGAGAAATGCAAGGTGCTCCACCTCGGGGGCATGGAAACCCCTGCATCACACTTATAGGCTTGGCAGCGCTACACTTGCTAGCACCATGGCTGAAAGAGACTTGGGGGTCATGATTGACCACAAAATGAACATGAGCCACCAATGTGATCCTGTAGCTGGTAAAGTGAACAAAACTCTGGCTTGCATTCATCGATGTTTCTCAAGCAAGTCCCAGGATGTCATCCTCCCATTGTACTCAGCCTTGGTGAGGCTGTAGCTGGAGTACTGCATCCAATTCTGGGCTCCACAATTCAAAAAGGATGTAGAGAAGCTTGAGAGAGTCCAGAGGAGAACCACATACATGATCAGAGGGCAAAAGAACAGGCCTTAGGAAGAGAGGCTGAGAGCTACGGGACTCTTCACCCTGGAGAAACAAAGGTGTAGGGGTGACTTGGTGGCAGCCTATAAGTACATAAGGGGTGTGCATCAGAACCTGGGGGAACACCTGTTCACCAGAGCACCCCAAGGAATGACAAGGTCCAATGTTCACAAACTCCTCCAAGACCATTTCAGGCTGGACATAAGGAAAAACTTCTTTACTATCCAAGCCCCCAAGGCCTGGAATAGACTTCCCCCAGAGGTGGTGCAAGCACCTACTCTGAGCTCTTTTAAGAAACATTTGGGTGCTTATCTTTATGGGATCCTTTGACCCCAGCTGACTTCCTGCTCCTTGGGCAGGGGGCTGGATCCGATGATCTTGTGAGGTCCGTTCCAGCCCTAATGTCTATGAAATCTATGAAAAAAGGTTGAAAGCCCCTGATTTAGATGCTTCATAGCTCAGGATGTTGAAGTCAGGAGCAAAACCAAATTGGGTCATGCTTCACTTAAATGCCTAAATATGAATTCTAGCAACTAAATTAAGTCCTGGTTTAAAACTGTTGATCAATACTAAAAAGAGATGATATCTCTTAATGGGTGTGTATAAAGCCTGATTGCGCTACTGAAGTCAAAGAGAATTGTTAATGTTATAGTACTGCCAACTCCAGAGTTAAAAAAAAAAACAGATTGCCAATAATCATGAGATATTCTAGCATTTTTATTTTGAGTCTTTTTATTTGCTTACTGTTTTTTAAAGCCTGAGGGGGAGTCTGCCTGCTGCAAGGGTATGTGAGCTTTTAAGGATCAAAATCTAGCCTTAAATACATGCAAAAGAATGCATTCTTCCCCCTGACCACTAAAAGGGGCCTCCCTTTTCACACTTGAATTAGAGTGGGGAGCTACTATTTCATCCCCTCCACTTTACAGTCCTTTCCTTAGTACCCCCCCACCCTAATCCTTTTCTTCCCACAACCCCTAAAACGCCTCCCCCCCACAAATTGCTGTGTTCTGTGGTTCTGTTGCCTGCGTGTAGGGCAATGAAAATGCTTTGGAGGCTGGGGCACATGATTTATGAGAGGCTGAGGGACCTGGGATTATTCAGTCTAGAGAAGAGAAGACTGAGAAGGGATTTAACAGCAGCCTTCAACTACCTGAAGCGGGGTTTGAAAGAAGATGCAGCTGGACTGTTCTCAGTGGTGGCAGATGACAGAACAAGGAAATACTGTTTCAAGTTGCAGCAAGGGAAGTTTAGGGTAGATATTAGGAAGAATTTTCTTACTAGGAGGGTAGTGAAACACTGAAACAGGTTACCCAGAGAGGTGGTGGAAGTTTTTAAGACTTAGCTAGATAAAGCCTTGGGTGGGATGATGTAGTTGGGGATGGTCCTGCTTTGAGCAGAGGTTTGGACTAGATGACATCCTGAGCTCCCTTCCAGCCTAATTTCCTATGATTCCTCAGTCTTCCCCTTGCCTCCTCACAGTCCCTTGCTCCTAATAGTGCTTTTTCTACCCCATCCCACCTGCAAACCAATGAGTGGCCTGTTAGTTTGGCTTTAATATTATTGAAAACAACAGGAAGTGACAACCACCTTTATTAAGGGAAGCTTCTTTCTACATGCCAGTAAAATGAAAGGAAATGGCAACCATTTTCTTAGCTTCAGTCCTATTAAAAATAATGGGAGATGGTGGCCATTTTGAATAAGAGAAATTATGAGTTGTTAGCCTTTCATCGTATTTCCATATAGAGACAAGTGGAAATCACCTCCAAATCTTGACCCAGCATCCTAAAGTAAAGTGTAGTTCTACTTTAAATAAATTAAATCTGTGGCCATCTGTGACACAACACAAAATCCGATTCAATGTCTTTCTTTATGTGGACTTAAGTTAGTTAACAGCATTGTACAATAGCCTAATTTTTAATACTTAACTCTACAATCTTGCCTTGCAGGTGTAATTGCATCAATGTAAGGGGTCATTTTCTCTGTGTATAATGTTTTCCATGTTCTTGTTCTATGAATGTGCTAAGTACTTGGTGGGCTGAATAGCTTGGGGCTATTTGGAAACCCATTTAGAATTGCAATGAGAGAAGAGACCCACAGTAGCTTGGGAGCGCAAAGGGAGAGTGCCAAGAGCTTATTCCCAGAGTTGCGTTCCTGTTTTACGTTAACAGCTATGGTAGCTGGGAAATAAACACTACATGTATTTTAAGAAGTAGCTAAGCTGCAACTGCAACACATGTTACTTATCTCCCTCTTCAAATCACTCAAAACCTCAGCCTTTAGGAGCAATGTATCCAGACGGGTTTGGAGATACTGGGTGCTATAATGCACAGTGGCCTGTTTTACTAGGCATTAATGCATCACGTAAAAACAGTACTATTATTCTAACTCTCAGTAAAATAGGCTACTGTGCACTGAGTGTCACTTAAAAACTATGTTCATTCATTACTACGCATTAAGACAGCTTAATTTTCATTTATTTAGTACCTCACATTGGAGGCACCAAATTTAATGCACATTAGAAAAAGCATTTTAATGCACGCGTAGATGCACCCACCGTTGAGTAGCTTCCCTAGAGGCTATTATTGGGGAGAAAAAAGGCTTTTAGAAAGGTGTCTAACTGGATGCGTTTTCACTTGGTTAAAAGTGGGTGCATCTACACAAGGCGCATTACTGTATCTTAGCCTAGTGCATAGTACGGGTGTGTGTCTACATGTGCCCACCCTTACTATGCAGTAAAAATGGCTAACCATGACTAAATTTGATACCTTTGGTAAGGCCACATTTGGAGTACTGCGTCCAGTACTGGGCGCCGCACTTCAAAAGGGACGTGGCCAGCCTGGAGAGGGTTCAGAGAAGGGCCACCTGCTTTGTGAGAGGGCAGCAGGACAGACCCTACGAGGAGAGACTGAGGGACCTAAGCCTGTTCAGCCTCAGCAAGAGGAGGCTGAGGCGGGACCCGGTGGCTGCCTACAAGCTCATCAAGGGGGATCGACAGCAAATAGGCAGAGCTCTTTTCTCCCCAGCACCACCTGGGGTGACGAGGAACAATGGTAATAAGCTGATGAAGAATAGGTTTAGGTTGGAGATCAGAAGGCAATATTTTACAGTTAGGGTGGCCAAAATCTGGAACCAACTTCCCAGGGAAGTGGTCCTCGCCCCTACCTTGGGCAAATTCAAGAGGAGGTTGGACGATCACCTGTCTGGGGTCTTGTGAACCCAGCATTCATTCCTGCCTGTAGCAGGGGGTCAGGCTAGATGATCTGTTCAGGTCCCTCCTGACCCTAGCTACTATGAAACTATGAAACCTGCTAATGCAGGTATCAAATTTAGTTGCAGTTAGTTGAAGTGCTGCAATGCACATGTATAGGTGACCCCTGCACTAAGTTTAGTGCTGGGGCTGCCCTGCCACTAGGGCCAGCCTGAGTTCAGACTTAGGACTCCTGGCTGGGAACATCTCCTGCCTTAGTGCTGGGCTGCCTCTGTGGCAGCCCCTGGTCGCATAGTATAAAAACCTGCAGCCATTTTGTGCCCTGGGGCACACTGCACATGAGCCTGAAGGAGCCTGTTCACTCCCCAGGAGCACTACGGGCCCTGTGTGCCCCTCTGGACAGGACAAAGGCTGCCTCTAACTATCCTGTTCCCTTTCCAGAGCTGCTGCTTGGCCGCAGGTGAGTGTTGCACAGGGCTGCAGCCTGTTGCACCCCCTGCCTAGCCCTGATATCTTCCTAGAGCTGCTGCCTAGCTATCTCTGCCAGCAGGGCCAGGACCTGCTCCCTGCTGATGCTCATCCCCACTGTCTGTCTTGTGCTTGCAGATGCTGTGGCACATTGCCTCTGCTGTGTGGCTCGCAGTCCCACACTGTGCGTCTGTGCTGGGTGCTGCTGGCAGCTGCCCAGGGCTGGCAACACAGAGACAGCTGCGCAGGGGCCCAGAGAGCTGGTGCAGGACCCTGTCATCTGCATCCTCCCCATCGAGGCCAGGGCCCCACCTATATGCACATGCCTGTGCCATCCACCTGAGGCCCCAACTGGAGCCAGGAGAAGATAGGCAACCGTATGGTACTCTTGGGTGATGTGGAGGTGCAGAGGCAGTTTGTGCAATGTGGGCACTCAAACACCTACATTTATGAGGCCCTGTTGAGCAGGACACGGGAGTGAAGGCACTCCTGGCCAGCACAGAAGTGCTGCGTAAAGATCAAGGCCTTGCAGTCACAGTAGGGGGCCGTGACCGGCGACAATCATTGATCCAGTCATGCCCACTAGACCATGCCCTTTATGCGGCAGCTGACTAACATTTTGGGGACCCAGGCTGCAACCTTGCAGTTTTCACCAGCAGGGATGGCTTGCCCTGACCCCTCTGGTGACATGTCACTGGAGGAGGGTACTTCAGGTGCTCAGTGCCCTGCCCTGCCCACATCCCTCGCTGCTGCATCCACTAGCAGCTTGGGGAGCCCTGGCCAGTGGCTGCCTTGGCTCCTGTGTAGCTCCAGAGCCCACCATGAGGAGCAGCCAACCATGACACTGGCAGCTGCTAGCAGTGCCAGCTTCTCCCTGGGGATGAGGGGCCTGGCTGAGTGCCAGCCCACCACACACTGCGGGCTGCAGACACCAGGTGCAGCCAGATGCCATCGCCAACAGCAAGGCCCATGCTGAGCCACCATCCTTGCCAGCCCCGGACATGTGGTAAGTTCTGCACTGGTGGGAGGGCACTCCCAGCCCAAGTTCCTGCCCCTGCTCCTGCCCCTAGCCCCTGCCCCACCTGGCCCACCCACACTCTCCTAGCCCCGGTCCCCATCCCCCCCCACCCCAGTATGCAGAGAGATGGGACACAATTCAAAACTTCATTCAGCAGCCCTTGTCCCTGTAGCTGGGTGGGCATAGGCCTCTCACACCCTGAGGAATACATCAGTGCTGGTGGCAATGTCCTCCCCCACGGTGGGGGGCAAGGTTGTGTAGTGCTGCCATAGGTAGCCCTCCAGGTGGTGTACATCTAGACACCTACCCAAAATCACTTTCTGCACATTAAGCTAATGCACAGGAAATCTAGTTGCAACTAATTGCATGTGTCGTCGCATCTAGCACAGGAAATACAGACAGCAAAAAGGGGTTCTGTAAATATGTTGGTCAGACAAGAATAATTAAGGAAGTTGTAAGTCCACTGCTAAATAGTCAGGATAAGGTATTAATAGAATTGGCAAAGAAGGAGGAGTTGCTCAACTGCTACTTTGTTTTCATCGTCACAAAACAATAAGTAGCAGCCAGATGCCTAGCAAAAATATGGACAAAGAAGGGAAAAGGCCAAGGGTCTTGAAATTAAAGAAAGCATCAGAATTTGAATGGTGTGGTTTAGTTTGAATTAATTTGAGTCAGCAGGGTCTCATGAACTTTTTTCCATGGTATTGAAGGAGCTGGTAGAAGGGATCTCTGAGCCCTTGGCAATAAGTTTTACAAAGTCATGGGAGGTGGGCAAGGTTCCAGATGACTGGAAAAGGACCAACGTAGTCTTTTAAAAAAGGCAAAAAGAAGGACCTGGGGAATTATGGACTGAACAATCTGACTTCAGTACCTGGGAGCTTACTGGAGCAAATTATAAAGAAGTCAGTTTGTAAACTTCTGGAGGAGTAAAGGCTAATCACAAGCAGCTGATTACATCCATACTGGATGTGTTATTAAGCATAGGACTCAGGACGTGATAATACTACTCTACTCAGCACTGGTTAAGATTTACCTATAGCATTGTGTACAGTACTGGGCTCCACATCTTAAGAAGGTTGTGGAGAAGTTACAGAGGATCCAAAGGTGGGCTACAAAAATGATAAAGGGGTTGGAAGGCAAGCTGGATGAGGAAAAGATTGAGAAAACTGAGCTTGTTTAGCTTGGCGAAGAGGCTTTTAAGGGGGGACATGATAGCAGTCTTCAAATATCTGAAAGGCTGCCATAAAGGAGAAGAAAAACAACTGTTCTCCCTTGCCATGGAAAGGAGGATGAGAAGCAATAGCTTTAAATTGTAGCAAAGTAGATTTAGATTAGCTATCAGGAAAAAAATTCCTGGGTGTTAGAGCAGTAAGGCCATGGACTAAGGCTGCCGGGGGACGCTGTGGAATCTCCTTCTCCGGACGGTTTCCAGAAGAGGCTGGGTAGGCACTGGACACAGTAGCATTCCTGCATTTGTGTGGGGGATTGGACCCAACAACTCCTGCAGTTCCTTCCATCTCTGTGATCCTAACTCCTGCAAGCTTTCATGATTGTAAACAGCAGTTTTCCAAAGATAAATTAAAACACTAAATTTAGTTTTTCACTTTTTTTCTTTATATTGAAAGTGTTGGATTAAATTTATGGGCATTTTTAACATTTTTCACATTTCCCACTGAAGTAATTATCACTTCCCATGACAACTCTTTCAATCACTGCTCCCCAAAACATTATTTTGATTAAAATTATATTTTTGTTAATTGCTGTAGCCTCTTTGGGGCAAAGATCCTGCCTATTTGTTTGTAAAAATGTTTTTCATGTGGCATGCTAATATTAATCTGTGAGAGAGAGCTTTAATCCTGTGTATAAGGGTTGCTTACTGGCAATTAAATTTCAGGCTAGAAAAGGAAAATTGTCCTCTGGATCGCACAAATAGTGCATATATATGTGCAACCTGGGAACTACATGGCTTCAATAAATTCATATCCTAGGTTGGTTAAAATAAAAAAGTGAGGAATTTTAATAGAAAAGATCCATTACCTGTATTGCACATTGAGTTGATACCTCAGTCCTAAAACAGCTGCAAGTTTTTCACAGAGGCACAGAAAGAAGAAGTGCATCAGGCAGATCAGGCAGCTCCACTTTGATATCTCATATATAATTTCTTACTTGCTACTTGATTGTTACCTGCTACAGTCCTCATTCAAGCCCCCCACAACTCTTTTTAGGAGAGAAGTAGAATGGGGGAAAGGATGCATCTGCACCTGGGACTAGCTACTGTGGTTCACCAGGCACCTAGAAACCTCATTTTGTCTCTGGTTAAAGTTTCCTTTTCTTTCTTTTCTTACTAATTGAGAAAGCAATGTTTATGCTATAATTCTTTAATTTCCTGGTTCTTCCCAATAGTTTTTTGAACCATGGAATAATAGTCTCCTTTGAATATAATAATTTATAAAGTACTTTAGGGCTTCAAAGACCTATACAAATATTAAGCAATTACTATTAAGTCAATCGTTTGGCTCTTGCCTTGCTTTCAGTAAAATCTCACATCTATCAGATAGCGATTCCTATAACCACTTGCATACTTGCCAGTGTCCCCAACCCAAGAAATTTCTTTTTATTAACAATCTGCAAACTTTTTTCTGACACACATTTTTACTGATATATGTTTTACATAATGTAAATGTAACCCTTTTGCTAGGCCCTGGACTGCAGTTAGAAAGTTTGCAGATTATCAGTAAAAAAAAATAATCTTTTTTGGGTTGGCAACCCTGTTTAATTGCAGAAATGGTATTATGCCATGCTGCCCTTACTCCAGGAGTCCTCTACTCACCCTGCACCTCGATACCCCTGACTACAACATGCACCATGTTGCCCCCCATCTCACCTCTCAGCCTGACGTTGCCAACCCCACTTCTCCAATCTCATCAGAGGCTCCAACCCTGACCTCAGCCCATCACCTCTTTCCCACCTCCCTAAGCTCAGCCCTGCAGCTCCAGCCTGGCAGCACTTTTTTAATGACCCCTTCTTAAACTCTTCATTTCCTTTAGCCTTTCATACTCTTCAATTTGGAAATATTTTATTTCTATCATCTCAAAACACCCAATCTGCTGTAAGAAAACGAAGACAAGTAATTAACTATACACTCTAGCGAACCATTGCAGTGTCATATGGGGAGCATGAGTACATAGTTACATTGTAACCTGCTAGAGCAAAGCAGTCTCTAGTATAGTTCCTGCCTCAATCTTTTTCTTACCATCATTGTACGACTCCCATTCAGTATATTTGCATCTGGGCATCATGTGCCCAACTTTAGTTCGGCTTATAATCAAAGGTTCATACTTCATTATCCATAACAATGGGGTTTTAAAAGTATGATAGCTTACTTTTGCTTTAAAATTGAGTAATTCTAGTGATGTGCCCAGAAGCTTTGTGTATTTATGTACACTAGACCTGATATAACGGGCCTCATTCTGCTCTCAGCTATCAGTTTTACACCTGCATAATTCCACTAAATTCGCTGATATTACCGTAGATTTGACCTACAGTAAATGAGTACAGGATTTGACCCTGTATGAACAGGTGAAAAAAATGCATGTACAGAAAGCCACACTCAAACTAAATGAAACCCTGGCAGGGCACTAAAAACAGACAATTGTCCAATGTTTTAAAAAATGCACCACAGAGTTAAAAAATCAAGTTGGCATGCTTTTAGTAGGCAATGATGGTTTCTCTCTAGTCTTGAACTCAGCCAAGGAGCCAGATTCTTTTTTAAATTAAATTGGTGCAAGTATATGCTAAGTTCATGAAGATCAATGGAGCAACACCAGATATGTACCATCAGAACTAGAAATGAGTATGACTCAAAATGAATAATGGATGATACAGACTGAAAAAGTATTTGAGTAACAGGCAGACAAGGTTCTTTGGGTGAATCTGATATCTTTTATTAGGCCAACTTAAACAGTTGGAAAACAATTATTAAGCAAGCTTTCGGGTTCAAAAACCCTTCGCCAGGCTAAGGAGGTTTCAGCAGTTGGTGTGTGCTCTTCCTGGATGGAATGAATAGTAAAGAAGCCAGGGGCTGGGCTGGTATGCATGCAAGACAGGTAGTCAGTGAAAATGTAGATTGAGGAGTCAATGGTGGGAGGCAGGCTGGGGGGGAGGGATGGGAAGAGAAAAGGGGGATGAATAGTGAAGACATACCTGGGGAGTCAGATGTCAGGCAGGTTATGATGTGTCATAAATCCAATGTCTATATTTAGTCCATGATTTTTAGTATCCAGGAGGTTGATGAAGTGGAGTTCATAGGCTCGTCTCTGGTAAGTGTTGTGTAAATTTCCCTTGAGGATCAGGACTGAGAGATTGGAAAGAGAGTGGTTTTCTTGTGAGAAATGTGCCCCCACCGGTAATTGGGTATTTCTGTCTTTGATAGATTTCTGGTGTGCGTTCATTCTGGTGCGCAGTTTTTGTTTGGTCTCTCCTACGTGTTTTCCATCAGGGCATTTGGTGCACTGGATGAGATATATTACATTTCTGGAGGTGCAGCTGTAAGATCCAGGAATGCTGATGGCTCTGTTGTGGGGTGTAGTAATAGTGGGGGTGGTGAAGAGGTGTTGGTGAGGTTTGGTGCTTGTTTGAAGGCTAGGATGGGTGGCTCTGGGAAGATCTCTTTAAGAATAAGGTCTCTTTCTAGTATGGGTTGCAATTGTTTGAGGATTTTCCATAAAGGTTCAAGGGGTGATATGTCATAACCAGTGGTGTGCGATTTGTGGGGGTTTTTCTTCTGTACTGCAGCAATTCTTCACATGGTATCTGGGTGGCTCTTTCAAACGTGTGATCTATCTCTCTGGAGTAGTGTCCTTGTTGGATGAAAGCCTTTTTAAGACTGGTGAGGTGGCAATCCCAGGTGTTCTCTTCAGTGCAAATTCGGTGGTATCTGAGGGCTTGGCTGCATATCACAACTTTTTTGATGTGTTTAGGGTGATTGCTTGTTCTGTGCAGATATGTAAGTTGGTCTGTGGGTTTCTTGTATAACATGGTCTGTATTTTATCATTCTGGATACTGATCATCCTGTCTAAAAAGGGGATGTTGGTGCTAGAGTATTCTAAAGAAAATTGGATGGAGGGATGGTGACTGTTGAATTTCTGATGGAACTCGATCAGAGATTTCAGGTTTTCAGTCCAAATGATGAGGATGTCATCAATATATTTTAAGTATAGCAAGGGCTTGATGGTGCAGTTCTTGAGGAAGTCTTCTTCTAGGTAGCTCATAAAAAGGTTGACATACTGTGGGGTCATTTTGGTGCCCAAAGCTGTTCCCATCGTCTGGAGGAAGTGTTGGTTATTAAAAGTGAAACTGTGTGTGAGGATGAAGTGTATAAGGTCAGTAATATCTTTGGGTCTGTATTCTAAGTTGTAATCATGTTCCTGTAGATATGTAAGGCAGGCTTGGATGCCATTCTGGTGTGGGATGTTGGTATATAGGCTGGTAACGTCCATGGTGGCTAGGAGTGTGTTGCTGGGAAGGTGGTCTATGTTTTTTAAGTTTCTGTAGAAAGTCTGTAGTGTCTTGGACAAAACTTGCCCTGTGGGTGATGAGCGGTTTTAGGATTGATTCAACGAAACTTGATATTTCCTCAGTTAGGGTCCCATGGTTGGATATGATAGGTCTGCCAGGGTTCCCTTGTTTGTGGATTTTAGGGAGCATGTAAAAAGTCCCTGGGTTAGGTAGCGGGGGGATCAAGGTCTGTAGTTTTTCTCGTAATCCTGATGGAAATGATTTGATGGTATTGTTGAGTTTCTTGGTGAAATGGGGAGTAGGATCTTCTTGTAGTTCTTTGTAGAAGGTGGTGTCAGAGAGTTGTCTGTTGGCTTCTTATATGTAGTCTCCACGGTTTAGGATGACTATGGCTCCTCCTTTATCTGCTGGTTTTATTACTATTTGGTGGTTAGATTTTAGAGATTCTATGGCCTTTTTTTCTGGTAGAGAGACGTTATGGTGGCGTGTGTTGCTGATTATTTCATTGTTCATTCTTTCCCTGAAGCAGTCAATGTAGCGGTCAAGGTTAGGGTTTCGTCCACTGTGAGGTGTCCAATCTGGTGTTTTTGGGGGTTTTTTGGGTTTGATCTTTTCCTGAATGTTGTCAGAGGATGAGTTGTTCATAGATTCATAGATTCATAGATGTTAGGGTCGGAAGGGACCTCAATAGATCATCAAGTCCGACCCCCTGCATAAGCAGGAAAGAGTGCTGGGTCTAGATGACCCCAGCTAGATACTCGTCTAACCTCCTCTTGAAGACCCCCAGGGTAGGGGAGAGCACCACCTCCCTTGGGAGCCCGTTCCAGACCTTGGCCACTCGAACTGTGAAGAAGTTCTTCCTTATGTCCAGTCTAAATCTGCTCTCTACTAGCTTGTGGCCATTGTTTCTTGTAACCCCCAGGGGCCCCTTGGTGAATAAATCCTCACCAATTCCCTTCTGTGCCCCCGTGATGAACTTATAGGCAGCCACAAGGTCGCCTCTCAACCTTCTCTTGCGGAGGCTGAAAAGGTCCAGTTTCTCTAGTCTCTCCTCGTAGGGCTTGGTCTGCAGGCCCTTGACCATATGAGTTGCCCTTCGCTGTACCCTCTCCAGGTTATCCGCATCCTTCTTGAAGTGTGGCACCCAGAATTGCACGCAGTACTCCAACTGTGGTCTGACCAACGCCCTATAGAGGGGAAGTATCACCTCCCTGGACCTATTTGTCATGCATCTGCTGATGCACGATAAAGTGCCATTGGCTTTTCTGATGGCTTCGTCACACTGCCGGCTCATGTTCATCTTGGAGTCCACTAGGACTCCAAGATCCCTTTCCACCTCTGTGCCACCCAGCAGGTCATTCCCTAGGCTGTAGGTGTGCTGGACATTTTTCCTCCCTAGGTGCAGCACTTTGCATTTCTCCTTGTAGAACTGCATCCTGTTGTTTTCTGCCCACTTGTCCAGCCTATCCAGGTCTGCCTGCAGCTGTTCCCTGCCCTCCGGCGTGTCCACTTCTCCCCATAGCTTTGTGTCATCTGCAAACTTGGACAGAGTACATTTCACTCCCATGTCCAAGTCGCTGATGAAGACATTAAAGAGTATCGGTCCAAGGACCGAACCCTGCGGGACCCCACTGCCCACACCCTTCCAGGTCGAGACCGAACCATCTACCACGACTCTTTGGGTGCGACCCTCTAGCCAATTCGCCACCCACCGGACTGTGCAGTCATCCACATCACAGCCTCTTAACTTGTTCACCAGTATGGGGTGGGATACCGTATCGAAGGCCTTCCTGAAGTCCAGGTATA